>NC_072490.1:52551467-53171852 GCF_027574615.1 Eptesicus fuscus | reverse complement strand
ATATACATACATACACATATACATTGGCCCCTTCAGTGATCCATTTATTTTCATTGGATTCTTTTTAAATTTTTATCTTTCAATTCCAGTTTACTAAAAGAACAAAATAAACAAATAAAACAGAAACAGATTCATAGACACAGAGAACGAATGATGGTTCGTTCCTTGGCTTCTTTAATGAACTGTGGGTCGCCCCACAATTCTTACAATAACTACTCACACAATTGGGATGATTCTTGCTAATGAAATCTGAAATTTTCCTTTTGTGTATAAGAAGAAAATGAAGAAGTTCATTTTCAATCCTTCAGAGTCATTTCCAAAATGTTAAGCAGTGTTGCCTTAAGCCGTCTAAGCAAACAGCCACAGAGTAAGAGGGAGGTGCCTGAAACTCAGAAACATCAAAACCAGAATTCCTGCAAGATGTTAGAACTCTGGCACCGGGTCAGGAAACAGATGTTTTCAGTTGGAATCTGCATGCAAACTTTAATCCCTTATAAAATACAATCAGGTTGTTCTTAAGATTTTCGTCTGTAGCTGAGGAAGACATTAGCATGTATAGTTCAGTTGTCTTTCCATCTACAACACCTTCCTTCCCTTCCAGCCAGCACTTTAGCTCTTTACTCAGAAAGCAAAAAAGGGGGGCGAGGAAAAATGAGTGACCAACCTCTCAAGGAGTCCTACAATAGAAAGTAGATTATGTAACTTATTTTTTGTCCCAATTGCTCTTGTAAACTAAGGCACATGCTTATTTCCAGGTTTTTCCCATTTCTGAAGCAACTGGTTTTTTAGTAACAAAGATATTCTAATTGATGGCTTCCCAAACTCTAAAACATAAAATAAATTCATTAAATTTGGAAGACTAGCCAGGAGCAATAAACATATCACCTAATATTCAAATCATTTGTATAGATACGTCCTTTGAGAATATTTGCAAAATTACAACTTGAAAAGAATCATGAAAAATAAAAATAGGTTTGTATAGTGGTTAGGCCACCTGGGTAGCTCACCTGTTTTCTCTCTCCCTCACACCTACTTACCTTTCTCTCAGTATCACCCCCAACCTCCCCACAATAATCCTGTGGAAGACAAATAAGGAGGAGGCTGAGCAGTGATGGCAGCAGCCGATTAGAGCATGGTCAGAAGGAAGAGGGCCCGGTCAGAAGAGAAGACAGTGAGCTGATGAGGGCAGGAAGGCAGCGGTGTTTGGCTTGCATATCACTACATCCCAGTGTGTGGCACAGGAGAGTGCTCAGCAGCTATTTAGTACATGAATGAATGAACGAAAGGAATAAAAAAAGAGAAGCTCAGGAAGAAGAGAAGGCTGGCAGAAGAATTAGGGAAGAACCCAGGTCTTTTGGCTTACAGTCCAATGAATCCTCTTTCCATTCATCAACTATTGACTTATAAATACTTGTCAGAACAATGTCCTGAGAGTTTAATAAGAAAAGAAAAAGTGAATATCAACTATATAGAAAAGAGATAAAACACAAATATAGATCTCATTTCTTATGTTTGCTAGTCAGTCAAGTCAACAAGTCAGACAAGTGTGTGTGTGTGTGTGTGTGTGTGTGTGTGTGTGTATGTGTGTGTGTGTGTGTTTTCCAGGAAATAGAAGCTTTGGAAAGCTACTTGGTAAATGCTTCTCCAATGAACTCTTTTTCATTTATGATCATAAAAAATAGCATTAAAGCCCAGGTGTTGAGAACTGTAAGTAATTTACTTTGTACAATTAAATAGAAGTCATGCTTTCAGAAGAATAATTTTGGGTACAGTTTAGGGCATTAGATAATGAGTGTAATAAATTGTCACCTTTCCCTCATTTCTGTTACATAGGTTTGGTCTTGTTATATAATTTGTGAACACTCTACCACAGCTAATTAGTGTTTGACTATAACAACAATAGTAGTTTGTGCCTATCAGTCAGTTAGAAGAGAAAGGAAATAAACTTCAGGGTCTGATACAGATTTTAAAAGGCAATGCAATGGGAAAAACGTTCACTGATAAAAGAAGGAACAAGAAATCAAGCCAGATTTCATCAGTCAACCCAGCTGCACTACCCTGGCAACCCTGAGCCCAGTGGTGGGAACAAACTTGTTTTCCCACTCACAGGACATCAGCCACAGGTCGGCATGGTGCCCTCGGGCTGTGGCTGGTGCTCCAGTGCCTTCTCTTTCCCAGACCCAATCAGAAGGAACAGACCTTATCTGAGACATGCCATTCCCAGCACAAAAGGCAGAGGCAAGAGGACTGATGGAAACTTGTCTCAGCTCCTAAAGCTGCATACACCCAACTTGCCAAAACAAGTCATGAGGCCAAGCCTGACCATGGGACAGGGAGGAACTGCAAATCAGTTAACAGCAGGCAGGGAAGTACAGTCAGCCTCTGGCAGGGAAAGAAGCAAGGAGTTGAAAACTATATCATTTATCCCGCAGATCATCCAACTTCCATACCCAGTGCTTTTCTCCCCACTGTTGGTAAGTCTAGGCAACATCCCTAACCACGAGGGAATAAAAAAGAGACAGATCCAGGCCTAAAAATGATCCTGGGAAGATGATGCCATAAACTCATCCCCCTTTACCTCCACCATGATTTTCAATCTGTCTACTGTAGCAGACACAGGCCTGGAGCCTGCAGACAGCTACAAGGAATTGAAGGCTTGGGCTGTGGGATATAGAGGAGGGAACTGGGGTGTGTGTGGGTTTCATTTTTCTCGGAGCTGGTCAAGTGCCTCAAGACCAGCTTCTTGGAACCCTGAAATAAAGGACTTGAAATTATTGGTTCTAGAAAAAACCTGGTGTGTGGAGATCAGATGACCCTTGGGTGAGGGGCTTGTCTCCCTGAATCACTAGATACCAAGACCAGAACTAATAAGCTAACAAGGAAACTATGACAACATATAAGGATGCTGCGCATCCAAAATGACAGTGACCAGTCAGGACAAAGGGAGCAAACCCACAACCAAACAGAGATGCTTGAAGACAGAGAGGTCAACATGGGACAGGAAAGTAACAAGGGAACTTAGGGAGATTTAACTACAGCAGAGAGAAGTTTTCATGGATCAAAAACACAATTTTCCAAATAAACCACGCAGTAGATTAACTGAAGGAAAGAATGGGTCATGGCAAAGGTCCAAATTTGTGGTAAGATCAAATGGAAAAAATGGCGCAAAGCAGCAAAACAGAAATAATGACAGAAAAGATAAGAGACTTGGAGGATGTGATAGCAGATAACAGACTACTGAGAGAAAGCCAATAGTCATACATTATACCTGGCACCTGGCAGGGAAAGAAATGATACATGGATACTCACAAAATGCACCACTCACATACCTCACACGGCAAAATACCTGTGAAAGAATTCTGACTAAAGTACAAAAGAATTAAGAATAGAGACCCTCTGGCGAAGAATGGGAGAGAGAATAGTAGTAAGAAATAAACTTTGTATTTGCATTTGCTTACCCTCCACATATAGTTTCATCTATTATATCAATTCCACTGACCCTACTAAATATTAAAAAAAAAAAAGCTACCAATTCAACTGTAAATGTAATTCTAAGAAACAATTATAAGGCACTTCTTAATTTCAGAAGTGTTAACATGTTAAAAAGTACTTTTTAGAATCATGAAATATGATAGTTTTATAAAGCACATAATAAATTCTAAATCAGAAGTCCTGAAACAAAACAGATGTAAAGCAAAGCAATATCTAGTAAGAGTTGAACTAACAGCATCCAACTGCCTCAGGACAATCTAGAAGTTGAGAGAAGGCTAAAGATAGTAGGAGTGCCCTTGCTGGTTTGATCAGTGGATCAAGTGTCGGCATGCGGACTGAAAGGGGTTTAATTCTGGTCAAGGGCACATGTCCGGGTTGTGGGCTCGATCCCCAGCAGGGGGCATGCGGGAGGCAGCTGACCAATGATTATCTCTCATCATTGATGTTTCTGTCTCTCTCCCTCTCCCTCTCTGAATTAAATTCAGTCCTGATACTAACTGGAGTTAGTGCGGACCCCACAGGTTAAGGGCTCAGTCCCACAAGACTGCCAACTACCAGAAGTAGGTCCCCAGGTTACCTTCAACTTTGGTTCCAACTTGGCTACAAATTGGAGGGTTCCCAGGACCTCCCTCCTTGAATTTGATCATTTGCTAGAACAGCTCACAGGGCTCAGGAAAACACTTTTGTTTATAGAGATGACAGCCAATGAAGAAATACATAAGGCCAGGGCTGGAAGAGTCTCTAGCTTTGGTTCCCCTGGTGTTGGGGTGCAGCACCCTCCTGGTACGTGGATATGTTCACCAACCTGAAAGCACCCCAAACCCTGCACTTGGAATTTTTATGGAGGCTTCATCAGTAGGAATGACTGACATTAACTCAGTCTCCAGTCCCTCTCCACTCCCCAGAGGGCGGAGGGTTAGGGGGAAAGTTCCAAGCTGTAATTATGGCTTGGTCTTTCTAGTGACCCGCTCGCATCCTCAAGCTATCCAGGGCCACCAAGAGTGGCCCCATTAGAACAAAAGACATTCTTTTTACCCAGGAAATTCCAAGGGATTTAGGAGCTCTGTGTCAGGAACTAGAGTCAATGACAAAACATTAGAACAAGAGATGTTCTTAGTGCTCTTACTACTTAGGAATTCATGCAAGTGTTAGGAGTTTTGTGCCAGGAACCAGAGACAGAGACCAACATACACATTCTCTATTATTTCAGACCTGCCTGCTCAATATTTCCATTTAGATGTCTGATAGACATCTTAAACTGATCTTGTCCCAAGTTAACTCCTGATCTTCAAACCTACTCTATATACAATTTCTCCCATCTTAGTTAGAGGCAACCATGTAAGTCCAATAGTATAGGCCAACTGGACCCTGGCGTCATCTTAGCTCTATTCCTTTCACAAACCACATCCTATCTATCAGGCCAACTCATTGGAAGCTCCTGAATCAGGAGTGCAGTAGAAGATTAGGAGGAAGTAGGGAAGTTAAGACGGTGTGGGGGTGTTCTGTCTTAATGAATCAAAGTCCCTAGAAGAGCATCTGTATATAAGAAGATTCTTAATATTTCTTAAATGAATGGATCTCAGAAAAAAACAAACACTATAAGAATAAAATGCCATAACTATTAATTGTAAAAGCTGACATACTCTCCATCTAAATCAATAGTAAAATAGAGGAGGAAAAAGAATAGAACAATCTGCCACAAAATATAAAACTAATTGTCTTTTACTGGTTTTCTTCTTTCAATTTACTTATATTTTAAAATGTAATAAATATCCAATTCCTTTATAATAAAACATTCCTTTAAAAACCCTAATGGACTGACATGTACACATAAGGAACTGTTGGACATTGAAATTGGGTCTCAAAAGAACTGTTGGCCCAGAAAGAAACTCACTACAGACCGATTCATTTGCCTGTCAGCATAACCATTATTGCTTGTCTCATTTTCGGTTCTTATAAGTGTATTTCTAATAGCACATGATCTCACTCATCTAGGGGAAATAATGAACAACATAGACTGATGAACAAGAACAGACCCAGAAACAAGGAGGCATGGATCAGACTGTCGGGCCTCGGGGGGAGGGTAGGGAAGGGTGGGGATAAAGGGGGAGATCAACCAAAGGATTTGTGTGCAGACATATGAGCCGAACCGGCGGTTAAAGACAACAGGGGGGTGGGAGCATGTGTGGGGAGGGGGGTGGGATGGGAATGGGGGGACGAGGACAAATATGTGATACCTTAATCAATAAAGAAATAAAAAAATAAATAAAAATAAAAAAATAAAAAACCCTAATGGAAACTCATCTCAATTTTGTCTAACACTATTCACTCCTGAGAGGGGGAAATGGGATAAAAAGAGGGAAAGTTTTAAAAGCAAATTTACTGCAATGTTCTTCACTGTTAAATAGACAACTACAGCTTGCTCCTGGAGAAAATAATCCTTTGCTTTTTAAATTGAGTGCCATTTAGATGTATAAAATTTAAGTGCTTTCTAAATTATTTGATTAATGGAAGGATACAGAATTTTAAAGAAATGAAGAGATCCTTAAGTATGACATGTTTAAAAAAATCTACAGAGAAATCCCAAACGGAGGAAATGTGGAAAAACAAAATACGGCATACATGCAAATTAAATGTAAAGATAGAAAATCTTCTGTAGAGAGCTTTAGAGTAAACTATAATTTTTTAATGACCACTGACAATATGGAATTTCAATGTAAAATTAAGAATCATTTTATTTCCATTTTTCCATGTTGAACATCAAGATAGTAATAATGGCAAACCCTTAGTGCGCACCTATGTGCCCAGCCCTGTCTGAGCACTTCACACACCTCACAAATAGCTTATAACAGATAACTAATTCTAATTCAACTTACAAAAAGAGTAACTACATGTATTTTGGATTTTAACAGAGGTTAGCCAAGAGAAAACACACTACTGTAAATCACCTGCTCATAGGGTAACTCTTCCTTAAAGATACTGTTTTCTCAAAATCCAACAGGAAATGTCAATGTTTTCACAAAAACATTTTAAATGGTGTCATTTAGAAAACAAATGCAAAACTAAGGATTCAAATCTAAATGCAAATAATTATAAAAGAAGAAGAAACATAATGGTGTTTTATTGACACCAATTTATTGTAAAGAGAAACATAATGGTGTTTTATTGATATAATTTTTATTGAGTAAAGAACGCATAATCCTATATAATAAAAGGCCAGCGACCTTTATAAGCGGAACGACCAGAATGACCACTCGTCCAGTAGCTATGAGGTGGGGGCCGGTGAGGGGAACTGGCTGGCTGGCAGCGGCGGCGGGGTTGGATGAGGGCCAGCAAGGGGAACCGGGTGGCTGGCAGCAGCGACAAGGTGGGACAAGGGCTGGCGAGGGGAACTGGCTGGCTGGTGGTGGGGGGGGACCCAGGGCCGGCAAGGGGAACCGGGTGGCTGGCAGCAGCGACAGGGTGGGACAAGGGCTGGCGAGGGGAACTGGGTGGCTGGCAGGGGCGGCGGGGTGGGACTGGTGAGCAGGCGGAAGATGGGCCTGATCGCAGGCTAGGCCTAGGGACCCTACCTGTGCACTATTTCGTGCACTGGGCCTCTAGTACTCTTATAATACTGAAGCCACTCCTTGAACACTGCGTTTTCTCTAAGGCAAAAATATTGTAATATAGATTACTTGAGCATGAGCAGATGAATGGAGGGCTTGTTAAATAGGAAACAGAAGTATGTCTGATGACAAAATCATTTAGTCTCATTGTTAAAGAAAACAAAATAACAATGAACCATCTGAAAGTGTTAATAAGAGACAAGTAGACCAAATACTACAAAGAATAAAATATACTTTCATAAAATATTTACTAAGTGTTTCAATCAAATTCCTAATAAAACACATACACACACACACACACACACACACACACACACACACACACACACACCACAGCTGATCTGCTACTTATTAGTAGGTAAGAGGTAGACCACATGCACAAAGTTTGAGACCATGAAGGTTTCACACTTATTCTCATGAGGAGTGCCTCCTACAAGTAGTTTTTCATATTAAATTAAACTTCAGAGAAAGAAGGACTGAAGTCTAACTATAAAGAAAAACCTATGAGCCTGGCCAGTGTTGCCAAGTGGTTAGAGCGTCAGCCCACGCACTGAAGGGTTACAGGTTTGATTCCTGGTCAAGGGCACATACCTCCTGGTCGGGCTTTGTACAGGAGGCAACAGGTTGATGTGTCTCTCTCACATCAATGTTTCTCTCTCTCTCTCTCTGTTCCCCTCCCTCCCTTTCTTCCCCTCTCTCTGAAAAGCAATGGAAAAAAAATATCCTTGGGTGAAGATTAACCAAAAAAAAAAAAAAGAAAAAGAAAAACCTTTGCTATGAAGCAACTCATTCTTTGAATTTGCATGTTAACAGGACTTTTATTCTTTTCATATCCTTATGGAAAGACTGCGACATCATTACAATACAGTACTAAGAAAGATCAATATAATTAAAAAATATGTGAAGGCCTTCTCTTCCTAATTAGAATTGATAATAAGAGACAAGGAGTGACCAAATATCACAAAGAATAAAATATACTTTTATAAAATATTACTGAGTGTTTCAATCAAATTCTTAATAAAACACAGTGTATTTACTAATTTTCATCCAAGGCATATTACTTTTACTATATATTTTTTCAAAAGATTTTATTACATGTTAATACCTTTACTTTCTTGGTGACTAAGTCATTACTTGCCTTTCCATCATTAAGTTAGATGAGAAAGAAATTAATGGAAAGAACTATCATGACAGAATGAAAAAAAAACAAACCCTGAAGACCTTTAAAAAGTACAAGTTTTTATGGAAAAAAATTTTAAGTAAAACTCAATATGAAAATTCAAAAAGTCTTAGTTTAATTCAATCTCCATTAACAGTATGAACATTTACTGAAGGCCATTAAGTGACCAGCACTAAGGTGAACCCTGGGGTAAAGGATGATTAAAGCAAGGGCTTGGCCTCAAGGGGCCTATAATCAATGGCATTTAAAACTTTTGTAAGAACTAACTCTAAAACTAGCTCTAACAGATGCTACTCCACTAAATAAATAAAAACTAGCTCTAACAGATGTTACTCCACTAAACAAATGAGCTACTGGCTCCATAACCATGACAATCAGAGGGCCTGGCCCTGTGGGCTCGTCCTGAATGATCACCAAAGCCGCTGAAGGGCATGAGAGCACAACGGGAGTTCACCTGCACAAGAGAGAGGCTAACTGATGTCCGGCCGTAAGAGTTCATCCTTCTCCCCTTCCCACGTGAGGAAACAGGAAGCTGGGTGCTGAAGTTTTGTGCACCCGCTTCACCCCCCACCTCCACATAGCTGCATAAGCAACTCCTCATCTCAACGAGGCTAAGCGCCGGATTCTGGACCATGGGAAGAACTAGTCTAACCAGCCTAGTCCAGCCACCAGTGTAACAACAAAGATGAGAACTGGTCTTCCTTCATGTTTGCAATTGTTAACCTGTAACGAGGAAAATAAGTTGGGCAGATGGTGCTGTAGGTTTGCTAAGTAAGTCTACTTCAATTGTGGAAAAAAACAGAAAAAAAAATTGCTAACAAGTAACTTTACAAAAAATTTACAGAAACAGAGAGGGGGTAAATGTATGTAGGGGGATACATATAGATTGGGGTATGTGTGCATATATACACAAACATATACAAACATATATGCCAAAGACATATAATTCTTTAAGTAAGAATAATAGTTTTAACTGCTGCAAGTTCAAAACTTTCACACACGTTGCTGTAATGCAGGCAGAATGACATACCCTTTTTCTACTTCTACAAGCTACAAAGCTGTGCTTAATGTGCAGACTAACCATGAATTTGCTTGTTTTATTTTCTAAATTAAAAAAAAAACATTCAGTGGAACCCTTTTGTAATTGATCTTTTCAGTTTAAAGAAATATATATATATATTTTCCTGATTGTTTAAGAAACACACAGGGACATAAACCCAAGGGTCCACATAACATCAGCAGGAACTCTGGTACCTACAAGAAGAAGTGGTAAAAATAAGCCGGAGAGAAGTGAGAAGCTCCACACCTTACGTATTCTAGAATGTTAGGCCGTCTGACCCACCCGGGCCATCACAACTCGGGTGGCGGTGGGAGAGAAAGGGAGAGAGGTTTACTAGTACTATTGGGCCTTTAACAGTTGTCGATCTACTCTTGTGTTCTAACCAAAACTCTGACTAGATGTGTTTGTTCGTTTTTCCAACACTGGCAGGACAACACCCTCCTTCTCTGGGGATGTTCACAGTGAAAAGATGCCCGATGGGATGTGCACACACATTTACAGCGGTCTCTGACAGAGAGAGGGGGAGGAAGCCTGACTAAGCTCAGTAAAGCCTCCGCTCACCGTTTCAGGCGGGCTGCTGTGCTCAGTCCAACAGTGTGCAATGGAGACCGCCGGGCAACAGAGCCAGGAAAGGTTCCTATTTAATTAATGGGCTCTCTAGTATAGGTTAGATAGTAATATTTTAAGTCCTTGCCATAGCTACGTCTGTAACGTAGACTCGATCGGGGTCCTTCAAATGCAAACTATTATTTTCAGGTATTTCAAAAGTCAACCATCCTCCAGTGTGATGACAGTTAACTCGTACATACATGCATATATTTTCCTGTATTTAGAAGTACTTTACAATAAATTACACATAATGTTACTCTACGTAGTGGGACATCTCATCAGAACCAAGGCAAGTGAACGCAGAAGGGGACGGGCAACGCTGGATCAGGGACAAGGGCACACACAGCACCTGCTACGGGCCAGTGCCGTGAGGACACCATGAAGCTGTGATGGAGGGCTTGCCCCTTGCTATTCTTGCACTTCACCTGGTAGGCAGTCAAGGCCAACATGCCAAGGGCAGGAAAGGGGAAAATGAGAAATTCCCCCACAAAATGTCTTTATGAATACAGGGGGAAAGGCACAGAAGCCATGAGTAAAATGAGGAACCAGGGGCTGGCCCCCTGTTGAGTAAATTACTTAAGAGTGTAAGCCAGGCTGAAAACACCCCCAGGTTAGTAAGTAACAGAGACAGTGACCCCATCTTTGTGATACTTGACTTTGAAGATGCCCTAAGCACTTCAACTATTCTACAAATGATAACGTCCAAACCCCTTTGCCTGGGGCAGCACCATTTGCCTGACTATTCTCTGCAATCATACCATTTCACTTATCAAGCTAGGCATAAATGATGTGAGCACTCTTCCGAGGGGTCAGAAGACTCAAGTACAAAAAAAAAATTTTGAGGGTCTCAAATACATTAAGGATGTGGTTTCTGGATTTCCATGTTAAACTTAGAGACTATAGACCACTGTTCTCGCATATCCCTTAAAGAAAGGGTAAACCTTTTTTTGTTTTTTCACTTAAATATAACTAAATTAAGATACACAAAGAAGTCTCCTCTATGCCAGGACACTAATAAAGTCACAACAAAAATTTAACCTGACAATACCCTCTACTCACCTAAAGAGTTTACATGAGCTGAAATGAAGTTGTTTAAGAAATGTACTGACCTGGAAATAGAATAACTGCTTTACCTAAATAATAATATTTTTTAAATACTGGGATATGCTAGGGATAGTAGGCCTTGACCCACTGTCATATTCCACAGAGCTGTGTTTTGTCACACAATTATACAAAATAATATTTCTCACACTGGATGTTATAGTTTGCAAATGAACTACAATAGAATTTTTGCTAAAAGTATATAAAACAAAAAGGATCTCTCTAACAAGGGAAGACTAATGAATGCATGTCTTTGGTGGGAGTTTTAAGTTGGTTCAACCTTAAGCTATACTGACCAAGAAGAAAAAAAGAGAAGATATAAATCGCCAAAACTGGAAATGAAAGGGGGACATCACATTTAAAGGATAAGACCGAGAAACAACTTTGATGAAATGGACAGAATTCCTTACAAAGTACAACTTGCAAAACTCACACAAGATAAAGAGACTACCTCAATAGTTCTATATCTGTCAAATGTATTGAATATAATCATCACAAGCCTTCTCACAAGAAAACCCAGGCCCAGGTGAGTTCCCTGGTGAACTCTACCAAATAAGAAGGAAGAATTATTCCCAATCTTACACAAACTCCTTTAGAAAATAAGAGAATATTTCCTAACACAGTTTATGAGGATGGTATTACCCTGATACCAAAGCAAAACAAAGCTACTCCAAGAAAAATCTACAGATCAATATTCCTCATAAACATAAACATAAAAAACCTTAAGAAATTTTGAGTAAGTTGAATCCAGAAAAATATAAAAATGATAGTATAGTATGAGAAAGCGAGGTTTGCCACAGAAATACAAGGTTGTTTCATCATTCTAAAATCAATATAAATTAAACAGATTAAATACCACATAATTATTTCAATAAATGCTAGAAAAGCATTTGAAAAAAATTAAACACCCAGTATAATAAGCAAACTAGGAAGAGTAGGGAACTGTCCCAAACTCATAAAGAATTCTCACTAGTACAAGAAGCATACAGGGGACACCAAATTTAATGGCAAAAGATCGCAAGCTTTCCCCACGGCTGGGAAAATGACAAGGATGTCCACTGTTGCCACCTCTACTAGTATGTAACCAGTAACAGCAAGGCAAGAAAAAGAAGAAAAAAGAATAAATTTTGGAACAGAAAAGTAAGAAGACAGACAATACTGAGTATTGGCAAAGATATGAAGCAACTAGAACTCACTCATAGCTCATTGGTAGAAAAGTATGAATCGTACTTTGGAAAAAGTTTGGCAGTTTCTCAAAAAGATACAGAGAGGCCATAAGGCTCATCACTCCACTTCTAGGTATGGCCCACAAAGTCTAGAATATTTATTATCTGGCCCTTTATGTAAAGTTTGTTGACACCTGTTCTTTATCTCTGTCTTACTTGGGATGATGCAGTTACAAGGTTGCACGAATATCTCAAAGCTTATTGACTGATATCTTTTAAAATGATAAATTGTAGGTAAACTATACCTCAATAAAACTGATCTAAAAGAAACAAATACTTTGAAGAGGATAAATCATGATGCAAAAAACAAAATATGAGTCCAATTAGTTAAAAGAGAAAAAGCTAAGACACAAAATATAGAGCAAAATAAATAAAATTGGGCTTTAAATGACCTTTAACAATTGAAACCATCTTCATTAGATATAAAGCATTATTTCTTATTTTTAGTTTCTAGAATATTATTTTTATTGTTGTAAAGTTGGTTGGAAAATACGGTTTTAGATTAGGAAATGCCCATGAAAGGCAAGACAACTCCATGTGGCCTCTATTAACTCTCTTTTTCTCATCATCCCTCTCAAACCCTCTCAACACCCTCCCAAGACCCATCTGAGGGACAGACACATTTACACAGCCTCATGCTGCTCCACAGAGAGAGGGAAGAGAAGGAATCTCCACTTGCGCCTAATCCTAATGCCGAAGCAGCCAGTAAATTCCTGCTTCAAGAGACTTATTTGCAATAGAAACTTTGCAAAGAAGTGAGTTTTATAATATGAAATAATTTGTCATTTTTATATAATACTAGAGGCTTGGTGCACGAATTTGTGCACCAGTGGGGTCCCTTGGCCTGGCCTGTGGGATCGGGCTGAAACTGGCTCTCTGACATCCCTTGAGGGGTCCCGGATTGCGAGAGGGTACAGGCCAGGCCGAGGGACCCCACCAATGCATGATCGGGGGTGGGGAGGGACACTGGAGGTTGGCCAGCCGGGGAGGGACCATGGGAGAGCTCCAGGGCATGTCTGGCCCATGTCGCTCAATCCCGGTCAGCTGGAACCCAGCAGCAAGCTAACTTAATGGTCGGAGCGTCTGCCCTCCCTGGTGGTCAGTGGACATCATAACAACTGGTCGACTGGTCGACTGTCTGCCCCTTGGTGGTCAGTGCAAGTTATAACAACTGGTCAACTGGTCAATTGTCTGCCCCCTGGTGGTCAGTGCATGTCATAGCGAGCGGTTGAGTGACAGTAGCATATGATTAGCATATTACATTTTGATTGGTGGAACGGCTGACTTGACGACTGGACACTTAGCATATTAGGCTTTTATTATATAGGATAAACCATAATATTTAAAAACCAGTAAGGTAAAAAAGAGTTCTGGGGGAAAGTTGTTCCTACTTAATCATAAAGCCTGACTAGAAATGTACTATAAAAACTTGCCGAAAATGGTTTATCAATAAATGTTTGATTTTCAATCATTAATAGACACCCCAAATAATTGATGCACAGAATGAAAACTTTAGGATAGTAACTGATAAATTACTTAACACTGACTGAGTGCTAAGCTATCAACTGACTTATAAGCTAAAGTCACGCAGTATGTATAAAACTTCAGGTTCTAATTCAACATTCATTTGCGCATGCTTATTTCTTATTAAAACCACATGTCGGCACTGAATCATTTTATGGTTCATTTGAGACAAACATGCAGAAAATTGTGGGAAATAAACAGAGCACCAGAAGTCTGTTAAAGGCAGGATAACTCCAGTGCAGCCTCAGTTATGAGGCTTCATAAAGCCTACATTAAAAAGTGTATCTGTGGTTGAGAAGAGGTTTGTCTTAAGAAAACTCCACTGCAGCTCTATTGAGATTAAAACTGTAGCAACCACTAAGCAAGTTTTAATTTTTATCCCAGAAATTGGAAAACATGGATCTGTCCCCAAATGTGCCACTCTGGCAAGTAGACAGGTTTTGAGCTAAAGACAATCGTGGCCCAAAAGGACGCAGAAGAGCTTACTGCCTCCCCTTTAAGTGCCTACAGAATTAGACGAGGGCCTGGCCCAGAAGAAGACTATCACCAGAGAGAACTACAAAGACTATGGGCCAGGTGTGGGGGCTGGGAGGACCCAGCAGGGCCTGGAGAGCCGAGTCCCTGTGTCCTCTGTCTCTGCAGGGCATGGCAAAACGAACATTGGTCACCAAACGCTTGCTCCCCTCAACTTCCTGTGAATTGCCTTCCTTCCCTTTGAGGTCCCTCCCACCTTTTCCTTACCAAGGATGGCACAGAAGCCTTTCTTGGCCTGAATATCGGTGGGTCTTATATTCTTACTAGAGGCCCGGTGCACGAAATTCGTGCATGGAGGGGGGTTGTCCCTCAGCCCAGCCTGTACCCTCTCCAATATGGGACCCCTCGAGGGATGTCCGACTGCCCGTTTAGGCCCGATCCCGGTGGGCAGTCGGACATCCCTCTCACAATCCAGGACTGCTGGCTCCCAACTGCTTGCCTGCCTTCCTTCCTGATTGCCCCTAACCGCTTCTGCCTGCCAGCCTGATCACCCCCTAACCACTCTGCTGCCAGCCTGTTTGCCCCCAACTTCCCTCCTCTGCCGGCCTGGTCACCCCTAACTGCCCTCTCCTGCAGGGTTGATCACCTCCAACTGCCCTCCCTTGCAGGCTTGGTCCCTCTCAATTGCCCTCCCTTGCAGGCTGGGTGCCTCCCAATTGCCCTCTCCTGCTGGCCATCTTGTGGTGGCCATCTTGTGTCCACATGGGGACAGGATCTTTGACCACATGGGGGCAGCTATATTGTGTGTTGCAGTGATGGTCAATCTGCATATTACTCTTTTATTAGATAGGATAGAGGCCTGGTACAGGGGTGGGGGCCAGCTGGTTTGCCCTGAAGGGCGTCCCGGATCAGGTGGGGGTTCCCTTGGGGTGTGGGGCGGCCTGAGCGAGGGGCCTGTGGTGGTTTGCAGGCCGGCCACGCCCCCTGGCAACCCAAGCAGAGGCCCTGGTATCTGGAATTTATTTTCCTTCTACAATTGAAACTTTGTAGCCTGGAGCGGAGCCAAGCCTGGGCTCCCCTCCGAGGCCAGCAGCCATTTGTGTTGGGGTTATAATTGAAACTTTGTTGCCTTAAGCAGGTGGGCCCGGCCAGGGTGTGCGGAAAGCTTTGCTTCCCCTGTTGCCGGCGGCAACCCTGGCCTGCTCTCTCAAGCTCCATTCTGCCGCCATTTGTTTGAATTTGTTTACTTTCTATAATTGTAGCTTGAGTGGACGCTTAGGCCTGGCAAGGGCAGGCAGAAAGCTTGGCTTCCTCTGTTACCTAGGAAACCTTGCTCTCTGTGGCTGTAGCCATCTTGGTTTGGGTTAATTTGCATACTCGCTCTGATTGGATGGTGGGCGTGGTTTGTGGGTGTGTCGGAGGTATGGTCAATTTGCATATTTGTCTATTATTAGATAGGATGGGGCCCTGTATGTATGTATTTAAATTTGTTTTATTTTTTCTCCTGTTAATCTGTGAGGTACAAATGTGATTTTTAGACCAGCCAAAGAACCTAGAGCAGTGGTTCTCAACCTGTGGGCTAGCGGGGTCACCTAAGACCATCGGAAAACACAGATATTTACATTACGATTTCTAATAGTATCAAAATTACAGTTATGAAGTAGCAACGAAAATAATTTTATGGTTGGGGGTCACCACAACATGAGGAACTGTATTAAAGGGTCACGGCATTAGAAAGGTTGAGAACCACTGACCTAGAGGGTAGAAGTAAAATTTTTCCTCCCCAACAGACCCCATTACTTGTTTAACAACTGAATGTGTGCCAAAACTTAGATGGTATCTTCAACTATGGTATATTTAAATTTTGTGGGTTAAAAGTGTCCAATTAAAAAAATATCTAAAGCGTGTATGGAACTAGGGAATCCTATATAGTAAAAGGGTAATATGCAAATCAGCCTAATGACGGAACAACCGGTCGCTATGACGTGCACTGACCACCAGGGGGCAGATGCTTAACACAGGAGCTGCCCCCTGGTGGTCAGTGTGCTCCCACAGGGGGAGCGAGCCACAAGCAGAGCTGACAGCTGGCGAGCACAGCGGTGGTGGCGGGAGCCTCTCCTGCCTCCGTGGCAGTGCTAAGGATGTCAGACACTGCCCAAGGGCTCCCGAACTGCTAAAGGGCGCAGGCCGGACTGAGGGACCCACCCCTCAACCCGCCCGCCGAGTGCACAAATGTCGTGCACTGGGCCTCTAGTAGTGAAATAATACAAAAGATTCCTTCCACGAAAGACCTCTGTTGTACCCTAAATGGAATAATTTCAGATTCTGCCTCCCATACAACTATCTTCAAAAAGTTCAATTCAGACAACCTTGTATTTTAAAGCAAGTTCCTCTGATAGTTCTGAATCTTAATAGCATATCACTGTTCAAATACGGCAAAAGCAATGAAGTAGACAGAAAGCTAACAAGAAAGTGTACAGAATATCCCATAATAAAAACAATTTTTTAAAAAAAATTTAAAACCACCTTTGCCATGGTTTCTCCTACCCCACAGGTTAAATAACAGCTGGCTTCCTCTCCTTCCCTGTGATTACTCATGTACCCTGTCCCTACCCACTGGGAACCCAGCTCAAATTAGCAAGCCTTAAAGGAATCTCTATAATGTGGTAAGCACTATGGCAGATGAAGAAGTGGGAGATGGAAATCACACACAGAGGCTTCGAACTGGAGGGGATACACAACCAAGTATCAGCACTCCACAGCACAGCTCTCGGGGAGCCTGGCAGGAAGTGGCTTTCGGGGAGCCCAGCAGGAGGTGGCTGGGGTAGGGGAGGGAAGCCATCCTGGAAGTGGCAGCAGGACTGCCGGGCCACAACACGCTCTCCCACCATGCTGTCAAGGACAGGGAATGCGCGAATAGAGAGAATGGCATGAACTTGGGTACGCGTCATCCGAGGGCTTTTTAAAACATAGACTCTGGGGGAGAAACCAAGATGGCGGCATAGGTAAGCACCTAAACTGCTGCCTCGCACAACAATTTCAAAACTACAACTAAAAGACAGAACAGACAGCATCCAGAACCACAGGAAAGCTGGCTGAGTGGAAATTCTACAACTAGAAGGTAAGAGAAAAGCTCACGGAGAATCAGAGGAGCTGCAAAGGGCTGAGGTACGGAGACACGTGTGCAGAGAGGAAGGGCGGCTGAGTGCCTGGCTGGCTTTCTCTGGCGGGAAGAGGAAGGAAGCCCCCAACTGCACTGAACCCCAGTTCCGACTGCACTGAACCCCAGTTCCAGGTGAAACCCCGTGGACCCAGGCTCATATGGGGGAGTCTGAACTGTCAGGTAGAGAGAAAGGCACACAGAGACTCGGAGACTCGGGGGAGCCACGGCAGGTAGGGGTCTGGATGCGCAAGTGACCACAGTCAAGACTGTGGAGATTCCCGCTGGCTTTCCCTAGTGGAAGGGAGTTGGAAGCTCCCGAATGCACTGAACCCCAGTTCCGACTGCACTGAACCCCAGTTCTGGGCGAACCCCTGGGGACCCGCGCTTTTACGGGGGGAATCTAGACTGTCAGGCAGAAACTCAGGGGAGCCGCGGAAGGCAGAGGTCTGGAGGCACGCATGCAAGGGCAGGGCTGACGGAAAGCCAAGACTGTCTGCTCAGCCCTGAGACTCCGCCCCATCCAAGCTGAGCAAAGAGGCTTTTGCAATTTTGCAAGTCTGGTCCTATAAGGCTGTCTCCAGCACAGAAGGTCTCCTGGCGTAGACACAGCTGATACTCACAGCCAATTGGCCTGGAGGTCAATTCCTCCCAGTGATACCAACAACAATCAAGACTTAACTACTACAAGGCTGTACACACAGTCCACAAAGGGGTGTACCAAGAGTGTCCACCTCAGGTAATTGGGGAGGCCGAGCCACTGGGCCATATAGGACACCTAGCACACAAAGCTACCCTACCTTTCAGGGAAGCAGTGAAAATGCGGAGACAAAGAAACAGATCATAAATGAAAGAAATGGAGGAAAACAAACGACTGGATATAGAATTCAAAACCACGGTTATAAGGTTTTTCAAGAATTTCCTAGAAAAGGCCGATAAATTTAGCAAGACCCTCGAGGATATGAAAAAGGACCAACTAGAAATTAACCCTTTGCACTCGCTTGCTTTTTTCTCGATTCCTTTATTCTAATGCTAACCGTGTCGAGTCATACTCGACATCCGAGTGCAAAAGGTTAAACATACACTGACTGAAATAAAAAATATTATACAGAGACCCAATAGCAGACTAGAGGAACGCAAGGATCAAGTCAAAGATTTGAAATACAAAGAAGCAAAAAACACTCAACCAGAAAAGCAAAAAGATAAAAGAATCCTCTGACTTTGGTAGGGTCTGAGAATTTGCATTTGTATCCAATCCCAGGGAATGCTGAAGCTGATGTACTTTGACAGTGATGTACATGACCTGTTTGGAGAATCCAAATTAGTTTCCCATGATTGGAATACAGGTTGGCGTTAATTTGTAAGAAGTTCGTTCTTTTTTCCCAAAAAAAAGTGTTTACCTTTTTTTTATTTTTTAAAAATATATTTTGTTCATTTTTTACAGAGAGGAAGGAAGAAGGGTAAAGAGTCAGGATCATCAATCAGCTGCTTCCTGCACCCACCCCCTCACCCCCCGCCACTGGGGATGTGCCCACAACCAAGGTACATGCCCTTGACTGGAATCGAACCTGGGACCCTTCAGTCCACAGGCCGACGCTCTATCCACTGAGCAAACCAGCCAGGGTTTTTTTTTAAGATAGGCTACACACACTTTAAAGATCATTACAATTGGGATAAAAATAGCCAATTCTATCTAATAAAGAGGGAATATGCTAATTGACTGCCCCACCCTCCAAGATGGCAGCGCCCACAGCCAATAAGGAGGCAATATGCTAATTGACTGTCACGCCCTCAAAGATGGCGGTGCCCACAGCCACAAGATGATGGCGCCCAGTCCGCTCAGCCCTGCCGCGTGCCTGCCTCTGGAGTCCCCCAGTCCCCTCAGCCCCCAAGCCGCCCAGGGCCGGCCCGAGGCACAGGCAAGCCTCAGATGGCGGCTGCCCAGCCGCCCAAAGCCGCCCAAGGCTCAGGTAACCACGGCCAGCCGAGGCTTGCGCTGCCGGCAGTGGCGGCAACAACAGAGGTGTGATGGGGCGTCGCCTTCCCCTGATCGCCGGGTTGCCTCCCGCCCCTGAGGATTCCCGGACTGTGAGAGGGGGCAGGCTGGGCTGAAGGACCCCCCCCCCCTCCAGTGCATGAATTTTCATGCACCGGGCCTCTAGTGTTAACATATAAAAGAATTAGAGGGTCTAATAATATTTTATGTAAAGTATTTTAATATACAACAATTTTTTTAAATCATTGAACTTGGGCATTTTAAAACAAAGTTAAAGTTTCATAAACTATCTTTAATTTAATTTTAAACATTCAAGCAGTTTATAGCATTTCACACCTACTAGGATGGCTATAATCAAAAATGGAAAATAAGCATTAGAGAGAAATCAGAACCCACATACGGTTTTGGTGGGAATGCAAAATGATGCGGCCACTGTGGCCGTCTGTTAGTTCTTCAAAAAGCTAAACACAGAATTACTGTATGACCGGGCAATCTCTCTTCTAGGTATATACCCCAAAGAATGGAAAGCAGAGTCTCACACAGACTTCAACCAACGTTCAGTGCGTGCTATAGGCAGAATGCTTGTGTCCCTCAAAATTCTAATGCCCACTGTGATGGTGTGAGAAGGTGGGGCCTTTGGAAGGTCATTAGGTAATGAGTGGAGCCCTTATGAATGGGATTAGTGCTTTTTTTCTTTTCTTTTTTAATATTTGTATTGATTACAGAGGAGGAAGGGGGAGAAAGAATGAGAGACGGAAACATCAATGAGAGAGAATCATTGATTGGCTGCCTCCTGCACGCCTCCCACTGGGGATCAAGCCTGCAACCTGAGCATGTGCCCTGACCAGGAATCGAACCAATGACCTCCTGGTTCATAGGCCAATGCTCAACCACTGAGCAATACCAGCCGAGCGGGATCAGTGCTCTCTATAAAAGACCCTACAGAGCTCCCTAGCTGCTTCTGCCAGGTGAAGATACAATGAGACATCTGCAGCCCAGCAGAGGGCCCTCGCCTGACCGTGCTGGCCCCCTGATCTTGGATTTCCAGACCCCACAACTGTCAGCAATAAATCTCTGCTGTCTGTAATCCACCCATCTGTGGTGTTTTGCTATGGAGCCCAAATGGACTTCGACATTGCAGCATTATTCATAACAGCAAGAGGTGGAAACAACCCAAGTGTTCATCAACAGATGCGTAGATAAACAAAATGTGGCATATACATACAATAGAATGTTATTCAGCCATAAAAATAAATGAAGCTCTGATACAAGTTGCAACATAGATAAACCTTGGAAAAAAACATTGTATTAAGTGAAATAAGCAAAGCACAGAAGGACAGATATTGTATAATTCTCTTCTAGAATAAGCAAACTCATAGAGACAGAAGGAAATAGATTAGAGGTTATGAGGGCTTGGAGTGAGGGGGATGGAGAGTTATTGCTTAATGGTTACAGAGTTTATATTTGGTGTGACAAAAGAGTTTTTGAAACAGTTTTTGTTGTGAGGGTTGCACAACACTATGAATGTAATTAATGCTACTGAATTATTCTTAAAAATGGTTAAAATGGCAAACTGTATATTACATACATTTTACCACCCAAAAAAAGTTCAAATGGTTTAATCTCAATTATTTGTTCTAAAAGTCCACTAGAGATTAAACTGCTGATATTAGTACTTTGATTTCAGTTTAACTAAGCCCTTATATTATAAAGACATGTCATATTGGTCCTGATTTTATCTACATTATTTATTTTTTTGTTTTTTTTTATTTATCTTTATAGTTGAAAGTACTACATATGTCCCCTTTTATTCCCCACTGACACCTTCTACCCCGCCCCGGCCACCACCCCAGGCCTTTACTACAGTATTTATTTGCTCACAAAGAAAACCCACTTATGAAAGACTAGTAGCCCTGTGCACGAATCCGTGCGCCAGTAGCTTGCTGCCACCCACCAGTAGCTCTCTGCCCGCTGCCCTGCCCTCTTGTAGCTCTCCCCCCTCCCGCCGCCCCCCTCATAGCTTGCTGCCCTGCCCCCTCCTGTAGCTCTCCGCACCCGCTTGTAGCTAGCTGCCCCACCCTCCTGCTGATCTGTGACCCAGTCATTACGCTTCATGGCATAACGACCATTTGCATATTACATCTTTATTATATAGGATTAGGCAACAGTTTTAACCCAATTTAGTCAGCTGTGAAAGTTAGCACTGTGACACTTAGCACTGACACTTAGCACTGTGACACTTAGCACTGTGACCCTTAGCACTGTGACACTTAGCACTGGGATACTTAGCACTGTGACCCTTAGCACTGTGACAATTAGCACTGTGACAATTAGCACTGTGACCCTTAGCACTGTGACCCTTAGCACTGTGACACTTAGCACTGTGACCCTTAGCACTGTGACCCTTAGCACTGTGACACTTAGCACTGTGACACTTAGCACTGTGACACTTAGCACTGGGATACTTAGCACTGACACTTAGCACTGTGACACTTAGCACTGTGACACTTAGCACTGTGACACTTAGCACTGGGACACTTAGCACTGACACTTAGCACTGGGACACTTAGCACTGTGACCCTTAGCACTGTGACCCTTAGCACTGGGACACTTAGCACTGGGACACTTAGCACTGTGACACTTAGCACTGGGACACTTAGCACTGGGACACTTAGCACTGTGACACTTAGCACTGTGACACTTAGCACTGTGACCCTTAGCACTGGGACACTTAGCACTGGGACACTTAGCACTGGGACACTTAGCACTGTGACCCTTAGCACTGGGACACTTAGCACTGGGATACTTAGCACTGGGACACTTAGCACTGTGACCCTTAGCACTGGGACACTTAGCACTGTGACACTTAGCACTGTGACACTTAGCACTGTGACACTTAGCACTGGGACACTTAGCACTGGGACACTTAGCACTGTGACCCTTAGCACTGTGACACTTAGCATTGTGACACTTAGCACTGTGACCCTTAGCACTGTGACACTTAGCATTGTGACACTTAGCACTGTGACCCTTAGCACTGTGACACTTAGCACTGGGATACTTAGCACTGACACTTAGCACTGTGACACTTAGCACTGTGACACTTAGCACTGACACTTAGCACTGGGATACTTAGCACTGTGACACTTAGCACTGGGACACTTAGCACTGACACTTAGCACTGACACTTAGCACTGTGACACTTAGCACTGTGACACTTAGCACTGACACTTAGCACTGGGACACTTAGCACTGTGACACTTAGCACTGTGACACTTAGCACTGTGACACTTAGCACTGTGACACTTAGCACTGACACTTAGCACTGGGACACTTAGCACTGTGACACTTAGCACTGACACTTAGCACTGGGACACTTAGCACTGACACTTGGCACTGTGACACTTGGCACTGTGATACCTGGTACTGTGATTTGCACCAACTGTGGTCTCTTACACACTCAGAAGGCAAAGCTCTCCCATATCCCACTTTTCTTTGACTTGAGCTTTAAACAAGGCTAAAATTTTCACCATTTATTTTCAGCAAATTGCATCCTGGTCAGACAGCACAGACCCATCTGCACAGCTCACTGTTTCTTCTGATAGACAAAAGCAAAACACTACTGTGTATACTAGATTTTAACAAATGTATGTTTTATACACAGCTCAAAATAGGCCTACAGGGAAGGACTAGTGGAATAGCACACAGCTGAGAACCACTGCTTAGTCTAAACTGCTGCCCCAAACACCCGATACAAACAGCTGGCCTGCGGAAGGTGTCAAAACAACGCAGGAGCAGAGTCTCTGTGGTTTAGAGTACAGCCTCTGACTAAACTGTGCAGGCAGGAATGTGCACTCACTACTGCCTGATTTCCCAAGAAAACTTGAATATCTGGACCTATGTTCAGAACCACTCAATCTTAACATGTTTACTTAAAGTTTTAAAAAACTTTATGGGCCCAACATTCTACACCACCGCTTTGAAATTTATGGTCTGGAAATTATAAAGGTAATGAAGAGGCTCCATCCAAAGACGGAATTCAGGGTGTGCCCAGCACATCAGATGGAGTATTAGGGACAGAGAATGAAGCTAAATGATAAGGCTCTTGGGTGAGGCCAGCAAGTTCCAGGGCAGCTCTCCTACTGATGATGACTTCGTGACAACAATCAACCCTAACGAGCAGCCTCTAGGACAGTGGTCGGCAAACTCATTAGTCAACAGAGCCAAATATCAACAGTACAACGATTGAAATTTCTTTTGAGCCAAATTTTTTAAACTTAAACTTCTTCTAACGCCACTTCTTCAAAATAGACTCGCCCAGGCGTGGTATTTTGTGGAAGAGCCACACTCAAGGGGCCAAAGAGCTGCATGTGGCTCGCGAGCCGCAGTTTGCTCTAGGACTTCAGTTGCGGACTATCAGGGCACTTTGTACACAGGGGCGGGCAGAAGTAGGTTCACAACCTTCCCAACAACCTATGAAACCCTCATCACAGATGAAGAAATGAGATCAGCGAGATTAAATACCTTGCCTAAGGACACAGGACTAGTAAGCACTGGCACGAAGATCTGAAACCAGAGGGCGAGGCTCCCTTCAGAGGCCACGCTGCTCACCTCGCACCAGCGCTCAGGTCATGTCTGCAGGTGTTAAGTTCCTAGCTCCCACCATCTGTAACCACAGATAAAGTATGTCCCATCAATCTCAGTTCTTAATGGCAACACTTGGATAAGAAAAGGCTAATACTCAGTGTAGTCTGTCTAAACATGTATGGAATTGAAAGCATTTTGTTCTAAATGAAAATGTTAACCCTCTGTTCTCTAAAATTATCCTGGCCTAGAAGGCTTCAGTCCTTCTTGTTAGCTGAAGTTTTACTTTCCTAATGATAGTTTGGGCATCGGCTTATGTAAGAATACTGACACCCAGGTATATGTGTCACACTCCCTTACATTTAAATCAAAACACAAACAAGAATTGGCCGAGCCTTCTGACCATAGTGGGAAGAACTATGGCAAAAATTCTAAGACCCACCATCGATTTTTAGTGTGAAGCTGTCCTACACGTGGCAGCTGCAGAGACATTCCACATGGCAGCATCCTTACCAACACTCTTTAAATGTATGTATTCAAAGTCCATAGCGTTAGCAAACAAAATTATACTTCAGATTCCACTTCATTTTAAAACAAGAGCCCCTGCTGTAATAAATACAGGGAAACTGGCAGTTTTGACTTAAATTTAAAAAAGAAAATACACTTTTTTCCTTTAATAGGAGCTCTATTTGCTGTTCTTCATGAACCCTTTTTCCATTTCAGAATCAAAGGCTCTGAGGAAAGATGGACTTCTGTATGCCATTCTTACAGAAAAGAATTGGTCCAATATTATAAAAATATATAGGCTTTAGAGACGAAAAGAAGCTTCAAGTATTTTAAATGTCATTATTCCCAAATCTTCTTAGAAAACCAAACAAAATCTCATTTTAAAAATAGAAACATACTGTTTGGGAAAAGAACTGTGCACACACAGAAGGTTAACAAGTGAGTTTAACAATATGCTAACATACGTATGTTAGCAATCGTTTTGAAGAAAGTGCTAAAAATATCAGTACTAGTCCACCTTCCTTTAACACATGCTGCAGTCTAAAAGGTTTATATTTCCCATATTTTCTACTTTCTCTCCACTGTTCAAATATGGTTTTTGTGTACGCGTGCGCATGCGTGCGTGCATGCGTGTGTGTTTAATGAAGCAAAAGGAAAAGAACACTCTCAGAACACCAGGCAAACAGGCATCAACCACCATGGTGATGCCCCCAGGAGGGCATACTGAAATGCCCGCTAAGTCTTGGATCTTCAAAACAAACAAAAACAAGAATCAGCAACAACAAAACTCAAGGATTCTTTAAGAAAGTAGTATGTGGAATTTAATTGTTCAAACTGTTAAAGATGAGCCCTAGCTGGTATGGCTCCATGGATAGAGCATCAGTCCGCAGACTGAAGGGTCCTGGGTTTGGTCAAGGGCATGTATGTACCTCGGTTGCAGGCTCGGTCCCCGGCCCTGGTCAGGGCTCATGCGGGAGGCAATCAATCAATGTGTCTCTCTTACATCGATGTTTCTATCTCTCTGTCTCTCCCCGTCCCTTCTACTCTCTCTAAAAATCAATGGAAAAATATCCTCAGGTGAGGATTAACAAAACAAAAAAAACAACACACCACAAAACAGTTAAAGATGAATCAGAAAACATTACTTGAAATATATGCGAATAAAGAGAAATTTTATTTAAGACTAATTCAGTATTTCCTTTGGAAAAGAATAAAGTTCAAATCATATTTACCAATGTCCACATAAGAAAAATTTGAGCATTACAAAAGATCTCCCCAACTGCAGTCAATGGCCCACTCACGCCAAGTACTATTGGTAATGGCTGAACTCCAGTATAACAACAACAAAAAAAACAGCCTAGAAGTCTACCGGAGTTCACAGTAACAGGATTTGAGCTATAATTAAATTTGATTAGTTTGGTTCAAACCTCAAGTTCAAAAGAATTATCAGCATGAATGGATGAAAAGCCCTTTTACACGGGCATTTTGAAAATATGAAAAGGGCTGACACAGCAAGCATCAAAGACTTAAAAGCAATTGACCCTCCCCAGAGCAAAGGAGAAAAGCTAACAGCTGAAACTCAGATGCTGCGTGCAAAGAAAATAAAATTCCAGATGGTTCAAGAAGCCTGGTCACTTATTAAATATTAAATACTATTACTTTTAACTGGTTTTTGCCCAGGGATAGCCAAATATGTCATCTGTAAAATGTAAAAACTGAAGCAACTACATATTCCCTTTATGAAAAATTGCTAGCATGAGGAAGATGGTCATCAAGGAGTTATAAGACATTCAAACAAGCCTGATGTTTAATAAAAAACAAAAACAAAAACCACCTATAATCTAAAAAGCCAAAACTGTTTATCTGAAGAAAAGGAGACCTCACAAAATGTATCATACTATTATTTGGAGATATTTAACTATTTATTATAAAGGGTGACTTCTTACACATACTTGTGTGCACACACACATTTTTGTTCCCTTTGAATTACATTATATTTTGGGTGCATTTAAAAAAAGAAAATGCAAAAAATATTTTTAAAAATTAGAAAAGAAAAAAAGTAAAAGTAACCAGCACAATATATTCGGCCTATAGAACTCTGTGGCTGAGAGTTAACACAGATTTCAGAAGCAGTTTAAAATATAGTACTACAGGATTTTATACATATTAAAGTTTACTGTATGCATTTTAAAATATAAAATATCAAAAACGTGCCTATACATATTCACACACATATCAAATGAACTGTTTATATAAATGTATACGTGTATATATAACAATGTACATGTGTACATGTGTATACACACACACACACACACAACCAAGAGTCCCTTTTCAACAAAATGAAGTTAGTTAATTCCGTTTATATACACTGCGTTTTTACATTAAAAACTGAGTTTTTATGTTAAAACTTCCATTCCTACGCTGCATCTATACTTTGGGTCAGGGGAAGGGCAAAGACTCTTCTCCAAGCGATGGGAACTGTGTGCCAAATGAAGCAGGTGTGAGATCTCTCAAGGATGAAAGCAATTCTCCAAATAGCCTGCCCTCCTCCCGCACTGCTTTCCTGACAGGTACAGCTCTCTCGTCCTCTCTGAGATTTACTACAAAGCACTCCGCTTGTGATCTCCCCTAACAGATGAGTAGTCTCACTGGTGCTTCATTCTAGGGGTTTTCAGCATGGAAAACAGTCAAGTCAACACAGACCTCACTTCAATGGGTAAGAAAGGCAGCCACAGCAGACAAGCTACTGTGCCCCCTAAATGCTCTTTTCTTAAAGTATTCATTTTATAAGCAAAATAATTGTTGATGGGATTCTTTTATTCTGAAAACTATTTCAAATTATTAGTTTTAAAATAACTCAAAGTAATCCTCCACCAAGAAAATCACATGAAAAAAATCAATCGTATTACTTTTCTTTTTTGTCCATTAATAAACACTATGCTGAAAGTGACATAAATGTATCTTTCAAGAATTTCTCATTATATTAAAAAATTATACAATTTATAAAAGGTTTTACTGGCGAAGAAAAAATATTAATTTCTCTGTTTTTTGTAATAATATCAAACATTTTTCTCCAGTTGTAGAATTTAAGTTTGTTCTTCATTTCAAATTAAAATAGAAAAAAGATCTTTTAATTGAACTTGATAGCATCTAGTCCCATGGTCCTCACACTTCGGGAGCATCAGAATCACTGGGGTGCTCTGAAGCACAGTGCTGGGTACCACGCCCCCCCCCTTTCCGATTCAGAGGTCTGGGGTGGGGCCTGTGAGTCTGCATTTTTAAATGGTTCCCAGGTAATGCTGCTGCTGCTGGTCCAGGGACCACTCTTAGAGAACCATGATCTGGTCAATGTTGTCTTTCTCTTTATAATTAGCAAAGCTGGCACTGGGGGAAATGAACACTGCAACATGTATATGGTATATGGTAATAAAGACTTTTGATCCTTAGAATCAGAGCAAGTCAAGTATCACATGATCTCACTCACAGGTGGAATCTAATGAACAAAATAAACTGATGAACAAAATAGATTCAAAGACATAGAAGCATAGAACAGACTTTCGAGTCTCAGAGGGAAGGTGGGGGAGGATGGGTGGGTGGGAAGAGGTCAACCAAGGAACTTGTATGCATTTATGCATAACCCAGGAACACAGACAATAGGGTGGGGAAGGCCTGGGGCAAGGGGCTGGGACTGGCTAGAAGAAGTCAAAGGGAGGAGGGGCGGGGAAGGGACATGCCTAATCATTCAACAATAAAGATTTAAAATAATAAAATAATAATAATAATGATAAATAAATAGATGTGCACATAAAGAAGACCTAGGGCAGGCAAAGCAGGGCCTTCGATTGATTTAGTCCAAGAGTCAGCAGACTTTCTGTGAAGAGGCTTTGCAGGCCACAGCGTCTGTCAGGGCCACAGTCAGCGAGCAGTCGGAGAGGAGGCGGACAGAAGTGAGAGTGGCTGTGCGCCAATACTAGTAAAACGTTATTGTAAATCAGGCTGTGGTTTAGCAAGGCCACAAGTCTACCAACCCTTTTAAAAATAAGAGAACCGAAGCCCAGGGAGATTCAACAACTCTCACAGGCGAAAGATACGAAGTGACATAATTACAACCAGAACTTGGGTATCCTAACGCGTGATTGAGTGAAGAAGCTTCCGTTATGGTAGTACAGTATTTTCATAAAGGAAAGCCACAAAATGAAATGTGTTGTAAAACCTCATGTAGTTTAATGCCACCCCCCAAAAGAGTTTACTAAAAGAGTATATTAAGTATTCTCTAATTAATGCAAGACATTATGACTTAACAGTTCTAATTCTAAACAGGAGGCCTGCACAGTGCAGGACTCTGGCTGGACTCCTGTCCCACGGTGTCCCTGCATCTTGCACTTGGTTGAAGCAGGGCCTGCGATGGAGCCCGCTGATCAGGGAATGTGGAGAGCAGGATTCAAGGGTTTCTCAGTCCCTACTCTCCTGGTCCTTCACCTCTCTCACCCAGTCCACCATCCATCCGAGGCCTCTCCTCACCAAAAGATTCCCAATGATACTCAAGTTTTCCTACACGAAAACCAGAAGAGGTAGTAAACTGGGAAACTAGTGCACACTACTAGGTTTGCTCTTAAATCTAGTTATTAGATAATTATTAAAGTTAACAGAATATCCAGTTAATTAAAAAAAAAAAGCAAATATATTATCTCTACCAAACATATGGTTAAAAATGTGATTATATGTATATACATATATACACATAAGCAATTATACGTGTGTGTATGCATGCATACATATGTAAACACATAATTTTTATGCTTTCATAGTTGCCTAAGCTTTTACTCTTAAAACTGACATTTAAATAAGTGAATCTATTTTAGCAGCTAATAAAGTAAAACTGGTTTGCCTTATAACTAACTATGCCAGTTTATAAAAAGTAATAAACCTATGGATACATATTATGGAAAATAAAATATCCTAGCTTTAACTATCAACCACAAAAACGTTTTCTCTAAAATTACTACACAGTTACAAGTATGTATATCCAATTCAGGTTAAGAGTGATGGGCCCTAAGTCTGAGACCAAGTTTTAGACATGTTTGAAGTATCCTGAGCCATGCATGAAAAGCATCTGTTATTTACAGATCAAAGTAACCCTGAGCATCCTAAAACAAGCAGAGTGAAAAATGCCCAAATCTAATTTCATCCCTGTCCACACTCTCCTTTGAACTAATAATTCAGAGAATTGGTCAGTATGTTGAACTAATTAGCATGCTTAACGCTTGCCAACTTTGATGGCTCTGATTCTTTAAGAAACAATTTTAAAAGTTTTAAACACACACACAAGCAAATCTGAGAAAATACAAAAACTTGTCCAAGTTGACAAAGTCACATATGTTGAATAACACCTTAAAAAGCCCTAAGTATGAATGATACCTACTTGATGCTCTCTAAGCTATAAAATGGGTCATAAATGATTTGGGGTTTTGCTTTGTATAAAATGAATTCAACAATACTTATCTTCTCCATCCAGTCATTTTTTCATGAGATTTAGCATACATCTAACTTTACTTCAGCTTGAGGAATCACTGTTCCTGATAACAGATTAACACTTTGGTTTTTAGTTGCAATGAAAGTAAGTTCATTCAGACCTTTTAAGTGAAATCCCACGCGTAGGAACAAGAGCAAAGTGTGTGCCTTTACTATTGCCGCAGTAGAGCCTTGTGGGCACATTTGCTATAAAGGTTTTCCTAACATTTACTTGCAGTAATCAATGAAAACCCATCATAAATAGGTTATTAAGTACTCAATGGAGAATGTTAATTAGCTAACGTCTCCATAATCTTTTTTGGCCTACTACCAGATGGATTTTTAAAAAGCTCTTCTATTTAATGTTGATATTCTAAGAAGACCCATTCCAATAATTTACATAAGAACATTACACAGAACCTTCCAAGAAAATTTCACCTTGGCTTGCAATTTTATTTTCCCTTCTAATTTGAGGCAAGAGTTGGGCACTTAAAAAAAGGCTAATAAAAGTCCCAACCCCAAAGGGGGTTCGGTGCAGGGATTACAGGCAGGAAGTCCAAGCTCAGTGTTCCAGTACCACTGGAAGTACAAGGTAAAAATATTCCTTAAAAAGCAGTTAGCATGGTGGGGTTTTTTTTAGAACACTTCCCAAGATTGACACACCAATTCCATTAATCGTCACTGCCTTTTTCTATTTTGTAAAAGGATTACCGAAAACTCAACTCATCCAGCGACAAGGAGTTACCCCAGACTCACTAATTATTCCGATACTTGCCAGCACTTTAGCACTTTCCCTATTATTTCGGCTACTGATGACCTGCCTCACAAATGCAATAGGTGCCCTTCCAACCACAAATTACAGAAGCTCTCTGAGGATGGAGCTTTGGTCTCTGCTCATCCACACACTAACTCCGTAGCTCTGTACTACACTCCATGCGGGTTTGGGGTGTGCTAAAAATAACTGGGCTATCACCTCACGTACAGTATTTTTCTCACAAGCACAGTGAACTTCTTTTGGGCTGTAGGATGTAAAGAAAATTTCCTTAACCTGTCTTTTGCATTAAAAGATTCACATTAATTCTGTGGTTTGCAGACTTTCCGTTCTAGGAAGGCAGTGTTAGATTAAAGAGTCAAACAATCTGAGTTCTTGGTTTACCTGCTCCACAAATTAGCAGAGTGAGCTTGGTAATCATTTCAGATCTTGTGTTTTAAAGAATACTTGTGGCCCGGTGCACGGATTCATGCACAATGAAAGAAAATTAATTAGAAAAAATATTTTAATATCACTATTTGCCCTTTGTCTATATTAGAAGTGTCAGAGATGAAAGAAAATTAGTAAAATGTATATGAAAATAATATATAAATTGATTAACAAATAAACAATAACATGATATAACAACAAAGACATGACATAAAAACAAAAACATGATATAAAAACAACATTGATAAAAACAATGACTGACAAATGGATTAAACTTATTCTAATATCTCCCTGTATACCACATTAAGAGTAAAAATACCTTCAGAGTGCTTGACTAATTTCCCTTGTGATGAAGTATTTACAATTTTAACTTTAACGTCACACACTCTTCGAACTCAAGAGAAAGCAACATATAGCTGACCATGTCCGAAAACGGGTTCAGGTAGGAATATTCCTACTCTGTCTAGAGTTTGTCCTCGTGATTTATTAATAGTCATCGCAAATGCTGGCATCACGGGAAACTCTCTTTGAATTAATTTAAATAGGAGGCCAGTGTCAGATGGGGACAAATCAATTCTTGGAATCAGAACAACCTCTCCTTCCGCAGATCCTGTTAATACTTCAGCTTCGATTATGTTAGGTCACACTCTTTTGATAATAAATCTAGTACCATTACAAAGATCGCATTTACTATTAAGATTTCTCAGTAGCATGATGATTGCACCTACTTTCAATTTTAATTTATGACACAGCATTCCTGAAGGAGTAATACTATTAAGAAATCCGATGGGGACAACCCAAGATGGCGGCATAGGTAAACACACTTAAACTCCGGCCGTGCACAACAATTTCAAAACTACAACTAGAAGACAAAACGTCTATCACCCAGAGCCACGAGAGGGCTGGCTGAGTGGAAGTTCTACAACTAGACGGAAAGAGAAAAGCACTCAGTGCACAAACGCTGAAAAGCTGAGGTACGGGGGCACGTGCGCGCGATATGGGCTAGCAGCGGATCCTGGCTGGCGACAGGCGTTGCTTTCTTCAACCTGAAGGGGAGACACGCGAGACCCAAACTCCTACGGGGAGAAGCTGGACTGTCTGCCATCGGGTCAGAAAGTGAGGGTGGCTTGTGTGCAGAGCTGCGCGGAGGAATAACTGTTTGCTGCACTGGGGCACGAGACACGGGGACACGGTCGGAGGCGCGGGACGGCTGGTGGCCAGCCATTGCTGTTTGCCATGCCCTAGCCTAGTGATGCCCTGAGACCCCGCCCTGCACAACCTACAAACTCACCCAAGCTCCAAGCAGCGGCTTTTGCATATGAATGGCCCTCACTATCGCTGCTAACTTGCAAACCGGTTCAGACAGCTCCATAATCTACAAATCCCAAGCAGGGAGGAGAGGACTGTAGTTCTTGCTGTAGCTCCTGCAGGGTGACCTCAGACAGTAGCTGACCTGCACCCCATTAGAGATCCAGAAGCCAGTGTACCTAGTGGTCAGTGTGAGACACAGATTTCAACTCCTCACATCCATAAGTGACACATTCAAGAGGCAGACTCAGTGAGCACCAAAGCCCCACTGAAACAAGTCCTGCACCATAAGCGTGTCTCCAGCACAGCAGTTCTTCCATTATAAACACAGCGGGTCCCCACAGCCAATTGGCCTGGAAGACAATTCCTCCCAGGGTACCAACAGCAATCAAGGCTTAACTACCCCAAGACTTTGCACTCAGCCCACAAAGGGGTGTACAAAGACCGTCCACCTCAGGTGATTGGGGAGGCTGAGCTACTGGCCCCTGTGGATCACCTACCACACAAAGCCACTCCATCAACACAGGGAAGCAGCCAAAATGCAGAGACACAGAGGCATATCGCGAAAGGGGGCAATGGAGGAAAGCAAAGTACGGGACGACATGGAGTTCAGGACCACATTTATAAGGTTACTCAAGAATCTTCTAAAAACTGCTGAAAAACTTGATGAGACCTTCAAGGACCTTAATGAGAATGCCAAAAAAAATGGAAAAGGACCAGTCAGAAATTAAGCATACACTGTCTGAAATAAAGAATATACAGAAACTCAACTGTAGATCAACATACCTCAAGAATCAAACCAAAGATCTGAAATATGAGGAAACAAAAAACACCCAACTAGAAAAACAAAAAGAAAAAAAGGATCCAAAAATATGAAGATAATGTAAGGAGCCTCTGGGACAACCTTAAGCGTACCAACATCCGAATTTTTGGGGTGCCAGAAGAAGAGAGAGAGCAAAATACTGAAAACCTATTAGAAGAAATAATGACTGAAAACTTCCCCCACCTGGTGAAAGAAATAGGCTTACAAGTTCAGGAAGCGCACAGAACCCCAAACAAGAGTAATTCAAAGAGGACCACACCAAGACACATCATAATTAAAATGCCAAGGGCAAAAGACAAAGAGAGAATCTTGAAAGCAGCAAGAGAAAAACAGTTAGTTACCTACAAGGGAGTACCCATACGAATGTCAGCAGATTTCTCAACAGAAACTATGCAGGCCAGAAGGAAGTGGCAAGAAATATTCAAAGTGATGAACAGCAAGAATCTACAACCAAGATTACTCTACCCAACAAAGCTATCATTCAGAATTGAAGGTCAGACAAAGAGCTTCACAGACAAGAAAAAGCTAAAGGAGTTCATCACCACCAAACCAGGATTACATGAAATGCTGAAGGGTATTCTTTAAGAAGAGGAAGAAGAAGAAAAAGGTAAAGATAAAAATTATGATCAACAAAAAGACATCAAATACATACCTACCAACAAGTGAATCTAAAAATCAAGTGAATAAAAAGTCTGAAGAACAGAAGGGAATGGTGAATATAATGGAATCAGGGACATAGAAAGGGAGTGGACTGACAATTCTCAGGGGGAAAGGGGTCTGAGGGATGTGGGAAGAGATTGGACAAAAGTCTTACACCTATGGATGAAGACAGTAGTGGGGGGTAAGGGCATGGGGTGGGGTGGGGAATCAGGTGGAGGGGAGCTATGGGGGAAAAAAAAAGAGGAACACCTGTAATAATCTGAACAATAAAGATTTATTAAAAAAAAAAAAAAAGAAATCCAATGGGAAATTTTTCCTTTTCAGCACTATCCATTGAATCGATGGAATCATCACTCAAATAGGTGTGAAAATCTCCATCGAGTATATCCAAAATTTCTTCATTTAATTTATGAACATGCTCATTTTTTGGAAAAAGAATCACACATTTAGATATATTTTTAATATTATCTATAGATATACTATTTCCAAAGGTAGCTTTAATAATAGATATGTTACAAACCATTTCAACAAAAACAACCAAATTCATGATCGACAATGACAGATGGAAACACACACGTGCAATTGGTGCCAGTGAGAGCTTTATATGTATTGCACATGCACGAGTCAATGTTTATTTTTAAATTGCCAATGCATATCATATGTACTGGCCTGACGGTTGGATGGATGTATGGTCAGTCACTTAGCCTTTTATATATACAGTATAGATAGATTGTGACGAGGATAACTCTCAAAGCAAACATGCTTCATGCTTGGGTAAAATAAAAGACTAATAATAGCACCTTTTCCTTTTTCAAATGAGTGAATGTCAAAATTACTTTACTATATTGCAATGAAACAGCAATAACAAAATATCAAGTGGCACAATCTAGCTAAGAAAATAATATTAACTATATACTGAATCAAAGTTAGATGAAGAACTAAGCTTTTAACATTGGATTCATTGATGTATACTTACTAAAGGTAGATTAGTTCAAGAGAAAATAGGTCATTCTTACAAAAACAGAAGGAAAAAAGTACAAGAGACATTAGTTTTGAGATGTTTTCAGTCAGTCCTTCCTATCAGCTCTTTTTTTTTTTTTTTTAAGAGATGATTTAGGAAAAAAAAGATGAAGACATAAACTTGGGGGTCTTATTAAACAGCCTTCCTATCAATTAAAAATGAAAACCAAAAGGAAATGTCTTAGAAAATCAAAACACCATCTCTCAAGACTGGGATGTTCAAAAATATGAACACAAATACCTGAGTAGGAAAAGAAAACCAAACACGCTGCTTGGCACATAACCATACAAATTTCTTCCAGATACAAAACCACACAAATATGGCCAATGATTTATACCAAAGGGATAAAGCACTTTAACGGAAAAAGACAATCTTTTTTTAAAATATATTTTTACTAGAGGCCCAGTGCATGAAAATTCATGCACTGGAGGGGGGGGGCGTCCCTCAGCCCGGCTTGCCCCCTCTCACAGTCCGGGAGCCCTCAGGGGCGGGAGGCGACCCGGAGATCAGGGGAAGGCGATGCCCCATCACACCTCTGCTGCTGCCACTGCCGGCAGCACAAGCCTCGGCCGGCCCTGTTTACTTGAGCCTCTGGAGGCCCTGGGTGGCTGGGCAGCTGCCATCCGAGGCTTGCCTGCACCTCAGACCGGCCCTGGGCAGCTGGGGGGCTGAGGCGACAGGGGGACTCCTGAGGCAGGTGCACGGGGCGGGCCCGGCCTTGCCACGCGCCTGCTGCCCCAGTGGGTCTGAGGGGACTGGGCGCCACCATCTTGTGGCTGTGGGCACCACCATCTTTTGTGACGGCATGAGGGTCAATTAGCATATTCCCTCTTTATTAGATAGGATTAATTTCAGAGAGGAAGGGAGAGGGAGAGAGAGATAGAAACATCAATCATGAGAGAGAATCATTGATTGGCTGCCTCCTACACACACCACACTGGGGATCGAGCTCACAATCCGGCATGTGCCCTGACCAGAATCGAGCCAGGGACCCTTCAGTCTGCAGGCCGATGCTCTATCCACTGAGCCAAACTGGCTAGGGCGAAAAGACAATCTTGGAACAACTAGCCATTCATATGCAAAACAAACCTAAACCTAAACCTTACACTTTAAATAAAAATAAACTCAAATGAATCATAGATGTAATTGTCAAACATAAAATGATAAAAGTATCAGGAAAATGCCTTAATGACTTGGAGTTAAGTGGAGTTCTTAAACATGACACTCAAAGTACAATTCATAAAAGAAAAAGTTGATAAATTGGGCTTTGCCAAAGTTAAAACTTTTATTGTACAATTAATACTATTCAGAGAATGAAAATGCAAGCTATAGATTTTCAGAAATTATCTGCAAATCAAAAACATGCCAAAGGACTAGCATTCTAAACATATAAAGAACTTTCAAAAACACTAGCGCAGTGGTCGGCAAACTCATTAGTCAACAGAGCCAAATATCAACAGTACAACGATTGAAATTTCTTTTGAGAGCCAAATTTTTTAAACTTAAACTTCTTCTAACGCCACTTCTTCAAAATAGACTCACCCAGGCCGTGGTATTTTGTGGAAGAGACACACTCAAGGGGCCAAAGAGCCGCATGTGGCTCGCAAGCCGCAGTTTGCTGACCACTGCACTAGAGTAAGGAACAAACAACCCAACTGAAAATGGGCAAAAAGCCCTGGTTGTGTAGCTCAGTTGGTTAGAGCATCAGCCTGATAAGCCAGGGGTGGGGAACCTTTCTCTGCCCAGGGCCATTTGGATATTTGTAACATCACTCGCAAGCTATACAAAGTTATCAACTTAAAAACTAGCCTGCTATATTTGGTCAAACATTTAATTAACTCACCCCTAATGCCTTGGCAGGGCCAGACCAAATGATTTTGCTGTTCAGATGTTCCCCAGCCCTGCCATAAGCCAAGGCTGCAGGGCACATACAAGAAGCAACCAATGAATGCATTAATAACTTAAACAACAAATCGATGTTTCATTCTCTCTCTCTCTCTCTCTCTCTCTCTCTCTCTCTCTCAAATAATTTTTTTAAGTGGGCAAAGACACTTCATCAAAGAATACCTAAGGAAGGCGAATAAACACACAAAAAGACGTTCATCTTATTAACCATTAGGGAAATGAAAATGAAAACCACTATAGGATATCATTACACACCTATTAGAATGACTAAAATAAAAAATTCTGCCAAATCCAAGTGCTGCTGAGGATTCAGTACCTACATTGCTACTGGAAATACAAAATTGTACAGCCACTATAGAAAAGAGTTTGACAGTTTTTTTATAAAGTTAACATACACTTGCCATATGACCTAGCAATCACATTCCTTAATATCTACTTTAGAGAAATGAAAATATATGTTCAAACAAAAACCTGTACATGAATATTGATACCAATTCTCTTCACAATGGCTCCAAACTGGAAAGAATCAAGCATCCTTCAATCAGTAAAAGTGTAAAGGAACAATGGTATGGCAAAACAGTGACGACTCTCAAAGGCATTATAACAGAAACAAGTCTCAGTAGGTGGCACTGGGTATGATCCCATTTAAATAGCATTCTCAAAAAGAAAAAACTATAGTGATGGAGACATGTAGGTCATTGCCTGCGGTTAGAAATAGGGAAATGGATATGACTACAAAGGGAGAGCATAGGGAGTTTGGGGATGATGGAAATGTTTTGTACCAATTGTGCTGCAGGTTAACAAATTTGCATGAGTTAAAATTTATAGCTCTGTAAAAGAAGTCAATTTTACAGTATGACACCTTAAAAATAAATAAACAGTATTTCTTATTCTTGCCTGAGATAAATATGGCAATAGGAAAATGGAAAGGAGAGATAAAAACAATCACTTATTTTAAAAACCTTTTCTACCCAATAAAAGAGCCTAGAAGCAAGAATACACTGAGACTTCAGAGCCAGGCTTCTAGCCACCACTCCCCAAAAGGAATCCGGGGCTCGGTGGACAGGTGGCTGATGACAGGACTGGTGCAGGGAGAGCACAAAGTCGGACTGGGGCACCTTGTCACACCAGCAGGGAAGCTCTCAAAGACCAATGAAGAAATGTAAGAACAGAGGAATAGGCTTGGAAAGGCTCCCACTGGCCAAATTTGGGGCAGTTTGAACGTCAAAAAGAATAACAACAGTGACAGTCTTCGCGGAGAGTGGCCGTGGTTTCCTGCTTCAAGTGCTTAGAGGGATCCTGGTGTTTGCACCGCAGCTGCCGCCAGGCCAGCCTCCTGCCTCCTCACAGCGCCTCAGACCCCCCACCCCCAACCCAAAGCCCCCGCTTCCGCTCCCCAGCCGAGCAGCACCTCTCCTCAGCCGCCTGCCATGACATCCACCCCCCAGGACTCACAGGCCGCCATCAACCGCCAGATCAACCTGGAGCTACGCTTCCTGCGTCTTCCTGCCCATGTCTTATTACTTTGACTGTGATAATGTGGCTTTGGAGAACTTTGCCAAATATTTTCTTCACCAATCTCGTGAGGAAAAGGGAATATGCCGAGAAACTGATGAAGCTGCAGAACCAGCAAAGTGGCTGAATCTTCCTTCAGGTTATCAAGAAACCAGACCGTGACGACTGGGAGAATGGGCTGAATGCAATGGAGTGTGCATTGCACTTGGAAATAAAGTGTGAATCAGTCACTACTGGACTTGCACAAACTGGCCACTGACAAAAATGACCCTGATCTGTGTGACTTCATTGAGACTCACTACCTGAATGAGCAGGTGAAATCCATCAAAGAACTGGGTGACCACATAACCAGCTTGCACAGGTTGGGGGCCCCTGAAACTGACATGGCCGAGTATCTCTTTGACAAGCACACCCTGGGACACAGCATGAGAGATAAGCCTTAGGCTGCTTCCCGTAGCCTCGGGGGTGACTTCCTGATCACCAAAGCAGTATGCATGTTGGAGTTACCTTTACCTTTTCTATAACTTCTACCAATTCATCCACTCATGTCTTTCATTTGTACCATTCCTTCAAATAAGGTAATTTGGTACCAAATAATAATAATAATAATAATAATAATAATAATGGTAATGAATTATAATCCTATATAATAAAAGCCTAATATGCAAATCAACAGAATGGCAGAAGGACCAGACACTATGACGCACACTGACCACCAGGGGGCAGACACTCAATGCAGGAGCTGCCCCCAGCCCGCAGACCCCAGGCCAGCCAAGGCGGGTGCCAGCGGGGGCCTCCCCGATTGCTCCGCCAGTCGCCCTGCAGAGGGAGGCGACAGTGGCGACAGGGGGCAGAGCCGGGCGAGCGGGCGGTGCCAGGCCGGCCAAGATGGGTGCCAGTGGGGGGGCGCCCCCCATCGCCCTGCCGGTCGCTCAGCAGATCAGCCCTGATCACCGGCCAGGCCTAAGGACCCTACCCATGCACGAATTTCGTGCATCAGGCCTCTAGTTATTGAATAAAAAAGTCCACAACTGTGGTGATAGTTGCACATATCTGTGAACATACTAAAACCCATTGAACTGTCATTTTAAATGAGTAAATTGTATGGCATACAAATTATATCTCAATGCAGCTCTTAAAAAAGGAACCATGAATCCATAGGGATACTAAAAAAAAGGAGTTGGGTGGATGGAAGAGGAGAAAACCTCTTCTTTACCAAAGAATTCCAGCTAATAAATTCAGAGAAAAATAACAGTATTAGGAAAAATCAACATTTTGCAATCACCAATGTAATAAATGCTTCAGGCACAAAGCATCCACAGATGTTAAAACTATTGGGTGAAAGATTATTGGGGAATAGGATAATCACATGGTCTCAGAATATTACCCCATAGATTACTTCTCTATAATAAAGGAGAACTGAACCGTTGGAGTATAGAAAACCAGAGAACACCAGCTTAATCAAATGATGAAACTGAACTTCACCAAGAATGGGACATATGTGCCTTCTAGTAAAATACAAGAAAAGCACCCAACATCATCCATGTAATAATCATGCACATACAAACACACAAATTTAATGTGAATATAATCATAAAGAGATCAGACGATCTAGATTATGGAACTGTTTTCAGAACAACTAGCTTGGACTACAAAAATGTCAATGTCATGGGGAAAAAGGTTGGGGAAAACCAAACTAAATGCCATGGCTGATCCTTTACTGAATCCTGCAGAGAGAAAAAAAGTTAAAAAGCTTTTATTGGGACAATAGGAAGATGATAAAAGATGACCACATATTAGATAATATTAATGTGTCAATTTCTTGGGCATGATAATGGTATTGTTATGAGAAGCATGACTCTAGTCTTAGGAGACATATGCTGAATATTTAATGATGAAATGTCAGGATGTCTGCTACCTACCTAGAAAGTTTCAGGAAACACACACACACACACACACACACACACACACACACACACACACACTCTCACATGGAGAAAGCAAATAAAGCAAAATATTAAGCACTGAATCTTCGGAAAAGAATGTATGTTTTAACTTTTCAAAATAAAAAGTTGGAGAGGAGAAGAAAGAAAAAGAAGGTGCTTACTATTCATTTTAAAATCTATTCACACCCCCAACAAATAAAGGAAATATAGACATTGTTTTGAAAAGAGCTTAAGAGTTCAAAGAATTCAGAGCCCAACTCTGCCCTCCATTAACTGTTACTCTGTTACCAAGTTGCAGCACTGTCAGTCTTCTCATTGGAAGACAGATAAACATTATAGGTTGACTGAGAATCATGACTGGATGTGAAGGGGGTGCATACTTTCCAAGCACTCAGTTGGCAATAATGATTCTTTTAGGATTACTATAAAGATTAAGTCGCCCTAGCTGGTTTGGCTCAGTGGATAGAGCATCGGCCTGCGGACTGAAGATTCGATTCCGGTCAAGGGCACATGCCTGGGTTGCGGGCTCAGTTCCCAGTAGGGGCATGCAGGAGGGAGCCAATCAATGATTTTCTCTCATCATTAATGTTTCTATCCCTCTCTCCCTCTCCCTTCTTCTTCTCTGTAATCAATACATATATATGTATGTGTGTGTGTATGTGTGTGTGTGTGTGTGTGTGTGTGTGTGTGTGTGTATAGATTAAGTGAAAAACATGGAAAGTACCTCATTTGGCAAAGAGCAGGTGCTGGATAAGTTCAATTAACTCACTCCTTCAAATAAGAAATACAGAAAAACAATGTGATGAGAACTTACCACATAGATTACTACCTTATGTCTAGTGTTTTCACTCAGTCAAAACTAGCCCAAAACTTAATGATTAAGATCAATTAACAATTGTGTGAACCAACAGGTAAGTCAGCAAGCGAGTGTAACTTCCACGAGATCTTGGTTGCTCAAGTAAGACATATCATAGTCTCTTCTGAACACACATATTATTGATACCTTCTATGGGGCAAAAGACATAATTTACCCTTTGAAGAAGATAAACTTCCTCCCAAAGTGATTTTTAACTTGGTCATGATTCCATTTTTCAAAGAGAAGTATGAAATAATTCATGAATAAACAACAGGGAAGACCTAACCTGTGGATCAGAGTATGGGAGCATTTTATTAGAAAATTTGGATCAGTTTAAAAGGCTCCTACACACAAGTTTAATCACTTATTTCCCAAATATAATTAGGAGTGCACTAAACTGATAAAATCAAACTGCCTAAGAACCATAACTTATTAACATAATTCCTTCCTACTTTAAAAAAACAACAACAAAAAACAATGAAACAGTTGAGGCCAAAGAATCATTATAAATGGCTGTCATCAAGTGTTATTAGTAAGAACCTTTGTAAATTATATTAGGTACTAGAGAATGATAATTACCTGACCAAAATATCAGGATACAATAAAGGCCTTCGAACAAATCAGCCACATACTTATATCTGTTATGCATTATCATGACTTCCTTACATGAGGACAGTAAGGCACCAAACGTGTAAGTTTGTCAGAGGTGGAGCTGTGGTCACACCCAGGCAGGGTGGCCAAAAAGCCATGCTCTGAACCATTAAGCTCCAGGACACCCAAGACACAGCAAATCCAACCCAGGAAGGCAGGGAGGAGAAGTCCAGTCACAGTGAATGACCACTCCGGCGTAGAACAGGAAGATGGAAGGTCCCAGGACTCCCAAGGGAAAAGAAACTCAGTATAAAAACAGTATGATTTTGAAATTGTCACACTTAAATGTATGAAAAAGGCAAATAATGCACCTCAAAAAAGGGCAAGTAGAAACTCCAGGGGGAAAAAATATATAAGAAAGTTCATTCCCCATATATCCAGCAAATTAAAATATCGGGTACCTTTTAGCAACTGATGGAGTACAAGAAGCCAGTCGATTTAATTCTGATGCTGGAAAAGTCTCTTTCAGGGTGACGTGGGACCAATACAAAAGGAAGTATAACCCTAGCACACTACTTGGCCTGCTGATCATTCATAAAGTCTCAAAATAATAAAACACTAGTTACTGGTGTTCAACTTTTAGAATCAACCCAGAAAAATCAGGGAAGAAGTGATTGTGGGTGAAGAACAGGATAAAACTGTCAGCCATCTTGACAATCCAGGACCAAAGTGCAACTGAGAGAGTCATTCCAGAAAGTGGGATTTGAAAGTTAAGGATGGGAGGGTGGCAAAAAGGAAGTAACAGCCTTAACTTATAAAGAGCAAGTTGTAAGTGAGATATGAAATAAAAGACACGGATATATAACAAAGCTTCTAAAATAATCCGAGACATGACATTTATATAACTGGAATGCTAAGATGACACAGGATTGGGAGGAGCATACCAGTAATGTGAGCTAAACCACATCTTCCATTCCAAAGACTCAATAGATGATATCTAAAACTGACAAATTAAGAAACAGATGTTTACAGATGCATATTATCCAGCAATACGGATGTAATAAGAGCTAAAAATAGAAGCAGTTAAAATAGGTTACCGCTAGAGAATGGGACTAGAATGGAGAAAGATGGGACAAGAGACTGTTACTTTTCATCATAAATTCTTCTTTGTTACTTGAATTGTTACCAATTGCATGTATTACTTCGATTTTTAAAAATTTTAAGAAATTACATTTTTTAAATTATTATCTTAGATCTTTTAAAAAATAAATTATTTCACACAATGTCCAAATCTGACATTTTTTTCAGGTTTTTAATATTTGAAACAATTTATAGACTTTTAAGTGCTGCTTATAGGGAGTTCACATACACTCTACAACCAGCTTCCAGAGTGTTAATAACTTAATGACCAGAGTATGATTATCAAAACAGCTATCAGTACTGCTGAAAACTACCTAACAGCTAAACTACAGAGCAGTTGCCCCCCAATATCTCTTTTCCTTTCCAGGTCCCTCACTGTGTTTACTTGCTGTGTCTCCTTAGCCCCCTCTATATGTGACCACTTTTACCTTTATTTTTCATGAACTTGGCTATTTTGTACAATGTCTCTCCATTTTGGTTTGTCTAACGTTTTTCTGATGATCGGACTGAGATTATGTACTTTTTGGCAAGAAGACTAAAGAAATGATTTGTGTCCTTCTAGGTGCATCCTATTGGGGGTGTAAGATGTCAATAGATCTTATTACTGGTGATGTTAACCTTCATCACTTGAGTAAAGTAGTGTCTGCCAGTTTCTGCAACTGAAAAATTATCAGTTTCCCACTTGTGCTTGAAAAATAGCTTGGGGGACATACTTTGACAGTGACATTCATTTTTTGATAGTTACATATAACTTAGCAGTTCTTATTTTTTAGAGATGCATATGAAGTTATTTCTGCATTAAATAGGATAATTTTTATTCAGAAATCTTGGATTGGAAAACACTACTTATTATGGTTGGATTTCCATTTCTTAATTTGAACCATTTTTAAAGGTTTTTAAATCAACTCAAGAGCGACCAGATTCTTGTATACTGACTTTTCTGACATTTAAAACACAGGCATTGTGCGCCCTCTAGTGTCTAATGCTGTAACACAACTTTTGCATCAAGTTCAGTAACAAAAAGCAGCATTTTTACAAAAGAAAAGAAATATCTTCTCTCTCACCAAATTCTGCTTTTTCACTAGCTAATAAATTAACTGTTAATTACTTGGTTAAGTACCAAAATCATTTCAATGCCAAAGATTATCAACTTTTTCCCACCCAGTGTGCTGTTTCTCAGAACATAAGCTGACACCATAGAAGAAAAGAGGGTAGCAGGCTAAAATCAGCAAAAGTATTTTTAAGAACTTCAACAAAGGCTTGATGAAGGAGAGTCAATATTACTGCCCAATCAGAAGCATCTCATTGTGCTTTGTCAAATTAGATGGCCCCATCTTCTTGAATCCTCTAATGCTCAGAAATCGGGCTCCACTTTAAGTTACCATATTTAGTCCAAGTTTTACAAACATACTACCACTTTATTTTCCTATGATTTACTGAAATATTCTGAGAGAAATGGACAGTGAATTTATCTGCAAGACACAAGCAGGAAGCAAAGTGCAATAAGCAACACAGACTGGAATCTTACAAGCTTAGCTGCTGCTCTCAGTCCTACCACTAGCTGTCTGCTTAACTGTTATAAGCTTCAGCCTACTGAGTTGTAAAAAAGTTTTATCAAAGGATTAGAAAAAATATATGCAAAGTACATGATCAGAATTCAAATTGTAACTATTATCATTATACTAGTGGCCCGGTGCACGAAATTTGTGCACAGAGGGGTGGGGGTTCCTTCAGCCCAGCCTGCACCCTCTCCAATTGGGGACCCCTTGGGGGATATCTGACTGCTGGTTTAGGCCCAATCCCTAAACTGGCAGTCGGACATCACTCTCACAATCTAGGACCGCTGGCTCCTAACCGCTCACCTGCCTGCCTGCCTCATTGCTCCTAACTGCCTCTGCCTGCCTGCCTGTCTGATTGCCCCTAACCCCTCTGCCTGCCTGCCTGCCTGATCACCTCTAACTGCCATCCCCTGCCGGCCTGATCTCGCCCCCAACTGCTCTCCCCTGCCAGCCTGATCTTGCCCTCAACTGCCTCTGCCTGCCTGATCTTGCCAACTGCCCTCCTCTGCCGGCCTGATCTCACCCCAACTACCCTCCCCTGCCGGCCTGATCTCGCCCCTAACTGCCCTCCCCTGCCGGCCTGATCTTGCCCCCAACTGCCCTCCTCTGCCTGCCTGATCTTGCCCCCAACTGCCCTCCTCTGCCAGCCAATTTGGTTCTGATTGGTCGGTTTCTATGCCAGACAGCGTCAAAAGCTCCGCCTCCTAGGCAGTCATTGGTTCCTCACACTTCACCCAGATTTGGTTCTGATTGGTCAGTTTCTATGCCAGTTAGCGTCTCTGGGCCTATCAACAGGGCCTGATCAGAAAGGCGGGGTTGATCAGCAGCCCTGGTGGAGGCCTGGAGAGAAATGGAGGCACGGCTGCTGGCCAGACTGGGAGAGAAAGAGAGAGGCAAGTCCTGATCAAAAGCTGCCACAGAGGCAACAGATCAGTCCCTGCTTCTCTCTTCAGGCCTCTCTCTGGCCCTGATTCACAGCCCCCTCAGCAGTCACCACGCCTGAGAGGGGGCACCACGCCTGCAGCGGAAACAGTCAGCTCTGGGTTGCCGTGTGCAGGACTGGTCAAGCCTTGGTCGTTACTGGATATTATGATGATCCCAGGTTAATATGCATCCAGGTAGTCAAACCCACAGGTAAACATTTTCAATAGTTCCTTTAAATGATTCCATTCAACCACAATCCTCGAATTGCACATGAAAAGTCTAGATTTCACCTTCATACTTGGTTTTCTTAATACATAAATATAGTTTCTTTTTAAAAAATATTTTTTATTGATTTCAGAGAGGAAAGGAGAGAGATAGAAACATCAATGATGAGAGAGAATCATTGATCAGCTGCTTCCTGTACACCCGCCACTGGGGATGAAGCCCACAACCTGGGCATGTACCCTGACCAAGAATCAAACTGTGACCTCTTGCTTCATAGGTTGACGCTCAACCATTGAGCCATGCTGGCTGGGCTAGATTCTTAATACTCCTTATGAGATAGTATATATAGTCCTGAGAATCTCAAGAGTAATTTTTGACCCACACAGAATTCACTGTACGTAATTTGCATATATTTGATGAAGGATATTCATCATGAATAGTTGTTTACTATTTACATATGCCACTCAAAAAATGTTTTTATATATAAAATACTAATAGGAGCAAACTTTAACTAGAAATGACAAAATTAAAATAAGGGCTATTTGTGGAAGGCACAAGAACAGCAGGAAACATTTTCTTGTTATAAGAAAAAACAAGCGGAAAACCTCACTGGAAGTATGGAAAGCTTATATGGCAGAAAAGCACTAACTTGCCGGAGAATTAAGTGAGGAAGCCATAATTCTTGCCAAATGAATCTTAGCTTGAGCATGCGTTGGAGATTTGAAATATCTAAATCCTTAAAACTAGTCTACTTCTGAGAAGAAAGTATGATTAAGACCTTGGGTTGGTCATCAAATATTTCCTGACTGTGCTATGTGTCAAGTACTCTTCTAGGTAGTGGGTTATAGGTTAATTATAGAGAACAAAACAGAGAGTAGGTGCCTCACAATGTGGGGGGGTGGGGGGGGGCAGGCAGGATAAGTTTGTAAAGAAGAAATGAAGATAATTTTAGATAACGGTGCAGGTGAGTGACAGGGTTGGGGCAGGTCTATTTTGGCTAGAGTCAGACCCCTCAGAGAAGGGATGCTGGATTAACACCTGGATAATAAGAGCAAATCAAGCAAACGTGGGATGAGGTGCACTGACAAGCCACTCTTTTTCATGAACATCTTAAAACTGATTCTCTCACGTTTGCTTGTCCTCTGATTACTTTTATTTACTGTCATGGAGATGACTTCTAAGAACTTACTTTCCCCAAACTCATGGCACTAATGCCATCTGAAAGGTTGAAGACCGAAGAAAGATATCAACATGGACTATTAATTTTAAATATATATATTCCCTCCTCCCAGGAAAACTTATCTGCATGTAAAGTGCAAAATGTCCAACTCACCACAGGGTTAAGATCACAGGCTCTGGAATCCTCGGTTCTCCCCCTTACTGGATGTGAGACTTTGGGGAACCCCAACCTCACTAAGCCTGTTTCCATAAAGCAAGGATTATGGTTTAGGTTACTGTGCGGATTTAGTAAGCTAATCATGCAGAGAACTTAGCACAGTGACTAGAACATTGTAAGTACTTAGTAAGCATTACTATTACTTCAATTGCGATTTACATATTTTTCAAGGAAAGTGTCTACATATGAATATACCAACATAGGTATTCTGAAATCTTAATTTTAAAATCAAAACTGTATAAAAAATTAGCAACTTTGGAGTGAACTCATGTTTTTGAAATAACTGCAGAGAGAACACCAAATAATTTTTCGAAGAAGAGCTTCCGCATGTGCCCAAAAGAACAAAGATGGCAGAAAAAGAATAAAAACAGACATTACAGTTCACAGAGTAGAATTAAATGTTCAAAACCTATGATCCAGACAAGTGTTCCGGATGTGAACAACAGGGTACCAAATACGCGGCTGAAGCCAGAGGTGTGAGAAATGGTGCGAGGGATGGACCTTGAGCTGGGACTTACACAGACAGACATGACACACACTGCAGGGGACTCAGTCACAGTAGTCCCAGCCCTCTCTTTGCCTGCCTTCACCCACAACACTGAAAAGCTGGAATTTTACATACATGCTCACCTTCCAATCCCCACGCAACCCAGGGAGGCCCTGAGACACCTGATCCAAACAAAGCTTCTGTTTCCCAGGTAAACAGTGACAAGCAAGGCTATCATCGCCTCCTGCCCTTCCCACCTCTTCACGCTTGGAAAGAGCCACAGTGCCTGAAAGTGAGGCAGCCATCATGTGACCAGGAGTAAACTAAGCCAGAGCATTCAAGTGAGCCAAGCAAGTGAAAGAGCTGGGTTCTCAGTGCCTCATTGACTAGCACCCCCGCCTGAAGGTAACCATGCCCAGAATTTTTGTTTAGAAGGAAAAACCCTCCTATTGGTGCAGCCATGGCAGTCAGATCTTCTGTTATTTTCAGCCTAAATGCAATTCAAACTGAAACACAAAGATGAAGGAAGAGGGTATTTCATATGGAATGAAAACCACAAACAAAGGAACACCACAGACAGAGCTACTTCAACACTTTGGTTTACTGACACTAACATTTAAAATGAAGAATTAACTTCCACCGTTACCAACAGCTGTCTCATCTGTTGACACCAGCGTCACATTATTGCATTCACATCCCTGCACACAGGAACTGGCACGCCCTCGGGATGACGTGGCCAACAGGCAGCGAGGGGAACTCACAGCCTTTCCAAACTGCACAGTGCAACTGAGATCGTCCAAAGAATGAGGAGAGTGGAGAGCAGCTGGTCTCATGTAAACAAACATGAGAAAATATGCACAAAAGGGCTACAGTAATTTTTCTACATGAAGATAATTTTACTAAATTGTTCTAAAAATGTTTGTTTATTTAAGAGATGATAAAAAACTGTAGGCTAAGATCCATATTTGAGGAGTAATAATTTTTGGTTCTTGAATTAAAGAATGAATTAAGTGAACTATAGTTCATTCTTCATAGAATAGCTCTACAGTAAAGTTACAATGTAAATGCAATTAAGTGACTCACTTTATAAACCTGTGATTAAAGGGGATATTTCATCTTCTTTGTTTAATATTCATTTTAATAAGAATGTCTCATTACTGACTAAAACCCAGAACAATAAAACAATGGACAAATTCCAAGAGTAAACGGATTTTTTTTTCTTTTCCCATGAAGCTAACAGTATGGAATTTTAACAGATGTTCTATTTGGTCATAGTTAATAAAATGAATTATGTAGGATTAAAATAGGGTTCAGTATGTTTGCACTGGATTTTAACTGAAAAACAATTTCACATTAAAAGTCTGGAAAGAGGCCCTGGTCGGTGTGGCTCAGTTGGTTGGAGCATCATCCAGTGCACCAACAGGCTGCGGGCTAGATTCCTGGTTGGGGCACATACCCAGGTTTCAGATTCAATCCCTAGTCAGGGTGCGTGTGGGAGGCAACCAATCTATGTTTCTCTCTCCCATCAATGTCCCTCTCTCTGTGTCCCTCTCTCTTCTTCTCTTTCTAAAATAAAAAAGTAAAATAAAAGTTTGAAAAGATTTATAATCACTGTTTCCTTTTGGAGTGGAATTACTAAGATGTGAACTCTACGTAAACTAATTGCAGTGCTTACTTCTCTCCTAATAAAATCAGGCTTATAAAAACTATCGTTTCAGGGTTTAAGAAAACTGAAATCTTAGAAAATTACACTCTCGTTGGTATTTCATCACCTAACTAATGCAAAGACCTTTTAATGTAGAGCAGCCAAGGGCTGAACCACCACCCTGCACAATTCCAAGCTCCCTGAGAGCTCCCTCCGCATTCTGATATGGCCATGGTGACTGGCAGCAACTGAACAAAAGATAATCAAACTTAAAGGAATCAAAAAACCACAAATATTTACTGAGTGCTGGCTTTGAGGAAGGCGTTATGCTAGAGGCTGTGCATTGCTACAAAGAGGTAAAAATCCACTGCTGTTTGGGAGAGGAACTTACATGCTATCGGAGAAGATAGGCAGAATTATATGTAGCAGAAAGAACTGAAATGTAAAGACAAAACAAGAAGAAGGGAAAAGGTAAATCAAAGAAAATTTCATACAAACAGAGGCAGATCCTCAGGGCTCTGACACAAGGAGAAAACATTCCTACCAGAGAGCTGCCATTTTTGGTTTGCCTTTTCACTATTTTGGGAGTAGGCACTAGTACACAGGCTTAAGGACAGTAAGTACTAGAAGTTCTAGCTGAAGTTGCTTCAAAACATTTTCCAATGGAAAGCATTCAAGTGTTTCATTCTCAGTAAGAAAGCCCCTTCTAAATGGGTAATATTATGGGGGGAGGATGGAATTCTAGTAAATTACCGATTTTCCAACCCATTTGCATTAGTGACTTTGATCTGCTCAACCATCAGCACTCTCCAATTGCAGCTGACAAGCTTTACAAGTGAACTAGCTGGCCTCTAGTTCAAACACAACTACTGTTACCATCATCATGAGACGGCACTCACATGTTTAAATGCACACAGTCGAGGGTGCATCCCTGCTCAAGAACCTAAGAACCTAGAGGCAGGTGTCTTCATGTCCCAGTCTCCTCGCAGACCACACCCATGCCATACCTCCTTCCTGAGCATGCTGTGAGAAGTCTAGGAAAAGTTCCTCCGGCTCGGATGGGCAAACCTGACCTCAGAAAAGCTTAGCACCTTGCCAGGAGCAGAACTGCTTTTCACACTCAAGTGTCATTTTCTGCCAAAAACCCTTTCAATTACCAAGAATGCTAATAATCATAGTTAACATTCCCTGAATGCCTATTCTGTGACAGGCTCTGTAGAAAGCACTTCATATGCATCTCCTCATTTAATTCTAACTAAAACTTTGGCATAACTTAAATAATCAGTATACAAGAAAGGAATAAAATAGTTCTCAGATGTATGTTTAATTTTAACACTTAAAATTAAAACTCCAATGAGATCATTTTTCACCTCAGATGGCTGGTACCCTTAGTGAGGCAGTAGGAAACAGATAGCTCTCACATGGCTGGCAAAAGTGTGAACTGGTACTTCCGTGGAGGACAATTTGGTAATATGTATCAAAATTACAAATGCCCATATACCTTTAATCAAGTAATTGGCATATAACCAACAAACATCATCAACCATGCACAAAATGACATAGGAACCATATTATTCATTGCAGCATGTTGGTGATAGCCACCAATGAGGAACTGGTAAAATAATGGCTCATTTGTACAATGGCGTACTATGCAGTGATAAAAACAAGAGGGTCCTCTTTTTTTTATTGTTCATGCTATTACAGATTTCCCCATTCCCCTTTACCCATCTCCACCCAGCCCTCAACCCCCCTTCCTCTGGCCATCACCACACTGCTGTCTGGGTCTACGGGTTATGCACACATGTTGTTTGGCTAATCCCTTTGCCTTCTTTCATCCAGTTCTCCCCTTCCCTCTGATAGCTCTCAGTCTGTTCCCTGTATCCATGCCTCTGTTTCTATTTTGTTCATCAATTCATTAGATTCCACATAATAGTGAGACCACATGGTATTTGCCTTTCTCTGATTGGCTTATTTTGCTTAGCATAATAACCTCCAGGTCCATCCATGCTATCTCAAAAGGCAAAAAATCCTTTTTTACAACTGCATAGTATTACACTGGGTAAACGTACTAGAGCTTTTTTGTCAGCTTATCTACTGATGGGCACCTGGGCTGTTTCCAGATCTTGGTTATCCTACATAATAAAAACCCAGCAACCAAACAGCAGAATGACCAGAATGACCGCTCAACCAGTCGCTATGACAGGCACTGACCACCAGGGGGCAGACGCTCAATGCAGGAGCAGCCCCCTGGTGGTCAGTGCGCTCCCACAGTGGGAGCGCCACTGGGCTGACTGGGACGAGCGGCGCTCCCACAGCAGGCCAATCCCCGCAGGCCATGCCCCCACCCCCACCCCAGTGCATGAATCTCGTGCACCAGGCCCCTAGCTGTAAATAACACTGCATATATCCTTTCAAAATGGTGTTCTGGGAGTCTTAGGATATATTCTCAGAAGAGGAATTGCTGGGTCAAAAGGGAATTCCATTTTTAATTTTTTGAGGGAACTTCATACTGTTTTCCACAGTGGCTGCACCCAGTCTGCATTCCCACCAATAGTGCACTAGTGTTCCCTTTTCCCCACATCCTCCCTAGCTCTTGTTTGTTGATTTACTGATGGTAGCCATTCTGAAGGGTGTGAGGTGATACCTCATTATAGTTTTAATTTGCATCTCTCTGATGATTAGTGACACTGAGCATTTTTTCATGTCTACTGGTCATCTGTATATCTGCTTTGGAGAAGGATCTATTCAGGTCCTTTGCTCATTTTTTATTTTTTTATTTCTTTATTGATTAAGGTGTCACATATTTGTCCTCATCCCCCCATTCCCATCCCCCACCCCACGCCCCTGTTGTCCTTAACCATTGGTTAGGCTCATATGCATGCACACAAGTCCTTTGGTTGATCTCTCTCCCCTACCCCACCCCCCCCCCCTACCCTCCCACTGAGGCCCGACAGTTCGATCGATGCCTCCTTGTTTCTGGGTCTGTTCTTGTTCCTAAGTCTATGTTGTTCATCATTTCCCCTAGATGAGTGAGATCATGTGTTACTAGAAATATACTTATAAGAACCGAATGTGAGACGAGCAATAATAGTTATGCTGACAGGCAAATGAATCAGTCTGTAGTAAGTTTCTTTCTGGACCAACAGTTCTTTTGAGACCCAATTTCAATGTCCACCAGTTCCTTATGTGTACATGTCGGCACTGACTTTTCAGCTCTGGGTGGTGGACCAATGGTGGTAATGCAGGTCCGACTCCCTCTGGTTTGGTCTCGCCCGGACCCAGGGGCGCGGCTTCACCCGGACTCAGGGGCGTGCGGCCTCACCCTGACCCAGGGGCACGCGGCCTCGCCCGGACCCGGGACCCAGCCTCACCCGGACCTGGGATCCAGCTACACCCGGACCCAGGGGCGCGTGGTCTCACCCGGACCCAGGGGCGCACGGCCTCACCCGGACCTGGGATCCAGCTACACCTGGACCCAGGGGTGTGTGGCCTCTACCGGACCCAGGGGCACGTGGCCTCTCCCGGACCCAGGGGCGCGGCCTCACCCGGACCCGGGACCCAGCCTCACCCAGATCCAGGGGTGCACGGCCTCACCCAGACCCGGGATCCAGCTTCACCCGGACCCAGGGGCGCGTGGCCTCACCCGGACCCGGGGGCGCGTGCCTCACCCAGACCCAGGGGCGCGGCCTCACCCGGACCCGGGACCCAGCCTCACCCGGATCCAGGGGCGCATGGCCTCACCCGGACCCAGGGGCGCGTGGCCACTCCCAGACCCAGGGGCGCGGCCTCACCTGGACCCGGGACCCAGCCTCACCCAGATCCAGGGGTGCACGGCCTCACCCGGACCCGGGTTCCAGCTTCACCTGGACCCAGGGGTGCGCGGCCTCCCCCGGACCCAGGGGCGCGTGGCCTCACCCTGACCTAGGACCTAGCCTCACCCGGACCTGGGGGAGCACGGCCTCACCCGGACCCGGGATCCAGCCTCACCCGGACCCAGGGGCGCGCAGCCTCACCCGGACTCAGGGGCGCATGGCCTCACCTGGACCCGGGACCCAGCCTCACCCGGATCCAGGGGCGCACGGCCTCACCCAGACCCAGGGGCGCGCGGCCACGCCTGGACCCAGGGGCGCGGCCTCACCCAGACCCGGGACCCCGCCTCACCTGGACCCAGGGGCGCGTGGCCTCACCCGGACCCGGATCCAGCCTCACCTGGACCCAGGGGCACGGCCTCACCCGGACCCGGGACCCAGCCTCACCCGGGCCCAGGGGCGCGTGGCCTCCCCCAGACCCAGGGGCGCATGGCCTCACCCGGACCCAGGGGCACACAGCCTCGCCCGGACTCGGGACCCAGCCTCACCTGGACCCAGGGGCGTGCGGCCTCACCCAGATCCAGGGGCGCGTGGCCTCACCCGGAACCAGGGACGCACGGCCACACCCGGACCCGGGACCCAGCGGGGCCTCGTCTTCTCGATCCCAATTCCTGTCGGTCAATTCCCTCTCAGCAATTCCTTCAGCCATCCTCTCAAAGCTCTGGGGCGGCTGCCGCGGAACTCGCCAGGCGGCGGGCTCGGTGAAGCTCCGGTGCGCCCGGTGCATGGCGGCGGGCCGGTCCAAGGTCGCTGCGGTGGCACACCACTGCAGCACTATCACACTGAACCGGACCCTGTCCTGTGTCTGGTGTATACACAGCACTGCGGCACTATCACACTGTACCCGGTCCTGTGTCTGGTGTATTGGTATACACACCACTGCGGCACTATCACACTGCACCGAACCCTGTCCTGTGTCTGGTGTGTACACAGCACGGCGGCACTATCACACTGTACCCTGTCCTGTGTCTGGTGTGTACACACCACTGCAGCACTATCACACTGCACCGGACCCTGTCCTGTGTCTGGTGTGTACACACCATGGCGGCACTATCACACTGCACCGGACCCTGTCCTGTGTCTGGTGTGTACACACCACTGCGGCCCTATCACACTGTGCCCTGTCCTGTGTCTGGTGTATACACACCACTGCGGCCCTATCACACTGTGCCCTGTCCTGTGTCTGGTGTATTGGTATACACAACACTGCGGCACTATCACACTGCACCGGACCCTGTCCTGTGTCTGGTGTATACACACCACGGCGGCACTATCACACTGTACCCTGTCCTGTGTCTGGTGTGTACACACCACGGCGGCACTATCACACTGCACCGGACCCTGTCCTGTGTCTGGTGTGTACACACCACTGCGGCACTATCACACTGCACCGGACCCTGTCCTGTGTCTGGTGTGTACACACCACTGCGGCACTATCACACTGTACCCTGTCCTGTGTCTGGTGTGTACACACCACGGCGGCACTATCACACTGCACCGGACCCTGTCCTGTGTCTGGTGTGTACACACCACTGCGGCACTATCACACTGCACCGGACCCTGTCCTGTGTCTGGTGTATACACACCACGGCGGCACTATCACACTGTACCCTGTCCTGTGTCTGGTGTGTACACACCACGGCAGCACTATCACACTGTACCCTGTCCTGTGTCTGGTGTATACACACCACGGCGGCACTATCACACTGGACCCTGTCCTGTGTCTGGTGTATACACACCACGGCAGCACTATCACACTGTACCCTGTCCTGTGTCTGGTGTGTACACACCACGGCGGCACTATCACACTGGACCCTGTCCTGTGTCTGGTGTGTACACACCACTGCGGCACTATCACACTGTACCCTGTCCTGTGTCTGGTGTGTACACACCACTGCGGCACTATCACACTGCACCGGACCCTGTCCTGTGTCTGGTGTGTACACACCACTGCGGCACAATCACACTGCACCGGACCCTGTCCTGTGTCTGGTGTGTACACACCACGGCGGCACTATCACACTGTACCCTGTCCTGTGTCTGGTGTATACACACCACGGCGGCACTATCACACTGCACCGGACCCTGTCCTGTGTCTGGTGTATACACACCACGGCAGCACTATCACACTGTACCCTGTCCTGTGTCTGGTGTGTACACACCACGGCGGCACTATCACAATGCACCGGACCCTGTCCTGTGTCTGGTGTGTACACACCACGGCGGCACTATCACACTGTACCCTGTCCTGTGTCTGGTGTATACACACCACGGCGGCACTATCACACTGCACCGGACCCTGTCCTGTGTCTGGTGTATACACACCACTGCAGCACTATCACACTGTACCCTGTCCTGTGTCTGGTGTGTACACACCACGGCGGCACTATCACATTGCACCGGACCCTGTCCTGTGTCTGGTGTGTACACACCACTGCGGCACTATCACACTGCACCGGACCCTGTCCTGTGTCTGGTGTGTACACACCACTGCGGCACTATCACACTGTACCCTGTCCTGTGTCTGGTGTGTACACACCACTGCGGCACTATCACACTGTACCCTGTCCTGTGTCTGGTGTGTACACACCACGGCAGCACTATCACACTGCACCGGACCCTGTCCGTTGCCCTAATTATTTCCCCATCAGAACACGAATCCTTCTATGTGGTACCCAACACACAGAGTACACTTTTTAAATGATTGTTAAATAGAACTTGTGGATAAAACAGCTTTGCTGAGCTTAATTTATTCTTACTTATCTTTTTTTTATAATCCTCATCTGAGGATTTTTCCATTGATTTTTAGAGACTAAAAGGGAGGGGGAGAGGCAGAGAGAAACATCAATGTGAGAGGCAAACATCAATGTGATTGGTTGCCTCCCGCACATATCCTGACCAAGGCCAGGGAGTGAGCTTACAACCGAGGTAATGTGTCCTTGACTGGAATCAAACCCAGGACCCTTTAGTCTGTGGGCCGACGCTCTATCCACTGAGCCAAATTCCTACTTATTTTGAAGCAACTTGCATTTCTCTGCTTCCTTCCTCTTTCAAGTCCTTCTACTTCACATGCGAGACCCTGAGGCATCTCTCCCCAGCACTCTCAGGCCGTGGGCCCTCGGACCTCAGCCTGGCTGTGAAGGCAGCTGTGACTCGCTCCCACTCCCATCTCACAGCCATGCCACCAGGCACCACGGTGCCTGGCCACAGCTAATCTGGCCAAGATCATGAGGAAAACAACTACTGAAAGGGTGAGGGAAGTGGCATAATTTGTTGACCTTGCTTAGACTCAGTCTAAAATTCACAGTAACTAAAATAATTTAGGAGAACATAAAGGATAAGCCAGCAATCTCCACAAACATCAAATGTAGTAAAAAAACAGGTGACAGCATTCACAAAACCTAAAGAACACACAATCTATTTAATAATGCACAGGTTCAAACTTCCATCTCCTTCTAACGGGCTACTGCTAGGGAGATAAACTATTTTCAAGGAGAAGTTGTACACAGAATGAATGTGTAAGTTTCTTGGTGATTCTCACTAAGGCTTCAATGTATTTTCTTACTGAAACAATCAACTGCATTCTTGGCAAAAAAGATATGATTTTGGTGTCAGAACAATGTAAGCACTGAAACTATCTATCATGCATAAATTCTGCTTAATGCAGGTGTCACTTACTTTTCTCATTTTGAAAAGAAGCTATGTTTCATTCAATAATAATTCTCTAGTTCTATCAGGGAATCTGTTCTAACGCGATGCTTCACCTAAAATCAGTTCTGAAGGCTCTTTCATGAACACGCATAATGCAAAGACCCCAATTACATTTCCAGCAAAGCACTGCCATTTGAGTAAACAGAGTTATCTCAGTAGGTCACATTATTTGCAAGAATTGCAGCTTAGAAATTAATTACTAGTGTGGCGTATGTCAAAACAAGTTTTTAAAAGAACAGAATGCAGTTGTAACCATGTGTTCTATCTATTTGTTTGAATATGAAACCAGTATTCTCTGGCATGTAAATATATTTATTTATTCAGCATCTCTCAGAAAAATAAAAAAGATTCACTCCCCCCACCCAGCCCCCACCTTTCCCCTGCACCGGTGGAACCTGAGTAACTAGCTCATGTTTACTAAGTCAGAGCCTAAGAGCAGAAGGAAGATATGGTGCAGGGGATATTTTTGAAAGGCAGAAAGAAGTCATCTTCACACAAACGACTAATTTTGAAACATTCAGTTTGCCTTCAAAAGAAGTTTTTCAAAGATACACATCACCTACAACAAAGCTTTAAATAACAGTACAGGTGTTTCATAAAGAAGACTAATCTGTAGCAGCGACTTTTAACCTGTGTGCCGTGAGAATGTTTAAAACATGCAATACCTAACTCTTTAGTCAGGGGCACTGACCTTTTTCCCTTAGATTGTCAAATTTAAAAATGACAACAGCCAACACAACAACAGCTGTCTGGTGAATGAATCAAAATTATACCTGGTTTTTCTTTTTGTTTTTTGTCTGATTGGCAAAAAATATATTTTGGTGTGCTGCAGAATTTTAGTAATTAGTTTATGTGTGCCATGAGATAAAAATCGCTACCTATAGTATTAAAAAAAAATCACGTACCTGGGTATTAAATTAGGGCTTTGAAGGAATTTCAGTATTCTGCTGATGATGACAATATTTATTTAAATTAAAAACCATTTCAGAGGTGAAAGTGTTTTAGCATCTAAGGAACACCAAACAGAAAACAAGAACACGGAGCAGATATAGGCAGATGCTCTTCTGTGTTTTCCTTAATGGAAATTATGTCCCAATCCTGTTCATAGTTATACAAACATCAAATCATTATGTTGTACACTTTAAATACCTTACAATCCTATTTGTCAATTCTATCTCAATAAAGCTGAGGGGAAACCATAAGATTTAAGCTCATTTAAAAAGAAAACAAAATTATGTCCGAAACCAAAGACTTATATCTCACATATCTGTAAATCAACTTTTAAACTTGAAACAGCCCCTTTATATGAGGCAAAAATTAAAACATGCCTCCAGCAGTGATATATTGAAATCACTCGGCTTTAAAAAAAACAAACAAAAAACCGGGGTAGGGGATAGGGGTGGGTGTGGGCGGGAAGAGGTACAAGAAATTGACCACATTGAATCATGGGATTTTAGAGTTAGAAGGCACAGGGGATAAAATGGTTTGTGGGTCAGGACTCCAGGCCAGAGTACACTTCCCAGCTCATCAGATTGTTACCAGGAAAATAAGAACTAACTGTATGAAAAGAGATCTTAGCCCTGGCTGGTTTGGCTCAGTGGATAGAGTGTCAGCCTGTGGACTGAAGGGTTCCGGGTTCAATTCCAGTAAAGGGCACATGCCCAGGTTGCAGGCTTCATTCCCAGTAGGGGGCGTGCAGAAGGCAGCCAACCAATGATTCTCTTTCATCATTGATGTTTCTCTCTCTCTCTCCCTCTCCCTTTCTCTCTGAAATCAATAAAAATATACCTATCTATATAATAGAGGAATATGTAAATTATAACATCACGACTGAACAGCAGGAACCTGAGGCTGCATGGCACCTGGTCAGGGCGAGGGACCTTCAGGCCGTGCCCCTCACCCAGCGGAGCTTGACAGGGACCTCTGGCAGCGCCCCTTGCCCAACAGAGCTTGACGGAGTCCCTCAGGCTGCGCCCCCCGCCCCGGCAGGGCTTGACAGGGGAACCTCAGGCCGCGCCCACTGCCCCACAGGGCTTGATGGTGACCTCAGGCTGCACCCCTCACCCAGTGGGGCTTGATGGGGGACCTCAGGCTGCACCCCTCACCCAGTGGGGCTTGATGGGGGACCTGAGGCTGCGCCCCCACCCAGTGGGGCTTGATGGTGACCTCAGGCTGCACCCCTCACCCAGTGGGGCTTGATGGGGGACCTCAGGCTGCGCCCCTCACCTGGCAGGGCTTGACAGGGGACCTCAGGCCACAGCCCCTGCCCCGGCGCCAAGCTGAGAGACCTCATGCTGCGCCCAGCACCCTGGCGCTGGGCCGGGGAACCTCAGGCCACGCCCCCTGCCCAGCAGGGCTTGACGGGGGACCTCAGGCCACGCCCCCCCACCCCAGTGCCGGGCCAGGGGACCTCAGGCCGCGGCCCCCACCCTGCGGGGCTTGACGGGGGACCTGAGACTGCGTCCCCCACCCAGTGCTGGGCTGGGGGACCTGAGGCTATGCCCCCTGCCGGTGCCAGGCTGGGGGATCTGAGGCTGCGGCCCACACCCGGAGGGGCTTGACAGGGGAGGGGGGGCCAGCTGGGTCTGGGTCTCCTGTGTTTTCGAAGCGCATGCGGGTGGTGGGCGGGGACTTGACTCTAGCTCCCGTGGCACGCCCCAGACTCTGACAGGAGGGAGATTTTCATACACATTTTACTAATTTTCTTTCATCTCTGACACTTCTATTATAGAGAAAGGGCAAATAGCAATATTAAAATACTTCCTGTAATTAATTCCCTTTTAATGTGTACAAATTTTGTGCACCGGGCCACTAGTATTTAAATAAAAGAGAAAAAATAAGAGATCTTAATTTAACTTTTTAAACCAGTTTCTCCAAGTAAACTCACAGAACAAAGCATATTGTTTTTTCTGTACTTCAATACTGGAAATTAAGTTAGTTACCTCTCTTAAAACTGTGCTTTTGTAGCCTCGATACAATCCTGGGATGCCCTGAAACAAAAGGAAAGATGGGATGGCAGAAATTTTAGGATGACATTCTGAATAAAGGACAGTAACCTTTCCTAAAGTTTGAGTTTTAAAACGTCCACAATGACCACAGTTCTGCAAGAAGTTAAAGGTTCTAACTACTACACTCCTTTAAAATTGAAATATCTCTAATAATAAAACTGACTACATATTAATTTAGCTTTAGTTGCTTTCAGTATTTCTTCTGTTGAGAATATTTGAGCTTCAAATAAATAGATTCCCAAAAGTAAATGCACATAAAATGTTGATTATCTTTTCATATGAAAACAGAATATATTTCATGGTTTCAATCAGAAGACATTCAGTTCATTAATAACCTCTGGACAAGCCTTCGCTTATCTATTTCACGTCCACATGATTTTTCAGGAACCCTCTACCGGGTTGATGTCACTCATACAATTAAACACTCGCATCTCCTCGAGGAAACACAGGGACCATTCAGAATAACTTTTCTACAACCTAGACTCATTGAAATTTCCATGTCATTGACTTTGGTAAAAAAAAAAAATTTTTTTAAGTTAACTTTTTTAAAGGCTTCTGTAGGAACTATGAAGGAAAGCAGCTCAACGGCTCCTAGTCCCATAGCCAACAGGATGACTTCTGATCCACAGCTTAACACTAACCAGTAAAAGGGGATTACAGTTGATGTAAACACTATGATGTTGGTGACAGTCCATTACCACACTTCTCTTCCATGAGCCCTCAGATTCTGTAGTGATGTTTTCATATATCTTCATCCGGTCTACATATTTACTATTTATTCCATGTCTGGTTCCAAAAGAACTATGGATGATTACAATGTAGGACTCATACAGTAGGGGCACTCAATATGTGTTTGTTTAGAATTTTTTTAAAAAAATTCAAAAACAAATACAGGAAAGAAAACTATAATCTTAGCACAGAAAGTTACTGCAATTGGACATTAAATTCAACTGTAAGGTCTCTTCTAGGACTCCTGATACAAGACTCACAGTGCTCACACTAGCTGCTATAAAATCTCAATAAAGAAAAAAAAGAACTTAAAAACATATCTCACCTCTTGATATAAGATGTTAGAGAAAATCTGAAATGTTCTTGAAGAAGCAGAAACCTGTGCCCTCTGCTTAACTACTTCAGAAGGAACTCGAATCAGGCAGGCCACCTAAAATATATAAATTTAAGTACATCTAAAAATGAAGTAACTGGAATAAAAATTGAAATTTTTTCATAACCAAAAATTACCTATATATATATATAAAAGGCTAATATGCTAAGTGTCCCTCCCTTCATCTGACCAGTCACTATGACGTGCACTGACCACCAGGGGGCAGACATTCAATGCGGGAGCTGCCAAGCTGCAGTGACTTGGCAGCGGTGGTTCTCGGGTGACACACCCCAAAACCAGAGAGGAGGGAGCCCGATTCCTCGTGGGGTCACGCAATTCCAACTTTGGCCATGGGTTATGTTGTTGCTGGGACACTGTCTGCCCCGAATCTGGTTTACTGCACACTTGTGTTTGCATTCCACACAGCAACTTTGCAGAGTGCCCTCTCGCACTCCAGGAGCCCTTGGGGGATGTCAGAGAGCCGGTTTCTGCCTGATCCCCATAGGCCAGGCTGAAGGACCCCACCTGCCGGAGGGATCCCACTCACTCAGCAGACACCTTTCAAGTTACAGCACGACCCCAGGTGCTGTAGCGGCCGGCCAGGGAGGGACTGCGGGAGGTTGGCTCCAGGACATGTCCAGCCTGTCTCGCCCAGTCCCACCCTGCCAGCCACCTTCTAATTAATTTCCTTTCAACATGCACGACTCCATGCACCAGGTCACTAGTAGTATAAGAAAGTATAATGTACAGGTTTAGTGCAAGATGTCAAAAGGTTTGTGTTTCTTTTATCCTAAAACACTGGGAACCCTTAGTGGACATGCATTGTTTTATCAGCCCCAAACCTTCCCTCTCTTGTTCTGTACAGACCTCCCAGCTCCCGCCACACTGTTCCAAGCACATCTATCTACAGGCCCCTGGACAGCAAGAAGCACATTTACTCATGTTGAACCCGACACCTACTGTACAACATCCTGGTGTTCACACAACAGCCATGTCTGACAAAGGAATGAACCAATTGATAGTGCCTTTGCTTCACTGGAAGTAATAATGCACAAGTTGGTAGAGGCAAGACTACTCATAAGCGGGTTACCCCAACCTTCCATCTCACCCCCATGCAGCCTCCACCAGCTCCCAGCCCCAGAACCCCAGATCCCCACCACACGACATCTGAGGAGTGACATCGGCACTCTCAGACCCTGCTGCAGCATTCAAGGTGACACAGGCTCCGGTTGGTCCATACTCACACCTGACTGACTTTAACATCCTCCTTCATGATACGGCCATGAGAGGGGATGCCACCTCTCATACACACTTGTCACACAACTGGGCAAGAAGGACAGGTCTCCTTTTTTTCTTTGATGCCCCCCAGAAGTGTCCACTTGCACGTGTGACATGGCCAACCCATTAGGACCGCTGAGAGTATGTATATCTAAGTCAGGGTTAGAGACACTGCCAACAAACCCAAATCACCCTTCTGTTGGCAAGTGAGAAGGGAAGGCAACTTAACAGTGTCTGTCAACCTTCCTGCAAAGAAAATCTGTTTTCCATAGTTACCCAAAATCGATTCCAACTGCAAGCAACCAAGAACTGTACTTGATATTCAAGGGTGACAGAATATCAAATGGAGATTGGCAGAACAATGGATCAAGAGTCCCAAGCATGTTAGCACATGAGGGTGAACAGAATTCACCAGAATTGTTTCAATGGAGGGTTGGGGCAGGAGACCCATTGCAGAGAATTCATAGAGAATTTCAAAATAGAGACTATAACAGGAAGTAAGGGAATGTTTCATAGTCAAAGGCAGTTCTTGGTCTTGTTTTAAGATGCTAAATACCTGCACCATAGGAGGGGGAAAGTGAGTGATAACAGCAAGGCAGAAGTTAACAATCTCGGAAAGAGATGGAATAATATATGAAGACCTGAGAAGCGATGAGAAAAGGCAGTCAGGGGTCCCTGGCACATGCCTACATTGCTGGAACCATCTCCCTTTGCCCAGGCTGGCCGTCAGCCAAAGGTGCCATTTCCTGCATCTAACCTGGACCTCTCCTTTAGGAATCACCTGCAGGAGGGATGAGCAGTGGTCTGGTTGAGCATCCTCAGACCTAGATTGTGGCCCCAGCTCTGGAAGTGAACGCTCAAGCATTTCCTTTGCCCTTCTGGGTTTAATTTTTCTTACTTGACTTGATCCAGAAATCTTTATAGGATGCTTTTAAGTCTTGATTTCTATAATTCTTAACTTCCCCCCATCATAACTTTTCTTAAGTTCAAAAGATTCCTTCTGTAGTCTCCAAACAATTTCTTTACTTACTTCCCAAAATAAATACCTTACCTGACATTTTTTACCTATTAACTTATATCACAGTTTTTCATATATATTTTCTCTTCTACTAAACCACACACATGAGGGCAAGAAGAAAATAGGCCTCAATAGTACTAAACCACCAGGGGGTAGTGGTGGTGGATCTCTCTACTGTAATTCCCCCTGGCTTTATTTAGGTGTAACTGACAAATAAAACTGTATCCATTATTTTTGTATTATTTTATGTGAAAGCAAATGAAACTACCCAAGTGGAAGAATAACACCAAAAATCAATCATTTCCACAGAGATGACCTTACAATACTCCAGAATATTTAAGATGTTTTTTCTTTGTATTGAATAGATTGCCTGTGTATACAGTTATAGAAAGACTAGGAAAAACAGAGTGGGATAGAGGTGATGCCTCTCCGTCTTTTCTGCCTACCCGCATGTTCTAAATTCTCTACAATGAACATGTATTACTACTTCCTAAGTTCTTTCAACATAATTTCAAAGGGCAAAAATATTTGCTATGGACCAAAGAGTCTAAGTGGGCAAGAAAACAAAATAAAAGGTCTACTTTAAAATATGCTTTTATATGCAATCCTACTTGTTTGCCTTGACAAAATAACATTTATTTTTAATTCAATGACAACAGCGCGCACACACACACACACACACACACACACACACACATTAACAGCTAACCACTAAAGCCTAAACTTGAGTATAAATTATGTTACTTTTGATACCAGTGAACTTTTAAACCCATCCTTACAAAATTAGAGTAGAAAATAAAGTGCTGTGAAACTTACATGAACCTAACAGGAAAGCGCCCAGCTTCTAAAACTCATTTAAAAAATGAAATAAATAAAAAGAAAAGAAAAAAAATAAAGGAAAGGGTACACTAACTCCTTGTACTTTTCAATTCAAGAGGTCAAGAGTGAAAAATGACCCCAATATGTCAAGAAAATAGGAATTGTCTACTTTTGTGAGTGGGCATAAATATTTATGGAACTTCATGCTTCATAACCCTCCAGGTTCTTACATTATTCGTTTTATTTCTTAAAAGTACAGAAGCAGAGGGGAAACTCTGAAAAGGTTCTCAGATGAAAAACAATCTTAGGACTACAAGGGGTACAGAGCACCCAGCGAGGCTGGCTTCCGTGGCGTGGCAGCTGTGGCGTGAGAGCGAGGCCACCCAGCAGTGCCTCGTCTGTTTCCTCTAGGAACTCCGCTGCCTTCCATTTGCTTTTCTATTAACTCTGATCTTCCTAAGATTTGAATTTGAGCTACAAGTGAGTATTTCACTGCACAAGAACAAAACCAGCGTACACTATGTGGTGCTGTGAAAGGAAATGCAGGTCACGCCATCCACACGCTCCTGGTCAGTGCATTCTTTAGAGCATTCCTTCCTCATAAATCTGGGGTTCGGTATGAACCTCATCACATGGAATGGTGGCATTTCATTAAGCCCAAGAATGTTCAAGTTCTATCAAAGGAAAAGAAAACTAAGGTTTTCCATAAAGAAAATACGTGTGCCCATCTTTTATTAACACTAAAATGCAATGCTGGTTTCATTAGATTTAAGCTACCAAAAACTTAATGAACTTTAGATTAAAAATTGATCATAATAATGAATCTGCTATCAAGATTTTTCTTTCTTTGATATAAGTAAAAACTTTTCTGATATGATTTTATTTATTTTTTCAATAGAGATCTGAACATCTTTAGAATTTATTAAACACCAAAAATGCAAAACTATAAGTCATAACACTGTTTGAAAGGGAAAAGGTTACAGCGAACTTCAACCTCACACTAGGTAAGTGAGGGAAGGCATAGAGAGAGAGAAAGGAGCAAGAACTACAGTCTGTTCCCCCGCACATCACCCACCGGCGTCTTGCAGCCTCACCTCCAGCCTCTTGCTCTTGACATGCCGTCAAAGGTCCTAGGCATCACACAGTACTTTATATTAGCATTATTATCTTTTTCCCAACTTTCAATGTAGTTCAAAAAAATTACCTGACTTAAGCTTTTTCTTTATGAAACTTTACAGCCTATACATATCCCTTTGATTTGAGAAGCTAATTATGTCAGCATTTTATATATAAATCAATCTGAGATTGTAGAAGCTACTGAAGGTCAGAGAGTTCCTTGGCTTAGGGAGCAAGGATGGAAATGAAATCTTTGATTATCATCTCCAGAACTGTTTTTCAGAAAAGGTATATCATATTTACTATACACATCTAATAAACTTAAACATTCAAGGTTTAATATCAGCCAATTCTTAATGATTACACAGGTAAAACTATAATAAGGTCAACAGAAACTTAGGTTTCAGGGTGAAAAGCTGCTTTAGACTTTGCAGAGTAAACTCAATGTGGCAAATTATTGAAAGAGAGAGACCTCAGACACTCTGAAGATTTTTTGAAATGCACAGTTTATTTACTGGAATTTTATTTCACATTTCTTGTGTAATTCCCAAAATTCTTTCTAGAAAGCAGGCTACCAAATTAAGAATACCTAATATATTTTTCTACACCACCATTTAAAACTGAAACCATGTAACTGAGCAGTTCATATGTGTGCCAATTCTGCCATCTTCTGGTTACAAATGGAATCACAGTTGCTGATAAAACTAAAAACAGCATTTATCAATCCTAATATACCTTCCTTAGAGCTTAAATTTTATCTACTGATATTGAGACATAAGTTCATCACACCTTTCTTCCTTATAAGAGTCTTTCCATGTATACAAGTAGCCAATAGGCATAAGAAAAAATTAAATTTGTAGGTATTAGTCTCTTGCCTGACAAGACAATGTCTTGATAATCCAAACAGAAAGTTAGTATCTTCTCAAGAAAAACAATTACATTGTCTATTAGGCTCTGTGTCTAAAAGTTGTTCACATAATTTTACATATCCCAAGACGTAAGCCTCAGATGGCTTTTTTTTTTTCACTTTTGTATCCTTCCTTAACAGAAATGAGCCATGAATTTGACCCCAAACACAAGGGAAAAGCAAAAATAAACAGAATTACACCAAACTAAAAAGCTTCTGCACAGCAAAAAGAAACCATCAACAAAACAAAAAGGCAACCAACTGAATGAGAGAGGATACTTGCAAATGATACATCTGATAAAGGGCTAATATCCAAAATATACAAGGAATTCATACAACTCAACAACAAAACATCCAATTAAAAAATGGGCAGAAGACCTGGACACTTTTCCCAAGAAGACATACCGTCACCCAACAGATATATGAAAAGATGCTCAATCTCACTAGCTATAAGAAAAATGCAAATCAAAACCACAATGTGATACCACCTCACAGCTGTTAGAATGGCTATTATCGAATAAGACAAGAAATAACAAGTATGGGAGAGGGTGTGGAGAAAAGGGAACCTTCGTACACTGCTGGTAGGATTGTAAATTGGTACAGCCTTGATGGAAAACAGTATGGAAGTTCCTGAAAAAATTTAGAACTACCATATGACCCAGCAATCCCTCTTCTGGGTATCCTATATAATAAAAGGCTAATATGCAAATCGACCGAACAGCAAAATGACCAGTCGCTATGATGTGCACTGACCACCAGGGGGCAGACGCTCAATGCAGGAGCTGCCCCCTGGTGGTCAGTGTACTCCCACTGGGGGAGCGCTGCTCAGCCAAAAACCCTGAGCCGGGCTCATGGCTGGTGAGCGCAGTAGTGGTGGCGGGAGCCTCTCCTGCCTCCGTGACAGCACTAAGGATGTCCACCTAGGGGTCCCAGACTGCAAGAGGGCACAAGCCAGGGTGAGGGGAAACCATCCTCCCCCCTCAAGTGCACGAATGTCATGCACCAGGCCTATACTCTAAACAGAAAATTTGAAAACACTTACTCATAAAGATATATGTAGCCCTATGTTCACTGAAGAATTATTCACAATAACCAAGACATGGAAACAACCTAAGTGTCCTTTGATGGATGATTGGATAAAGATGTGGAACATATACACAATGGAATACTAATCAGTCATAAAAAATGATCAAATACCAACATTTGTGACAACATGGTTGGATCTTGAACAGTATCATGTTAAGTGAAGTAAGTCAGATGGAAAAGGACAAACACTATATGGTTTCACTCATATGTGGGATATAAAACAGAAAGCAACACATAAACAAACAAACTCATCAACAGACAACAGCATGGTGGTTACCAGGGAAGGGAAGAGAGTAAAGGGAGTCAAATACATGGTAATGTAATAGTCAGATGATGCATTATAGAGTTGTACACCTGAAACTTATGTAATGTTGTTAACCAATGTTACTTCATTTAATTAAACTTCAAATGGAAAAAAAAAAAAAAACACTTCCCAATTTCCTCCTAGAACCCAATATATGCTGACCACGCCACTGAATCTTCGGAATTGCCTATGGTTCACCATAGCTTTCATGTCCTGAAATTGCAATTCCTCAGCTATTCCCAAACAATCTCATTTGCTGCTCGATAACCTTCGTTGTTTAATTTTAAGGGTGATAGTATATAATCACAAATCAAAGCACTCTGTGACAGTGACATTCAATTCATTATGCTACCAAGACCCCTAATCTTAAAAAACAAAGGTTTGTCACTGACCAAGTGCAGACACACACAAAGGTAGGCGATCCTAACTTCAGTAGTTGGTCCTTGGAGAGAAGTAGTCAGGTTTTCCGTTTACAATGCGGTGGCAGTAACTGACCAAGAAACACTCCTGTGGCTTGAACTGGTTTCTTCACCTTCATCATCTCAGATGAAAATCACCTTCATTGTTTTTATGAAAGCTGAACTTCATGTGGCCCATAAGCTGATACTGCTCTTAAACAAGAAGCCAGTGCAGAGTGTCCTTTGCCTCTAGTCCACTAACTTACTAGGACCATCAGTGAAATGCACCTTCCTAGCTCACGAATCACCACCATCTGAACGAATGCTGCATACTCCCTCACAGAAAGACAGAAAGCCCAAGAACAGACCACCATCTGAAATGCGTCAGAGGATCCTCAAGAAACTAAGGAACTGGAGGGATGGGGGACGGCAGGGTGCGCCCCCTGCCCCTTCATCAGACCTCCCTGCTTGGACTTTACTGAACGGTCAAGTCATCTGCACCCAGGGTCATGTTGGCCCGACCTCTCCCAGGCCCTGCCTTCTCCCCGCCTGTCTGCATGCTCACTCAGGCTCAGACGGCTGGACAGCCGGCTAGCTGGGGGACTGACTGAACTTTAAGACCTGCTGGAGTTTAAGCATGAGCACGACGCATAGCATTCTAACACAGCATCCGCAATGAAATACGCACTGAAGCAATGCTGCTGAAGGCTGTGGAAAGAAAACGACCATCTTTTTTGCCAACTCTACCTCCTTAACATCTCCTGAACTCACCTCCTCCCTCTGCACAGCCCTGCCCCTGCCTTGGCGGAGGCTCTGGCCCTCTGATGGTTCTGGGGATTTCTGGAACAGCCTCCTTTCCACACCACGTCCACCTCCACTCCCACTCAGCTGCCAGAGGATGCTCCGAAACGCCAACAAATGGTGCTCTTCTGCTCAGCCCTTCAAGGGTAACAGCCAAACTCTTCACCATAGCAGCCAGGGGCCTCCAGCTGTCCCCAACCACCCCTCCCACCTCATTTCATGATGACCCAGCCACACCTGGGCTCCACTTAGAACAGGAAGCGCCAACACCGAACAGTCATGTTCTAAGTGCAGTTCAAGGATCAGCGGCTCCACGAGGCTCACCTATCCAGCTGGCCGCTCCTTTCCCTTTGGGCTCTCACTGTACCTTGTCCTTACTTTTCTCAAAATAACCAGAACACGCTGGTGTCCTTACACGCTACATGTCCATCTCCACCACTAGACTACAAGCCTCTTAAAGGTGTGTCTTCTCTTGTCCTTTTTCCTCAATGCCTGGAACATCTGAAGGATTTGGGTCTAAATCCGCACCACTGGTGCAGGCACAGAAGGGGGGGAGGAAACTATGGAGCTGAACAAAGCAACCCCCGGAAAAGGAATCAAAGAGGCCGTGAGGAAAGGGTCTAAAAAGCAAAGGCTGTGAAGATTGCAATGGAAAGAGGGTTATTTTTTTCTTTCTGAGATAAAGTTTTGTATAATTCTTAGTTTAGGGTTTTTAATAAAAAATTTAAAAGTCTGTCTGCCTTATGTACTTAATGTCCTGAAGTGGAAAAGGTCCCCAGGCACACTGACAAGCAAACAGGAGACCAGGCAAAGGCCCTCCACACAGGCACGTCCTGAGAGGCATCACAAGGAAGTGCCTATGGGAGTGCGTTTGGGTGTCTGAAGGGTCACTCTCAGCTTCTAACTGAACAACAAATCCTGAGTACAATCTGCAACTCTGCTCCCATCCATCTTCCAACACCAGCAGTTCCGCTGCCGCATGCCGTGAGCATCATGAGCGAATAGCCACACTGCACCGCAGGGCAGCCAGCACAGCCTCACCTAACCGCCTAGGACCCAACTACAACCAAACAAGAGTCTGGCCAAGCATCACCACCACTGCAAGTCCTCCAGGCAGCCTCCAGGCAGCACCAATGCAGCCAGCCCTCCAGGCAGCATCCTGACAGAAGCACCAATGCAGCCAGGCCTCCTGGCAGACAGCACCAATGCAGCCAGGCCTCCTGACAGACAGCACCAATGCAGCCAGGCCTCCTGACAGATAGCACCAATGCAGCCAGTCCTCCTGACAGACAGCACCAATGCAGCCAGTCCTCCCGACAGACAGCACCAATGCAGCCAGTCCTCCTGACAGTCAGCACCAATGCAGCCAGTCCTCCTGGCAGACAGCACCAATGCAGCCAGTCCTCCTGACAGACAGCACCAATGCAGCCAGTCCTCCTGACAGACAGCACCAATGCAGCCAGTCCTCCTGACAGACAGAACCAATGCAGCCAGTCCTCCTGACAGACAGCACCAATGCAGCCAGTCCTCCTGACAGACAACACCAATGCAGCCAGTCCTCCTGACAGACAGAACCAATGCAGCCAGTCCTCCTGACAGACAGCACCAATGCAGCCAGTCCTCCTGACAGCACCAATGCAGCCAGTCCTCCAGACAGACAGCACCAATGCAGCCAGGCCTCCTGACAGACAGCACCAATGCAGCCAGTCCTCCTGACAGACAGCACCAATGCAGCCAGTCCTGCGGGCAGCCTCCTGACAGACAGCACCAATGCAGCCAGTCCTCCTGACAGCACCAATGCAGCCAGTCCTCCTGACAGACAGCACCAATGCAGCCAGTCCTCCTGACAGACAGCACCAATGCAGCCAGTCCTCCTGACAGACAGCACCAATGCAGCCAGTCCTCCTGACAGACAGCACCAATGCAGCCAGGCCTCCTGACAGACAGCACCAATGCAGCCAGTCCTCCTGACAGACAGCACCAATGCAGCCAGTCCTCCTGACAGACAGCACCAATGCAGCCAGTCCTCCAGACAGACAGCACCAATGCAGTCAGTCCTCCTGACAGACAGCACCAATGCAGCCAGTCCTCCTGACAGACAGCACCAATGCAGCCAGGCCTCCTGACAGACAGCACCAATGCAGCCAGTCCTTCAGACAGACAGCACCAATGCAGCCAGGCCTCCTGACAGACAGCACCAATGCAGCCAGTCCTCCTGACAGACAGCACCAATGCAGCCAGTCCTCCTGACAGAAGCACCAATGCAGCCAGTCCTCCAGAAAGAACCAATGCAGCCAGTCCTCCTGACAGAAGCACCAATGCAGCCAGTCCTGCGGGCAGCCTCCTGACAGACAGCACCAATGCAGCCAGGCCTCCTGACAGACAGCACCAATGCAGCCAGGCCTCCTGACAGACAGCACCAATGCAGCCAGGCCTTCAGGCAGCCTCCTGACAGACAGCACCAATGCAGCCAGGCCTCCTGACAGACAGCACCAATGCAGCCAGGCCTCCTGGCAGACAGCACCAATGCAGCCAGTCCTTCAGACAGACAGCACCAATGCAGCCAGGCCTCCTGACAGACAGCACCAATGCAGCCAGGCCTCCTGACAGATAGCACCAATGCAGCCAGTCCTCCTGACAGACAGCACCAATGCAGCCAGGCCTCCTGACAGCACCAATGCAGCCAGTCCTCCTGACAGACAGCACCAATGCAGCCAGTCCTGCGGGCAGCCTCCTAACAGACAGCACCAATGCAGCCAGGCCTCCTGACAGACAGAACCAATGCAGCCAGTCCTCCTGACAGACAGCACCAATGCAGCCAGTCCTCCTGGCAGACAGCACCAATGCAGCCAGTCCTCCCGACAGACAGCACCAATGCAGCCAGTCCTCCTGACAGACAGCACCAATGCAGCCAGTCCTCCTGACAGACAGCACCAATGCAGCCAGGCCTTCAGGCAGCCTCCTGACAGACAGCACCAATGCAGCCAGTCCTCCTGACAGTCAGCACCAATGCAGCCAGTCCTCCTGGCAGACAGCACCAATGCAGCCAGGCCTCCAGACAGACAGCACCAATGCAGCCAGGCCTCCTGACAGACAGCACCAATGCAGCCAGGCCTCCTGACAGACAGCACCAATGCAGCCAGGCCTCCTGACAGACAGCACCAATGCAGCCAGGCCTCCTGACAGACAGCACCAATGCAGCCAGTCCTCAGGCAGCCAATTCTGCGATGAGCCGGAGCAAAAACGACATGCTGATACTCATTAAGCCCCGATCGATTGTGAACAAAGGCGGTCCACACCTTCAGTCCTAGAGCAGCTAAACGGTAGCATAAGTTGCCTTCGGTCTCCGGCTCTTCTAGGCATGGCCTTGAAGAAAACGTCAGAGCTGGTCCAACAACATGCACTTCATGTCTGAATATACTGCCACCCTCAAAACCAGCCAGGTTATCTGTCACACTAGATGTTTGTAGGCCTCCTCATGTCCTGCACTACTGAAATAATTGACCGCCGAGCCAATTCTGTGAAAATAGTTACTATGGGGTTATAAATTAAATTGTTCTATAATACTGAATCAATGGTGCTAAAGTACCAGTGAGCACCAAAATCACCTCAGAATCTTGTTTAAAATTGCAGGGCCCCTGGTGCCATCTCCAAAAATCCTCACTTGTAACCAGCTGTGCACACAATTGATTCTAAAGTAGGTGCTCCTTGGGTCACACCTGCAGAAGTCCTGTGAGAGGCTGGCAGAGAAGCATTTGCAAAACATGGTATAATGTACTTCCTACTTCCTCATACCCCAATCAGAATGGGCCGGGAAACAATCACCTACCAGCAACTACGTGTGTGAGGATATCCACCCACGTCACCCACACACACATTAAATTCACAAAGGCTGCTTTTGGCTGCAAAGAAATTTCAATATTCTTTCATTTCTCCAAACAACATGAACTAAGGCCAAAAGCTGGATAAGACCAGGGAAAAGTCAAATTCTAAAGCCTTAAAAAAAAAATCACTAACACGTAATGTTAGAGCACCTGTTATATTAGAGTAAACCTGCCTGACCATTCTGGTCTAATTAGATTCTGCTTTGTACAGGGCTTTTTCTGTGTCTGATGAAAACTGAGCTGTAAAATAATTGAGGTGGGGATTTAGAGATTTGGTATAGCAAACTTCTTAATAAAAATGGCACAAACGGTTCGTGGGGAACCTGGTGCTAAACCATTCGTAGACGACCTGCTTCTGGGTTGGAGTTTCGTACATAGCAGAGCAGCTCCCTCACTGCGATCTATTGAAAGTCAGCCCTCGACACAAGGGTTTGGAAAAAAACAAAGAAAAAAATAGAAAAATGGCACATACGGGACTCTTCTTACTGTTGTTACATATTAAATCTTATTTGATCCATTTTACTGTATTCCAAATTACAAACATCAGGTAGAAGGTTGTAATTATAGTTTTACTGATTTTGTCATTAAGTTGTGTGTGGGGTGTGTGTGTTTTTTTTTTTTGTCATTCAGTTTTAATCAAGCTGCTGCTACAGAGAAATAGGAGGGCAGGGCTCTTCTGCTTCTAAGTCTCCTTCACACACTTATAGTTACTACATCAGAATAAAAGTGGACACACTCGTAAGATCTTGTTTCTAAGAAATGTGTAACAGACAATCCTATATCCAAGTAAGTGGGCTACACAGCAATGACCGAACATCTCTATACCTCTCTGACCACTGACACTACATGTTTTTCTTTTCTAGTCCATTTTATTTTACCTATGAAAATTTGTTTCTCCTAAATTCACCCATTTCTTTCTCTTGCTTTTAGCAACACTTGTATGAATCTGAAACAAAAAGTTTATGCTCTGTGAAACTAAAATAAGTTATTGAAACAAGAAAGTAGTACATACATTCCTCAAGTATTTACTGAGAAAATTGTTTATTGAATGGCTTTGAGAAGTTTTTAAAGGAAGTTCAAAGATAATTAGAGCCTCAGAACCAACATTTCCACAAAATTCCTGCACTTGACAATCTTTTCAGCATACTAAACCATAACTAAATTTAAAATCATTCAAAAGTCAACATCAAGACATGTTTCACCACAACATGAACTGATGGACAAAAACAGACCCGGAGATAGGGAAGCATCGATAAGACTGTCAAACCTCAGAGGGAAGGTAGGGGAGGGTGGAGGTAAGGGGGAGAGATCAACCAAAGGACTTGTGTGCATGCATATAAGCCTAACCAGTGGTCATGGACAACAGGGGGGTGGGGGCATACATGGGGAAGGGTTTGGGATGGGACTAGGGGGATGAGGATAAATATGTGATACCTTAATCAATAAATAAATTTAAAAAAGAGAGAGATGTTTCATCTATGAAGTTAATCTATATACCCACTGCTGATAAATTCTCCACTTAAATTTCTCCAGGCATCACAAAAACTATCAAAAGGTATCTGACATCAGGCCTCACTACCAAAGGAACTATGGAAAGCTTAAAAGACCTAACAAAGATAAGAATGTCCTAGGATTGTATATTTCCATTCTAATAATACTTGTCTCCCAACTAAAGTCTACTTACAGCACCTCCTTTGTCCAGCGGTTCACATTCAGAATATTACAAGAGCTTCCATACTTTTTTTCTTCTTTATTGATTAAGGTATTACATATGTGTCCTTATGCCTCCATTGTCCCCCCCCAACTCATGCCCTCACCCCGCTGGTGTCTGTGTCCATTGGTTAGGCTTATATGCATGCATACAAGTCCTTGGGTTGATCTCTCCCCTTACCCCCACCCTCCCCTGCCTTCCCTCTGAGGTTTGATGGTCTGATCTATGCTTCTCTGTCTCTGGATCTGTTTCTGTTCATCAGTTTATGTTGTTCATTATATTCCACAAATGAGTGAGATCATGTGATATTTATCTTTCTCTGACTGGCTTATTTCACTTAGTATAATGCTCTCCAGTTCCATCCATGCTGTTGCAAATGGTAAGAACTCCTTCTTTTTTACCGCAGCATAGTATTCCATTGTGTAGATGTACCACAGTCTTTTTAATCCACTCATCTGTTGATGGGCTGTTTCCAAATCTTAGCTATGGTGAATTGTGCTGCTATGAATATAGGGGTGCATATATCCTTTCTGATTGGTGTTTCTAGTATCTTGGGATAGATTCCTAGCAGTGGGATCACTGGGTCAAATGGAAGTTCCATTTTTAGTTTTTTGAGGAAACTCCGTACTGTTCTCCACAGTGGCTGCACCAGTCTGCATTCCCATCAGCAGTGCACGAGAGTTCCTTTTTCTCCGCATCCTCGCCAGCACTTGTTGTTTGTTGATTTGTTGATGATAGCCATTCTGACAGGTGTGAGATGGTACCGCATTGTTGTTTTGATTTGCATCTCTCGAATGATTAGTGACTTTGAGCATGTTTTCATGTCTCTTGGCCTTCCTTATGTCTTCTTCCGAAAAGTATCTATTTAGGTCCGTTGCCCATTTTTTGATTGGGTTGTTTATCTTTCTTTTGTTAAGTTGTATGAGTGAGCTTCCATATTTTAAAGAAGTCAGTTACAGCCCTGGCCGGTGTGGATCAATGATTAAGAGTGTCGGCCCATGCACCAACACTCCATCAAGGGCACAAACCTGGGGTGCGGGTTCAATCCCCATCCCCAGCATTTGGGGCGAGTGAGGGAGGCAACCATTCGATGTGTCTCTCTCACATAGCTGTTTCTCTCTCTCTTCCCCTCTCTCCCTCCCTTCCCCTCCAAAAACCAATGGAAAAAAATATCCTCAGGTGAGGATTTAAAAAAAAAATAGTTACAGATATTAAAGTATTAGAACAGTGGTCGGCAAACTGCGGCTCGCGCGAGCCACATGCGGCTCTTTGGTCCCTTGAGTATGGCTCTTCCACAAAATACCACGGCCTGGGCGAGTCTATTTTGAAGAAGTGGCGTTAGAAGAAGTTTAAGTTTAAAAAATTTGTCTCTCAAAAGAAATTTCAATCGTTGTACTGTTGATATTTGGCTCTGTTGACTAATGAGTTTGCCGACCACTGTATTAGAATATACAGCATTGTCTACAAGTGAAAAGATGTATCATTAACATGAGTAATCTAACAGTTCTCATTTGACCTACCTCATCATATCAGTTTAAATACTTTTTTTCTAATTCTAAGAGAGAGGCAGGAAAGCCTGTCCTTCAACAAGGCAAACTAGCTTTCAGGCAAGATGGCCCTACATGAAATGAAGTAAGTGGCCAAGTTCTTTTTGCTGCTTGCTCTCAGCAACATATTAAAATGTAAGCCAAATACTGAATTTATGAAAATATATTTAATCTTAATCAAAGCAGCATGCAATTCTAAAACAGAGGCAAAAGGTGACATAAGTAAAGAATTTTCACGACCTAAGACACTGAAATGCTTATATATGATTTGCTATTCTTTAGAACGTACATGCACTCAAAAAAAAATAACTGCATGTAATGAGATTCTAATTTCCGAACAAGAGTACAAAAAATTTAAACCAACGATAATAGGTTAAAAGATTTTAAATTAAGTATAAATTGCTTTCAAATTACAGTTTAAGCTAATTTTCAGATAGCATTCGAGCAATGCAGTGCTTACTTTGAGTAAAAATATGAAGAACTGAAAATCCCCAGAAATTTTATGCAAATGTCCACATGTCCACTTTACTGGAAGAACAGCCATAGGTTTCATTAGATTCCTAAAGGGGTCTCCAGTTCATAAAAGGAACTACTACTTTATGTTATTTGCTATTAAAAAATCAATATATGTTAGTCCATCACTTTTATAACTGCAGTTAATTATGAAGGCAATTATTTTTAATCCAGGGTTAACTTGAGTTCTACAAAATCATTTTTAAACCAGTGGCAAAAGGAAATTTTATTTAAAGCACTTCAGTTATTTTAATGTCTCTCAGGCTAATTTCTTTCAACATTCTCTTCAAGAACCCATACAACTGATTTCTTAGATCAAGAGATTTTATAACTATTAACAAAAAGACAAGAAATAACAAGTATTGGTGAGGATGTGGGGAAAAGAGAACCCTTGTGCATACTGTAGGATTCCATTTCTATGAAATGGCCAGAATAGGCAAATCCACAAAGACAGAAAGTAGATGAGTGGCTGCCTCGGGCTGGGAAGGCTGGGGAAAGGAGAGTGACTGTTAATGGGAACAGGGTTTCCATTTGGAGTGATGAAAATGTTCCAAAACTGTGAAGATGGTTGCACAATTCTGCAAATATACTAAAAACCACTGAATTAAACTTTAAATGGGTAAATCATAGGGTATGTGAACTGTACCTCAATAAAGCTGTTACTTTTTAAATTGTCTTCTTAAAGTTAGTATTTACTTTGACTTTTCTGTCAGGACCTCTCTCTTTTCATCATCCCTATTCTCTATATTCTCAAGTGAAAAAAGTTATATTACAAAAGTTTATAGATTTTCATCCAAATTTTCTAAAAGAAAATAATGCATAGAAAACAAAACTATAATGTATAATTACTTTTCATGTAAATGTTATAAAAACTGATTCGCTTTCCAAATTTCCTAACGTTAATATACACTGAGTGGCCAGATTATTATGATCTCTGAACGCATAATAATCTGGCCACTCAGTATATATGTATATATATATTTATCTAATATATATATATTAGAGGCCTGGTGCATGAATTCGTGCATGGGTGGGGTCCGGCCAGCCTGGCCAGGGGAAGGGGACATGGGCGGTTGGCCGGCCTGCCTGTTGGTCGAACTCCTGGTTGAGGGGACAATTTGCATATTAGCCTTTTATTATATAGAAAGGATATACACTGAGTGGCCAGATTATTATGCGTTCAGAGATCATAATAATTTGGCCACTCAGTGTATACCACTACTGTCCAAAACAGGAAAAGAAAAAAGTTACTTGATAAAATAACAAAAAGTTCATAAACAAGACCCTTTCTCTCCACTTTGTTGTCCACTCCTGCCCACAACAAGGCTGGGAGAGCTTAGTGAGACTGCATAAACACCAGACTGTGTGATTTAAAGACAACAATAGTAAAGAACAGACATTTATGAACAGAGATAATTCTAACAGAGGTTGTCCCTTAGTACTGGGCAGCAGGGCTGAGAAGAAGGGAAGTGGGAAAACGTTACTGGCTCCCTTCTCCTCTGTGTTAGTTTAGGAAAAAATAACCCTGTATATTTTGTAATTATAAATATTTTATCACTTACATTATTTCTTTTTTGGCTCGTGAATTATTTATAAGAGAGAAGGTCAGATAGTTTTTTAAGCCCATGGTAGGGATGGACAGATTATCTTTTTGTCATTGCTTTCCAATTTTACTTCATTATAATCAGCAACCAAATGATTGCATGATATTGTCTCTACACTATTTGTTTTAAGTTGCTTGTAGACTACTGGGTTATACATTTTCACTAATATTCCAAGTATATGTCATAAATATTAATAATCTTTGTTAGGTACAGAGCTCAATACATAGCTATTAGATCAATCTTGCTGTTGTGTTGATAGGTAGATTACATTTTTAATCATTTCTCCTTATAATTCTGGAAATTCTTGTTTTATATTTTGAGCCTGGGCTGTTTAGTCGAGGTTCTGGTTCATTACATCTCTCAGGAGAACTGTTCCTTGTATCATTATATAATGTTCTCTTTGGTTTTTGCTTTCAGCCTTTTTTGTCTGATATTAACATTATTCTATCAGCGCTTCCAGTTAGTATCTCAGTATCAGGCAGGGTGGATCGGAAGTAGAACCACTATGACTGATAAGAATGGAGGTTATAGGAATGTGAACAGTAACTGTGGGAGCTGGGTAAGCAGTTTATGTAGAACTATAACTCCTGTGTCTAGTGTTGGGACAGAAGTCACAGGGCAGGGGATCAGGAAGGAAAAAGGGATGTGATATGGGGAAATCCAGGACAAACGCACGTTGTCTCTGAGTTGGTGAGGGTGACCTGCAGTACAGGCTGCCACCCACACCACAGCGCCCACACCTCTGGACTCAGATTGCAGAGAAGCTGAAGGGAGCTGCAGCAGCTGCCTGAGTCCCCAGGTCAGGGAGGAGGTGTATGAAGTACAAGCACGCCTGACCCTACACCAACCTTCCGAGCATAAACACAACTGCGTCACTTCCACCTTCCACCTCTTGTACAAATGCTTCCTGTGGTCAGCCTCACCTGGACCCGTCCTGGAAAGGGAGTTCTGGGAAAAAGAGTTTCAGCCCAGTTCTATGTGGACATAATACAAAGCCACCACAATTTGCACTGATAGTTTCTTCCCTCTTTAATTTTATTCTTTCTGTTTCAGGTCTGTCTCTTGCATATAGCACACAGCTGGATTTTTCTTTCATCCTATCTAGAATCTGTCTTTTAATTATCATGTTTAACCCATTTACATTTATTAAAATTTGTAACTTTCATAACTTAAAAATACTGTCTTTTTATTTCATTAAAAAATAAAGTAATATCTGTACAGAGACTGTGCATATATGAAGATACATGCGTAATTATATTTTGGAAGTATTTCATATACATGTTACTTACCACTTCTCCAGCAGAGGCAGCCAACATGTGCTTCACAGGCATCAAATGTGAAGACGAATCAGTGTGCAAAAGCCATTTCACATAATCATAGGTGATAAAAAAGGCAGCAGCTGAAATTTAAACAAGCCAGTGTTTCACAGAGAAATACATTTGTCAAAAAAATTACAACTTTAGTTAATAAATTATGACATAAAAGATAAAGGTAATAAACATATACTCTTTCCCCACTCCCCTCACTTTATTGCAGAATTTACCAAACCCATATTATATCCCTGACCCTGGACTTAACAAAAATGCAGAAGACATGATACCTGCCCCAAAGGAGCCTAATAGATAACCTAGTACAGTGGTCGGCAAACTCATTAGTCAACAGAGCCAAATATCAACAGGACAACGATTGAAATTTCTTTTGAGAGCCAAATTTTTTAAACTTAAACTTCTTCTAACGCCACTTCATCAAAATAGACTCACCCAGGCCGTGGTATTTTGTGGAAGAGCCACACTCAAGGGGACCAAAGAGCCGCATGTGGCTCGCGAGCCGCAGTTTGCCAACCACGGACCTAGTATTTACCATTTTGTACTAACATCACTTGGCATTTTTAGTAAGCTTTCTAGAAAGGGATATAAATATCCCTATACAAACATAAAATAACCAGTATAGACAGGTTAAAATTGCAAATGTAAACCTTAACTAAATAAAACATCTAATGATATTTTATTGCTATTTATTCAAAATAACCATGGATACTTTTTACTACATCAACCCACTTTACATCAAGGAAACAAAACTGCAAATCAAAACCTCCAACAGGTACTCCTATCACCATGCACTGATCTTCGCTGCACAGAGGGCTTTACGGCCTGCCATGTATCGTGAATCAAAAAATGTTTATCACTTCCACAAAAGATAAGGCACAGAAAATAAATGAAAGACAAATTCGCCTTTTGAAAGACATCTGAACATGTCACGTTAAAGTCTGAAACACACAGGAAAGGAGTTTGATAGTGAAGCTTTATTGTTGTCAACACTCCTCGGGCTGCGAACAGACGCACATCCATGGAAGCACCTGTCCCCAGAAGAGCAAAGACCCATGTAAGCAGTTTTATACAGTCACCACAGGTCCCTGTTCCATCTGTGGTTCCTACCGAGGCCCGCGCACTCACTCCTTTAGCCACTCCTTAAAATACAACTGGAGCCGCTCCACCTGCATTCAGCTGAGCTCCACCTGCTACACAATCCGCCCTCCCACCCCGCCGGGAGAAGGGAGAAAGACTGCTAAAAGTTCTAGGTTTTCATGGCTAACCACCTCAACCTGGTCAGACCATATTGCTACTTTTATGATAGACAAAGTCCTTCAGAAATGTAAGCCCAAAGTCTCCTGGGTGACACCCAAGAAAGCCCTTGCTAATTGGAAATGATGGCAAAATAAGGTGCCAGAGGAGGCTCTAGGCAAGTTACAACCAAAAAAGAGGGGTGGGCTATCAGATATCTATAGGCTCTTGTAGCTCTTAAAAAAACAAAACAACAAACAAAAAAAAAAAACACACGCTGCTATGGCTTTTCTACATTCCCTTCTAAAGGGAGTAGGGATCCGTAATACAGGTCTTTTTGTCTCCTCTTTCGACCTTCAGTCCCCTCCATCCCCAACAACTCACCCCTGCAGAATACATTCTCAAAAAAAGTCTACAGCCACTTGTGGGGGCCCCGACCAGAGTACGTGGAGGTTCAAGGCCTACTCACCATACGCATGCGAGCAGCCAAGGACACAGCACATGCACGAGGGCAATGACTCAGCAGTAGCAATATACTACTGCGCAAGCGCCCCCTTATATAACCAGCTTATGTTAATGTAGCACGAGCTTCACTAATTAATTGGCAGGAGGCCTCTTTTGTTTGAGCGTGTATATAAGCTGCCACTGATGAGCCAGTTTTGGGCTACTTTGTTCGTAATTACGCATGTCCCACTTACCTACTGTCACCCATATATAGAGGGGTCAGGTCCCTGCTGAGGAACTTGCCCCCAACGCCACTGAATGTTACAGACTAGGACTTGAACCAAAAGCAACAGGGGAAAAAAAAAATTGTGCCACATAGAAAATTTCAATTCGCCAACAATTTACAGAAAACCAGAAAGACCATTTCTGAAACTCTGACACTATGTAGCCACTTCTCCCATCCAGTGATGTTCTGTGGATGGAAAAAATTAAAAAATAAAGGGCCGGCAAGAGCACCACTTTCTCTCTCTCTCTCTCTCTCTCTCTCTCTCTCTCTCTCTCTCTCTCTCACACACACACATACACACACACACACACACACGAGACCACAATGTGTATGTAAACTCCTGATGGCAAGAACCTAAACCATGTTGTGAGATGAATGGAGCCCCACGCGCCCTGCAGACTGGGCCCACACTACACCTCCCAACAGTAATTCCTAGGTGCAATCTACAAGGAAAGGACATCTTTAGGACGATGATGGAGATACCATAAAAAACGGCTCAGTTGGTTGGAGCATCATCCCATGCACTAAAAGGTTTCAGGTCTGATTCCCAGTCAAGGCACATGCCTAGATTTGGGACTAGATCCCCAGTCAGGGTGCATACGGGAGGACGGGAGGCAGCCCATGGATGTTTTTCTCTCACATGTTTCTCTCTCTCCCTCTCCCTTCCTCTCTCTAAACATATCCTCCGGTGAGGATTAAAAACAAAAACTGATGAACAAAAAATAGGGACCTAGTAATAGGTATCTAGTAACGTTCGCCTTTCAATTCCCTTGTTCAATGATTCCCAAATTTGTCTGCTTATTAAACCACCTGGAGATTTTTTTTTTTAATTTAAACTTCCAACTCCCAGCTCACAGCCCATCAGTTAAATCACGATCACTGGAAGCGGGACACAGGCAACAGGACTTCACAAAATCTACTCAGGCGACCACGGGGCTGCAATGTGGTCAAATTTAGGGACCTGCCCCTCGCCCACACACACAGCTATCTTGGCATTGGGTGGGTGCTCAGCAATGACATGCTATAACCAATTACTGAATGCATTGAGACAAATAAAAACTCAAGGATAATCTCTAAACAGTTAGCTGTTCTCAGGACGGATGGAGCAAGGGGAAGAGGAAAGAAACAAAGGGACCAAACACTGTTTTGTCCGTGCACCACAAATCTCTGTGAATGCTGTGCTCACGTGTGGACACAGGCGGACAGTTAAGTGTCAAGTGAACATGAAAGAATTTCTCATAAATTACCTTGAGAAAAAAGAAATCGAGCCCCGGGGTTTAAGAATCTCCTACAGCAGAGGCTCTATAATTGTGTGTGTGGTGGGGGTGGTGGCTATTTTTTTGTTTGCTTGGTTGCTTTCCAATGCCACACAAAACATCAGCAAACAATTAAAATGAGGTAAATATCTGAAAAAAGTATACCAACAAGTGGACTAAATAAGACAGATGATATGGATTCTAGAATAAGAGGCCATACATCATATAATGTGACTTTAAACCCCAAACAAAAGCAAGACACTGGAAGGAGAGTATCGAGGAGGCTAGTAGAATTGGTTGCATCAGCTAAAAGCAATTTCGTGAAGCCAAAAAAGGTGTAATGCCTCTTAGATTCATCTGCTTCAGAAGACTCTCCGAGGCAGTAGCTATTAAACTCACCTTCACATTGGAATCACCTGGGAAGCTACTAAAACCTTGCAAAGCCCAGACCAATTAAACTTCTGGGTGTGACACAGGCATCAGTAATTCTTAAAACTTCTCAGGAGATTTCAATGTGCAGGCAAGGTTGAGAAACTGCTCTAAGGCATCACAATCAATGTTAGAACACTTTAAGGATTCTAACTGTAAATGTTAACAACAAAAACCATTTTTAAAAGATTGTTCATATTTTTTCTATTACAAATACAGTGGAATGGGATCTACAGCTGATTAAAATAATTGGTTAATGAATGGAAAACAAATTCAGAAGATAAGCCACAACATGTAAGAAATTCTATATGTAGTACCACCACACACCATTCTGAAAATAATCCTATTATCTTGGCTTTATAGCAGGAGAATACCAATACAATTTTTACCATTAGGAAAGGATCCAATAGCAGCAGAAGGAACGCCAGCATATATTCCATGAAAACCACCAGCCTTATTAAATCCTTGGGGACTCTGCAGCCTCGTTTTAATGGTATCCAGAGGAAATAATATCAAATCAACAGAGACACCTGCTACCCCACCAGCCTTTAAAAAAAGACGGTGGGGGAAGAAAAGGGAAAATAGGTTACAATAAAATAAGCTCTCTGTCATTTGGGGGTAGGGATAAGAAGGTAGTCTTTAAGCATATTTCTCATAACTGTCAGTTCATGGACTATTTGGCACAGTCAAAAGACCTGCTCCCTAAATCTAGAGATTTTCCAGGGGAAACAGCCATTATTGTGCTATATTTTTAATACTTTCACGTGGTTCAAAGTCTCCTTCCCTGTTCCTACTTTGATTGTTTTCTTACTGCATCCTTCCCAAGTGACTTTAGACATGCAAGCAAATATGAATATGTATTTTATTTTCCTTTTTAAAAAATAAAAGGTGCATACAATATACACTCTGCTGAACCTTATTTTTTTCACATAACTTATCTTGGTGATATTTCCATATCAGATCAAATGTTATATTTTTGTCTTCTTAACTAATGAATGGTGAATCTGAAGTAAGACTTTTTTTTTTTTTGAGACTTCTATTTTTAAACAGGTAATGAGTCTTGTGAATCTAGATCCCTATTTTAAGAATCACATATCTAAGGGTTGCTATTTTGTGTACATTTGAAAATTCCTTGATAAATGTTTTAATTAAGTGGATAAATGGGGGAAATAGAACTAAATTCCTAGAGGACATTAAAACCTGGCCCAGACTATCGCCACCTCCCGAGAGGCACCATGTTGCTTAGGGATGGAAAGCTGCACTTCAAAAAGTTTAACCCTCATGAGGACTTGGAGCATACGGAGAGTATTTAAAAACTAGTTACACCTCAGTCAAATCTAAAAGATACTCAAAAAAATATAAACTCAAACACAGTGTCAAAGAAAGGTCAACACACACGGTCTAAAAGCATGACATGAGATGTGAATGGAAACCAGCTTATGCAGATGGAAGAGGGTGGAGAGGAAACTCACTGTGGCTCCCACATAGGAATTCTTACACTGAATTGTCAACTTTTGCTATCTTGTGAAGTGTGAACCATGGGACTGTATTACCTATTCAAAGGGTTAAAATATCCACTAAAAACCTATATATTCCAAAACGTAGACTAAGAAGAATTTGTATTATTCAAACATACAGGCAAAGTTCGAAATGATCAGCTGTTTCCTCCTTTTGGGTTACAAAATGCTCAGGAGCTTGCACCCAGCAAACACTCTGCTCTACTTACCACTCACAACAAAACCACTGCAAGAGATCATTGGAAAAAAGAAATTGCTCTGATGAGAAATCCAATCATTAACTAGCACAGGTAAATATTCAAAATCAGTTTATACTAGAAAAGCACATTACCAGAAACATTAATACTATCCTCTAAGATGGGCCTGAAAGACACAACAGAACCTCAAAGACCATGAAAGTCTACTCTGTGAAGGACCTAAAAGGATGTCACCCAAAGAGCAGAGATGTGCTAGTAGAGAATCACATGTGGTAGTAAAAGAATGACAAATGACATGGGATTTCTCTCTGGATAAAAGGTAGACTTTTCTAAGTCATGGGGAAAGGTTCATAAGTACCATAGAAAAGTTTAAAAAAAAAAAAAGTCAACCTTCTTCTCATTTATTTTTGAAACATTTTACAAAATTCAGTATGTAAATAAAATATTTTGCCTGCCTCTTTATTTTCTCAAAGCTCAAGAACTAATTCTGCTGAGAATATATGATATGACTGGATTTCTTAAGGATATTCTGCACTTCATTATAATTTTCTCTTTAATCTTAGGAGAAGGTTCAGAAAGTGCTTGCTATCTACACCTCCACTGTAATCAATAAGTTAATTACACTTTTGCTCTCTTAGACTACTTTGCATGCATTGAATCTCTGATCCTCCTTCATCAGAATTCTCATCTGCTGAGAATAAAATGACCAGATTCAATCTACTTACTAGTGAAACATAAATCAAAAGTTATTAACTGCTTCTGCAGATTTTAAACTTCTGAGACTCAAATGTCATTTAAATTCATGAAACTGAAAAACAACAACACAAACAAACAGGTAACAGAGAGCAGGAAGAATACCTATATATTTATCCACACTGCAACATCTTTAAGATTTAAACAAAAACTTTAGTAGTGCTTATAATTTTATATCAGTGTTGTTTTGTTCATAACTATATACAAAATATACATGCCAACATCAGTTAAATTACAAGAAACTCTACCAAATTATTTTATTTTTTTATCCTGAGAATTTTGTTTTATTTATGATCATTTATCATAAAGGTTCTCAGGCAAATGATTAGTTTCAAGATTTATGGTGGCTTAACTGAAAATGGTAACTTAAGAACTAAACAAAAATCCAAAGATATAGAACAAAACTCAGGCAACCATAAAGCCTTAGTACAGCATAACAATTTATTGTGACCTTAATATCATACAGATAAAATACACAACTCTACCTCAAGTTAAAAAACATAAAAAGTGCTGGCAGGCTGTAGAGAGGAAGTGTCTAATTAGTGCTTTGAAATTACTCTGGGAGTTGATAAAAGTCAAGATTACTTGCTATAAAACCTTTATTTCTCAAAAGGAGGCTGCGCAACAACCAAAAAGAAAAATCAGTGCTAAAACCAAATCAGGATAAAACCAAACCACTTGTCTAATTTAACTAAGCAAACCAGCATAGGCCACTGGCCTAAACCTCAGCTAAGAAGAGCCACCCCCCCCCCCGCCCCCACCGCCCCAAATATTAACATGGCTTCTCTGGGAAACACCTCTCCTTGACCTTCTGGGGTTTTCTTCCACAAGGACTTGAAGCTTGTTAGTTCACTGCTGCTGCTTCCTGGTATTTGTCTCCTCCCCATTCCCCATTCATCCGCCCCGCAGTGCTCCTGCCACTTCTACACTGATGGCAGTCACTTTTGTAAAAGGCAAACTTCAATTCCATCTGGCCACTGGCCTGCCTGTAAGTCCTCCAAACTTTCCCCAGCCTCAGGACAAAGAACAAAACCCTATAAGGCTCTGGAAGTTCTGCCTCTCCACCCCAACTCCACCTTGAGTTCTTTTCCTCCAAGTCATCTGATGTTCCTCATTGCTTGGACTTTGCACAACTGTTCTCTAGTCTCCAAGTCTAGGATTAGACCCCCTTGTTTCCAAATACTGATCACAATTTTAATTCTGTAACTGAGCATCCCACTATTGTCTGTATGTCCCACTGTAAGATCCATACCTGGGATGTTCATCAATATGTTCCCAGCACCAGTACACAGCAGGCACTCAATTATTTGAAGAATGTCTGAATTAATGATTATAAGGAAGGGTTCCTACCCATATTTTAAAGGGTACAAGTCAACCTTTAAAAAGTACAGCAGATTTTTTTTTAAATTGCAAAACTCAGGATCAAGCAATTCCCAAAAGAAAAAGATAAATGGCCAACAAACTTATGAAAAGATGCTTCCCCATCATTAATGACGCAATAAGAACAAATTAAAACATTTTCCCAATTAAACTAGAAAAGATTAAAAATATAAATAGTTATGGGCATTGTAAAGGGAAACAAATTATTATAGCCTACTGAAGGGCAATTTGGTAAAATGGCCATTTTAATTTATAAAACCCTTGACCCAGCTATTTTATTTCTACATATTTCTCTCACTCACAGAAATTCATAAATATACAAGAATATTTACTGCAGCATCGTAACTAAAAAGCAAGAAATAACCTAAATCCAGGGATCTTGTTAGATCAATTCATGTATCCGAGTAATGTACTGCCACACAGCCTTGAAGAGAATGAGGTCAATTGGACTCACTGGCACAGAAACATGTTAGATTATTAAGTTAATCAACTTAGCTGTGCAGCAATATGTTAATCATCCTGCCTTTCCAAGAATGTGTAACTCTTTGTGTATGCATAGTTAGAAGTCTAGAAGCAGACACACTAAATTGCTAAAAGTTATTACCTCTGTGGAAAGAAACTCAGGATGAAGAGAATTTTTCCTATCTTGTTAATTTTTGTATTGTTCAAATTTGGTTATGAGTATTGCAGACATATAAAAGTAAAGCTATTCAAAATCCCTCGTAAAATAAACCCTAATTCACTGGTTGCATTTGGTATGGAATAGGGACTCAGTAAGGGGAACTAAGAACCTCGACCTACGGGCCGAGGTAATTTTTGTAAACTACCTGCCGGGCTTCATTTCACTCTAATGCACCTGAGCCTCTCGTGACGTCTTGACATTTCTCATTTCTGTGTTCCTGCTTAGACCTCTCTCTCCACCTGGAATGCCCTTCCTATGGCCGCTGTCTCCTGAAGCCAGCAGACCACCTGTTCCCCCGCCACCACACACACACACACACACACACACTCCCCTGCCAAAGCATAAAAAAGATATTTGTTCTGAATTATGCTATATGACTAGACAATAAGTACTGCTCAAATTATTTTTGATACATTTTTTACAAAGAAACAAAATCTTTTTTTTTAAATTTTATTGTTGAGAGTATTACATGTTTTAAATTACAGCATCCCAATAGTTTTACTATTTTTCATTTCTCAATTACAGTTGACAAGAGTTTTTAACTTTTAACACTGACAAGAAGTGTTAAAAGTCATTAAATTAACATAATTTTTCTCATCACTAAGACCACTTCGCATGATTTCCACTTGCATTTCATTTTTACAGCATTACACTACCATGCTTTTCACTGCAGAGCACCAACACTGCCACAGTCCTTTCACCTGCAACCCAGGACTGGTTAAAAGTAACTGTGGCTGGGTTGTTTTTGGTTTCATTGTAGAACAAGCCAGGTGAGGAGATGAACTACAAAGTCAATGAAATAGTGAGGTACTGAAGAGGAGAGAAAGAAGAGGCAGGCAGGAAAAAATAAACAAGTGGGACTACATCAAACTAAAAGCTTCTGCCCAGCAAAAGAAACCATCCTCAAAATGAAAAGGGAACCCTGTATGGGAGAACATATTTGCCAATGATAGATCTGATAAGGTCTTAATTTCAAAAATATAGAAAGTACTCATACAACTCAACAAAAGGAAGACAAACAATCCAATTTTTTTTAAAAAGGGCAAAAGACTTGAATAGACATTTCTCTAAAGAGGACATACAAATGGCCAAGAGATATATGAAAAATTGCTCGTCACTAATCATCAGAGAGATGCAAATTAAAACAATGAGATACCACCTCACATCTGCCAGAATGGCTGCCATCAATAAATTAACAAGTGCTGGTGAGGATGTGGAGAAAAAGGAACCCTCGTGCACTGCTGATGGGAATGCAGACTGGAGTATCTACTGTGGGAAACAGTGTGGCGTTTCCTCAAAAAATTGAAAATGGAACTGCTATTTGACCCAGTGACCCCACTTCTAGGAATATATCCTAAGAATCCTGAAACACCAATCACAAAGAATATATGCACCCCTATGTTCATAGCAGCACAATTTACAATAGCTAAGATCTGGAAACAGCCCAAGTGCCCATCAATACATGAGTGGATAAAAAAGCTGTGGTACATTTACGAAATGGAATACTAGGCAGCTGTAAAATAACAAAAACACAAGGATCTCTTACCCTTTGAGACAGCATGGAGGGACCTGGAGATAATTATGCTAGGTGGGAAAAGCCAGTCAGAGAAAGACAAGTATCACATTATCTCACTTATATGTGGAATCTAATGAACACAAGTTTATGAATAAAGTAGAGCCAGAGGCATGAAAACATGAAACATACTGACAAATCTCAGATGAAAGGGGGGTAGGATTAACCAAAGAAAGTATATGCATATATGATATATGTATTGCTCATGAACACAGACAATAGCATGGAGAAGGCCTGGGGCAGGGCAGGAACCAGATGGTCGGGGACAAGGGGGTAGGAAAAGGGAGGACATCTGTGATACTCTCAACAATAAAGATTTTTTAAAAATGAATGAATGAAAAAATATAAATATAAAAAATAAAGTAGGTTCACCAATATTTTTCCATCTCTATCCCACCTCAGTTTCTTTCTTTCAGAATACTTATCTTTTGGGTTTGGTCTGTTTGCCCTGGTATCTCTAAGGGTAATCACAGTGCCCAGAACACATGGCGGATAAACTGTGTGCTGAATGAATAAAATGATTTGTCTTTAGTTGGAATAAAATCTAACTTCCTTGAAACTTGTTCCCCTTGACCCAAATTTCAACCTCTGTAACTACATTAAAAAATAAACGTATACCTTCCAACATGTGTACTACACTTTAATAAATTTTAAAACCATTGTTCTTCTGCTAACTTGGGCACTCGCCTGTTTTTAGCAGCTGCTACTAACTTCAGAGTATCAAGGAGCAGCGAAGGGCATGGAATCCCAGGTTACATTGCTAGGACCGGAATCTGTTCTCCAACACTTACCTACATGAAATGGATTTCCTCTGTGTGATTTTGGACAAGTCACCTAACCTCTCTGCATCTCAGTTCTGCCATTTGGAAAATTCGAATAAGACTTCAACTACGACAGAATTAATTGAGACGATGTAGGTAAAAGGCCCACCCCAGTTCCTAGAACAATGCTATGTGTCAAAACTACTACTGCTGCCCTGGCAGGTGTGGCTTAGTCGGCCTGTGCACCCAAGGGTCGTGGTTCAATTCCCAGTCACGGCACAAACCTAGGCTGCGGGTTCAATCCCCATATGGGAAGCAACCAATTGATGTTTCTCTCTCCCTGTCCCTTCCTCTCTCTCCGGAATCAATGAAAAACATATCCTCAGGTGAGGATTAAAAAAAAAAAAAAAAAAAGCACCACTACTGATATCTCACTGGCTGGACAGGAAAACTCCTTGAAAGTGGTAACATATTCCTTTGTCTGCATCTCTAAAACCTAGCTCACACAGTCTCAACTGGTCTAGATGGAGAACCATCATCCCGCAGGTCTGGCCTAGGCGCCCCTCCCTCCATCCACCTCTCGGGTAACACTGAACCTGCCCGCGTCATCTTCACCCCAGTCCTTCCTCGGTCCGCCTCCACCCCGGACCCACGCGGGGGTTGACCTTGCTCACCGGGTTATCTCCAACACCTGCAGCAACAGACATTCCATAACTCAGTGAAACTCCGCTGGGCCTCCATTTTTGGTGAGAAGCTTTTTAAAAGTTTTTTTTTCTTCTTCTCACAACAAGCCGATCTCCGTCTTATTCACTGCCATATCTAGAATCCCCTACTGGACCTGCCCTGAGAGGTTTCCAAATATTTATTAAAGGACTGTTCCTTTTTTATGTTAGTAAGTGTTGATTCTAGTTGTTTTCTAAGGAATGAAGCACTACTGTCTTACAGGAAGCAGAATAACCAGGTTCATTATACAATGAATGAATGAATGAATGGGAGTGTCATTTTTCCGAGACTGAGAAAAAATACAGAAAATGACAACATGGTCCTGGACAGAGGGCTCTGAGCGACCCGGGTAAGCGTGTTTGGTTCTGTTACTACATTCCTATACAGGACGCCAAGTTCTCCCGTGTACTTATATTAATTGGAGCTTTTAAGTAGGGAAACGGTCTCCGTGCGGAAAACGAGGGGTCAGGCGGCCCCTCCCCCGTCTCATCCCCGCAGCGGGTGTGAAGGACTCGGTCCCGACAGAGGCGGCGGCGGCCCGCGGCCCGCGCTCGCTCCCAGGCTCGGTGACCTGGGACTAGAGGGCAGTTCGCGCCCAACCGGAAGACATCCCAGTGCGGGGGGCCCCGACCAGCGCCACGCCGGACTCCGGCCCTCCGAGCACCCCTCTACCGCCCGCACTCACCACCAGCGAGGCCGTGAACCCGGGCCGGTCCATGGCCCGAAGACACCGCCCACGCTATAACCCGCTGTTGGGCCGAAGCGTGTCGCGGCCCCGAGCACTGGGCGCCGCCATCTTGAAGGCGGGGCCTGAGGGGCCGGTACTTCCGCAGTCACGTGAGGGCGAATCACAACAAATACATGTGCAACCAAGTCAGCTGGGCGGGGAGCTCGGAGGAGGGCGGGGCCTGGGAGTAGGATTGAGCGGAAAGTCCCACTCTCCTCCGCCTCCTTTCCCTGCAGCAGCCTGTGATTCCGCGAGAAGACGGAGAAACTCTCGCGAGCAAATAAGCCTGGGCTGGGATCCCTGAGAGGGAACACCTCCAAGGGCAGCGTGGAGCAAAGTGCAGGGCGGAGGCTAGAGAGGAGGGACCTTAGGGAGCGGAACTAGTTTCAGGGGACGAGGTTTCTCTTTTTAATCGGTTATTTTTGTCTTATTTCATCTCTTGGTTTTATCTGTACAAATGTCCGAATTACTATAAAACACACGCAACATCAGAAGATTATGATACAGAAAAACACTTCAAAATTAGCATCCTCCACTTGTTACTGGCTCTTATTACACTTATTTTACTTGTTCAATTATTTGCTTGCTCACCTTGACCACTCTGAGACAGGCTGAGCACTCCTGAGGTTACTTAGTAGCTTACTACTGTGTTAGCAGTACCTGACACTTTGTAGACACTCAACATAACTTGTGAATGAATGAATGAATGAATGAATGAATGGTACAGAGCCTGGCGTGTAGTAGACATTTAAATGTTTCCTTCCTAGAGCTCTATTGGGGCATTGAAGGGCTGTAGAGTTGAATAAGGGGAGAGCCTCTGGGAAGTTAGTTTTCATTTGTAGCATAGAGCAGGCTATTCAGAAAAAAACCCTGAGAGTTCATTGACCAGGTGCATGCTTTAGGAAAGTAGTTTGGAACTAAGTATTAGCAACCTACCAATGTCCATAACATTTAACTCAGCAAAGATAACAGGAAGCCACTTACACATTAAACAGAAGAGGAATGGTTAGGTAAACTTTGTTAGATGCACTTCATTGACTATTTCCTTGGCAATAGTGCTTGTGAAGAGCATGTGCTATAATAACATGCAAAATGCTTATGAGATTAAAATAAAAAATATAGCACAGTACATATGTACATATGTTCATGCCTAATTAAAACTACTATTAAAAATAGTATTCCTAATTAAAAATACTATTCCATTCATTTTCTTAAAAGCTGCATTATTCTTCAAGACAATACAAAATAATTTTGATAGTAGCATTACAGGCATACCTCAGATATATGAGGGGTCTGATTCCAGACCGCTGTAATAAAGTGAATGTTGCAATCAAGTGAGTCTTAATCTTTTTGCTGGTGGGGGATCTTGCCTTCCATTTGTAACAAAACAAACAAAAAAAAAAAGCAACACCCAAGATCAATAAAGCACAGCACAAAATAAGGTATGCCTGTACTTTTTCTCCTATTTTTTATAATATAAAAAAGTACTTTAGATTTTTTAAAATAGCACACCCTTTATCACATTCTTCAAGTCAAGGTATGATAAAGACTTCTCACTGTTGTGAGACCTGACTGCCTCTTCATACCTCATTCATTTTCCTAACATTGCCCACAGTTTTCTTCAAAATCCCAGTTAAGTGTCCTCTATTTGCTGCTAGAACTCTAACAAAAGACACTATAATTCAACATTAGTACATATATACCTACTAGTTATGACCTGGCATGACTTGACAGCTTAAAACAACAAACATTTACCATCTCAGGGTTCCTGTGGTCTGAAATCTGGAGGTGGCCTGCAAGTGCAGTCATGCTGAAGGCCAGGCTGCAGTTCCATCTGATGGCTCAAATGGGGGAAGACCCATTTCCAAGACCACTCACATAGTTGTTGGCAGGTGTCAGTCCTAGAGGGTGTTGACTGAGTGGCTCAATGTTTCCTTGTCTGTTGACCAGGGTCCTTCTACAGTTCCTTGCCAGATGGGCTTCTCCATACAGGAGCTTGCAACATGGCCCCCAGCTTCACCTGAGTAAGCAAACAAGAAAAAGTGAGAGAGAACACCCAAGATGGGAGCCACAGGATTTTGCAACCTAGTCTCTGAGGTGACATCCCATCACTTCTGCCAGCCACACTCAGGGGCAGGGATGACACCGGGCATGAGTACATGGCAGCAGGACTCAATAAGGGCAATTTTTGAGGCAACATATACATTTTTTTAATTTAAATTCTTTATTGTTGAAAGTATTACATATGTCTCTTTTTTCCCCCATTGACCTCTCCCCAGCCGTTCCCGGCCCCCAGCATATGTCCCTGCCCCCCTACTGGCTGTGTCCATTGGTTATGCTTATATGCATGCATACACCTTTAGGTGATCTATTACACTCCCCTCCCACCCGAGGCAACATATAATTTACGATGCACCCCAAAACACTGCATGATGACTGGGCACATTAAAAAGGATCTTTCCATTTTCTTATTTATTTGTTTGTTTGTTTGTTTGTTTTTGTTAATCCTCATCCCAGGATGTGTTTCCATTGATTTTCAATAGAGTGGGAGGGAGGGAAGGAGGGAGGGAGAAATAGAGAGAGAGAAGCATTGATGTGAGAGATACATGTCATTGACCAAAAATGAAACCTGAGACCTTTGGTGTGCAGACCAATCCTCTAACCACTTAGCAACACTGACCAGGGCCATTTGTTTTTCGTATTATTGGCCATTACTAAGGAATAATTATTATTGCTATGCCTATTATCATCGTATGAATCTTTTGTTTCTGAACTGTCTCTAACTGAGCAAGTTGATGTTGACCTGCCTAGATTTGACAAAGAATGATTCAATTCTTTGATGAATCAGTATCTGCCAATATTTTATTAAATATTTGACCAAAGAAAAAGCTGAGCTGTGGCTTGGTTTCCAAGATATCCTATATAATAAAACCCTAATATGCAAATCGACCAAACAGCAGAACAACCAGCCGAACAACCAGTCGCTATGATGCGCACTGATCACCAGGGGGCAGACGCTCAATGCAGGAGCTGCCCCCAGCCCATAGGCCCCAGGCCAACCAAGGCGAGTGTCAGCAGGGGATCCCTGATTGTCCCACTGGTCACCCCGTGGAAGGAGGCAACCAGCAGTGGCAGCAGGGGGCAGGGCCAGCGAGCCAGCAGTATCAGGTTGGCCAAGGAGGGTGCCAACAGGGACCCTGATCGCCCTGCTGGTAGCCTCACGTATTGGCCCTGATCACCGGCCAGGCCTAGGGACCCTACCTGTGCACAGATTTCTTGCATCGGGCCTCTAGTATATAAATAACCAGGATGAAATTTGCTCAGTTAATTTTTATTTTTTTTTTTACAAAGATCTCTGCTCTATTAATTGTACAAATTACCCTAAAACATTGTGGCTTGTGCACTTATTGCCCATCAGTTTGGCAAGCCTGTCACGTTGAAATACAACACAGAGATGCCTTGCTGTAATTGCTATCCTCTGCTGAAGTGGCCACAGATTATTATGAGTCACCCTGCGACAGTTCCCTGACATAGATGACGACAGCAAGTGGTTTTTCTCAGCCACCGACCATTGTTATATCCAAGGGCAAAAATGAACAGATTTTTTCTTTGTAGTACAGGAAATAATGAAAAAACATAATTAGGGCTCAGGATCTTCTCATTATAGGAAATTTAAACAAAAGTGTCCACCATTTAGCCATAGTCTTCTGGATAAGCACAAATAAGAACTCTTTATACTTCTTCAAATTCCAGCAGCAAGTGCTCATCACCTATTACATGTCTACAAGAGCCTTTTTTCTGTATAAACATCTTACCCTCCCAACTTTATTTTATCACTAGAGGCCTGGTGCACAAAATCGTGCACTGGGGGGGGGGATCCCTTAGCCCAGCCTGCACCCTCTCACAGTCCAGGACCCCTTGGGGGATGTCTGCCTGCCCTGGGGTGATTGGGCCTAAGCCGGCAGTCAGACATCCCTCTGGCAGTCCGGGGCTCTCACAGTCCGGGACCCCTCACTCCTTACCGCCTGCCTGTAGCAGCGGCGGGAGAAGCTCCTGTCACGGTTACAGAGCTCGCCAGCCGTGAGCCTGACTTCTGGCTCCTTAGTGCTGCCGTGGAGGCAGGAGAGGCTCCCACCATCACCACTGCACTCACCAGCCATGAGCCCTGATGGTCAGTGCACATCATAGTGACCGGTCGTTCTGCTGGTCATTCTGGTCGTTCCATCATTCGGTCAATTTGCATATTAGGGTCTTATTATATAGGATGGTTAGAAGGCCTACCTCTGGTCCAATTTCTTATTTATCCTTGATGCCCAAACCATTGCCTAACTCCTCAGAGACATCACTCCTTTCTTTCTGTAAAATGCCTTGGTTTAGACCTTTAAAAATCATAACAGAATGGTTATGAATGTTATATAATAAAATCCTAATATGCTGAGTGTCTGGTCATACAGTCATCTGTTCAACCAATCAAAGCATAATATGCTAATGATATGCTAAGGCCACTCAACTGCTCGCTATGACATACACTGACCACCAGAGGGCAGACAGTTGACCAGTCAACCAGACACTATGATGTGCACTGACCACCAGGGGGCAGACACTAGGACCAGTAGGTTAGCTAGCTGCTGGGGTCTGGCCGATCAGGACTGAGGGAGACAGGCCGGACACTCCCTTGAGTCCTCCCGCAGTCCCTCCCCAGCTGGCCAACCTCCTGCATCCCTTCCCTGTCCCAATCGTGCACCAGTGGGGACCCTCAACCTAGCCTGCACCCTCTTGCAATCCGGGACCCCTTGGGGGATGTCAGAGAGCTGGTTTCAGCCTGATCCCGCAGGCCAGGGTGAGGGACCCCACTGGGTGCACGAATTCGTGCACTGGGCCTCTAGTTATGTCATAAAAACCTTCTCCTGACTCCATATCCCCATTTCCAGTTCACCAGTCAGCTCTGCAGGAGTAGAAGAAACTGCAACCATTTTATGTCAGGCCGCTGTGGACAACTGGCCCATTTTCCTATTTACTTTCTCACTGGACCAGCTGCCACTTGTGTCTTAGTTATTCTAATCAAGCCTGGACCCCTGGTTTATGAACAGAAAACAGTAAAACCCAAAAGGAAAGCATTGCCACTTTAGAAGACAGTGAAGAAAGCTAAACATAGTCTTCACATATGATCTGGGAATTGTGCTCCTTGGTACTGAAATTAGTTGAAAACTTATGTCCACACAAAAACCTGCACATGGATGGATGTTTATAGCAGCTTTATTCATAATTTCCAAAACGTGGAAGCAATCAAGATTTCCTTCACTAAGTGAAGGGTAAATAAACTGTGGTCTATCCAGACAGTGGAAGAGTATTCAGTGTTAGAAAGAAATGAGCTATCGCCCGGCCTGAGTGGCTCCAGTGGTTGAGTGTCATCCTGTGCACCTAAAGGTTGCCTGCCAGTTCGATTCCCATCAGGTTTGATCCCAGTCAGGGCAGGCATGGAAGGCAACTGATCAATGTTTCTCTCTCCCATAGATGTCTCTCTCTCTCTCTCTCTCTCTCTCTCTCTCTCTCTCTCTCTTCCACTCTCTCAGCATGTCCTTGGGGTGAGGATTAAAAAAAGAAAGAAATGAGCCACCAATCCATGAAAAGGCATGAAGGAACCTTAAATACATATTGCTAAGTGAAGAAGCCAATCTACAAAGGCTATATACTGTACAATTCCAACTACACAACATTCGGGAAAAGGCAAAACTATGGAGACAGCAAAATGGTCAGTGGTCCCCAATGTTTCAGGGAGTTGGGGATTGAGGGGTGAACAGGCAAAGCATAGAGGATTTTTAGGGCAGTGAAATTTCATGATGCTATAATGGTGAATACATATCATTATACATTTATCAATACCCATAGAATGTACAATACTGAGTGATTTACCTAAACTATAGATTTGGAATGATAATGATGTTTTAATGTAGGTTTGTCAGCTGTAACACATGTACCACTCTGGTGGAGGAAGCCAATATTTGAGGAGGTTGTGTGTGTGTGTGTGTGTGTGTGTGTGTGTGTGTGTGTGTGTGTTGGGGGTTGGGGGTTGGGGGTGGCAAGGAGTATATGGGAATTTCCTGTACTTTCTTCTGAATTTTGCTGTGAACCTAAAACTGTTCTAAAAAATGAAGTCTATTATAATAAAAAAGGAAGTAATTGTACTGTTCCTTGAGATTCGAAATGATAACATCCTTCAGTCAAATTCTATCCTCCTTCTACGCAGGGAGAAAGAAAGGGAGGGATGAGGAAGACAGGAAAAGTGAAAAAGTAAGTTTATGTAAGAAAAGAAGAAGATCCATGTTTAAAAGACACTTTTTCTCCAATCCAAATGTCCATCGGCAGATGAATGGATAAACCAAATGTGGTGCATGCACGCAATGGGACATTACTGAGCCTTAAAAGGGAAGGAGATTCTGACACATGCTACAGCATGGGCGGACCTTGAAGACATTCTGCCAAATGGAATAGGCCAGACACAGAAGGACAAATACTATAGGGTTTTCTCATAAACAGAAGTACCTGGAGTAGTCAAATTTGCAGAGAAAGCATAATCGTGAATACCAGGGCCCTAAGACAGGGGAAATAGTTAATGTTTAAGCAGGGGTGGGGAATCTTTGTTTCCCAAGGACCATTTGGATATTCATAACATCATTCATGGGCCATACAAAACTATCAGCTTAGCCCTAACTGGTTTGACTCAGTGGATAGAGTGCCGGCCTGTGGACTGAAAAGTCCCAGGTTCGATTCCGGTCAAGGGCATGTACCTTGGTTGCGGGTACATCCCCAGTAGGAGGTGTGCAGGAGGCAGCTGATCGATGTTTCTCTCTCATCGATGTTTCTAATTCTCTATCCCTCTCTCTTCCTCTCTGTAAAAAAATCAATAAAATATATAAAAAAAAAAAGATCAGCCTGCTATATTTGGTCAAACATTTAATTAACTCACCCCTAGTGCCTTGGCAGGGCCAGACCAAATGGTTTCTCGGGCCTCACACAGCCCGCGGGCTGGCAGTTCCCCGCCCCTGGTTTAAGGGTGCAGAGTTTCAGCTGGGGAAGGTGAAGAGGTTCTGGGATGAATGGTAGTAACAGTCGCACAGCAATGTGAATGTACTTAATCCCACCCAACTGTACGCTTAAAATGGTCGTTTTTATGTTATGTATACTTTGTCACCATAAACAAAAGACATTTTTTCGTCATAAGAGGTGGAACACATTTAACTCATTTCAAAGATGAAATGTTTCTCATTCTAAAGAATGCTGCACAGCATTCTTTAATCTGCTTTAAGTTCTCCTTGCCCTTCAAGGCCACTCTGCTTCATAAATCAGAGTAGCTGGAGGGGAGCAAGAGGGAGTCAGTGTCAGCGGGGTCTGTTGCAATCATTCACTGATAATTCATGATGCGGGAAAGTGGGAAGGAAGGCTCGGTATCAACCAGGATCTCCCTCACCGCTCCCTCATCATTGTGGGCCTCTCCCTGCTCCACGTGCCAATTCCTGCCCTCCTCACTGTGCCCCTTGCAAACAGTTCTGTGGCCCTGTGGCCTTTTGATTGATTACCCTCCATCAGCCCATCATTCAAAAGGGCACAGTCTTTTATTCTTCCGAGCTACCACTGTACCCTAAATGAACGCGTTAGGCTTAGTGCTGCAGACGCATCATTAATCTCCTGGATCTTTCCCAGGGGAATGCCCTCACAGTTCAAAGAATCACTTGAGAAAGGTGAGCTAATACCCTCCTTTTGTCATTTCTCTGATTCAATGTTGCTGACATGAAAATGGCCACTGTTCCCCCAAATAATGACAAGACAGCACGTTACACTGTAGGGTAATGTGTCGCTCAGCCACATTCTCGGTTCATCGTTGGTTTCGGTACTTTTGCCAGCTTCATTTCTCAACAGGCGTTTTCTATTTTTTCCTTTGGCCAGAGTGAGCTGGCCCTGGCTATCGCTTCAGTTTCTTGGCCGAGCAGCCCTCCTGCTTTGCTAACGAAGCTTTAGCAACACTCGCTTTTTGGTCCCTCAGAGGCGTCTGTCTTGTTCGTCCTTTAGTCTCAGGGCCTTCCCAACCTCCACTCCCACGTTTCTCCTCACTCGAGGGCTCAGCTTAACGTGGTTTCCTCCGATGCTGTCTTCTCCTTCACATCACCCCTTCCCACTCGTTTCCTCCCATGGTGTCATACTCTTCCCGGTTGTGTCAAAATCCCCCTCCCCCCTCCCCAGCACTGACTGCAATTTGTAATTCTCTATTTCTGTGCTCATTTTTTAAATATCTGCCTCCGCCACTGGATTATAAAATCTATGAAGAAGGGGACAACGTCTGTCAAGTTCACCACTATGTATGCAGGGCCAGGCACACAGCGTGGGCTCAGTTGTTGGACCAAAGAAAAGAAGGGGAGGAGAGAGAAAGAGAGGAAGGGAGTGAAGGAGGCCATGGGACATAGTTGCATCTTCAGTTCCGTAGCTAAGCTGACGTGCATGGGAAGGTTCGATAGGCATCGAGACTCCGAGGGCATGGGATGTGACTTAAATCTTCAGGGTGTCTTTTCCCTAGAAAACTGCTCCTTCTGTATATCTGATAGCTGGGAAACAAAGCATGTCAATTCACAGTGTGTTCCCGGGAAAGAGCACGTGGAATCAATATCACAATCTCTATCCTAATTTCTCTGCTCTCTGATTTCTATTCTAATTTCACTTCACGCTCCCGGGTACCTGGGGCCTGGCCAGGTGGTTTAAGCAGACCCGTGTTGGCGGTAGCGCTTGTAATCTGCAGGAGGGAGGGAAGCATTCCTCATCCCAGGGCTGCTGGCTGGCTGTGCTCCCTGGGAGCTCGAGTGTGCTTCCTTGTAATGCCGCTGAAGGGCCAGGCATGGCCCTCTGTCTCCCGGACAGAAGTCCCCACTCCCCCCCTCCCCCCCCCTCCGCCAGACAGAAACCCACGGGAGACAGCGTTGCCTCAGCTCCGTCTGGCTTCCTGGCAGTCCCTTGCTGCCACTCAGAGTAGGAGAGGGTACAAAAGACAAAACAAAACCCAAAAAAAGCAAATACAAAAATCAGCCCCTCTTGGCACTCCACTCTTTCTGCACAGCCGGCTGCTCCTGGGCAGGCCTTCTGCCCAGGCTCCAGCTGGGCACCTGCTCATGTCCACCGCACCTTCAGACTGAGCCTTAGGGGTGCAGATTTCTAGCCTTCTGCGACTTCCTGTGGCTTGGGTCTCAGAGAACAGGGCGGATCTAGCAGGTCTGCAGGGTTGGGGCAGGGTGCCTGCAGTGCACCTGAAGTGGAAGTGATGTAGGGAAGTCTGATCTCTCTTTTTCCCTAGGCGCACAGACCACCCGCAGGGGGCTCTCTGCCCAGCGTTCTACCAGGGGCTGGAGGCTCTCTGAGAGCCTCTGCTGGGCGTGTGGGTCGGCGCCCTCTGCTGCCGAGGGCTTTGGTGTGGAGCCATTGTCCCTGGTGCTGAAACAGAGACGGCTCTTTGCCTGGAATGTTGCGGGTTTGTCCCCCAAAGTAGGACCACATCTCCACTGCTTCCAGCGCCCGGTGCCACACGGGTTCCCCGTCCCATCTCTGTTTTCCTGAGTGGGGATCCCTGTGTGATCTCGGGGGGCAGGGGCTCCGCTGCCAGTATCTCTCTCCAGCTTCCAGGCTGCGCACCTGCCAGAGCTGACTCACCCTCTCCCCGGCTCCTCCTGTCTTTCTCTCGCCTCCCCAGCATTTTTCCTTAATATGAGATAATGCTCATAAAAAATTACCCGGACGGTTTTTAACTTTCTGTCCTCTAGGTGTCACTTATGTCTACAGAAAAAGAAAGGAAAAGAAAACTTCAAGTTGAAGATAATAATGTAGATAGTTGATTATACTGGGTACACAATTACAGAGAGAGCACCCTACACGATTTTCTATGTTTATTTTAAACAGTTATTGCAGTTCACTCACATAATAAATTCAATATGATATATGTTGTTTTATTTGACACACTGACAATTAAATTATATTTTAAATTTATAGTTAAACACTTTAAATTATTACCTAATGATGTGTTTGGTATCCACAAAGTACCCAATCATAGAACTGGCCCCACTTTCTAACAGAACCCAAATTAGAGCAAACCCTCATTTCCTCAGATCGTCCCCAAATCATCCCACAAAAGGCCTAATTCTATAGCAGCTACTTGTTAAACACCCTCTTACTCACACACCCTGTGGTTCCCAGAGGTGTGCGTTCTCTTTCAATGCAACCAGTAATAAGCCAAAATTATCCAGTCACAGGTACGTTCTTGGGGGACTTTGACTCAATGGCATTGACAAGTTGAATGTGCATATGGGCACAGGAGCCATGGAGTCAGTGGTCAGGGTTAGGGTACCATTTTTTTCCCTTTTCAAATTTTTTAAATAATAGGATATTAATGTTTTATGTCTAGAGAAAGAACTGATTACTGTAATTAAAGATACTAACTAATATAAATGTTGATTATACTAGATATAAGGATTTCAGAAATATAAAGGTCTAAGTACAGGATAATTGTATTTTAAAGCTATAGTCATAAATTTTAAATTATCATCACCAAATGTTTGTATATCTATGAGTGCTTAAATACATATAAATAAAAACATATATCAATATCAAAGGATATCAAAAGATACTTTACTACAATTTGTTACATAAGTAATGAGTCAAAGGAGTATATTAGGATTTAGGCCTTCCACGTAAAACTTAGTTATTTTATACCCAAGTCAATTGAAATTTCTTTTGTCACCCAATAATTGTTAATTTTCAGTGTTTTTGCATGCCCTTCAACTATTTTTTAAGACTCTCTTGGATAATCCTGACCTAATTTTATTTGTTCATATTTTATTGTATTTTATTAATATGTTTTTATTGATTTTCAGAGAAAGGAAGGGAGAGGGAGAGATAGAAAACATTGATGAGAGAGAAACACTGCTTGGCTGCCTCCTGCATGACCCCTCCTGGGAATCAGCCTGCAACCGGTGCCTGTGCCCTGATTAGGAACGGAATGGAACAAGCATGGGACCCGCTCAACCAACTGAGCCACACCAGCCCGGCTTGTTCATATTTTAAAATGCCATCGCAGACTTTAATTCACCCCAAAAATACTGACTACATCACCAGCAGGTGGAGACACCAAGTGCTTATGCTCAGAGCTGCGCATAAGCTCACCTGCAGACTTGCCCAGTGCAAGCACACATTCTTGAAGGAATAGGTGGTTGGAATCCCATGTTTATTTGAGCACCTACCTGCCCTCCTGTGGATCTTTCTTTTGAGAAAAGAGATTGGGGATGCAACAAATCTCTCTGGTAACCCCCATCCTCACCCAACCTGGGGCTGCCTTGCACTCACCCCTTGAGTACAACCATTTAGCTGCCAAGGCACCTGGAATAAATCCAAGCATGGTCAGTAGTCAGACAGGGAGCTTTTATCCAAAGGTCGGTAGTATTCAGCAGGGCCCAGAGGGTCTCAGAAGGAGTTTACCAGCCCCAGTGACCCCTGACTGCCCCAGGTTCTGTGTAGAGTGTCCAAGGGCAGGGGCTCCTCTCTACAAACACTGTCAAGAGTGGCATGCCACCTGCCTGTGAGCATGCATTGAGGAGCAGTGGGAGGGTGATCTATGCCAAAAGGACACTGGGTAGTATAAAACCTGCAGTCCGTCACCGGGTCATGGGTAAAGGAGGTAAGATCTGTTGCAACTCTCTCCTTTCAGGAAGGTGCAGGAGGCAGGGTGGGGACCCCAGGTACACCACGGGGTCCAACCACATGTCCTTTTAAGAAATATTCACCCTTGGAGAATAAGGAGAAAATGTGTAGGACCAAGAAAGGATACAGATTTGAAAGCCAATGATAGTTCGGGTGCCAGACATTCAAGGGTTTCTGAAAATTTTGTTAATTTTAGTTTTATTTACTTATTTATTTATTCATTTATTTATTTTTCCATCACCTTCCTCTCCCCAAGATATAGGTATAGTTCTCCAGCAAGGAAACACTTCAATGTGCCCTGAGAATAATTACACCATAAATTGAACATGTTTCTAATTCAATGCAAAATGTATTTGAATAGTCTGTTTGGAGGTGTTTAAAGAGCCCTAGGGAACAAGACAAGGATGTCCACTCTCACCACTTTTATTCAACATAGTTCTGGAAGTCCTAGCCAGAGCAATAAGGCAAGAGAAAGAAATAAAAGGCATCCAAATTGGGAAGGAAGAAGTAAAAGTGTCACTTTTTGCAGACGACATGATTCTGTACATAGAAAACCCTAAAGACTCCACCCAAAAAAACTATTAGAAGCAATAAACAAATACAGTAAAGTTGCAGGAATAAAAAATAAATATACAAAATTCCACTGCCTTACTGTATACTAACAACAAAATTTCAGAAAAAAAAAATGAGAAAAAAAATTTTTGGTTGCAATTGCAACCAAAAGAAAAAAATCCCTAGGAATAAACTTAGCAAAGAACATGAAAGACATATATACTAAAAAATCTAAAGCATTATTAAAAGAGATAGAAAAAGATACAACAAAATGGAAAAATATCCCATGTTCATGGATTGGAAGAATCGACATAGTTAAAATGGCCACATAACCCAAAGAAATATACAGATATAATATAATCCCCATCAAAATCCCAGTGTCATTCTTTAAATAAATAGAACCCCCAAAAAATCATCAGATTTGTATGGAACCACAAAAGACCCCCGAATAGCCAAAACAATCCTGAGAAAAAAGAATGAAGCCTGAGGTATCACACTATCTGACTTCAAATACTGCAAAACTACAATAATTAAAACAGCATGGTAGAGTTTCCAGTCAAGATGGCAGAACAGAAAAATGAAGTAGTCACTTCCTCCCACAACCACATAAAAATTACAAATAAACTATAGAATAACCATCATTCAGAACCACCTGAAATCTGGTTGAATGGAAGTCCTTCCATTGAAGTCCCTTCAATGAGGGGATTAAAGAAGAAGCCACCTGGAAACTGGTAGGAGGGGCAGAGGCTCAGAAGAGCTGGTCCCAGTCATAAATGAAGGATATACTAACTTAAATGAAAAATAATTTAGAGGGAATCAATGGTACAGTAGAGGATGCCAATAATCAAATCAATGACTTGGAATATGAGGAAGTAAAAAACACCCACTCAAAACACCAAAATAAAAAAATAATCCAAAAGAGTGAGGATAGAGTAAGGAGCCTCTGGGACAACTTCAAGTGTACCAACATTCACATCATGGGGGTGCCAGAAGGAGAAGAGAGAGAGCAAAAAGTTGAAAACCTATTTTTAAAAATAACAGAAAACTTCCCTAACCTGGTGAAAGAAATAGACATACAAATCCAGGAAGTGCAAAGAGTCCCAAACAGGATGAATCCAAAAAGGCCTACATCAAGACACGCCATAATTAAAATGCAAAGATTAAAGACAGAGAGAGAATCTTAAAAGCAGAAAGAGAAAAGCAGTTTGTTACCTACAGAGGGTGCCCATAGACTGTCAGCTAATTTCTCAACAGAAACTTTGCAGGCCAGAAGGGAGTGGCAAGAAATAATCAGAGTGATGAAAATCAAGGACTTACAACCAAGATTACTCTACCCAGCAAAGCTCTCATTTAGAATTAAAAATCAGATAAAGAGCTTCCTAGACAAAAAAAAAATCTAAAGGAGTTCATTACCACCACACCAGTATTATATAAAATGTTAAAGGATCTTCAAAGAAGAAGGAGGAGGAGGAAGAGGAAGAAGAAGAAGAAGAAGAAGAAGAAGAAGAAGAAGAAGAAGAAGAAGAAGAAGAAGAAGAAGAAGAAATAAAAAATATGGACAATAAAATGGCAATAAATATATAGCTATCAACAATTAAATCAAAAAAACAAAATAAATGAGCAAGCAGAACTGAAACAGACTCATAGATACAGAGAAAATTTTGATGGTTGCCAGATGGGAGATGGGTTGGGGAATGGGTGAAAAAGGTGAAGAGATTTAGAAGTACAAATTATTAGTTATGGGTGTGTAAAGTACAGCACAGGGAATATAATCAATAATATTCTAATAACTATGTATGCTGTTAGATGGGTATGAGATTTGGGGGGGGGGGGATGATCACTTAAGTTTTATAATATCCAATCACTGGAGTGAATACCTGAAACTAATATAATAATGTTTGTCAACTGTAATTGAAAAAATAAAAAATGATTTTAAAAAGGCACAGCATGGTATTGGTAGAAAAACAGACACATAAATCAATGGAACATCATTTAGAGCCCAGATATAAAACCATTTGTATGTGGGCAGATAATGTTAAACAAAAGAGACAGAAACACACAATGGAACAAAGAAAGCCTCTTCAATAATTGGTGCTGGGAAAATTGGAAAGACACCTACAAAAGAATGGAACTGGATTATAATTTGTCCTCATGTACAAAAATTAACTCAAAATGGATCAAAAGGCCTAAATGTAAGATCTGAAGCAATAAATTACATATAAGAAAGCATAGGTACTAAACTTGTGGACCTTTGTCATAGAGAGTTCTCACTCCAAAGGCAAAGGAAATAAAGGCAAAAATGAATGGGACTATATCAAACTAAAAAGCTTCTGTACAGCAAAAAAAAACTGACAACAAAACAGAGCCAGCCAACCAAATGGGAGATGGTATTTGCAAACAATAGCTCCAATAAGTTTTAATATCCAAAATATAGAAAGAGCTCATAAAACTAAGCACCTAATAAACAGCCCAATTAAAACATGGGCAGAGAACCGGAACAGACACTTCTCCCAAGAAGACATACAAACAGCCAACAGATCTATGAAAAGATGTTCAACCTCACTAGCAATTAGGGAAATCAAAATTACAATGAGATATCACCTCACATCTGTTAGAATGGCCGTTATCAACAAAACAAGTAAAAACAAGTGTTGGAGAGGTTGTGGAGAAAAGGGGACCCTCATTCACTGCTGGTGGGAATGTTAGACTGGTATAGCCACTATGAAAAAGAAGTCTGGCCCAGCCCGCATGGCTCAGTGGTTGAGTGTCGACCTATGAACCAGGAGGTGAGGGTTCAATTCCTGGTCAGGGCACATGCCCGAGTTTTGGGCTTGATACCCCATATGGAGCATGCAGAAGGCAGCCAAACAATGATTTTCTCTCATCATTGATGATGATTTCTCAAAAAATTAAGAATAGAGCTACCATATAACCCAGCAATCCCTCTCTGAAAAACTTGAAAGCATGTATTCACAAAGATATATGCACCCCTATGTTCATGGCAGCATTATTCATGGTGGCCAAGACATGGAGACAACCAATATGTCCTTCAATAGAGAATTGGATAAAGAAGATGTGATACATATACACAGTGGAATACTACTCAGCCACAGTAAAGACAAAATACTGCCATTTGTGACAATATGGATGGACCTTGAGAATATTATGCTAAGTGAAATAAGTCAGTCAAAAAATGCTAAGAACTATGATTTCACTCATATATGGGATATAAAACTGAGACTCGTGGATACGAACAGCAGTGTGGTGGCTGCCAGAGGGAAGGAGTTGGGGGTGTGAGGGTTGAAGGGGGCCTAATATATGGTGATGAAAAATGATGTGACTTTGAATGGTGAGCACACTGTGCAATAGAAATCCACACCTGAAACCTATATGACCCTATTAACCAATGTCACCCCTTTAAATTTAATATTAAAAAATAAAAAGGAGCCTAGCCAGTTTTGCTCAGTGGATAGAGCATTAGCCTGTGGACTAAAGGGCCCCAGGTTCAATTCCGGTCAAGGGCACATGCCCAGGTTGCGTGCTCGATCCCCAGTTGGGGGAGCGCAGGAGGCAGCAGATGAATGATTCTCTCTCATCATTGATGTTTCTATCTCTCTCTCCTCTTCCTTCCTCTCTGAAATCAATAAAAATATTTTTTAAAATAAATAAATAAAAAGGAAAGCTAAAACCAAACAATAAAAGCCCTAGGGCCCTTGGTTCCCATCTATGACCCACTTTGACCATTTTATCAGTATTGTGTGGCTGGCAGATAAGACTTGCTTGGAAAACATCCTTGGCATGTACATTTAAAATTAGGCCACCACCAGTGTTGGTTTAATATTATTACTGGTTTATCTTTGCTTCGTGGGTAAATGAAGAATTTTTGTTAAAATCATTTTAGAGATGTGGTTCTGACAGTTAATAACAGCCTCTTTGAATTTCTCCAAGACTTTCCTCGTTTCTATAATTCTAAGAGTATTTATCTAAGACTAGGTTAACATTGTTTGTTTAACATAGCCAAAGCATTACTGTGGGATTCTAGGTCTTCATCTTTGACCTTTTATTTTTATTATAGCTATGTTCTTAAGTTATAGCAAAACATCTAAAATTTCTTTAATGTGCTGTCCAGTTTGTATAGATTTTTCAAATGATTCTAAATGATTCTGAATTTGTGGACTACTCCCAAAGCACATTTACTATCAGCATAAATATTTGCACTTATTTTTTTTTATTAGTTGACAAGCATATATGAGGAAAATTATGCTACTCAACTGAACTGATTTAATTTCTGGAAGTTGTCTGTGTCTAAAGTGTGAATTTAACTCGGTGTTAGCATTTTTTACATTAAGCAACAACAACAAAAATAGGTCAAGGCTATCCTTGGAATCGCTAAGAATATGGTTGAATAGTATGCAAAAAGCATAAGCATTTATAATTAACCAACTGTTAACTGTGACAAAAAGGAACTTCTATTGAGCTGGGTATAAAATAACAAGTCATTTTACACAAATGGCCCCAATTCTAATTTTAAATCCTAATTTAACTCTTTTGGTATATATGTAACAAATTGTGATGAAGGGTATATATGGTTTTGTAGCTATAAAATATATGTATAGGTAATAATTTAAGATTTAAACTATAGCTTTAAAATACAGTTGTCAGTATCCTATCTAATAATAGACAAATATGCAAATTGACCATACCTCCAACACACCAACAAGCCACGCCCACAAGCCATGCCCACAAGCCAATCAGAGCGAGTATGCAAATTAACCCAAACCAAGATGGCTACAGCCACAGAGAGCAAGGTTTCCTAGGTAACAGAGGAAGCCAAGCTTTCTGCCAGCCGTTGCAGGCCTAAGCCTCCACCCAAGCTACAAAGTTTCAATTATAGAAGGTAAACAAATCCAAACAAATGGCGGCAGAATGGAGCTTGAGAGAGCAGGCCAGGGTTGCCGCCGGCAACAGGGGAAGCAAAGCTTTCTGCACACCCTGGCCGGGCCCACCCGCTTAAGGCAACAAAGTTTCAATTATAACCCCAACACAAATGGCTGCGGGCCTCAGAGGGAGCCCCAGGTTTGGCTCTGCTCCAGGCTACAAAGTTTCAATTGTAGAAGGAAAATAAATTCCAGATACCAGGACCTCCGCTTGCGTTGCCAGGGGGCATGGCCCGCCTGCAAACCACCACAGACCCCTTGCTCAGGCTGCCCCACGCCCCAAGGGAACCCCACCGTGATCAGGGACACCCTTCAGGGCAAACCAGCTGGCCCCACCCCTGTACCAGGCCTCTATCCTATCTAATAAAAGAGTACTATGCAGATTGATCATCACTGCAACACACAATATAGCTGCCCCCATGTGGTCAAAAATCCTGCCCCCATGTGGACACAAGATGGTCACCACAAGATGGCCAGCAGGAGAGGGCAGTTGGGAGGCACTCGGCCTGCAAGGGAGGGCCGTTGAGAAGGACCAGGCCTGCAAGGAAGGGCAGTTGGAGTTGAGCAACACTGCAGGAGAGGGCAGTTAGGGGTGACCAGGCTGGCAGAGGAGGGAAGTTGGGGGCAAACAGGCTGGCAGCAGAATGGTTAGGGGGTGATCAGGCTGGCAGGCAGAAGCGGTTAGGGGCAATCAGGAAGGCAAGCAGGCAAGCAGTTGGGAGCCAGCAGTCCTGGATTGTGAGAGGGATGTCCTACTGCCCGTTTAGGCCCGATCCTTGTGGGATCGGGCCTAAACGGGCAGTTGGACATTCCTTGAGGGGTCCCAGATTGGAGAGGGTACAGGCTGGGCTGAGGGACAACCCCCCTCCATGCACGAATTTCGTGCACCGGGCCTCTAGTACTAAATAAAACAATAGATCATCTTAAATTTATTATGTGAATGAACTGTACAATTTTATAAATAAACAAACAAAATCATATCCCTGTATCTCTCTGCAATGCTTGTAATCAACTATCTGCACCAAATACTATCTTCAATTTTTTTCTCTAGACATAACAGACACCTAAATGACAGAAAGTTAAAAACTACCCAGTTAATATTTTATGAGCATTTATCTCATATTAATTAAAGCTTTGATAAGGCAAATACAAACATGTATGTATTACTATCCAAAGACATTTGCATATTTTGTTAACTCATGAACATGTATGGTTAAGGGTCAAGGTTAGAGACATGGTGAGAATAAGGGTGAAGTTAAGGGAGAGGGTCATGATCAGAGTCAACATAAGAGTCATAGTAAGGTAAGGTCAAGTTACAGTTAGAGAGAGGTACGTGGTAAAGGTGAAGGCTAGTTTGATGGTCAAGGTCAAGGTCAGTTTGAGGGACATAATGATAGTCAGGATAAAGATTAGGATCAGGTAAGATTCAGGGTCAAGCTAAGGATGGGTGTCAGTGTGAGAGTAGTGTCTGGGTCAGGGTCTTGGTCAGGATCAGAGTCAAGATTTTCAAGGTAAGGTTATAATCAGAGTCAGGTTAAAGGTAAGGGCAAGTTGAGAATCAAGTTCAGGTGAGGCTCGTGAGTGGGAAAGTCAATGCCAGTGTTAGAGTGACATCAGAATCAGTTTGGGGAGATGGTCATGGAGAATGTGAGAGTCATGATATGGATCCAGTTGAAGGTCAGTGTCAGAACAGCTCTTGGGACAAGGTCAATGTGAGGTTCAGGATTAGAGTGAGAGTAAGAGTAAGGTTCAGTATGCATTCAGAAAAGGATAAGGGTGGGGTCATGGTGCTGGCAATATAAGGGTAAGGAACAGGGTAAAGGTCAATCAAGTTATGTGAAAGGATGAAGGTCAGTGACAGTGTCATTGTTACAGTTAGGGTCAAAACCAGGGACATGGTGAGATATAGAGTCTATGTCATGGCTAGGGTAATGGTAATGGTTAGGGTCAGGGTCATGGTGAGGATCAGTTTCAGGTGAAGGATCAGGTTGATGGGGTGAAGAAAGTGTCAGGTAAGTATCAGGGTCTGAGTCAGTATCAGGGTTATTGTGTGGGTGAGAAACAGAGTCAGTGTTAAGATGAGCATCAGGGTCAGAGTCATGGATGAGGTTATTGTGAGAGTCATAGTTATGCTCTATGAGAATCAGGGTCAGCCTTAGATTCAGAATCAGGTTTAGGGTTAGAGTGAGTGTCACTGTCAGGTGAATGTGCAGTTGAAAGTCATGTTCAGGTTAAGGTCAAGTTGGGGTCAAGTTCAGGGTGGGGGTCTGAAGAGGGTCAAAGTAAAAGTCCTGTTCAAGTTTAGGCATAGTGTAAAGGTAAACTTCAGGGTCTAAGTCATGGTCAGAGGCAGGTAAAAGTCAGGGTGAATGTAAGGGTATGTGTGAGATTCAGAGTCAGGGTCAGTGTGAGGTTAATGATCAGGCTCTGGATACAGTTATGGACATGGTGAAAGTCAATAACATTGTCATAGTTAGAGTCAGTGTGATGGGCAGATTTAAGGTGAAATTCAGTCTAAGGACCAGGTTGAGGATTAGTTTTAAAGTAAAGATAAAGACATGGTATGATAAAAAAGTTCATGTTTAGGGTAAATGTAGAATTAGTTGATGGTCACCATGAATGCCAGGGCCTTTGTCATAGTCAGGGTCACGGTAAGGGTGAAGATCATGACCAGAATAAGGATGGGTGTCAAGACTGAGCTGAGGTTCAGGGGTGAATATGAGGTTCAGGTCATTGTAATAGGGTGATTGTCAGGATTAGGGTTGAGTTGTGTTCATGTTAGGATGATGGTCAGGGATAGGGTCTCGGTCATATGTTTATTAGGGTAATGGTCAGGATCATGGTCAGGGTGGAATAGTCTACATGACAGAGTTAGGGTAAGGTTTAAGGTGAGATTGTCCAGGTCAGCTTAAGTGTCAGAGAGTAAGAGTCAAGGTAAGCATCAGAGTTGTGGTGAGAGTGAGGATGAGGATTGAATTCAGGATGAGCATTAGATTTAGTGTTTTAGTCATGGCCAGGGTGTGGTTCAGAGTCTTGTGAAGGGTAAAGTTCAGGATCAATGTTAGGGTCAGAGTGTGGGTAAGATTCAGGGTCAGGTTCGAGGTCAGTGAGAAAGTTAGAATGAGGGTTATGATAAGGGTATGGGTCAAAATGAAGGACAAGGTGAAGATGAAGGTCAGTGTCAGAGTTAAGGTGAGTGTAAGGATTTGAGTCATGATAAGAGTTGAGGCAGGACATGGGTAAGGGTTAGGATCCAAATAAAGGGCAGGGTCAAGGTTAGATTAGTGTGGGATTCAAAGTAAGGTTCAGGGACAGAGTGAAGGTAAGGGTCAGATAAAGGTCAGGGTAAAGGTCAGGATGAAGGTAGGGTCAGGGTGAGAATTAGTCAGGGTGAGGAGCTTATTCAGTGTTGAGTTCAGTGTCAGGCTGAGCATTATGGTGAGAGTCAGTGTGAGGTTCAAGGTAAGGGTCAGAGTTCAGTCAAGAAGAGAGTCATGTTGAGTGTCTGGGTCAAGATGAGGATCAGGATCTTGGTAAGGGTCAGGTTCAGTATTGAGACTTTGTGAGCATCAGGAAGGATTAGTATCAGATTCGGACCTACCTGAAGAACCGTGGACTCTTGGATCACCTGTAATAGCAGGAGGAATACACTTTTGTGCTTTTGCAGCTCTCCCAGTCTCTTGCTTCAGGCCTGTTGAACCAGGGTCCTGGGACTGGTCGCAGCCTCTTAAAGACTCCTTTTATTCTCTAACTGTGCAAGGCACATCCAGCTCTAACCATTATGCTCATGCAGTGAATTCTCTCTGTGTATCACTTGCCTCACAGGGCAGTTGGATTTTTAAAAATATATATTTCATTGATTTCAGAGAGGAAGGGAGAGGGAGAAATAAATAGAAACATCAATGATAAGAGAGAATCATTGATTGGCTGCCTACTGCATACCCCCAATGGGGGTCGTGTCCACAACCCGGGTATGTGCCCTGACTGGGAATTGAACCATGACCTCCTTGTTCATAGGTCGATGCTCAACCATTGAGCCACACTGGCTGGGCAGGGCAGTTGGATTTGATGGTCTTTTCAAACTCTGTGGGAACCTTTCAGGTATTCATGCTTCCAACTGTTAGGTCCTGCTTCTCATGTAAGTTGCGGAATAGTGTTTCTCAGCTTTTAAAATTCATGTCCCAAGTGGCCCAAAATGTAGGTATGATCTCACCTCACAATTCAGAATGCACCTCCTGTTCTGCTGGAACCCATTTCAACTCCTGCACAGCTTCTAGGGTCAAGGAAATTCCGCAGGGCTTTAATTTCTGTGGTTTGTACTCTGAGAATAGAAGAGACTTCTGACATTTTTCCAAATATAAAAGTTGTAATGTCTGCTTTTTCCAACCCCCTACCACTCACTCCCTAGAAGAGCCCAGCCAGCTCTCGGCTGTCACTTCAGCTCACCTCGCACCTCTCTTTTGAGAGTCTCTGCTCTCACATCATTTAAAGATACCGATTATCTACCCCACCACTGACCCTCGTCTCTTTCTTTTTGTTCTGGTTGCCTGTGGTTGTTGCCAGTTTTCAGATGAGAAAGACAGTTGCTGTTAAGGCTCTATTTATAATACGTCCTTGAAAGCGGAATGCTGACTTCTTGAGCTAAAGAAACTGGCAGGTAAGGAGAAGAGACACAAGGCAGAGGGTCATCCTCAGTGAGAGGGACCCAGCACCAGACGCATGAGTGTGGGCACACAGGAACGTGCACACACGCACACACACAGCACACACATGCACACACATGCAGGCACGCACATACATAGCATCCAAGTCAAAACAAATAAAAAGAAAAGAAACCAGAGGTCCAGGGAAAAGAACATGATAGAAACTTGACACACGTTTGGTGGAAAAAGAAGACAGGAAGGGAGGGAATGATGGGGAAAGCACTGGACTTGGAGTCAGGGACCTTCATTTTAAGCCTGACTCTGCTTGATTTATTTGATTTAGAAGAAATTCGAGCTCGGGCAAGTTTCTTGGCCTCTCTGGATTTTGGTTTCTTCTTCCCTTGAGTGGGTGTAATATTTCCTTCCCAACTAATCTCATAAGATTGTTATAAAAATCAAGTGAAATGATGGTTATGGAAGTACTTTGTAAACTGAAAATACTATAAGCAATGAGGCCCAGCATCACTGTGAGAGTGAGCATTTTGTGGAGTGCCATTTACCAGCCACTATGACGTTTTCTGCCTACATCCAATCATTCATTCTCACAACAATCTTGCAGATATAAACTATTATTCCTGTTGTCTGGATGAAGAAACATACAGGGGTGGGCAAAGTAGGTTTACAGTTGTGAGTAGCTGAAACAGAATTTCTTTTTCTTTATTATTATTGATTAATTTTTGTATTATTTTCCATATGAACAACTGTACACGTACTTTGCCCACCCCTCTATAGAGGTATGGTAATTTGAGGCAGGTCACACACCTAGTAAGTGGTCAATTTGGACTTGAGCAAGGCTTCCTGGAGTCCAACAGCCATTTCCTTAGCCACTCTGAATATGTGTCCAGTGCCTTTACACATATGCAAATAAAAGGAAATCTTCCTCCCAGTGTTAAACAACATTCTCTCAGTCGCTTGGGCTACCATAACAGAACACCACAGCCTTAAACAGCAGGCATTTATTTTCTCACAGTTCTGGAGGCTAGAAGTTTGAGGTCCAGGTGCCCACAGGGTTGGTTTCTGGTGAGGACTCTCTTCCTGGCTTGCAGATGGCTGCCTTCTCACTGTGACCTCACAAGGCTCTTTCTCTGCACATGTGCACTCCTGATGTCTCTTCCTCTTCTTAAAGGACACAAATCCAGTCCGATTAGGGCCCCACCCTTATGACCTCATTTAACCTCAGCCACTTCCTTCATGGCCCTATCTCCAAATATATCACATCAGGATTAGGATTTCAACATATGAATTGAGGGAGGGAGGGGCACAACTCACTTCATAATAGACATGTAGTAAACAAATATTCCAAAAAATAGGAATTGTCCGCTTTTTCCCTCAAAGAGGGTTTTCTAATGTCCAATCAGCTTAACAGCAGCCACTGCAGCAAAATTCCTCAGCTCTGAAACCTGTCCAGATAACTGCTCTCCATTCACGCCAAACTCGAAAGGAATGAGCATTCTCACCCCGGTGCTTGAGAGCATTCTGAAGAAGGGAAAGGCCTGTCCCTTCTCCCCCTCTTGCCACGCATTCCTATTATAGTTTCTGGCGCTTTGGGGTCTGAGGCGTCAAGAGTTCTCAAATCACTTCCAAGGCTTTGCAGCATGCTTTCCCGACCCCCAACCCTCACAGCTATTAGAAACTGTTATTCCTGCTTCCCATGGGGGTGGGGATGGGGAGAGAAGGGAAACAGAGAAAGATTTTCAGCATGCAAAGCTGCAGGGTTTAAAAAAAAATCCTCAGAGGAAAATAAATTGTAGTGTTTTCTGCTGAGGTCTGCCCTCTCGGTCTGCTCCTGAAAACTTAGCCAAAAAGTTTCATATTGACCTTCATCCTTGAACCCTACTTCACAGAGGTGCTGATTAGTCCAAGGGCAAGGCGAGAAAGGCCAGAAAGATTTGTTGCCTGTATGCCAGAAACCATTAAAGGGTTTTACAATTCATCTCTCTAGTCCTAGCAATACATGACAAATTGCCAGCATCCATCTATCTAACAGTATCAGGCTTCAGAGCTTGGGAGCCATATGTTCACGACATTGCTTGGTGCAAATAGACACTCTAAGTATGCATCGATCTGGCAAACTTCGCGAGCATTTATCACAATGTTCTTTTGTCTCCCAACATGCATATTAATAAAAATAATACTGAATAATACCAAGTTGCAGCCATGCACAAGATTCCAAACTGTAGGCTTAGTTTGCAAAGTTAATAAAGGCTATTTGTAATCATAAAAAGAAAAGAAAACTAGCCCAGTAACGAAAAGTTCTACGGAAGATTGAATAAAGCTTGTATTTCAGTTTTTATAGGTGGATGGTAGAGGAAAGATAAAAATATGGTTGAACTTGATTTATTTCCAGTAAAAGTTCTGGATTGGGTGTTCAGCCATGTGGGGCAAGAACAAACATTCTTCACTTTGTAACTGTGAAATAAGTCACACTCCATATTTATTCACAGTGGTAATTTCACATTTTCTGGAAAAGAAATTAATATATATTTTTAAAATATATTTTTATTGATTTCAGAGAGGAAGGGAGAGGGAGAGAGAGATAGAAACATCAATGATGAGAGAGAATCATTGACCAGCTGCCTTCAGCATGCCCCCTACTGGGGATCGAACCCGCAACCCGGGCGTGAGCCCTGACCTGGGATATGTTGGTGCTCAACCACTGAGCCACACTGAAGTTCTGAGCTTCTAAAGACAGCAAGACCAAGAGTTAAATTTCAAGTCAATAAATACTAAGGTAGCCCTAGCCAGTTTGGCTCAGTGGACAGAGTGTCGGCCTGCGGACCAAAGGGTCCTGGGTTTGATTCCGGTCAAGGGCAGGTATCTTGGTTGCAGGCTCCTCTCCGGCCTGGGCCCTGGTCAGGGTGTGTGCAGGAGACAACCAATCAATGTGTTTCTCTCACATTGATATTTCTCTCTTTCTTCCCCTCTCTCTAAAAAATCAATGGAAAAATATCCTCCAGTGAGGATTAAAAAAAAAAATACTAAGGTAGAAAAAACAGCTGGAGGGATATACATCAAACTGGTGATGTGGGTTATTGCTGGGGTTGAGTTTGTATAAGTCATCATAATTCCCTTTCAAAGCTTAACAGAGAAAAATATAGCGAATGCATGCATCCTTGGCAACCAAAATGAACACATGTTAACATTTAGTCAACTTTTCCTCAAATCTTTTCTATCAAATACATGACAAAAGTTGAAGATAAATTTGAAATTGCCTTTCTATCCCTTGCAAGCCCCATTTTCCTGTCTGCTCCCCCCACGCCCCAGGGGTGACTACTGCTGTGAACTTGGAATGTATCCTTCAGCCGCAAATATATGTAGCCATCAATTATATAAAGGTGCTGCTCTGAATGTCTTTAAACAGGTATATAAACATCTTAACGTGTAATTCTTCAACTTAAGTTTTTCATTCTCATTTCATGCTTCCTTGCTGGCTTTCCTCCTATGTTACTTGCCAGCATTTAAAAAAATGTATTAGTTTTTAACAATTTTCATAACTTTAGTAAGTCAAAGTCATTGAGAGATACCTATAGTCCCTACACCTTACAGATTATTATCAGAGAAAGCCACCCTCTTGATGTCTCTGTGTGGAACCAGTCAACCGTCTTTCCACTCAACCAGGGGCATTTCCTTTGGTTAAACATGCCAGGCTCCCAACGCCCGAGCTGAGCTGAGGACTGATTGGATAGCGCTGGCCATACTCTCACTGTTGCCTAAGTGGGATCCTTCCTTAATTACCTTAATAGCCAGAGAGAGACTGTATTCTTGGAATTCCAAAATTATAGGACTAGGAAGAGGCCTAAGAAGATCAGTTATCATCAGGATAATAGGCTCAATTATCTGGTACAACAAGGGGGCAGACACCTCTAAGTTTTCATGTTTTGTGGGTAGGGAGTGAACTTCTCAGTATCGTTCCCCTCTCTCCACTTACCACTTTCACTCTTTCCACAATGAAGGCGACCAAAAAGAAAACCCTCATCAGATCCTACAGAATTAGGAAGGGTTCCTTCAGAAAAAACACACAATATAAAGTGCCTTTGAGTTCTGTCTGCCATAATACCATTTGTTTCATTTAGGTAGAATCTGATGACTTTAGACTTCAAGTAAATACAGAAGCCTGAGATCTTCTCAACTTTAACACTCTGTTTTTGGCTGGCAATTTTGCCTCAATACTCTAAAATTTCAGGTAATAGTCTGTAACTACAAGTAGGTTTCAGGAGAAGATTGATTTGATTTTTTTATTTATCAATAAGGTTCTAATGTACTTTTGATTTAGTAGGCTCTAAGGCGTCTCCTGGATTATATTAGAGCAGCGTGTCACAGGAAGCAAGGACTGTCACTTATAGGATGCCACCATCTGCCGACTCCCTCCATGTCCCTCCTCTGGCTGTAAAAATGTCCGTCATTCCTAGTCGGTTATGCTCATATATCATCTCAACACTTTTCTCAGGTTCAATGGAAGACACCAGAATATTTGCTCATTTTTTCCTGAAAAGACTTTGTACTGTATGTATGCATGGATGGATTTCTAACACAATCACACAGAGGTGTGACTCAGTCTTACACAACAGTAAATACACGATGAAACACTCCTTTTGCAACTTGATTGGTATCTCTTTCAAGATTAAAAATATATCCAGGTGTGGTTTGTCAAAGATTCCCTTTATCTAAACACCATGTTCAAGCAAAAGGATCAAGGGCACTCATGTTTTTCTGATTATTCAAGATTGAAGGTGTGTGTGTGTGTTTAACTTTGCAATGGCTTCCATTTTGCTAAATGCTGTCTATAGATAGGTTCTAAGCCATATAAGGTCATAGGTTAACCTATATAATCCTCAAAACTACTTTATGAGCCAGGTTCCTTTATTTCTATACTAGAGGCCCAGTGCATGAAATTCGGGCACGGGGTGGGGTGGGATGTCCCTCAGCCCAGCCTGCAGCTTTTCCAATCTGGGACCCCTCGAGGGATGTCCGACTGCCCTTTTAGGCCCAATCCCAGTAGGATCGTGCCTAAAAGGGCAGTCGGACATCCCTCTCACAATCCAGGACTGCTGGCTCCCAACTGCGCGCCTGCCTGCTTTCCTGATTGCCCCTAACCACTTCTGCCTGCCAGCCTGATCACCCTCTAACCACTTTCCTGCCAGCCTGATTGATGCCTAACTGCTCCCCTGTTTGCCCCTAACTGCCCTCCCCTGCAGGCCTGGTCACCCCTAACTGCCCTCCCCTGCAGGCCTGGTCACCCCCAACTGCCCTCCCTTGCAGGCCTGGTCCCTCCCAACTGCCCTCCCCTGCTGGCCTGATCGCCCACAACTGCTCTCCCCTGCTAGCCATCTTGTGGTGGCCATCTTGTGTCCACATGGGGCAGCCACCTTTGACCACATGGGGGCAGCCATCTTGTGTATTGGAGTGATGGTCAATTTGCATATTACTCTTTTATTAGATAGGATAGAGGCCTGGTGCACGGGTGGGGGCCAGCTGGTTTGCCCTGAAGGGTGTTCCAGATCAGGGTGGGGGTTCCCTTGGGGAATGGGGCAGCCTGGGCAAGGGGCCTGTGGTGGTTTGCAGGCTGGCCACGCCCCCCAGCAACCCAAATGGAGGCCCTGGTATCTGGGATTTATTTATCTTCTTCTATAATTGAAACTTTGTAGCCTTGAGCGGAGGCCTGGGCCGGCCAGGGTGTGTGGAAAGCTTGGCTTCCTCCATTGCCGGGGAAACCCAAGTCTCCTGCTCTCGCCATGGCCGCAGCCATCTTGGTTGGGTTAATTTGCATACTCGCTCTTGATTGGCTGGTGGGCATGGCTTGTGGGTATAACAGAGTGATGGTTAATTTGCATATTGCTCTTTTATTAGATAGGATTGTAGATGAGGAAACTGATGCTGGGAGCAATTCAGTTACCTACCGAGGGAGTGAACGGGGCTGGAGTTTGGATTAGAACCAGGTCTATTCTGCTTCAAAAGCCAGGTTTACAAGTAATGTTTGTGCCCAGTGTATCAATTGTGCTTCATTTAACATATGAACCCACATGCAAATCCCCTCCCTCTCTGGGTTAGCTACAGTGTGATCGGAGATAGACCGAGATGTACCAGTGCATCTTTAAAGCTTTAAGTGCCATCCTCTGCATAGCAATACTTAGTGACTTTTCATAATGCATTTTCATAAGCCTGACATTATCTCATTTTGGTCTTCATTTAGAAGTAATGATGAATATTAATAAGTGCCCAAGGCACAGTGTCTTCTCTGAGAGCCTTGTCACTTGAACGAGTGAGCTCCTAGAAAGTCTGACTCGAAGTGGAAATGTGGGTATAAATGCTATAGTGGGGATATGTGGGTACTCGGGGCCCTGAAACTTAGGTACACCTTCCCATACTACTGCTTATCTTTAATGAGAGTTTTGAGAGACTCGGAATTTTCTGGGGAGAGCCATTCATCATTCAGGAACTTCCTATCATAGAAGGATTAAATGTCTCATTTGTGACCAGGGGCATCCTATCTGTTCTCTGCTACTTAATATGTAAGCAGATTTACCCCAGGGAATGCCAAAGATGGCCGGCAAACCAGCAGAAGCCAGGAGAGAGGCAGGAACAGATTCTCCATCAGCTCAGAAGGCACCGACCCTGCCCACACCTTGATCTTGGACTTCCGGCCTCCGAAACGGTGACATTGAGCGCCTGCTGTCTAAGCTCTCTGTGGTGCTGTGCTAAGGCACACGCACACAGAGCCACTGACCAGTCCTGCCTTAAGGTGACTCGGCCTAGAATTTCCAGTTTCATGAACCAATACTTTTTTTCTTTTACTTAATTCAATTTGATTGAGTTTCTATTACTTGCTACGCAACACTCCTCACCGATACTCCATCAACCCACGGAGCACCAGATGAGAGGCCCAAAATGGTGATGGGAACGAAGCTGTGCACCTAGGAGAGGGTGAGGGAGCTGGGACACTTAGCCAGCTGCATGGCAGCTCACAGGAGGGAGGCAGAGCAGGGTGAGGCTATTTTCACATGCGCTCCATGCCAGCAGGAGCATGTCTATGTGGCTCCCTGCTATGTTTCCCGTGCCTAGCATGTGGTAGCTGCTCTGTAAATGTCTGAGAAACAAACGAAATGAAAATCCCAGAGTCCTTAGTTGCAAGCAATAGAGCGTGTTTAACAAAAATGTGGGGGCGTATTAAAAAGATGTGGACTACACCAGATAATTGCAGAGGTGACTAGAGAACTTGACTAGGACATACAGCCAGGACCATCATCAAAATCACAGCAGGATCCCAAGAAATCAGAAACATCAATCATAAAGAATATAGGCACCCCTATGTTCATAGCAGCCCAATTTACCATAGCTAAGATTTGGAAACAGCCTAAGTACCCATCAGCAGATGAATGGATTAAAAACTGTGGTACATCTACACAATGGAATACTATGCTGCTGTAAAAACAGAAAGAACTCTTAGCATTTGCAACAGCATGGATGGACCTGGAGAGCATTATGCTAAGCAAAATAAGCCAGTCAGAGAAAGATAAATATCACATGATCTCACTCATATGTGAAATATAATGAATAACATAAACTGATGAACAAAAGTAGATCCAGCAACGTAGAAGCATCAAACAGACTGTCAAACTTCAGAGGGAGGTGGGGGGAGGGTGGTGGTGGAGGTGAGAGATGAGCCAAAGGACTTGTATGCATGCATATAAGCCTAACCAATGGACACATACAGTAGGGGGGTGAGGGCATGTACTGGGTGGGGGGTGGGGGTGAAGAGGCTGGAGAGGCCAGGAAGAGGTCAATGGGTGAAAAAGGAGACATATGTAATACTTTCAACAATAAAGAATTTAAATTAAAAATTTTTTTAAAAAATTTCACGCCAGGAAACCAGTGGTGGAGACTCCACGCCACTGCCCCGAACATGGCAATTACAGTGTGGGCTGCATTTGCCAACGTCACCGAGACAGAGAAATGTTTTACAAACACTTTATAGACCAAGCTTGGTTTACCTGTCACGACATTCTGGCACAAAAATAAAACATTCACATCTTCTGGGATTAGGCCACGTTGGGGGTAGCTCTGCCACCAACTGTTCCGACATGAGGACTTTATTGTGCCCCTGCGTTAATGTACGTGAAGTGGCTAGGACGGTGCTCCACGCTCAGTGCCACATGCCCCTCACCCCAGTCCCCCAGGCCAGTGCCCCTGGGCAGTACTGGGGCGGTGACCACAGCCCATGCTTGGCACAGAGGTTGGGCCTGTATGGGAGCAGGAATTCATCTGACTTCAGAGCCTGGAGTCTCGAACACCGCGAGGTTGGCAACCTGTGTTGAAATGCTGCAGTCACACCTGAGGGTAAAACCACAGACAGCCTGGGCAATGGACTACCAAAGTTTGCAAAGTCTTTTTTCTGCTCTATTTTTGTATGTCCTTACTCAAATGTCTTAGGAACTTCAGTAGTTTTAAATATCTCTTTCCTATATGATCAATTACAAAAACCATAAAGCCAGATAAAAGCACTTGCTTGGCACCTTGTTCAGAACCTGGATGCAGGTGCCCAGGCGGAGAGGGGAAGTGTGGTCGCCAGGGTGTGTGCTTCAGAGCAGCGGAGTCGGCCTCGGCCAGTGCTGCCCATCCCACTGGGAACGTGAGGAATATTACTGCCCTTCTCCCCAGAAAAATATGCATAAAATTCCAGAGGCTTCATGGGCCCCTGGAACCCATGTATGAACTTCCGGTGAAGAGCCTTCTCCTTGATTAGTGACTGAAACTGTTGGAAAGCCTGCAATCAGGTTTTAGTGCTGCAAAAGCACCACAGTCAACCGATGCCGCGTGCTCCCAGTGGCCAAGAGGAATCTATTATGTGCCGGCCAGTGTGTACCAGTACCGGGAGACTCGATTCTTTTCATCCAGCAAATTTATATTGCGTGTCCACTACCCATGTGGTGTACTTTCAAGAAGCTGGTGCTATAGATGTGAATGAGATAAACAAGGCCCTTGTTCTCCTGGAGTGGAAATTCCAGGGGCAAGACCGATACTCAACACAAAAAGCAATGACAAAACAAAATACGACACGGTCACATTTCATATGTGGCTGGCGGGAGGCTATGTCAGTGAGGTGGGTAGGGCAAGCCTCCCTGAGGAGTCATTTGAGCTGAGACCTAAGGGGCAACATGGAGCCAAATGTGTGAAGAAATAAGAAACTGCATCCTGAGGTAGAGGAAGCAGCGTGTGCAAAGGCCTAATGCGGGTAATGAACTTGGTCTCGCTGAGGAGTAGTGACAGGACCTGCCTAGATGGCATGTAGGAAATTACTGCCGAATGTGAAGCCTCAGGAGCTCTAATCACGCACTAAGTTTAGTTTCTGGACATCACATTTGAATAAGCATTAAAACTACTTAGTAACTATTTAATAGGCTTTTAGGACTAGATTCTGTGTATCATGGAAAACTAGGACACCAAAAATCCTTGAAAAAAATCAAGAAAGGACCAGCACTTTTCCATTTGTTAGACCTATGGACTACAGATCAATTTTTTAGGAATTGCTGAGTTAGAAGGCTTTTTGTTAAAAATCCTCAGGACAGGATTATGTTTTTATTGATTTTAGAGATAGAGGAAGGGAGAGAGAAACATTGATGTGAGAGAGAAATATTGATCAGTTGCCTCCCCCATGTGTCCCAACGGGAGATTGAACACTCAACCTTCTGGTGTATGGGACGATGCTCCAACCAACCGAGCCACGTGGTCTTTTGATGGCTCAAAGGGCTAGATGGCCTTTTGCTGCTCAAAACCACCTCTATCGGCTAGAGGCTCAGATCCACCAAGCTTTTCCACCCCGCTTCAGCCCCTGCTTTCACTTTAACCATCAGATCCTCAACATCTCTACAGTGTATTCCAACCACGTGCCTACTTTGGGAGGAAAAGCAAAATCCCATGTTTCCAGCAGAGATATTTCAAGTTTGGGGGAAAAAATAAGACTAATTACAGTTTTGACTATAAGTCACAGCTCCAAAAAGAGTTCCTAAAAATGCTTCAAAAAGGTAAGGTTTTCTAAAGGAACACCACGCTCCCTCCCCCCTCTCCCCTGCAAAAAAGAGAAATAGAAAAAAATAACTTGAAAAAACATCTGCAAATATTTTTTCCTGCCTCAGAATTTCAGGAATGTCACTGTAATGGATTCATCTTAGTGCAGATAAAATCAGGGGCAGTGAATGTTGAGCGAGTGTCTATCACCCCAAACTGTAGCCCTTAAGGTTCTTGATACACAGTAATGCAGAAAGCTGGTCACACTTAACTTCGAGTAGCGATGCATTTTAACCCATACTGAAAGAACACAGAGATCTTTCAGGGTATTATTTAGTTCACTGAGAAATTTAATGAATGAAACACGTTATCTTAACATCAAAGGAAGAAAAATTGAAGGTTTTCTCCATCATCAAGGCTGCAATTGAGAACTGAATGGATTAATTTAGTGACATATGGAGAGATTAAAGGGTTAGCTCCAAAGAACAGTTAGTACAGTTCCTCCCCCCGCCATTTTTTTAATTTAATTTTTTTTTTTAACTCAGAGGTGCTGAGTGACAAATTGATTTTCAAGAGAGAGAGGGAAAGAGACACCCAGAGAGAAACATTGACTTGTAGTTCCTTACTCATTCACTGGTTGATTCTTATATGTGCCCTGACCACGGATCAAACCTGAAACCTTGGCATATTGGGATGACACTGTAGCCAACTGAGCTACCCAGCTAGGGGGTAGTGCAGCTTTTTATATTGAGTGTTTGTCAAAGGAGTTTCAAATATTTTACTCGGACCTCATAACAGCTCTTATAGTTATCACTAGTAGCCCTGTGCATGAATCTGTGCGCCAGTAGCTCTCTGCTGCCCTCCTGTAGCTCTCCACCCTCTGCCCCGCCCCCCATAGCTTGCTGCCCTGCCCCCTCCTGTAGCTCTCTGCCGCCCACTTGTAATTTGCTGCCCCACCCTCCTGCAGATCCGTGATCCAGTTGTTACAGTCGGTTGTTACGCCTCACATCATAATGGATAATTAGCATATTCCTCTCTTATTGTATAGGATATTAATCAGGAGTTTCTGACTTGCAAATATAAGATATGAAACATGTCTTAAGCATGTATAAGCATAAAAAGGAATGTGTTGGATTATATTAAACTAGAGGCCCGATGCATGAAGATTCGTGCAAGAATGGGCCTTCCTTCCCCTGGCTGCCAGCACCGCCTTGGCTCTGGCCAGAGCCGCCTTTTCACTCCGCCTGGAGCCGCCTTTCTGCCTTCCCACGCTGTCCAGAGGCCCGGAGCAGCTGGGGTGGTGCGGAATGCCTGCATCGTCACCATGGCGATGATGCAAGCATCCCACCCTACCCCCGGCCACTCGGTGCCTGTGTATGCAAATTAACCCGCTATCTTTGTTGAGTTAATTTGCATACTCACTTCTGATTGGCTGGTGGGCATCGCGAAGGTACAGTCAATTAGCATGTTACTCTTTTATTAGTGTAGATGTGCTACATTCAGGCCTGGCTAGATTCAGAGGCTACCACTGTACCTCATTCTCTCTTATTCTGTCTTTCTCCTATCTTCTCTGTATCTTAGCTTAATTTTTTATTATGTTAGTGTCATCTTTTCTGATTGTAGATGGCTTGTAGATTTCATGTCCAGATGAAGTTGAAATCAGGTTGTGTGGAGAGATTCTAATGGCCCTGCTGGCTGTGCACCCATTCCTTGAGCCAATCTCTGTGAACAATGGAACAGCTTAACCTCAATGGCCAGGCTCAAGTCTGTGGCCAGACAGTGGTCAGGTAGGGGATGTGATTGACAGCCCAAGCCCAGCCACATGGAATTTGAGCCGGGGGTACTATTTCAGCAATGGAAAGAGAGGTGCTGAGTGACAAAAGCTGAAATAGGCAATGCCAATATTATTAGTCCCATTTTTCAGGTGAAGAACTTTTAATGGCAGACTTGACCAAATTACAAAATGTCGGCTAACGATGGCCTCAAATTTCTTTAACAGAAGATGAAACATCCCATTCCCTAAGATAGACAAGGTTTAAAGTCCATAGTAACACAATGAAGTAAACTGACATCAAGGTAACAACCTCTGTTATAAGGTACTCCTCTGAGAGTCGGCCTGATACAGGGACACGAGTGCAGTGTATGTAAAGGAGGAAGGATGTAGGCAGCAAGGAGCGTACTTGAACCCTTGCCATTCCCCTCTAGACTGCAGACTTTTTAAAGAAAGAAGCTGTGACTTCCCTCCTTATCCTCTGCAGAGCTTGGCAGGGAGAGCAAACAGCAGCAAATGGGAGCCGAGCAGAGAGAAGTCTGCAAGCCCCGTGCTTGTCCTCTTTTCCTTGGTAAGTGGGTGGAGCTCAGCATATCACCTTCGGTGCTGTGTCCCATGACGGACAAGGCTGGCTTCTGCACTGGCAGAAGCTGAAGGTGTTTGACAGGGATTTGAGAGCAGCGCAGATAAGCTGGAGTCGCGGATTTACAGATTAGAGCGGAGTTTTAAATAGCATGTGCTTCCGCTCCTCTAATTTTATATATCGGAGAATGGATGCCAGAAAATGCATATCAAGCCCCACGTTTTCTGTGGGGGGACGTGGTAGAGGTATGCAGGCTACTGTCCTTGGTTCTGAACCACTCCACCATCAGAGTTGCTTTTTTTAATATCAGATACTTGTACTCCTTCCTGCCCAGACTCTCCTGGTGCTATGGCTTTTTCTGTATTTTGTTTTCAAGATGAATGGGGTTGGGGGTGGTGTGGTATACGTTATTTACTACCTCTGAGGAAAGAGAACTGAGCCTTGTATCATGATATATAGGTTATTCCTCAAACTTTTGATAGTGCCTGCACTTTTCTGACAATTATTCAGTCTCGTCTTCCCAGGATTTGCTGATGCCATCCAAAGATGCCCTGAGTTCACAAATGAACTAGAGGCCCCAGGATCCCTGAACCCTCTGTTGGGTTACCTCCCACTCACTGCCACTGTCTCATTAATATCTGAAAAGTCCATTCCAAACGTCTTCTTAGACACCTGTGCTAGTTACCTATGGCTGCCTAACACATCACCCCAAAACTAACGACTTAAGACAACCAGTGTGTATAATATCATAGTTCCTGTGGGTCAGTCATTCAGAAGCAACTTGAGGCTAGCTGAGATGTTCTGGCAGCCAAGATAAGACTCCGAGCTTCAGTGAGCTGAAGGCTTGGTCTGGGGCTGGACAAGCTGCTTCCTCAGTGGTTCATTCTCTTGGCTGGCGAGCTGGTGGGTGGAAAGCCCCAGCTGCTCACTGTGTGAGCCTCTCAATTGCTTTTGAGTGTTATCCAATGGAGCAGCTGGCTTCCCCCAGAATGGGCGGCACTCAAGCGACTGAGGTGGAAGTGACCATGTCTCTAAAGTCATATACTGTCACTTCCACTAGCCCAACAAACGAACCCGATACAGGGCATGAACACAGCAGGAAGGGGTCATTTGGGGCCCGCCTGGAGGCTGGCCACCACTGCTTCTCACATGCATTTTTATCATAGCATGTATCTGCCTGTATTGTGATTACCTTTCCCTTACACACCCTTCTGTGGCTGACACAGTTGTCTGCCTACCAACAGCCATTCTCCCCATTCTCCTTGGTAACAGAACTTGGCTTTGTTCAGGTATTGATAGTGCTTTTTCCCAGAGACCAACAAACTATGGCCTGTGGCCTGTTTTTTTGTACAACCCATGAGCTAAGTCTAGTTTTAATATTTTTAAAGGTTGTAAAAATTAGAAGGATAATAATGTGAAACACAGAACATAGAGTGCACATAAAGCCTAGAATATTAGTTGCATGTCCCTTTATAGACAAAGTCTGCTCATTCCCTGAAGGGTTTAAGAATAGGCAGGTGTCCCGATTTTGGCATAAAGTATATAAGAGAAAGCCTACTGGACACTGAGGAGCTCCTAGAGAGTTTTCTACCCCATTAAACATTGGATATGGCAGAGGCTATTCCTTAGGCCTCTCACCCACAAGCTCCTTATCCTCTGCAGAGCTTGGCAGGGAGAGCAAACAGCAGCAAATGGGAGCCGAGCAGAGAGAAGTCTGCAAGCCCCATGCTTGTCCTCTTTTCCTTGGTAACTGGGTGGAGCTCAGCATATCACCTTCGGGTTGTTGGTGGGACTGGAACTGTGGAAGCTGCTTTGCATCCATGAGGGGAAAGCCAACTATACTCTGGAGAAGCAGCCCCAGATACCTGACATTAACTTGCTCAGTTAACCAATCCTAAAACAACCTACTTCTAGATTTTTGTTATATGAGAAAATTAAAACTATCTTTAAGCCATTATATGGAAACTAGAGGCCAGGTGCACAAAATTCGTGCATGGGGGGGGGGTGGCCCTCAGCTCGGCCTGCACCCTCTCCAATCTGGGACCACTTGGGGGATATCAGACTGCCAGTTTAGGCCTGATCCCGCAGGAATCCCTGCAAGATTGGGCCTAAACTGGCAGTTCGACATCCCTCTCCCAATCCGGGACCACTGGCTCCTAACCGGTCACTTGCCTGCCTGCCTGATAACCCCTAACCACTCTGCCTGCCTGCCTGATTGCCCCTAACTGCTCTCCCCTGCTGGCCTGATCACCCCTAACCTCCTCTGCCTCGGCCCCACCACTGTGGCTTTGTCCGGAAGGACGTCTGGATGGTCGTCCAGAAGATGTCAGTCTAATTAGCATATTACCCTTTTATTAGTATAGATGTTGTTGCTTGCGACTGAAAATATTCTAAGTGATATATACCCCCTTGTAGACAGTGAACTCTAGAGGGTAAATATGTATTTTATCACAGAATCCCTATTCCTACAATAAGGCCTGGCATAGAATAAGGTGTTAAGTATTAGTTGTCTGAATCGTGGTTTCTCCACCTCAGCACTATTGACATCTGGGGCTGGATAATTCTCAGTGTGGGCTGTCCTGTGCTCCTGTGCATTGTAGACGCAGCAGCTTCTCTGGCACCATGACCAGGTGCTACGAACACCTCTTCCCCAAGTCGTAACAAACAAAAATGTTCCCAGACATTTCCAAATGTCCCTGAGACGGGCCAGTGAGCTAGGAGAAGTGGAGTAAGGAAACTGAGGCAGAGAGCTGAACAAACTGGCCAAGCAATTTACAGCAGACACAGAAGTCACCTCCCTAGAGATAACACCTGGGCCTCAGCTGTATTTCAGCTCCAGGCCCAGAAAAGCCGCAAAACCAGGGAGGCAATCAGCTGCAGTGACTAAAAACCCCCTGCCCTGACACTGACCAAGCAGTGGAGACCAAGACCCTGAAAAAGCCCACCCGGAAAACTGATGAATATTCTGCTGAAACCCTCCCCTGAGACCTCCCCTAAGAGTTCTGCTTGCAAGAAAGAGATAAAAGCCTCAAGACAAAGGACCCAGCTCGCCCTCTCTCTCTGGGGAGCATCCTGCAACATTCCTTTTTTCCTCTTCACCCCCCTCCCCTTCCCCCACAGGGCTGCATCTCCTAAACTCTAACGGTCCCACAAGACTTGCAACCAGGGAAGCAACGGGCAGCGGCCACTCATCCCAGGCTAGTCCCCTGAACCTGTCCCCAAGGCCCCCGTTTCTTTGACTTCCCAATGAGATAAGGCAGCCCAGCCTAGGCTCTCCCGTTGCTTCTTCTATGCTAGGCCCTTCCTTGTTTCACTGTCCTCAGCTTTAAAAAAACGTTCCCTTACAGTCACCTGGACCTGTGTTGTGAAATTTTTCCTACATGAAGTAAAAAAAACCCACACCCTATGGGCTGGCTCAGGCAGACCCGCTCAGGGCTCGGGCCCCTGTCCAGTAACATCCCCTAGGGGTGTGGGGGGTGGGGGGAATCATTCCTGGTTGAGAACCACTGGTCTAAATGAATGATTCTTAGGATATTAATTTCTAGCATAAGTTATTATGCAAAACTTCAGATTGAACACGGGTTCTAATCAGACTCCGCTGAAGGCATAGAGGCCTTGGAGACAGGGCTACAGTGGAGAGGGCACTTTGAGATCATGGAGGCCCAGGAAGGGTGGGAGGGGCACATAGACGTCTCAGCCGTGTCTCTGCTGGCAGGGCTCTGAGAACCACTGTGAAGTCCTCTTCTGGTCCATTCTGGAGGGTGGAAGGTGCTGCAGCATCATGAGAAAAGTTTCTTGGTCCAGCTCTTAGACAAGCGAGTCCTGGGGACCACAAAGGGCCAGGTGAAAGGTAAGAGATGTGATCTTACTTATGGTACCCAGAGAGTTCAGGAAGGCTGTGGCCCTTTGGGACAAAGGTTTTGATAAAGGATGGGTGAGGCAGAGGAAGATTAGAAGGTAGTACACAAAAATGGTTGGAAAAACACAACCCAATAATGAGAAAGATATAGCAATGTATCAGTGTGGTTCCCTGCAATGTGTCTGTCTCTTTTGAAACTACAACAGAAAAGTTTCCATCAAACTGTTTTCTGTCAATTCTGGCCCCTGACAGATTGTGGCATATGGAGTGTGGTTTATCTTGTAAGTCATTGGGGTTTTCTCACTCAGCTTCACCAAATGGTGGCTGTAATTATGGCAGTAAATGCCTCTCAAACAACAGCTTTTTTTCCGCCTTAAAAGAGTGAACATTTTAACAAGGAGCAGACCACCAAGGAACATGTGCTGCAGGGCTCCTTGGGAGAGAAGTCAGAATGCAGCTCACCCTTAGGAGGCTGATTTTCTAGAAAGAGCCTGGGGCAAAGAGGTTGGAGTCCTGATTCAGAGCCCCCAAATCCCTCCCTCAGTCTGAGCCTTGGTGTTCTGAGCTGGGAATTAGGAGGACTGAACAAGAATGCCTACCTGGAGAAGCTTTTGAACTGCACCTACAAATGCAAGGAGGCCCATTGCCTCATCACCTCCACAACTTCCCTCTGTGAAAGGTGAACAGTGTCCTGAATGCTTATGCAAGGCTCATGCTGTGTGTTCACGAACCATCAGCAGCCTTTACATATTGGGTTAATATAAATCTAACCCTCCGTCTCTTACTAAAAATTCTTCCTCGTGCCCCATTGGCCCGCTCTTAACTTGGATGGCAAGGGCCTCCACAATCCAGCCCTGCTCGTGCTCCAGCCTCAACTCTTGCTGCTTTCCATGTCACATCTAGGCTCTCACCCTCCCAAAGTGCTTGCACTTTCCTGCAGGGGCCACGTTCTCTTCCTTCTAGGCTTTGATGCAGGTGCCTTTGGCACAGAATGTTCTCCCTTGTCAACCTAAAATTATCTGGAGGCAGTAATCTAGCAAAAGTGTTTACTTGGGAATAAGAATTGCAATTCTGGATACGCAGATTTGGGTAGCATGTGACAAAATCTAGCACCTATTTATGATTAAAAACTCTGAGCAAAGTGGGTATAGAGGGATCATACCTCAACATAATAAAGGTCATATATGACAAACCTACAGCCAACATCATACTCCATGGGCAAAAATTAAAAGCATTTCTCTTAAAATCAGGAAAAAGACAGGGATGTCCGCTTTTACCAGTCTTATTCAACATAGTACTGAAAGTCTTAGCCATAGCAATCAGACAAGAAGAAAACATAAAAGGCATCCACATTGGAAAGGGAGAAGTAAAACTGTCATTATTTGCATATGACATGATATTGTACATAGAGCACCCTAAAGACTCCACCAAAAAAGTCCTAAATATACTAAATAAATTTGGCAAAGTAGCAGGATACAAAATGAACACCTGGAAATCAATGGCATTTTTGTACACCAATAATGAACTCTCAGAAAGAGAAACTAAAAAAAAAAAAAAATCCCATTTACCATTGCAACAAAAAAATAAGATACCTTAGAATACCTTAACCAAAGAAATAAAAGATTTGTACAATAAAAATTCTAGAAGAAAACATAGGCAGTAAAATCTCAGACGTCTCATGCAGCAGCATTTTCACTAATACATCACTTAGGGCAAGGGAAACAAAGAAAAAATAAACAAATGGGACTATATCAAAATAAAAAGCTTCTGCACCAGAAAGGAAACCATCAACAAAATGAAATGGGAACCTACTGTCTGGGAGAACATTAGCCAATGATATATCTGGTAAGGGGTTAATTTCCAAAATATGCAAAGAACTCATACAACTCAACACCAGAAAGGCAAATAATCCAATAAAAAAAATAGGCAAAGGACCTGAATAGACACTTCTTCAAAGAGGACATACAGAAGGCCAACAGACATATGAAAAAATTCTCAATGTTACTAATCATCAAAGAGATGCAAATTAAAACTACAATGAGGTACCACCTCACACATGCCAGAATGGCTACCAACAATAAATCAACAAATGACAAGTGCTGGCAAGGATGTGGAGAAAAAGGAACCCTAGTGCACTGCTGGTGGGAATGCAGAATGGTGCAGCCAGTGTGGAAAGCAATATGGAGGTTCCCTTGCCCTAAGTGATGTATTAGTGAAAATGCTGCTGCAAAAATTAAAAATGGAGCTGCCATTTAACCCAGTGTTCCCACTTTGGGAATATATCCTAAGAATCACAAAACACCAATCAGAAAGAATATAACTCTGTGTTCATAGGAGCATAATTTACAATAGCTAAGACCTGGAAACAGCCCAAATGCCCATTAGTAGATGAGTGGATAAAAAAGCTGTGGTACATTTACACAATGAAATACTATGTGGCTGTGAAAAAGAGGGCTCTCTTACCCTTTGAGGCAGCATGGATGGACCTGGAGACTATTATGCTAAGCAAAATAATCCAGTTAGAGAAAAGCAAATATGACATGAACTCACTTATTTGTGGAATCTAACGAACAAAATAAACTGACCAACAAAATATGTCCAGAGGTATGGATGCATGGAACAGAATAGCAGATCTCATTGGGGAGGTAGGGGTGAGAGGGGACAGAAAGAGATTAACCAAAGAACATATATGCATATATGCACAACCAATGGACACAGATAATAATATGAATAAGGCCTGGGGTGGGATGTGGGTTGGGTGGAGTGAGGCAAAAAGGAAGAACATGGATGACATCTGTAATACTGTCAACAATTAAAACTTTTTTTTTTGTTTGGGCATAACTTTATTTTATTTTAATGGAATTGATCAGTCATCCTGACAGTGTTTTGGCTCCAAGCACCTTGGCTTTTTGGGGTGGTGGTGAAATGAAAGACAGACTGATTTGATAAATCAGTTCCATACAGCACCTTTATGAGTTTCATCAGTAATATTTAATAAATGCAGCACAGGACTGTGTAGAGTTGAGAGAATCGGCATCAAGACTCAATTTTTGCCACTACGAGCCTTTTCTTGCCTCAGTTTCCCCATGAGTTCAAATGAGGCTTCATGACACCCTCCTCATCCTACCTTTCTGAGCTGTGCAGAGCCTAAATGGGATCGTGGAAGGGCTTCTAATGTTTAAAGCACACAAAACGCTAAGACTCATCTACAGGCTTCCTTGTTTACCAAAAGGTATCATTAAATTTAAGACAGTAAAGGACGCAGAAGCCTCTTAGTATAAATGTCTGGAACTAGAATCTTCTAGGATTTACCAACCCTGGCTGATAAAGGAGAAATTAAACCCCCATTACCCCAGGAGTGGCTCCAATGAACGTGGAGGCTCTTTCCCGGAATGTTGATTAGGAATCAGGCGATTTGTTAGGAGGCTCAGGCAGGGCGTGCTTTATTGCTTCATCAGTAAGGCACTCGTGCTAATGGACTGGCATAAACCTTCCTCCGAGGAATCAGCCCTGGCTTCTACTCTGGAGACCATAAACTCAAAATAATTTACACAGCACAAAACCCATTTCTTCCAGTCTGTAAAAAAGTAATGAGAAACACCAGGCTGGGTAGAAAAATGGGGATTGGAACGGGATGCAGGATTGCAAGGGCCTCTGAGGTTGGCTGTATGTGCAGGGTCACAGTGTTTGCTGGCCTGCAGGTCAGAGGTTCACTCCCAAACTGTGCTGATCTAAAGCAGGACTTGCAGCTCACCATGCCACAGAATACTCTTGCGCCCTGGCCTCTCTGTAGGAGCCACTGTGCTCCCCCCAGTGCCCTCAGCGAACATGGGCAGCAGTGCCACGCAGTGCTCAGGTCCCTGAGTGCCCCCTCCATGCTAACCGCATACCAGCACCAGGATGAGGAGGAGCATCCTGCTGGTGCATTCTTCCTGGGTCTTTCAGGAGCTTCTTGGGCTCTTAAGTACCTCCTGTCTTCCCTGAGACTCGAGATAAATTCACTAGACAAGGGTGGGTGGCAAAACTGTTGTCCCTACCTCACCCTTCTCCTCCTGCCTCACCACATATACATAAACAAATGCTTACTTTCCTTTAGCCAATAAAACAAAAGCCACCTTATAGAACAATTGTGAACCAACGAATCAACAGGCTGTAACCAAAAAGAGGAGTAATACCACATAGGTATGTACTTAAGGGAATTAAAAGCAAACGTCTACACAAAAACTTGTACATACACATTGAGGACAATCCTATATAATAAAGCCTAATATGCTGAGTGTCTGGTCATCTGGTCATTCGTTCAACCAATCAAAGCATTATATTCTAATGATATGCTAAGGCTGCTCAACCAGTCACTATGATGTTCACTGACCACCAGGGGCCAGATGCTCAATGCAGGAGCTGGCCCCTGGTGGTCAGTGCATTCCCACAGGGAGAGTGCCGCTCAGCCAGAAGCCAGGCTCATGACTGGCGCAGAAGCAGTGGCGGGACATCCCCTGAAGGATCCTGGACTGCGAGAGGGTGCAGGCCAGGCTGAGGGACACCCAACCCCCAAGTGCATGAATTTCAGGTACTGGGCCTCTAATATTAGTAATAATAGCCAAAAAATGAAAGGAACCTGAATGCCCTTCAACTGATGAATGGATAAATAAAATGAGGTATATCCATACAATGGAATATTATTAAGCTGTAAAAAGGAAGAAGTGTAGATACATGCCACAGCATGAATGAACCTTCAACATAGTGTGCTAAGTGAAAAAAGCCAGATGCAACGACCACATACTGTCTGACTCCATTTGTATGAAGTGTCCAGAAAAGGTAAACCCATAGAGACAGAAAGTAGACTGGTAGTTTGCCAGGGGAAGTGGGGGATGGGGAGTGACTGCTAATGTGGTATCTTGAGTGAAAAGAATGTTCTGGAATTAGATAGTGATTCCAGTTGTACAACTCTGTGAATATACCAGACTTAACCTTTAAAAGATCAATTATATGGTAGATGAATTAGATCTCATTAAAATAATATTTAACTGAAAAATGGGAAAAAGAATCACCAGCTCTCCAATTTCTCAGAGAGAGATCTCTCCAATTTCTCGTAGCAAAAACAGACATAAGCTCCACCAGCCCATTGAATCCGAGGACTGCAGTGATGCTGGAGGCATCAAAAAGGCTGCTGCCCCAACACTCCCCACCTACTTGCTGATGCCAGGAATTCTACTGTGGAACACATTCTGGTCTAAGTGTCTTAACAGTTTGCTCTTAGTCTCCACATTTCAGTGTCTGGGACCAAGCACATCATGAAGACAAGTACAATACAACACTTTCTCCCCTCAGTGGTGTCAGATTATCATAGTTTGGTGGAAGGGTTGCAAACAAACAAACAAACAAACAAAAACAAAAAACATTCTGCATTTGACCTGAAATTTAAGGTTTTCACTTTCCTTTTATGTGTTTGAATAGGAGCTTTGAAAGATACTGGACATGCATACAGCAGTCATTTAGCGGAATGTTCAATGGACATAGAAAGCACGATGCAGTCATTTAGTGGTTTAATACTTACTTTGAGGGAAGCCAGAGACAGGGTCTGAGTCAGCTGGGATCATTCATAAAAACCATGCATTTGGAGCCAGAATGCCTAGATTTCTAGTCCAGTTTTATCATATGACTTTAAGCAAGTTATAAACTTGCTATGCCTTGATTTCCTCAATTGTAAAATGGGGATAATAACAGCACCTACCTAATAGCATAATTAGAGAAATTAAATAAGTTAATACATAGTATAATTGCATATGTTAAATTAAATAACAATACGGGCAGAAATTTTAGGCCTGTGTTAGCATCAGTCAGCCTTGGCTGTGGCTACTTCTGAGGATGGCTAGAGAAAGGCCTACCCTTCGCTGCACCTTTCTGTGGAAGGCTGTTGGGGAAAATCCAGGAGGCCTGAAGTTGAGGTGAACAGGTGACCCCCCATCCCATGGTATTTCCTCTATTTTGCCTGAAGCCTGCCTGCATTAGGCAGGCCCCCAAATCAAGCAGAGGCAGGTGGCCCCTGGACAGTGGTATGCCCTGGGCCCCGTGAAGCTGCTTTAATAGGTTCCAAAAGAGGATTGGAGAAGGTGGCTCCAGGGCCTGGTTGCCCCTAATCCAGCCCAAGCTAGATGCTCTGCCCCCAATTGTCCCCCACATCACGAAAAGCAAAGGGAGAATTGCAAAGAACATTCTGAGCTCTTACCATATTTTATTTCATTGGTTTTTAGAGAGAGATAGGAAGGGATGAAGAGAGAGCGAGACATTGATTTGTTGTTCCACTCATTTATGCATCCACTGGTTGGCTCTTATATGTGTCCTGACCAGAAATCGAACCTGAAAACTTGGCTTATCAAGATGTTGCTACAACCAACTGAGCTATCCGGCCAGGGCCTACTTTTACTACCTTTCTTTTCTCGTTATATTTTTAAATCCTCAGCTGAGGATATGTTTCTATTGATTTTAGAGAGAGGGGGAGGGAGAGAGAGAGAGAGAGAAACATCGATAGGTTGTCTCCTACTCCCGCCCCAACCGAGGATGGAACTCCTAACCTAGGTATGTGCCTGACCAGGAATCAAACCCGCAACCCTTTGGTGTACAGAATGACACTCCAACCAACTGAGCCACCTGGCCAGGGCTTACTATCTTTATTTATTAACCGAACAATCAGATTATGGCACTATAGTTGGTATTTTGGGGAGTATGACAGAATAGGACACTCGATGTGGCAACTGAAAATAACCTTCCCACCCCTTATCCCATCATCCTCTATCATGTTGCCATTTCTCTGTGCACTTGCCACTACCTGAAATTCTCTTCCTCATGTTCTTGTTTGCTGTAATGTAGAGTTGTTGGCATTGCAGATCAAGGGCTCCAGGAGGGCATGGCTCTTGTCTGTCTGCCCTGTCACTGAGCTAGCCCAGCACCTGGAGCAGTGCCTGGCACAAAGTAGGCATCCAGTGAATATTTCTGGAATGAATGGAATGGGACTCACCCCAGCGCTCAGCCCCACATCTGTGCTCTAGACAGGCCTCTACCAATGATCACCTCTCAGAACCTCCCCATCCCATCTCTTTGAGCCTCTGCACTTCAGGGGGCCGGTCAGAAGCTCTCCCACACACATACCACAGCCTAATGACATCACAGCTGATTGGACCTGCAGTGGACTCCTTCCCTAAACCAAGATATTCATAATTTCTTTCTTGGAAGTTTAGGTTTGGCACTCAGAGACTGTGGTTAATAAGAACTGATGCTTAAAATAGGCTACGGTGGTCTGGTCTCAAGTCGGAGCAAAGCAGAAAGAGCCAGTATGCAGCTAAAGAGAGTAAACGTAATTGCAAAGAGGAAGTGAGGAGATGAGAGAGGAGGGAGGGGGAGAGAGGGAGACAGAGTCGGCCAAGCTTTCAGTCCTTCACCTAGTCCCTCAGGAGCTGGCTGTGCCTCCAGCCTCACTCATTCCTGCCAGTTCACATTCGTTTGCTGAAGTTTCTATTTCCTGCACACAAATAATTCCTGACTACAAATCCCTGGCACATAGGAGGCATCCGCAAAACCTTCATTGACTTGAATTCATTTTTCATTCATTAATTTGTTCACTTATTCAGCAAATATTTATTGAGCTGGGCACTGAGTGAGGAAGTAGAGGTGAACAGGTATGCACAAAGTAGACACCATCCCTGCCCTTGTGGCATTCTGGCAGGGAGGTAGTCATTAATCAAATAAAGACAAGAACAGGTAGAGTACATTTAACTTTGCATCCCACTCTGCCTGCTGTGTTCCAAGAATGGTGGTGGGCTACGCACAGACATCTAACTCATCATCAATGTTAAGGTGGCCACAGTCTGCTCAGAATGGGAACCCTTATATCGTTCTTTACTGATACATATTTTATCGGATTTTCCCCTCAGACTGATTCCATGAGATTGGTCTTAGAAGATTCCATTGTATAGGCAAGTGTTACGTGACTTATCTAAAGTCATCGAGGCTGGTCAGAGGCAGAGCCAGAACTTAGCTGCTATCTCCTACTCCAAAACCCATAGTTTTTCATTTTCCTCCTCCTACAAAATGTTGCCTCTTCAAAATGCAATTTAAAACCACAACGAGATATCACCTCACGCTTGTCAGAATGGCTATCATCAATAAATCAACAAACAACAAATGCTGGTGAAGATGTGGAGAAATGGGATCCCAGTGCACCGCTGGTGGGAATGCAGACTGGTGCAGCCACTGTGGAAGGCAGTATGGAGGTATGTCAAAAAATTAAAAAATGGAACTGCCTTATGACCCAGCAATTCCACTTCTGGTGATTTATCTGAAGAAACTCAAAACACTAATTCGAAAGAATGTATGCACTATGTTAATTGCAGGGCTATTTACAGTAGCCAAGATTTGGAATCAGCCCACGTGCCCATCAGTAGATGAGTGGATAAAAAAGCTGTGGCACATTTACACAATGGAATACTACTCAGCCATAAAATAGAAGGAAATCTTACCTATTGCCAAAGCATGAATGGACCTGGGGAGTATTCTGCTAAGTGAAATAAGCCAGTCAAAGAGAGACAAATACCATATGATTTCACTTATATGTGGACTCTAATGAATAAAATAAAATAGAAACAGACTCATAGCTGTCAGAGGAGAAGGGGGGAGAGGGACTAGGTGAAAAAGATGAAGGGATTAAGCAAAAACAAATAAACAAACAAACAAAAAATCCCAGACTAAACCAAACAAACAAAAACACCTCATAGACAACAATATGGGCATTACCAGAGGAAAATGGGGTTGGGTGGAGGCAGGAGAACGTAAAGTGGGGTGAAATACAACACAATATACAGATGATGTATTATAGAATTGTCAGCTTAAATCTGTATGATTTTATTAACCAATGTCACCCCGATAAATTTAATTTATACAAATATTGCCTCTTCTGTGAGACTGCAAGTGTGTAAAAACTATGCACACTGTACCCTGCAGAACCACAGCCAGAAGGCGTCCAGGCAGGACTTGGCTGTGCTATTTTTAGGATAAACTCTGCCTAAATAATGCAAGCAGCAAAGGGAAGAGACGCTCAGCGCAGCCTCAGCAGGTCTCTGCAGTGCTGGAGCTTTGATCGAGGCCCAGGGTCTCCGGGGGGCGGGGGCTGAAGTTTGCCAGGCTGCCACCCCTTCCTCAAATCTCCCAGGAAGCCAGGCTCTGGGACCACAGTGAAACAATAAACAACCTGGTCACGGAGCTTCCCAGAGGCTCAGAGCAGGCTCATCACAATTGCGTTACAATGCTCCACAAAATTGTGCACTCCTGGGGGATCTCATTTTCCTCCCTGCTTATCTCACATTACGGACAAAAAGCATAAAAATAACCTCCTCAGAGCTATAAAAACGAATGTCGATAAAACCCCCAGAGCTCAGTTGGTGCATTGGAAGCCGTAGCCCTGTCTTCAGACAATCTTTCCTGAAAGGAAGATGGTATCATGAACTAGCTGGGTTTTCATTTGACTTGACAAGTCCAAGCCCGTCACAGAAGAATGAGAGCTGCTGCTGGGAGCTCCCCAAGACCTCCCATCCACCCTGTGCCTGAACTCTCACCAGGAGGTGCATTCAGCCCCCAATGCCACCTTTTTAAACATTTAAATCATTTTTTATTTTCAATTACAGTTGACATACAATACTACATTAGTTTCAGGTGTACACCCCAGTGATTGGACATTATATAACTTACTAAGTGATCATCTCGATAAATCTAGTACCCATCTGACGCCATGCATAGTTATTAGAATAGTATTGACTATATTCCCTATGCTGTACTTTATATCCTTAACTATCAATTTGTACTTCTAATCCCTTCACCTTTTTCACACATCCTCCCAATCCCCTCCCATCTAGGAAACATCAAAATGTTCTCTGTATCTATGAGTTTGGTTCTGTTCTGCTTCTTTGTTTATTTTGTGTGTTTTTTTTAATTCATTTGTTGATAGATGTGTGTTTATTGCCATTTTATTGCTTATATTTTTTATCTTTATTTCTTTCTTCGTCTCAAAGAAGACCACTTAACATTTCATGTAATACTGGTTTGGTGGTGATGAACTCCTTTAGATTTTTCTTGTCTGGGAAGCTATTTATATGTCCGTCGATTCTAAATGATAGCTTTGTTGGGTAGCATAATCTTGGTTGTAGGTCCTTGCTTTGCATCACTTTGAATATTTCTTGCCCATCCCTTCTGGCCTGCAAAGTTCCTATTGAGAAATCAGCTGACAGTCTTATGGGAACTCCCTTGCAGGTAACTAACTGCTTTTTTCTTGCTGCTTTTAAGATTCTCTCTTTGTCTTTAATCTTTGGCATCTTATTATGATGTGTCTTGGTGTGGGACTCTTTGGGTTCATCTTGTTTGGAAATCTCTGCACTTCCTGGACTTGTAGGCTATTTCCTTCACCAGGTTAGGGAAGTTTTCTATTATTATTTTCTCAAATAGGTTTTCAATTTCTTGCTCTCTCTCTTCTCCTTCTGGTATCCCCATGATATGAATATTGGTACATTTGAAGTTGTGCCAAAGGCTACTTAAATTGTCTTCATTTTTTTTGGATTCTTTTTTCTTTTTGCTCTTCTGATTAGTTGTTTCTTGCTTCCTTATGTGGATGAAAAAGGGTCACATACTAAACCTGGCAAATTCAGGAAAGGCCTGCATGGCAGCCTTACAAAGACAAAGACCTAAAGTAACCACATAAGATGATCTAAAATAGAAACTTTTTAACTAAAAGCAGTTCATGGCAGGTAGTCCTCTCCTAAGGCAGTATTTTTCCCTAACAAAAAATAAATATTTATTTTAATTAAGCCTGACTATTGTGTTTTTGCATCTATGATAACATACCTTAGGAATGTCAAAGTAATTTCCCTATTTCTGGACCCCTCAAAGCATAGGCACCACTCTGGAGTGACAAATCTCCTCATCGTTATTGTTATCATATTAATTGTTGACTGTTAACTATCCTGTATTTATCTGTGTAAAAGAAGTATGTGTACATCATTTTACCTTTTATCCTATCCCAGCGATTTACCCACTTTGTTTTCTCCTGGCTCCCTAATCCATCACCAGTGGATTTCATGTAACCCACTTACATAGTCTCTTTTGATTGTAATGTATAAAATAAGGTGCACAGCTGCCATTCTCTGGAGCATGATCTCAATCTGTTGAGGTTTTGCTTCCCAGCAATTGTCAGTTTGGCACGAGTAAAATCATAAAAATTCTCTACAGGTTTGAATGTTCCTTATGTTGATACTTATATTCCAAATCACTGATTTTATTCCCAGCTTCACCTACTCTATTGCTGATTCCCTCTTAATTATTCTTCATTTCAGTTAGTGTATCCTTCATTTCTAACTGGCTGGTTCTTTTTTATGGTTTCCATATCCTTTTTTAAAACATTGTTTCTTTTTAAAAATTATTTTACTTATTGATTTTAGAGATGTAAGGAGAAAAAGAAACATTGATTTGTTATTCCACCCATCTATGCATTCATTGGTTGATTCTTGTATATGTGCTGGCTAGGGATCAAACCTGTAATTTTGGTGTTTGGGGATGATGCTCTAACCAATTGAGCTACCCAGCTAGGGCTTCATGTCCTTTCTTATGCTGTTGAAGTTCTCTCTAAGTTCAACTACTCTTCCCCTGAGTTCACTGAGCATCCTTATAATTAGTGTTTTGAACTCTGCATCTAGTAGATTGCTTGTCTCTGTTTTGTTTAGTTCTTTTTCTGGAGTTTTATCCTGTACTTTCACTTGGGACATGTTTATTTCTCTCCTTACTTGGTAGCCTCCCTGTGTTTGCTTCTATATATTAGGTAGAGCTGCTACATCTTCTGGGCTTGGTAGAGTGGCCTAATGTAGTAGGTGTCCTGTAGGGTCCAGTGGCACAGCCTCCCTGATCACTAAGGCTGGACACTCCAGTTGTGCCCCCCCATGCAATGTGGGCTGTGTACACTCTCCTATTGTAGTTGAGCTTTGATTGCTGTTGGCACGTCAATAGGAGGGATTTACCCCCAGGAGGATCTGCTGCAAGGACTGGATGCAACTATCAACTACCTTGGAGGATCAGTTGTGCAGTGGCCCACCCGACAAGGCAGGACTTACTTCAGCAGTACTCAGATGCCTGCTGAGTCCATGCCTTGAATGTGTCACTGGCAAGTGGTTGGGTGGTGTTTTGACATTGTCTGAAGCTATCCACTAGGTGTGCTGGCTCTGGGGCCTCCCAGAAAGTACAGGCCAAGGACATCTACCACCTGTTTTCTGCCATGGCCACCTGGTTTGAGCTACAAAGCTGGCTGCCACTTGTGCTGGGCTTGAAGGTGCCCAGGAGAGGCCAAGCTGTCAGCCACAGCCAGCTGTTGCTAGTGCTGGGCTTGGAGCCACCTAGTGAGAGGAACAGGGCCTGCTGAGGCCAGATGCTGTTTGTTTGAGAGATTTTAGGAAAGTCTGATGCCCGAGCCAAGACATGCCATTCTTATGAAAAAGACACAGAAACAGCTTGGGTGAGCCCACAAGTTTGGTGGGGCAAGGTCTCAGGGAAATCACCAAGGTGGGACAAATAATGTTAGCCAGGTTGATGGAGACTGAGAAATGGCACCCACCTGTTGGCTTTAGATGGGGGAGGAACAATGGCCTCTGCCAGCACTTTTGTCTGAGAAAATACTGCTCCCTCCCTCGCCCCGCCCCCCCTTAGCTTTCCTCTGGTACCAGACACTTCAGTTCATCCCTGTATGTCCCTGGAGCCTTTTGAGCTACTGTCCCAGCGCTGGAGCTCAGAGCCAGTTAGTTTGAATAAGTCTGCATGGGCCCTTGAAGAGCAACACCTGGGTTTTCAGCAGCCCTCCATCTCACTCAGCCTCAATCTCCACTGGTTTTTATAGCCAGAAGTTATGGGGACTTCTGTTCCTGGGACTGTGTGGGGTTGACCTGGCTCCTCAGGGTGGACGTCTGCAGCTAAAGTATCCCTCCCTATTTTTGTCTGCCACACGTGGGTGTGAGACCAGCTCATTCAGCACCTCCACCCCTCCTATCAGTCTCAATGTGGCTCTTCTTTAAATTCCTAGTTATGTGAATTCTATTCAGCTAGATTTCAGATGGTTCTGAATGATGGTTGTTCTATAGTTTAGTTATAATTTTGATATTGTTAGGGGAGGGTACCAGTACCGTGTTTATCTACACCTCCATCTTGACCAGAAGTCCTCGATGCCACTTCTGGGCTCAGCCTGGGCTTGTCCCTGAGTGCTTCCTGTGAAATGTAAGTTACAATCTGTAACTGGTTCTCAGTGTGTGGTCTGTGGAATACCTGCATCCAAGTCAACTTTATCAGAATAAATGTTACAATGACTGGATAAATCAATATTTCAGGGCATAGGCCCCAGGAACCTTCATTTTAAACACACACACTTCTGCTAATTCTTAAGTACAATAAACCTTGAAATCTACTACTCTGCACTCTATGTTCCCCTACTAGTGTGCCAGAATATGGCACAAAAAAGTCATTGGCTCTAACATCTGTCCTTCTAGGTCAATGGTTCTCCACCTTGATACTGTCAACATTTAGTTCAGGTAATTTTTATTTGGGGAAGGTGGGGTTGTCCTGTGCATAAGATGTTTAGCGCCATCCCACAAAATACCAGTAGTAACTCCCTTTTAGTTGTGACAACCAAAAATGGCTCCAATGACAAATGTCCCCTGGGAGCAAATTACCCGCTGCTCCCCATGGAGAAGCACTACTCTAGGTAAGCAGTTTCCAACCCTGGCTGCGCATTAGAATCACTCAGGAATATTTGTAAAACTTGGATTATTGGACCTTATCCCAAGAAACTCGTATTTGTTTAAGAACAGAAGCCAGCCAAAACCGGTTTGGCTCAGTGGGTAGAGCGTCGGCTTGCGGACTCAAGGGTCCCAGGTTCGATTCCGGTCAAGGGCATGTACCTTGGTTGCGGGCACATCTCTCTCATCGATGTTTCTAACTCTCTATCCCGCTCTCTTCCTCTCTGTAAAAAATCAATAAAATAAAAAATAAAAATAAAAAGAACAGAAGCCAGGCACCTGTATTTGCCAGAGTTGAGAACCACTTCTCTAGGTCGACACTTGGAGGCAAGGGTCGATGTATGTTTGTGACTTCACGGAAAGTAAAACCCTCGAGCCACATAGGTGGAATTACTTGAAGACCTATGTACCATCAGGACCAGGTGTGTAATTAGGACAATATGAGCCACCTCTTCTGATGCTAGCAAATGGACAACTTCAGCCAAATACATTATAAATTCTTCCCTCCTGACCCCACATATAAATGAACATGGTCAAAATAGAGTCAAAAATAGAATTTGCCTTGATGCTAGAAAAATAGATAGCCTCTTTTCTACTAGATGGTACAGAAAAGAGATATGGCAGCTGAAAAGGCTGCAGTCATTTTCCCACCATCAAGGAAGGCAGCCAAAGGATGGAAAGGGCACTTGGAGGAGGGCAGCACCAACAGAGTCACAGGGAAACAGAGTTGGAGCATTGGTCCCCTTGTGCCTGAATTGTATCCTGTCACCGGCCTCCTTGGTTACATGACAAAATCAATCATCTTTATTTTTCAAATAAGCCAGTTTCAGCTGGGTTTTCTGTTACAACCAAAGCATCCTAACTTGTGCACCTTTCTGAAACAATAGCCTCTTGCAACATGATCTTGCTGAGAGCCTTGCTACTCAATGAGTGGCCCTTGCTAGCAATGCAGAATCTCAGGCTCCTCTCCAGATCTACTGACTCAGAAGCTGCATGGTAACAAGATGCCTGAGTGACTCGTGTGAACATCAAAGTTTTAGAAGCAGCGGCTTAGATAGCCTAGCTCTCAAGCACTCAGCCAGGTGATCAGGAGACAATGATAAGGAAAAACAGACGTGATTACTTGGCTTCTCTGACTTGGTTAGATGCCCCGTTTTATACTTGGCAACACCTCATCTTCATCAATTCATTCATTCTTTTACTCATTCAACCAATATGTAATTAGTACTACATTTATAAATGTAATAAAAATAATGAAAAGTAAGCAAAAAAGAGACAGGGAGCAGGGTCTGCCTTTAAGAAGCTCACTCTCCATTTGAAAAAACAAATAGTACTTAATCACAAACAAATGTCAAGGTGTCAATTATATAAGTGCTACCCGGGAGAGGTATATGGGGCCATGTGGGAGATTTTATCTGATCAGGGTCAGGCAAGGCTGCCCCGATGAGATCTGAAGGGCAAGTAGCGAACGCTAGGACAGGGGAGAGAATACCCAAGGCAGAAGGAAAGGACAACACGTAACCCTTCCCATTGCGGGAGAAGTGGGGTGAACTCAGCGAGCTGTGAGAGGTCAGGTAGTCCTGGATGCAGAGAGCGGGGTTGGGGGTGGGGAGGTTCCTGATGAGTTTGGAGGAGTGGCCAAGGGCCAGGCTTTATAACACTTTAAAATCCATGTTAGGGAGTTTCCCCTTTTTAATCCCCAAACTATCAGGAAGCTACTGATTCATTTTATTTTAAATTTTATTTTATTGTGGTAAGAACACAGCATCAGATCTACTCTCTCCACAAGTGTTGGAGTGTAAAATGTACTACTGTTGACTCTAGATTGACAACATTGTACAGTGGATCTGTAGAGTTTATTCAACTTGATGGAAACTTCATGCCTATTGATTAGTAATTCCCCTTTTCCCTTCCGCAGTTCCTAGAAACCACCATTCCACTCTATGATCCTATGAATTTGCCTGTTGAGACACCTATCCACATCTCAGTTTCTCAGGGAGCATGAGTTAAGGTAGAAGAGTAAAGAGATAGATGAACCCCAGTTGGCCTGGGACAGTCCTAGTTTGTGTGTATTCTTCAGCATCACTATAAATGTGTCCTAGCCTAGCAGGTAAATTACATATTTATTTTATAAGAACACTAGAGGCACCAGTGGGGTCCCTTGGCCTGGTCTGCATGGACTGGGCTGAAACCGGCTCTCCGACATCCCCCAAGGGGTCCTGGATTGCGAGAGGGCACAGGCCAGGCCAAGGGACCACACCGGTACACAATCGAGGCGGGGAGGGACTGTGGGAGGGCTCCAGGGCTCCAGGGCAGGTCTGACCCATCTAGCCCAGTCCCCATCAGCCAGACCCCAGCAGCAAGCTAATCTACTGGTCAGAGCATCTGCCCCATGATGGTCAGTGTACATCATAGAGACTGGTCAAATGAACGGTTAGACACTTAGCATATTAGGCTTTTATTATATAAAAGGATAAGTTTTGCAGTTGAGCCATCCAAGATTTGTGTGGGTTTTTTTCTTTATTGATTAAGGTATTACACATGTGTCCTTATCCCCATTGCTCCCCCCCACACTCATGCCCTCACCCCCCTGTTGTCTGTGCCCGTTGGTTAGGCTTATATGCATGCATACAAGTCCTTTGGTTGATAAGCCATCCAAGATTTGAATGGAATTTAGTCCCTTGGTGTTGTTAGCAACTTACTTAACATCTCTTACCTCGGTTTGTTTAGCTGGAAAATGTCAATAACAATATTTTCCTCAAGGGGTTATTATTGAATAAATGAAAACAATATGGGTAAGAGAACAGTGAATGGTAGTTGTTACCACTCTCATCCTCCCATTGGAGACGCTATTACTCAAGACTCTTTCAGCTTAAGTGTGAGAAATACACCTCAAAGTCACATACACAGAAAAGACACTTAAACATAAAGCTGAGATGGCCAGGGCTTTTCAGACTTTAGGTGTTGTGGGGCTCAGGTGATAAGTGATGTCAACAGGATCTTGTGTTCTTCCTCCATCGTTTAGTTCTCCTTTCTTACATGTTGGCGGCATTCACCAAAGGCTTGCAAGGTGATGAAGAAGGTAGCCTCTGAGAGCTCCTGGATTAGTGTTTAGAGTTCCTGATTTTAGAAGGAGGAACAGCCTTTATTTCCCAAGGTCTATACCAGTCCTTGGAAAAGGGCTCTGTGTACCCCCATGGGGTCCTGTATTCACTTAACCCCACATCCAGGGGCACAGAGCATGCTGATTGGTCAGCCTGGATCATGTGCCACCACATGGCAAAAGAAACAGATACCCTTGATTAATTCTTCCATCATGCAGAGTTGGGGAGACAATGTTCCATAGAAGGAATGAAAGATAGACAGAGATCTACACACATATCCTTAACAAAGGATTGTTAAATTGCACTCATCCCTCATGCTCCTATGTTGAGAGAATGGTCTCTGATATAGATACATAGAATTGGCTTCAATTCATGAAGAGCCAAAAGGAGAAAATCATGTATTTTTATAAAAGTAGTTTTTTTTTCAAAATGGTGGAAACACACATGATATGTGGCCCATAGTAGATAATGTATCTGATAACATGGTTGCTCTTGCTGCTGCTTCTCCATTTGCCAAGTGCACCCACTCTCCCATGTTCTCTGCCCTGCTCTGTGTCATGTGCACCCACTCTCCCATGCTCTCTGCCCTGCTCTGTGTCAAGTGCACCCACTCTCCCATGCTCTCTGCCCTGCTTTGTCTTGAGACCAACCTCTCAGGAGTGCCTAACCCAGCTCTCACTGGGTTCAGAGCAGGGGCAAGAAAGCGAGGCTAGGTCATGTCTCCACATGCTCAGTCTGAAGATTTCTCGAGGCTCTGGAATCATGTCCCCACCCCTTTGGCCTTTTGTGAGAGTGGTAACAGCTTCCCACTGTGCTAGGGTACTTACTTCATCATGCCCTGCTGGTTCCTTAACCCTGACTGCTCCTCTCCACAATGGTTAACTCAGTTCGAGTCTCCTTGCTTAAACTCTTGAATATGCCATCTGTGTATTGCCAAGATTCAGACCCATAATTTGCCTACATTCGTTTTCTCTTTTCCCCCTATTATACAAGTAATACATATCATGAAAATAAAAAAAAGATGAAAAATTATACTAATCTTACCCCTAGATGTGATGAATACTTACATTTTGGGCTATAGCTTTCCATATTTTATTCTTTACATGTAAATATATACAGGGTAGAGCAAAAGTAGGTTTATAGTTATGAGTATGTAAAAGACAGAGTTTATTCTTATATTACTATTTATTAATTATTGTATTCTTTTCCATACAAACAACTGGAAACCTACTTTTGCCCACCATCATACAGGTTTATTTAAAGAACAAACATGGAATAATCATTAGATTTTTAAATGGAAAGTTCTCTTCTGTCAAACATCAGAGGGAAGGCAGGCAAGGTGTGTAAGAGATCAACCAAAGGACTTGTATGCATGCATATAAGCATAACCCAAGGACACAGGCAGTAGGTGGGTGAGGGCATGTGCTGGGGGGCAGGAGTAGGTGGGGACAGGTCAATGGGGAGAAAAGGAGATATATGTAATACTTTCAACAATAAAGAATTTAAATTTAAAAAAAGTTCTCAAAGGAAAAAATGTATAAAAATAGTCTAACTTCCTGTTCAAAAAGGTAATAGGAAGCTAATGTTTTCAGATTCAACTTCAATCATATAAAATTACCTTTATGTTTGTAGAACATTATTATTAGCATTATTATAACTTTGCCTTTTTCAAAACAATTATTTTCCATGTTCTCTCATAAAGAAGTGACTTACCTTTCAAATTTTACTTAGGTCAGAAAAAATAAATGTGGGGGATATTTTTTTACTTGACTGACTTTCTGTGAACTTCTACTATTATCATAGTAGAGAAGGAAAAAAAAGGAATTGAAATGAGATGGAACATTTTATAATTTCTATTTCCATCTAGAGGTGTTATATTTAGCTCTAAATGAGAATATAACATTTTCTCTAGGTATTTCACTTCGAAAGAATTAAAAAAATTACCAAGTGACGACGAGTATTTTAGAAAACACAAACGTTATATGCTGCACACTAAATGGACTGCTGAATCAGCGATGCCTGTTAACAAGGAAAAAGGATTTGGGACTCTGTATCCTGCCAAGAATTGTCTTCTAACTACCCCTTCTCCCTGCTCCCCAAGCATGGCTGGAACCACTCACAATTGTTCAAAAATCAGTCGTTCCACAAAGTCAGTGAACATGAAAGCCACTTCAGACCCTGATGTGGACTGAATGCTTGTGTCCCCCAGTTTACATAGTGAAGTTTTCCCCCAGTCTGATGGGGGGAGGTAATTAATTGATGAGGTGGAGCATTAATTAATGGGATTAGTGCCCTAATAAAAAGAGGCCTCAGAATTCTCTCCCACTCTCTTTCAGCCATGTGAGAAGTTGGCTGTCTGCAACCCGGAAGAGGGTCCTCACCAGAAGCTGACCATGTGGCACCCTGATGGAGGTTTGTTACAGCAGCCCCAAGGGACTAAGACAGTGTCCTTTAAAATGAACGTGACCACATTTACAGGTCCAAGTTATTCAGAGTGACCTAAGATAACAAAGATTTACTCATGAAAAGCTGTGGAGCATTCAGACTCCCACTCAATCAATTCTGTGATCCGTTATCTTCACTATCTCCTTTCAGATGATATCCATTGCTCCTCTCTCAGAGTTCCTAATACTGCCTAAGGAAGACATGGAAAACATAGATTCCCTCACCCCCTTACTGTCTCCAGCTCCATTAGTTCAGTTTTCTAAACCATTGATTTTACAGTAATTCCTAAGAGATCCTTCTGGATTGCATCATCTCTCTGACTCATCCACCTCTGAACTCTTGGCCCCAGAAAAGTCTTGGCCTGGGTGTAAAACCCACTTCTTGGACTGGACCTTGCCCTGTTGCAAAGAGAATTGCTAGGTCAGCCAGATATCTTGTCAGTGTTGTCTGGAGCTGTGTTCTCCACATTGTTCTGGTTCCCAGAACTTGATGAATAGTAGAGCTTTGGAAGGCATGCTTAAAGATATGGAAAGACCTTGAAGCATCGGCAGTGATTGCAACACAGTGTCCACTCCACCTTAACAATGCCTGGTGGTATCTATGAGAGTGTGCCCATACTTCCGGGCAAGATGGCAGCATAGGTAAATGTGGTACTTGTCTCCTTCCCACAATCACATCAAAATTACAACTAAACTACAGAACAACCATCATTCAGAACTGCCTGAAATCTGGCTGAATGGAAGTCCTACAACTAGTGAATTAAAGAAGCCATATTGAAACTGGTAAGGAAGGGTAGAGACACGAGACAGTCTGGTCCCATACACAAGTGTGGAGAATAAAATCGGGAGGAATATTGCAGTTGCAGAAGTCCTGTGGAAGGAGTAAAAGATCCTAGCCCCACATCAGGCCCCCCAACCCAGGTTCCAGAGCCAGGAAGAGAAGTCCCCATAACTTCTAGCTGTAAAAACGAGCAGGGAATACAGAAAACCATAGGACATTGAAAAAAGAAATAGAGGAAGATACAAACAAGTGGAAGCACATACTGTGTTCATGGACTGGAAGAATTAACATCATTAAAATGTCCATCTACCCAAGCAATCTGCAAATTCAACACAATCACTATTAAAATATCAATGGCATATTTCACTGATCTAGAACAAATATTCCAAAAATTTAAAACTGACCCCGAACAGCCACAGCAATCTTGAGAAAGAAGAACAAAATCAAAGGGATCACAATTCTGGATATCAAACTATACTACAAAGCCATTTTAATCAAAACGGCCTGGTATTGGCATAAGAACAGGCATATAGACCAATGGAACAGAACAGAGACCCCAGAAATTTACCAATGCCATTATGGTCAATTAATATATGACAAAGGAGGCACGAGCATACAGTGGTGTAGACAGTCTCTTCAACAAATGGTGTTGGGAAAATTGGGCAGGCACATGCAGAAAAGTGAAACTAGATCACCAACTTACACCATACACAAGAATATACTCAAAATGCATAAAAGACTTAAATGTAAGTGGAGAAACCATAAAAATCCTAGAAGAAAACATAGGCAGCAAAATCTCAAACATCTCACATAGCAGAATTTTTGCCAATATATCTCCTAGAACAAGAGAAACAAAGGGAAAAAATAAATAAATAGGACTACATCAAACTAAAAAGCTTCTGCACAGCAAAAGAAACCACCATCAAAATGAAATGGAATCCACTGTTTGAGAGAACATATTTGTCAATGTTATAGCTGATAAAAGATTAATTTCCAAAATATATATAAAAAAACTCATACAACTCAACAAATGGATGACAAAAAATCCAATTGAAAAATGGGCAAAGAGGACGTATAGAAGGCCAAGAGACATGAAAAAATGCTCAATGTCATTAATCATTAGAGAGATGCAAATTAAAACTACAATGAGGTATCACCTCACACCTGCCAGAATGGCTACCATCAGTAAATCAACAAACAACAAGTGCTGGCTAAGATGTGGAGAAAAGGGAACCCTAGTACACTGTTGGTGGAAATGCAGACTGGTGCAGACACTATGGAAAACAGTAGGGAGTTTCTTTAGAAAATTAAAAGTAGGAACTGCCCATTAAACCCAGTGATTCCACTTCTAGGAATATATCCTAAGAAACCTGAAGCACCAATCAGAAAGAATATGTGCACCCCTTTGTTCAGAGCAGGATTGTTTACAATAGCTAAGATATGGAAACAGCCCAAGTGCTCATCAGTACATGAGTGGGTAAAAAAGCTGTGGTACATTTACACAAAGAAATACTATGGGCTATAAAAAAGAAGAATCTCTTACCCTTTGAGACAGCATGGAGGGACCTGAGAGTATTATGCTAAGTGAAATAAGCCAGTCAGAGAAAGACAAATATCACATGATCTCAAAAGTACAGAGGCATGGAACAGACTGATAAATCTCAGAGGGGGAGGCAGTGTGGGATGGGAAGAGATTAACCAAAGAACTTATATACTTACTAGAGGCCCAGTGCATGACATTGGTGCCCTGAGGGTTTCGGGGGGGTCCCTCAGCCAGGCCTGTGTCTTATTGCAGTCCTGGACCTGTTAGACACCCTTAGCACTGCTGCGGAGGTAAAAGAAGCTCCTGCCACCACTGCTGTGCTCATCAGCCATGATTCTGGCTTTTGGGTGAGCAATGCTCCCCCTGTGGGAGCGCACTGACCACCAGGGGGCAGCTCCTGCATTGAGCGTCTGGCCCCTGGTGGTCAGTGCGCATCATAGCGACTGGTCGTTATGCTGTTCGGTCAATTTGCATATTAGGTTTTTATTATATAGGACTAGGGGCCCAGTGCACAAATTCGTGCACCTTGAAAGGAACTGTGGACTGTGAGGCTGTGGTGGGCACAGGGGCGGATCTCAGCCCATCCTCCATGCCCCAGCCTGGCCCCTCCCACTGTGACCCCCGGTCCCCTCTCCGCTGGAAGCCCTGCTCCCACTGCCCCTGCTACCGCTGCTTCCACACACTGATGGCGCCCGCCTCACTTGCACCCGCTGATGGCACAAAGCAATTGGGGCTGGCAACATCAGCAGGTATGAGTGGGGCCGGCACTGTCAGTGGGTGTGAGCGGTGGCTGAGAGCAGCAGCTGCTGCCCTGATTGCCCCTCAGGAGCAGGGGGAGGTGAAAAAGCCCTCAGGGGGCATTGGGGCTGGCAGCTGATGCTCACACCCACTGGTGGTGCTGAGCGATTGGACTGGCACCGGGTGCCAGCAGTGGGTGCGAGCAGCGGCTCTGGTGCCAGCAGTGGGTGGGAGTGGGGCCATTGCCAGCAGCAGGTATGAGCGGTGGCTGCCGGCCCTGATCGCCCCTCAGGAGCAGGGGGAGGTGGAGAGGCCCTGAGGGGTGATCACATCTGGCAGCCATTGCTCGCACCTGCTGATGGTGCCAAGCAATTGGGTCCATCGCTGGGCACCAGAAGCAGGTGCAAGTGGCGACTCCAGCGCCGGCAGTGAGTGCAAGCACTGGCGGGACCACGGCACATAGGAGCAAAGAATTTTCAGTAACCACCAGAGGCTCGCCCAGAAGACAGTGACTAGCGCCCCACCTTGGTCTGGCACCCCCCTCACCTGCTCCACCATCCCGCCATGGCCAACGCCTGCCATGTTCTGCACTCTGCTGCTTGCTACCAATGCCCACCATGTTCCACACACGCCCACTGGTGGTCAGCGCACATCATAGCGACTGGTTGTTTGGTTGTTCCACCGTTCAGTCTATTTGCATATTAGGGTTTTATATATAGATATATGCATAGCCCATGGACACAGACAATAGTGTGGTGAAGGCCAGGGGTGGGATAGGAATGGTTTGGAAAGGGGCAAAAGGGAGCAAATGGGGGACATCTGTAATACTGTTAACAATAAAAATATATTTATTTTTTTTTAAATGCCAGTTTTGCAAATGGGTTATACATATTTATATTTCTCCCAACAATATAAAAGAGTTTTGGTAATTCCACATCCAACTTGTAATTTTCACTTTCTTTTCTCATATATTAGTATCTCATGATGGATTTAATTTTCATTTTAATGATAACTGATTTAGAGCACTTTTTCATGTGCTTATCAGACCCTTATATAGCTTCTTTCTGAAGTGTTCATTCAAATAGTGTTGGGTTGTTTTTCTTTTTAATGTGGATTTGTAAGTGTTCTTTATATGAATGCAGTCCTTTGCCAGATATATATGCACAGAATTTTTCTCCCAAATTATCTTAACTATTTATGTTGCCAATCACATATTTTGATGAACTGAAGATGTCATTATATTGTACATTGTCTCAATTTTTCCTTTAAGAAATATTGGCCAACCAAAACAAACAAACAAGCAAACAAACAAACAGCAGAGATTGAGGCTGACTGAAAGCTTCTGGAGTCCCAGGTATTCCTCTTAAAGGGCCAGTGCATGAACTTACTCAGACTCACTCCCTCTGAGCTCCAGCACTGGAGCAGCAGCTTGAAAAGAACCAGGGACTTACGGGGAGGAACTGAATTGTCCAGCATTAGAGAGAGAACTGGGGGATAGCTTTCTCCCAGACAGAAGTGCTGGCAGAGACCATTGTTCCTTTTCTGAGACCTCCCCCAACAAAGCCAGCAGGTGGGTGCCATATCAGAGATTACATCAACCTGGCTAACACTGTTCACATTGCCCTGGTGATTCCTTGAGACCCTGCCCCACCAAACTTATAGGCTCACCCAAGCTGTTTCCAGTGGCTTTTCCATAAGAATGGCCTGTCTTGGCTCATGATTAAGATAGTCCTAAATTCTCTCAAACAAGCAGCAACTGGCCTCAGCATGTCCCACACCTCTCACTAATTGGCTCTAGCCCTCGCACTAGAAGCAGCCAGTCTTGATTTGCAGCTTGACCTTGCCTAGGCACCTTCAATCACAGCACAAGTAGCAGCCATGGGCATATTGCTTTGTAGCTCATGCATGTGGCCCCAGGCTGAAAACAGGCAGTGGCTGACCTTGGCCTGTACTTCCCAGAGCAAGCAAACCTGGTAGACAGCTTCAGACCATGTTGAAGCATCACTACCCAAGCACCTCCACACTCAAGGGGCAGATTCAGCAGGCACCAGAGCCTACTGAAGTAAGTCCTGTTCTATGGGGTAGGCCCCTGCACAGCTGATCCTTTATGATGGTCAGAGGTTGGAGGTTGAAGGTCAGAGGTCGGTGGTCTGTAGTAGAAGCCAGTCTTTGCAGCTGATTGGCCTTGGGGTGAATCTTGCCTATTGATGTGCCAACAGCAATCAAGGCTCAACTACAACAGAAGGGTGTATAAAGCCCACATAGGGGTCATACCTCAAGTGCCCAGCTCCAGTTATCAGGGAGGCTGTGCCACCAGACACCTACTACTTAAGGCCACTCTACCAAGCCTGGGATTTGTAGAAGCTCTACCTAATGCATAGAAACAAACACAGGGAGGCTGCCAAAATGAGGAAAGAAATAAACTTGCCCCCCCAAATAAAACAACACACACACACAAATAAAATAAATAAAATAAAAAAGAACTAAACTGAAAAACAACTAAACAAAATGGAGACAAGCAATCTACTAGATGAAGAGTTCAAAACACTGGTTATAAGGATGCTCAATGAAATTAGTGAGAACTTCAACAACATAAAAAAGGACCAGTCAGAAATGAAGGATATACTAACTTAAATGAAGAATAATTTACAGGAAATCAACAGTAGAGTAGATGAAGACAAGAATCACATTAGCAATTTGGAATATAAGGAAGCCAACAAAAAAACAACAACAACCAATCAGAACAGCAAAAAGAAAAAAAATCCCAAAAAATGAGGAAAGTTTAAGTAGCCTTTGGTACAACTTCAAGTGTACCAACATTCACATCATGAGGGTGCCAGAAGGAGAAGAGAGAGAGCAAGAAATTGAAAACCTATTTGAAAAAATAATGACAGAAAACTTCCTTAACCTGGTGAAGGAAATAGATATATAAGTCCAGGAAGTACAGAAAGTCCCAAACAAGATGAACCTAAAGAGGCCCACACCAAGACACATCATAATTAAAAGGCCAAAGGTTAAAGACAAAGAGAGAATCTTAAAAGCAGCAAGAAAAAAGCAGTTAGTTATCTACAAGGGAGTTCCCATAAGACCATCAGCTGATTTTTCAATAGAAACTTTGCAGGCCAAAAGGGATAGGCAAGAAATATTCAAAGTGATGAAAACCAGCTGGGCTGCATCAGGGCAGAATGGGGTGTGTCAGGTGAACAGTGCTCCCTCCCATTCTTCAGTTGGATCCACAAACCCCGCAGCTGGTGTGGAATTCCTGTGCTGCCATTGCTTTCCACCGTTCAGGCTCAGCACCTGGTTCCCAGCCTACACCTGGGCTTCACTGGCACCTAAAGGGAAATGGGCCACTCTACTGCAAAAGAGGCCACTGTTGTGTAGCCCGGGTCTGCAGTGTTGTTTTGGTCTCCGATTTCTGGGCTCTCTGCCTTCTCAGGTGGCAACATATTCCTCAAACCTTTGTTCCCCATCAGGAGCAGATTCTCCCAGCTCCTAAGCAGCTGCATGACAAAAAAGTGTGCTGGCGAGACTTGTTTTAATGGCCAGGATTTTGTAGGAGATGCTCCTGATGAGATTCGAAAAGATCCACTAGGAACCACTAAGGAGGTAGAGTTTTGTATCTAGACATGACATGGAGACAATAAGATTACAAACAAGCACCAGGAAGTGGAGTCTAAAATCCTGGGCAGGACTGGAGCTGCCCAGCCTCAGGAAGGAGAATTTAAGCCAAGTTTCTTAAACCTTTAAGGATAAAGAAAAGAAGGCCTAGGAGAGGGGAAAATGGCAGCGGAATAGACAGACGTGTCCGAGCCTTGTCCTGGAGCAGATAGAAAGAACAGCTGAGGGTCACATGGGAAGTGTTTGTTGGAGAGAGAGAACTACATAACCAGACACCCAGAGAAGAGAAACCATAGGGAGACAAAGAAACAGCTCGCATATGAAAGAAAAGCAGGCATCATCAGAAAAGGAAGTAAACGAAATGGAGGCAAGCAACCTGTCAGAGAAAGAATTCAGAGAAATCGTCATAAGGTGGCTGAAAAGAATGGAAGACAAATTCGACAATATGTGTAAGAACCAAGAGGAAATGAAGAAGAACCAAGAAGAAATGAAAAATGACATCGCTGCTGTAAAGAACTCAATAGAAAGCATCAAGAGTAGACTAGAAGCAGAGGACCACATCAGTGAGCTAGAAGACAGGGTAGGAAAAAATACCCAAGTAGAGCAGCTTCTAGAAAAAAAATTTAAAAAGCAGGAGGAGAGCCTAAGGGAACTTTGGGACAACACGAAACAAAACAACATCTGCATAATAGGGGTTCCATAAGGAGAGGAAACTGAGCAAGGAATAGAAAACCTGTTTGAAGAAATAATGACAGAAAACTTCCCTGATATAGGGAAGAAAAAACCCACACAAATCCAAGAAGCTCACATAGTCCCAAGCAAAATGAACCCCAAAAGACCGATGCCAAGACACATTATAATTAAATTGGCAAACACCAACAACAAAGTAAGAATCTTAAAAGCAGCCAGAGAGAGACAGAAAGTTACCTACAAAGGAACCCCCATCAGACTAGCGACTGATTTCTCAACAGAAACTCATCAGGCCAGAAGGAATGGAATGAAATATACAAAGTCATGCAAAGGAAGGTTCTGAATCCAAGAATACTGTACCCAGCAAGGCTATCAATCAAAATTGAAGGTGAAATCAGGAGCTTCACAGGCAAAAAAGGACTAAGGGAATTTATTACCACCAAACCAGCAATGCAAGAAATGCTAAAGGGTCTGCTGAAAACCAACCAAGATTATGCTATCCAACAAAGCTATCATTTAGAATTGAAAGACATATAAATAGCTTCCCAGACAAGAAAAACCTAAAGGAGTTCATCACCATCAAACCAGTGTTACATGAAATGTTAAAGAATCTTCTTTAAGAAGATAAAAAATATAAACAATAAAATGGCAATATATATATCAACCATTGAATCTAAAAACAAGCAGAAAAGAAACAGACTCATAGATACAGAGAATGTTTTGACGGTTGCCAGTGGTGAGGGGGGTTAGGGAGATGAGTGAAAAAGGTGAAGGGTTTAAGAAGTACAAATTGGTTGTTACAGATTAGTCACGGGGATGTGAAGTACAGCATAGGAAATATAGACAATAATCTATATATATAAAAGGCTAAGTGTCTGTCTGTCTGACTGGTAGCTATGACACACACTGACCACCAGGGGGCAGACGCTCAACTCTGGAGCTGCCATGATGCACACTGGCCATTTAAAAATAAACGGCACCACGGACCTGGTGCCAACAAACCAACACTTGGCTTCCCCCAAGTGGGACACAGGCCCCACCACCACCCCAGAGCAACAACCACCAAATCGCAGCCAATGCTGCTGAGACTCCATGGTGCAAAATGTGGCCCCCAGCCCAGCCCAGAAACGGTCGCTGTGGGTGCCGGGTAATAACGTCATGTAATAACACCCAGCTTCCTCTCCCTAGCAACTAGCCTCCTTGCAGTTTCTTCAGCCCAGCAACATGACTTGCTTTATAGCCAGGTACAAACATTTTACACTTTAACCAAATGTTTGTGAAGCGTTTTCCTGTGCCTCATCTCATTTGATCCTCACAGAAGTCCTGGAGTAGGTAGATAGGAGACTCAGTAGAATCCTATTTTCTTTTCATTAGCCAGAAAACAGAAATTTAGAAAGTTTAGAAACTTGACCTGACTGAAAAGAAGTAAGAAATGGTAGACCTTGAAAATGACTTCAGGTTTTCTCACTGCACAGAATATAGTCAAACACTGCTGCAGTTAAGTATTTTACCCTTTGTTCTCCCCGCGTGATCTACAATAATAATCTGCTTCATGGTGATATTTACTGCTGTGTTGCTGACAATTACCTGAAAGAGAAGTTGGGGTGCTTCACTGGGCTGGAAAAACTTTAGCTAAATCAGAAAGCAGGTCTAATTAAGCAAGCTTATTCTATATATATAAAAGGCTAAGTTGACTTGCACATGCACGATACATATAAAGTTCTTGCTGGTGCCAATCGCACGTGTGTGTTTCAATCTGTCATTGTCAATTGTGAATTTGGTTGACACTTCTATTATAGAGAAAGGGTGAATAGAGATATTAAAATATTTCTTCTAATTAATTTCCATTCAATGTGTACAAATCCATGCACCAGGACACTAGTATTCTAATAACTATGTTTGGTGTGAGATGGGTATGAGATTTATTGGGATGATCACTTAGTAAATGATGTAGTATCTAATCACAGGGTTGTACACCTGAAGTTAATGTAATAATGTATGTCAACTGCAATTGAAAAATAAAATTTATTTTAAAATGAAAAGAGAGAGAGCCCAAAACTTACTCTGTTCTCTTGGCCTCAGTTCAACCTCCTTTACTTCAATACTTCCAGAAACCCACATTCTCCATACATCCCAGTAGACCGCCTTTGGCGCTGTGCTGACATCATAGTGTCCTTCTTAGCATTTACCAGCATCTCATATTGTACTTCACACACACCACCTCCAGCCATCCCTCAGCTGAGCTTTGCTAAGATACTAGGCATTCTCAGTTGAAGCAGAATAAATTTTGCTCATTAAGCAAAATGTAGGACCCACATGGAAAGTACCTGGCAGGAAGCTGCTTAATGGGTATGGGGTTTTATTTTTTGGTAATGAGAATTTTTTGCACCTGGATAGAGATGGTGGTTGTGCAATATTCTGAATGTACTAAATGCTGCTGAATTGTTTACTTTAAATGGTTAATGTTATGTTGCAAAATAATTAATTTTATGTTATGTGAACTTTGCCTTGACTTTTTTTAAAAAAATATTTTTATTGATTTTAGAGAGGGAGAGGGAGAAAGAGATAGAAACATCAATGATGAGAGAGAATCATTGATCAGCTGCCTCCTGCACGACCCCTACTGGGGATAGAGCCCTCAACCCAGTCATGTGCCCTGAACGGGAATTGAACCGTGACCTCCTGGTTCATAGGTCGATGCGCAACCACTGAGCTACACCAGCCAGGCTTACCTCAACTTTAAAAAAATAAATATGTGTTGAATGAGTACTTACTTAGACCTTATTTCAGAACTCTTCCCACAGCCAAGTGCAGACTGCTCTTCACCCAGCCCAGCACTTCAACAACTTCGGTACAAAGTTTCCGAGTCTGCGTGAAGATGAGAGCACATTCAACCATTATTTGGAAAAACATTTCAAATATTTGCCTCCATCAAGATGACACAGGACATGGTTATCAGCATAAGGCCAACCCTACAACTAAGTTTTTGTTTGTTTGTCTTAGGCTATTTTACAATAAAATTTGAGATAATTTAGATGCATATGCAGTTATAAAGAGTTATAGAGAGATCCTGTGACCCCTTCACTCAACCATCACAATGGTCACATCTTGAAAAACTATAGAATAATATCATAGCCAGGAAATAGACATTGATATCATCATCTATCTCATTCAGCTGCTTTATATGTACGTGTGTGTGTGTGTGTGTGTGTGTGTGTGTGTGTCCTGTTTCTATATGGAAGTGTAACGACAATTCCTTTCAGTACATACCATCGTCTGTTGACTAGTGAGAAATTCCAGAGGGAGGAGGGATGGTGGCACCACCAGAGTAACCACAGTAAATGGCCGAAGTGCAGCCTAAAAGAAAGAGATGTTTCTAAAGTTGTGAGCGGGGCTCAGCAGCCTGGAACCTGTTAGTTAACCTTTCCTCTTACATTCACTTGACCCTTTCAGCGTGGCGTTCTCAGGTTGGCTGCCACACATTTTGTTTAATACAACATGCTGAAGGGTGTGATACAGTGAGACTTTCTTCTGTCATTTGAGAAAATGGGAAACTTGCGGTTTGATAGCATTGAAAGGTACCTGTGAGACTGGGTTTACTTACAAAGAACACTTGCTAGTTCAGCCTCCTAATACATTTAGCCTCAGGTGAAGAAACAGACGTGAGGACCTTGTCCAGGGTTTAGTGGGGTCCGTCCTATATGTTAAGTGAATTCATCTAAAGGTTGTAGGGATTGCTCTTTTCTACATTGCAGTCACTGAAGGATTAAGTATCTCTTACCTATTTGGCCTGCATCCCACCATCTGCTGCGAATAGCATGTAGATTTTAGTCTTAGCTGTTTCGGTAGTGCTATCCACAAACCCCCTCATCTCCCCCTACCCCACCCCCACACAGAATTGCACATGATTCAATCAACACCTTCCATTCTTCTAGACACAATGATTGGTTCAGAAAATGCACATGTCTGAACGTAGCCAAAGAGATGCAATCCCTGATCTTTTGCTAGAATGATAAGGGCAAAGAATCTCTTTCACTGGGATAATGTGTAGACAGAGCACCAGTGAGCACCGGCAGAGACAGCGCGCTGTAAATGAAGCCAGCAAGGACGAAAGAGACGTGCCAATCCTACCTGAGTATTGTTGAAAAAAAGACAACGGCCCCAAAATGGAGTCACGGGTGCTAAGCCCATGTCATCAAACCAAGACTTACTAGCTAACCCAACTGCAGTTCTAGCCTCTCCTAGGAATGTCACCTGCAGCCAGTCAAGCTGGAATCACCTGGTCAGCACTGGAGAGGTAATCAGCCTGATGGGCCCCTGCCTGAAACAGCCCACCGTTGCCTGGAAACTCCCTTTTCCCTCCCTCTTTCATTACATACATGTCCTGGGAGCTCTTTCTTACTGCTGCATGGGCTGCTGCGCGATCCAGGGTTTGTGGAATAAAGCCCAGTTGAATTCTGTTTGTTTAACAACTTCTAGAACCAGCTATACCTGAAGCTCTAACTTTTGTTACACTAACCAATAAGATAATAACCTACCTTTTTGTGTGTGCTTAAATACACATAAATTGATTTTATTACTATTTTTTTTATCACTAGCAACTCAGTGAGAAGGATCAGTGGCAAATAACATTTATTAGGTTGAGCTTGGGGCCATCCATCCTTAAGTTAATTTAGTATTTGTCCTCTCATCGTTCAACAATCCCCTTATCTTGTCATCTGTCTGCATTACCGCCCGCAGTAGTTTGCCTGACCTGCAGCTTTGGTGCGTGGTGTAAAAGAAGTAGAGTCACCGAGTGGCACCGGGGGTACATTAGAGCTTCTGACCCCACACTGTCGTTTTTTAAACAGATTAGGCATGTGTGGATGGCAGCTGACCATCTGGCCTGCTTATGTAAGTTCTGTACTGAAATGGCCCAGGCCTCATTGTTTATTGATGTGATGCAGGCAGCCTCTCTAAATCCTAATTCAATCTTCAGTCCCAGTTTTGTAGGCTAGGAGCTCTAATGACTGCAAGAGAAATATGTGCTGCTTCAGATGGCACTATTAAAAGAAAATTGTTCCCAAAGAAATTCTTATCTCCTGGTGGGGGGAGCTAAGTCACTATAAATGATAGGAAAGGAAATTACGAATGTGTCTTGTTTTCTCCTTATTGGAGGCATTGTTTTATCACAACTGTCAAGTCAAGCACACACCTATTTTGAAAAGCTCTTTACGGCTTTGAATTAAAGCACAAATGGAGAAATAAGAGGCTGCATAATTACAGGAGCTAATGGAGCTCTGCTTTGCAAGGCAAAGGCAGGGTTTTGCTGTTACTTTTTCATTCACAAGTGGCACCGGCAAGGGGGTGAGGCGTGGCAAAGACGCTGGAAAAGAAGAGAAAAGCTACAACAAAATGCAGTTAAGAGAAACAACCAACAAGATCAGCAGAGGCGGAGCAGGAGACTAAGAATCTTGAAAAGGAAAGCTGAGGCCTTTCTAATTGTGGTCCCGGAGGCAGAGAAAAAGAGAAAGGGACAGGGAAGGGGACGGGGCCTCAGATTCTAACTTGTTTCCACTGAATAAGCACAGTCAGCCAATCCATCAGTGTTGATGTAATCTTTGATGTTAAAAAATTTCATTAAGCTGGTTGTTTCTGTTTGCTCTCCATCACAGGTGATTTCAATGGACTGGGCTCCTGCTTAGTCACGGCTCCTGTTCATCACCCAGTGGATGTGTTTGAGAGGCCAGCAGAGGGAGCCCAAGATTAATGGGTGGGTTCCAAGGTTAGCCAAGGCTACCATCTTCCCTGTTCAGGACTCCCCAATCCAGCTTATGACCAGGAAGCTCTTTCCACATGCCTCCTCTTCCCACCTCTCTTTATCTCCCCCTAGCTTCTCTCCAAAACAGCCATGATCCCCAAACCCAAATAGTCTGAGTGCTCCCACCTTTTACCAAAGAGGTCACACAGGTTGACATTCTGATGGTAGGTCCCTTGATGGATGGTAAAGAAAGGCCCCAGTGTGGGTCTAACATTAAAAATCATGTTGAATGAAAGAATGTTAAATGTCAAATAAAAAAGCCTATGATCTGCCCTGGCCAGTGTGGCTCAGTTGGTTGAGTGTCCTCCTGTGCACCAAGAGGTTGCAAGTTCGATTCCTGGTCAGGGCACATGCCCCGGTTACATTGCAGGCTCAATTCCCAGTAGAGGGCGTGCAGGAGGCAGCCAATCTATGTTTCTCTTCTCTCTCACATTGATGTTTCCCTCTCTCTTTCTCTCCCTTCCTCTCTCTCTAAAATCCATTTAAAAAAACATCCTTTTTAAACAAAGCCTATGATCTACTGTTAAGTGAAAATTACAGGTTACAAAACTGGCAATGATAGCAACTCAGTTGTGTAAAGATTTTTTTTTATTATAGAACAAAATAGAAGTTTGTCAAATTAAGAGTGGTTGATTTTGAGGTGTGATGTGTGTATGGGGGAGTATTTCAGAAATTTTTTTCTTGCTTCATTACGTATTTATAACTTTCATATGTATAGTGTTATGCAGTCAGTGTATACAGCTTTGATAATCACAGGGGAAAAATACAAGATTATACATGCTTGTGTATGTTTCATGTGTTCTTATACAATACTCTGCTTTATAACACCACAGGAATGTTCACGTGACCATACTAAGGAGCAACACAGAAGGAAAGAAAGAAAATGAGCTCTTATTAGTCCAATGTGCTAAGGACTGTATTAGAAGCTAAGGAGTGAGAAGATAAATCAGTTACACTCCATGGCCTCGGGAAACCTATAGTCATCTACATTATCTCATTTCCTTGTCACTGGCTCTGAAGTGGATGGCACAGTCATGCAGTGCTAATGATGGGATACAGCCTGCATCGTTAGACAGTTTTGTTCTGTGTGAACAGCTTAGGGTCCACCTCCAGAAACCTAAATGGGATAGCCCACTACTCTGATCGTATGGGCTGTCCTTTGGCACGGCTGGTAGAGCAGAGGGCTGTTTACACCAGCATCACCACGGACACGTGGGCAATGCCTCGCGCTGTGGCTACTATGCCCCTGGGTGGTAGGAATTTTTCAGCTGCATTACCATCTTATGGGACCACTGTCGTATATGTGATTCCTCGTGGTCCACAATGTCATTATGTGGTGCTGACTACAGTAGCCTCAGTTTGACAGGCAGGTTCCTATAAGCAAGTGACCCAGGGCCACTTAACTATTGCATGGCTGACTGGATCTTCACCTCCAAAGACTCTCCTCCTTCCCAAATTGGAGTCATCATAAGAGTCATAATTCCTGCCACTTCCTACCTGAATTATTTAATTGTTGTTTTTTTTTTAAATATACTTTATTGATTTTCCACAGAGAGGAAGGAAGAGGGATAGAGAGTTAGAATCATTGATGAGAGAGAAACATCGATCAGCTGCCTCCTGCACGCCCCCCACTGGGGATGTGCCCGCAACCAAGGTACATGCCCTTGACCGGAATCGAACCCTGGGACCCTTCAGTCCGCAGGCCGATGCTCCATCCATGGAGCCACACCGGTTTCAGCTATTTAATTGTTTTTTATTTCAACCTATTTTAACAAAAATTATTTTTAAAGGAGTTTTATACTACTAATGTAAATGCAAAACAGAGTATGTTCCATAAATAAAGGATAGCCATTAAATAAGCACAATAAAAACAAATAAAAATGTACACTAAGCCTTCTGGGAGGCTCTGAAGCTCTCTCTCTTTTTTAAAAAAAAATATATTTTATTGATTTCAGAGAGGAAGGGAGCGGGAGAGGGAGAGAGAGAGAGAGAGAGATAGAAACATCAATGATGAGAGAGAATCCTGTAACTCAGGCATGTGCCCTTGACCAGAATCAAACCCGGGACCCTTCCGTAGGCAGGCCAACACTCTTTCCACCGAGCCAAACAAGCCAGGGCTGAAGCTCTCTCTTTGCCATAAAGAAGAGAATACCACATCTGAGAGAGATGGTCACGACACACTGGCCCTCGCTGAGGCTTTCTCCTGGACATCGCCAGCGGGTCGGAACAAGTACTGAAAGGGAGTAGCTTTGTATGCAACTTGTTGCAGAACTTCTTCACTGATCCCAACGTGGCTTTGAGAAATATGGCATTTGATGCAAAGCCAAGAAAAACATCCCAGCCAGAGCAGAACAGAGAAACCTAGCCGTTAGAAAGACAAGACTGAGTTCAAAGACTGTGTAAATCAAATTTCACTACCATGAGTCTCGAGATTATGGGAGTATCTATTTTTTATAACAAATAAATACCTTGAAACATCAGCATTAAATGGAACATGAAACTGAAAGCAGTTTTTGAAAGAATAAAAATGTATGTCTCATGTTTGAGAGGGCATTCCATGAGAAGACAGTGCATTGCGATAGGAAGAACATACATTTACGAACTGAATAGACGTGTATTCAGATCCACTCAGCAATTTATTACACATATACCTACACTTCTCTGAGCATTTTGTTCCCATCTATAAGCCTGGGAGAGGGGTGGATAGTTTTCTCTCCTGCGAAGGTCATTTGCATAATTCCTTAGATTAAAGGATAATTTTCCCAAAAAGGTAAAATCGTGGTTCTTATATAAAAATGAATACCTATTGAATATTTTATTTAACTTATTATTAGTGAAATGTTACAACTCATTCAAAGGAGAATTCAAAGAAGAGAGACAGAGATAGATGGGAGGGCTGAAATAAATTTACAAATGGACAAATACTGTCTTCTTCCACGTGGGAGAGGGAAACTGACCATCCACAGGACAGACTTTCTTTGAATATCTGTAGACTAGACTTACTTACATTACTCTAGTTTTCTCAGCAACTGCTGAACTATTGTGGTCAATACAGGAATTTTAGGAAAACAGTTTTCAAGTTAACTTTTATTTCAATCTTGTGAAGAGCTTAGTGAGAGGCTAAGATGTGTATTAGAACTACATGCCCCCCAGAGACCTGTGCGCCACTGAAAAATATCCAGTCATCCCTTTTGTTTTTTTTTCCAAAGTCTTATTGTTCCTCGAATTTATATCAAGACCTGATCGGCAGAAGGTAACACTATTTTTGAAAATAACAGATTTATAATACAAAGCAAATCAACTAGAAAAAAAACTGTTCTCCTTTAAAATATCACCAGTGCTGATGATCCTGTAGTGACCAGCTTTACTAGTGGAAAAGGTGGGACAGGAAGGTCCCTTCCATCTAAAAGCGTAGGATTCTATCATCTAGACGATTATGACGCTTTATTTCTATTTTACTAAATCTAAGTTTCAAAAGGTTAGAGGTAAATTAAAAATCAGCCTGTAATAAAAAAATAAGTAATTTCTGAAATTAAAGTGAAAATTAAGGAAAAAAATGAGTCAATAATAGAAAAAAATTAAACCAATTTGCAGTAAAATTTGAATGATATAATCCCAGGTTTTCCTTATTTAAGAAATACTGACAAAGAATGACACTATCAAAGATGAGTGATGACAAAAGCTCTAACTCGATGTCCTGATCAATACAGAAATTTATGGTAAAGCAATTTCCAAGACTTTCAAAGTGGCCTACATAATGATTTTTAACTCCTTTGCAAGTTCTCAAACAAAGAATGTCACTTTATACAGTAAAGAAGGTAATTCAAAGTGCATTTTCTAAGCAATAAAGGAAGCTTGTGAGTGTTTGGAAGTTGATTTAATTTCATTAATTTCTTAATTTCCTTTTGCGCTCAGATTTCGAATAGAGCTCTCTAATTCTCTCCACAGGCCTGCACCGCCCTACACTGGCTGGTTCGTATTGTCCCTGGAGGGCCTTTCTCACTGACAGACCAACAACTCAGTGATTCTCTCTCAACCATTTAAGCTGTCCAAGTCCTCCAATAAACTTAGCAAACAAAGCAAAGGAATCCAAATAACATTTCCTTCTATTCACAGAAACTTCAACTTTTATGTGCAGCAATTAATGCCACTGTTTAACCAGGAGTGACATTTAAAAAATGGGGCAGTTGTTATTTACCATAGCCATGTAATGAGGTGTCAAAGGTTATCACAACAGCATATCTGTGTTTAAGTGGGAAGAGATACAGAGCCAAAGTCAAGCTAGCTATCCCTGTTTTGTTTCCCAACGGGAGGCAAGTCTGCTAACATAGACTCCGAGTACCTAACGCAGCAATGGGCACAATGGTCCTTTTCAGTTTCTAGCCCTGCTTTCCTTTCTATTGTGGGTGACAGAAGCAACATTAGAATAGAACAATTCTAACTGAGTACCTGCAATGTGTGATATTTTACTGGCATCTTCTCTTGGTCATGCTACATGTATGCATTTTCTTTCCCGTCGTGTAGAAAAAGGGTAGCTAGCTTCTAGAAGTGATCTCTCTGGACACAGGAGTGGTGAGCCCGCGCTGATGGTTGTCTGGGGAACGTGAATGTCGTCAGGACCTCCCTTTGACCACCACCTCTACGTGTCCCATCTCATGACCTTGCTTTCTCCCAGATTCCTCTAGCACGTTCTCGCTATGACTAACACTGTCATTTTGTGGCAGGCAGTTACACAGAAATGAGCAGAGCAAGGATGATGGGGCAGGTACAGAAGGTCCCCAGGCTGGAAAGCCCCAGGGGCCTAGCAATGCACAATCAACTGTAGGGTGGGACCTCGCCCCAGGATGACTTTTCCTCCCCTAGCACGTGCTGGCCATGTGGTTTGCATCCCTGACCTTTCCTCCCTAGAGATAACATCTAGGCCTCCCTTGTATTTCAGCTCCAGGCCCAAATAAGCAACAAAACCAGCCAGGCTGACCTGACCTCAGGACGTACGACCCCCTGCCCTGGTGCAGGCCAATCAACCAGTGCAGACTACAACCCTGAATGGACACACCTAAAAAGCTGCTGAATATTCTATAAAGATCTTTCCCTGGGACCTCCCCTAAAATCTCCGCCCTTAAAACCCTTAGTAAGGAGGACCCAGGGCACTCTCCCTCCTGGGAGCACCCCAGTGCCTTTCCCTTTCCCCCCTGCCTCTCCCTCCCCCCACCCCACCCCCAGCCTCACTCTCCCTCCCTGCCCCAGGCACATTACCATCAGCTTCCTCACTTCCAAATTCCGAAGGCCCTTCCTTTGCCTCCATAACTTGTTTCCTCAGCCCATTCCTTCTAGGAATGACTGCTTCTACCTCTGTGATTTACCAAGTAAATGTTCTCTTACAGTTTGGGTCTTGGCTCTGCATTCTCTCCTGGCCAGAACCCAAGAACCGAGGTTGCTGAACCCAGGTTTGGTCTGACCCCACCGGTCAGGCACCTGGTGCCATTCCTCCGCCTACACAATTTCAAACCTTCGTCTTCGTATTTGTTGAAAAAGGCCTGGCTGTAGAGACCCAGTCGCCCCTGGCTCTGGGCTTACAGGTGAAAGACACTGAGGCTTGGAGTGGGTGAGGTCGCACGTGTACTAAATGGTCCATAAATTTTAACCCAGGATTTTCCGTTTCCATGCCAGTGTTCTTTCTTATGCATGGTCCCCTCACTGCGAGTAAAGTTGTATTCCTTTTAAAACTGATTTCCCTGCTCTTTGTAACAATAATGCAAACTATGCAGGAAAATGCAAAATAAGAAAATAAAAATTACTCGAATTCCCACCATACAATGATTAATACTTAGAGGTATTATTTTCCAGTTGTTTTAATGCATCTTACAAAATTGGAATCATCCAGTAATTACATTAGTCTATATCTTTTTTTTATTTTTAATCAACATATTAACACCATTTTCTTATTTAAAAATATTTTAAGAACATGGTTGCTAATCATTGCAAATAATTTCTTCATATTAATGTACCAGTTCATTTCAACCACTCCAGTGTCATTTTAAAACGATCTTGGTTATCAAACTCTTTCATCTTAGATGTTTTTTCCATAAGTGGAATTATTACATGAACAAGGTATGGAATTCAAATTAAGGACATTGGCTTTTATTATCAGCAGTTGCAGATGGAACAGGATAAATAGCAGGGACACCCTACACAGAGAAGATAATTACAAAAAAGTTACATGTGATAGACATGAGCATGTCTGAGTCCGTTATAAGACAGGTTTCTCACAATTAAAAAGAAACCCCTTCCCCGTAGGCAGCATTTACACAGCACCAGGCATTCAGATCAAGAACAAAAAGTGGTCCCCCTGCGAGTGGCAGTCTGTCAAGCGCTGCGTCATCTGTGCAAGCTCCGGTGGCCTCTGGGCTCACAGGGCACTGCATCTTTTTAAAAAATATGTTTTTATTGATTTTGGAGAAAGAGGAAGGGAGGAGAGGAAGAGAGAATAGAAACATCGATGAGAGAGAAACTATGGGCTACCTCCTGCATGCCCCCCACAGGGGATTGAGCCCTCATGTGCCCTACGGGAATCAAACAGGCCACATCGTGGTGCACGGGATGACGCCCAACCCACTGAGCCACACTGGCCAGGGCCAGAGCACTGCATTTTTCAACTGAGAGGGGAAAACAGTCCGACAACACTGCAACCTGACAGTGCTGTGCGAGGGACGGTGTCTTAAACGTTTCTGTGGGAAGCATGAAAGGTCACACGCTTACACTGCTTTCTTGTCCCGCATAAAATGATAAACAGCTAAGGATCCGTAAACTCGCTATTGCCTGGGCAAGGTGGCCTATTTCTTCATCCAGAACCGGCAGCAGCGCCACTTCCTCACGGGCGGCCTCCGACTCGTAGGCAGAACGTAGAAGAGTTACTCTCACCGCTCCCCTCCTCGCACTGCCTCGCACAGCTCCGTGGCTCTGCCTCGCACCGCTCCGTGGCACTGCCTCGCACAGCTCCGTGGCCCTGCCTCGCACCGCTCCGTGGCCCTGCCTTGCACAGCTCCGTGGCACTGGGCGCTTGTGCAGGTGGGTCTGCATATGTGTGGGGGAGGCTGCCTGCCCCCCAGTGACAGCTTCCAGGGAGCAGGTTCCTAACTCACGGTGGTGGCTATTGCCAGCGGCTCACTCAGGGGTGCGTTGAACTGCGCTCTCCTTCCCACTAAAGAAAACAAACTAATCACAGAAACGCACCACTGCTGAGCTCCCTTGCTGCCAGGTGGCCAGGAGATGGGTAAGAAGATCCAAGCAGGAATGTTGGGTGGAATTTTCAGGAAAGCAGATCAGAGGGTGAGGAATCTTCTGGAATACACATTTCCCCTTCCTGCCTGGAATGCAGACACCGCTGGAGTGGGAGCAGTGAGCCTGGGACCCCAAGGAGAGAGTAGAAGCAGACAGGGTCCCCGAAGGCCCCTGGGAGTCCCTGTGTGTGCACAAGGCTGCCTGCGAATAGACTTCTCCTACATGAGAAAAATAAAACCCTTACTTGGTTTAAGCCAGTGGTCAGTGGTCGGCAAACTCATTAGTCAATAGAGCCAAATATCAACAGTACAACGATTGAAATTTCTCTTGAGAGCCAAATTTTTTAAACTTAAACTTTCTCTAACGCCACTTCTTCAAAATAGACTCGCCCAGGCCATGGTATTTTGTGGAAGAGCCACACTCAAGGGGCCAAAGAGCCGCATGTGGCTCGCGAGCCACAGTTTGCCGACCACGGGTTTAAGCCATTGCTTTTGGTGTTTCTGTCACTTGCTGCCCAGCCATTTCTAGCCGGTAGAGCAGCATCCCTAGCCCTTGGAGCAGTGCCGGGCACGCGCAGACGTTCAGCATCGATGGAGGAGGAGAGCCGCGGAAGGCATTCAGAATCAGGTCCCCATAGGTACATGCTGGTGTTCGTGGACGCCAATCATATTTTTCATCTCTAAGATTACACTCTAAATCAATTGACAAAGACACAGGAGAAAAATAGAAAGGTCTATTTTTTAAATGAGCTTCGAGTCATTCATTTAATATTTATTGACCTCCTCCCATGTACCAGACACCGTGCCAGGCGGTGGAGGGAAAGCAACACACACGCAGGCCAAGCTTCCTCCGCTCACGGCGCCTCTGTCTGTGGGGAGGAAAGGCAGTGAACAAGGTCCCGTGTGTTAGAAGGCCGCGGCATTGAAAGAAGGTGATCTGAGGAGCCATCTGAGCACAGACCTGAGAGGGTGACGTGCGAGTATCACAGGGAAGGGTGTTCTAGGCAGAGGGAACAGCAAATGCGCTGGCCTGGGCCTGGCCGGTGGCTCAGTTGGTTGGAGCATCATCCTGTTCACCAAAAGGTGGCAGGTTTGTTTCCAGGTCAGGGCACATACCTAGGTTATGGGTTCGATCCCTGGTCAGGACACATACAGGAGGCAACCGATCTATGTTTCTCTCTCTCTTCCTCTCTCTTAAATAAATTTTTAAAAACGCAAGGACTTGCAGTGAACACTCTCATGGTCTTGCCCATGTGCCTCAGTGACCACTTTAAGGACAGCCTGAAGTCAAAGTGTCAGCACCCACATCCTTTGTGCCTCGCTTCCCAGTGTCCTAGGGGCACTTCCTTCACCTTCCAAATAAATGATTTGCACTCAGCTGCTTGTCTCCAAGTCTGCTCCTGAGCGGACAAACCGACAAAGGCCCACGTTTGGGCATGTAAAGAGGCCAGCACTGCTGTAGCTGCGGGGAGGAGTGGGGGGGTGGTGGAGGGAGTTGGGAGAGGGTGGTCAGAGAGGAAGTCAGAGAGGAACTAGGTCACAGGGCACAGGCCTGCGGGAGGCTCAGATTGGACACCAAGTGGGATGGGAAGCGAGTGCAGGTTTGCAGTGACACGTTCTGACCTACGTGGTAAAGGCTCACTGTCGCTGCTGTGCTGGGAACAGTTTGAAAAGGGTGGTGATCCTGGAAGCAGGAAGACTTCTAAGGAAATTACAACGCAGACAGGTAACAGGTGATGAGAGCTTGCGCCAGAGTGGTAGCCTATGGCTGCTGAAGCCACAGAGAGCTCTGCCTACACACGAAGCCACAATGATCGCCCTGTCCCTCCTCACCTCAGATGAGTTTATCCTCCGAGGAGAGCCGCCGAATCGTGGTGCATTCTTCTGTAAAGTATATTAAACGTCAGTCAAATTCAGTATGTATTGTTCCAACAACAGGCAGAAGGTCGTTGAAGCTACAGTTCTGAACAGAGATGACCATGTAAACAGTTTTGCAAGGCAAAGCAGCTACTCCGTGGGCCATCAGGAAGGCGTGCTCATGTGTGCTAAGCGCGCACTGAAATGTTCACAGGGCCCCAAACTGGACTTCCACGTGCCCCTCGGCGGCGGAATGGGTGATGTTAGTATGTGCAAACCATGGAACACACGGCAGTGAGATTGACTAAACCATAAGCAATAACGTATATAAACTCACAGACAACGTGCAGGAAAAGAAGCCAGATACAAAACATAATTCTACTTATAGGAGCTTCAAGACGCAGCAGACCTCATCTGTGCTGTTCTAAGTCAGGGGACTTCTCGCTTGGGTGGGGCAGGGTAACTGGATTGGAGCGGGAGGGGAGTGCCCAGGTGCTGGGTACGTCCTAGTTCTCGGGAGAAGTGCTGAGTACCGGGGTATAGGCGCTTTATGAAAATGAAAATTTGCTGAGCTGTACACTTTTGAATTGTGCAATTTTCTGCAATATAGGATATATCGAACAAGTTTAAAATTCTGAAGCTCTAGAACATTTACACACACACATAAGTGTGCATATGTAAATGCAAAACTGACCTTTCTTATTAGGCAAAAAAAGAATGCTGTATTTATCACAAAATTTTGTCTATTAACACTTTATGCCAAAGCAAAACAATAAACAGGTGAATTATTCTTTGCCTCCTGCGTGTAGTTGCAATCAGAAATAACATTGAGTAAGAAACAATTATTTTATCTTCATTTTCTTTCAAGGTTAATTCCCGTTAAAGCTGGCCTCACCCGAAACACAGGCCCACTCTACGCACGGGAAGTGTGCTCCTCAGACAGAGAGGCCTGCCTGCTGTGGGCGCCAAACCCGCAGGAGCAGGGCAGGAGAAACAGCCGCTCTGCCGGGGGAGCCTGGAGAGTTCCCTGTGAACTGTGGGGTGCGGAGGTTCCAGCGCCAGGACCAGAGTTCAGGGCCTGTTACCAGGTGAAGTGAGGGGGATGAGCTGGAGGAGAGCCCATTCCCTGGGGGGATTCTGGTGCCTCTGAACACCAGTACAGTTGTCTCCTCTTATTTATGCGGCGATTTGCCGAACGCCTGGTCATTTCCCAGCTCCGTAACAGCCCTAGGGGCTGAGAGGACTGAATCTCCAGGAATGCCAGTCCTCTCTTCCTGCACCACATAGTAACCTCTTTTCTTTTTTTTAAATATGTGTTTATTGATTTCAGAGAGGAAGGGAGAGGGAGAGAGATAGAAACATCAGTGATGACAGAGAATCATTGACCAGCTGCCTCCTGCTCGCCCCACACTGGGGACCGAGCCCACAACCCGGGCATGTGCCCTGACCAGGAATCGAACTGTGACCTCCTGGTTCATAGGTTGACGCTCAACCACTGAGCCACGCCTTTTCTTCAGCTCTTGCATGCCTGGCTGCAGGCGTCAGCCTCCATCGCTCCTCACTGCTGCATCAGCTCACCCACCCACTGACCACCATCAACAGCCACCTCCAGCTCCTCCAAAGGGATCGAAGCCTCACCCAGCGCGCCCCCCCCCCCCCCACCCCCCGCCCACATTCTCTACCCACACGGTCAGGAGATAGAATAGCAAGTTGGTGTTTCACGTCCTTATGTTGTGGTGAACGATAACAATTTGATTTAAATGATGAATAACTGAAAGGAAATACACTGAATTTGTAGATTTGGGAAAATGCTGAGAAACGTATTAGCCTCTTGAGGATTGTGGAGTAAGATAATGGAAATGAACCTTAGAGAACCATTGGGACAAAGCTTTAACATTAAAGTCTGGCGATCTTGGGGCTCAGTCCTGGGTCCTGTCCTTGGTCCCCTGCTCTTCTCTAAGTACTCACTCCCTTGGTGACTGTTTTTCCGTTTCACGGCTTTAAACATCCATATGCCAATAACTCCCAAATTGTACCTCTAGCACAGACCTTTCTCCCAATGTCCAGGCTCACTTACTCAACTACCTCCACAATTTCCTGTCGGGTGTCTAATAGAAATGTTGAAATTAACAAGGCCAAAGCTTCGCTCCTGTTCCTCTACTCACTCCGCCCTGGCCGGTTCCACAGGCGGCCTTCCGTGTGTCAGCAAATTTCCACCTCCTCTCGCCAGCTGCTCCAGCCAAAAACCTTGGGTTCATCCTTGCCTGCTCGCTTTGTCTCCCTCTCTATATCCTATTGACCAGGAAATCCTGTTGGGTCTACCCCCAAAATGTACCCATGGTCTGTGTTCTTTTATGTGATGGTCAGTCAGGGGTGGCCACAAAAGGAGACACAGGAAAGGCTAGAAAAGCAAGGTTAGTACAGTCACAGGTCCTGGGAGCACAAGGCCAGTGAGGAGCGCCAGGCCCTGCCAGGAGGCTGAAGACAGGAGGGAGGCCCACTTAGAACCTTTGTTAGGGTTTCTGCAGGAGCTGAAAGGCAGGGAAGGGTAAACAGTTCGAATAATTTTTCAGGCTTCAAACTATACAGGTGGTCCCTCGTTCCCAGGTACCTGGCCATGGGGCGATTAAGGCAGAGAAATATTGCCTCCTGAGCTTCAAGAGCCTGTTGGGTGAGGAGGTGTGGCTCTGGATCAGTTCACACCTGAGGCACACCTGGCCCTTTCCTATCTCGAAGGATTCATTACCCTAAGACAAGCATGTCAAACTCGTGGCCGGTGGGCCATGAGTTTGACATGCTTGTGAGATGAGCAATAACTCTCCAACCAGAAAGGTGTGGGTTGTTTTTTTTTTTTTTTTTTTTAACTTTTTAAAAATTCTCATCAGGTGATATGTTTTTATTGATTCTAAAGGGAGAGGAAGGGTGAGGGAGAGAAAGAGAGAGAAATATTGATTTGCTGCCTGCTATATGCACACTGACCAGGGATCGAACCCACAACCTAGGCATGGGAACTGAACACGCAACCCTTCCAGGTACAGGGCAATGCTCCAACCAACTGCGCCTCACCGGCCAGAACCAGAAAGGTGCTTTTTGTTGTTGTTGTTGTTGTTATTTTAATATAAGATGTCAAACCATCATAGCCTACAGAAAGTAAAATTATATAAACAATAGAATCCAGAATCTAATCACTTCTAACACTTCCACTGACAATGCCCTGGTCCAAGTCATCATCGGCCCTCACCTGGATTAAGCCAGCACTCGCAGGCCCTGGAGGATGGACGCCCCTCTCAGTACGTGAGAACTGGGCAGGGCACCAACAGCACCACCTGTGGTGACTTCAACAACGTTCACCTCTCACCCACTCGCCTGGCTATGCACGTTCAAGTGCTTTGCCTTGCAGCACAGACTCCCCACTCATTCAACAAACATACCTCAGACAGTGAGCACCCGCCCATGCCATGCACTTTCCCTGCACTGTGGGCACGGCGGTGAGCAAGGCAGGCGAGGGGGCTCCTGAATATGCCCCTCCTAATCTAGAGTTGGCAGTGACGAGCCCAGAGTTGGCAGTGACCAGGTCGACTCTTTCCCTATCCAAGTGTGACTCAAAATTATTTTAAATTCTTTCTTCTTACTTTAAAATATTCACTCACTCTCCAAATGCATAGGAAAATACACACACAGAGAGAGTGTAGGTTCTGGCACCAATCCCAGTGTTGGGGGACATTTGGCAATGTCTGGAGACAGGTTTCATCCTTTCAACAGGAGGGGAGGTGTCATTGGCATCTCGTGGGCAAGAGGCCAATGATGCTGCTGAGAATCCGACAATGCACAGGACAGCACCCACTAACAAAGGGTTAAACTGGCCCCCAATGTCAAGAATGTTGAGGTTGAAAAACCCTGGGCCAGGGCTAAGTAAGTACCTTCTCTCCTTTCCTCAACGCCCTCCATCACACAGTGGAGTTCGCATCCCTTCAATAATCTTCTAAATTACATAGTCATGACGTTAGTAGCTTAGACAACTAGCTTTCACGGTCTGGGTCTCAGTTTCTGTAGGAGGTAATCTGCAAAGATTGCCCCCCCCGCCGCAATAGAGCGTACCATCTGATATTCACACCTTCGTATAGCCCTCTGCTCTTGAATCTACTAGTAAATGGCCCCATGCCACAGTTGAACTGATATAACGTACAAACGTGAAATTCTGCCTGATTCAGGCCTAACCTTTAGGAAGGCCTGGTGGTTCTGCTTCTCTGGCCTGAGGTGCCATGTAAGAATCCAGACCCCTGGCTAAGGAACCAGATGGAGAAGCTTACACAGAGAGGCCACGGGGGCTCTGCAATGGCAGGGAGGGACAGAGACATCAGACAAGGGGGCCTGTTGAGCCCCCAGGTGTCACAGAGAAGAAGATCTTCCCAGCTGAGCCCAATCCGCTCACAGATTGTAAGAGATTTTTTTAAAAGGTTGTTGTTTAAGCCGCTAAGTTTTGAGGTAGTTTGTTATGTGACAATAGACAATTAAAACTGTTTCTTTATCTTTGAAATGAGAAGATGGGACAAGATCCTAATATCTCAAATCCTTGAGCTAAACAAAACCTTATCTTGAAGCACAATCTGTGGATAGCTGTTAAAAAGGCTGTTTTGTGGGGGTTTTGAATGCAGGTAAAAACGAACAGTGGAAGTAATTAGACAATAATGGGTTCCCTTCCTCACATGGCAAGAAGTCTGGAGCCAGATGGTCATTGGAATTAGTTCCGTGGCCTCATGGAGTCAAATTCAGTTGCAGTGATTCCAGGCATTCATAGCATGCCACGTGGCCAGAAGCTTACTGCTGTACAGTAGTGGCCCACATGAGGATGCTGTGATAGGAGGAGGGAGGAAGAAGGGGAAGGCCAGTACCAGCCACATGTGTCCCTTTTTAATAAGGAAGTCAACGTTACACAAAACTTTAGCATCAAGGACTTCTCATGTTTCATGGCCCAACACTGGGTCATATGCCAACCCATAGCTGCCAGCAAGACTGAGGGATAGAATTGTCAATGAATGAGCATACTTGATAGCTTGAAGGTGGGCCCATTGCCACTATACACAAAATCAAGGTGCCGGAAGGAAGAATTGGGGGATGAATTTGGAGCAATAAATCACCTGCTTCTGAAGCAATGTGAAAAGCACAAAAATGGAGTTAATCAGACTGAATTACAGGAGGAGGGGCATGATCCCTGTTCATTCAGCCTCCCCTTTCTTCGCTGTGGCCCCTACCAAAATGAGACTCCAAGGGGGCCTCCAAGAAGATGGCAGGACTTCAGACAGTCAAGTCTAAAAGTCACTTGACTGTCCCTTGACAGACTTTCCTGTTCTTACCATCTAGAATCTGTACAGTCAATTAATGTGGTTTCTTGAGGTATTAAGTTCCTTACTTTTCTTTTTTTGTGGGGTGGGCATCTTAAATCTTATCTGTTTCAAATGGTAAGTTCCCCAGTATCATGAAATTTCATTCATTAATTTGCTTATCAAGGTCTGTTAGGAAACCCAGGCATCTCTCTCATCCGATCTAATAAAAGAGTAATATGCAAATTAACCATCACTCAGCTACACCACAAGCCATACCCACCAACCAATCAGGAGCAAGTATGCAAATTAACCCAACCAAGATGGCTGCGGCCACAGAACGAGCATGAGGCTTGGGTTTCCCCGGCAATGAAGGAAGCCAAGCTTTCCACACACCCTGGTGGCCCCAGGCCTTCACTCAGGCTACAAAGTTTCAATTATAGAAGATAAATAAGTCTCAACAAAAATGGCGGCAGCCATGGAGCTGGAGAGAGCAGGAGGCTTGAGTTGCCCCCAGCGATGGAGGAAACCAAGCTTCAGCAGCCCTGGCCTGCCTTGGCCTTTGCTTAAGGCTACAAAGTTTCAATTATAGAAGATAAATAAATCCAGATACCAGGGCCTCAGCTTGGTTCGCTGGGGGCATGGCCAGCCTGAAAACCACCACAGGCCCCTCCCCCAGGCCGCCCCACGCCCTAAGGGAACCCCCACCCTGATCCAAGACACCCTTCAGGTCAAACCAGCTGGCCCCCCACCCATGCACCAGGCCTCTATCCTATCTAATAAAAGAGTAATATGCAAATTGACCATCACTCCAACACACAAGATGGCTGCCCCCATGTGGTCAAAGATGGCTGCCCCATGTGGACACAAGATGGTTGCCACAAGATGGCCAGCAGGGGAGGGCAGTTGGGAGGGACCAGGCCTGCAAGGGAGGGCAGTTGTGGGCAATCAGGCAGCAGGGGAGGGCAGTTGGGAGGGACCAGGCCTGGAGGGCAGTTGGGGGCGATCAAGCCTGCAAGGGAGGGCAGTTAGGGGTGACCAGGCAGGCAGAGGAGGGAAGTTGGAGGCAACTGGGCCTGCAGGGAAGGGCAGTTGGGGGGGACCCAGGCCTGCAGTGGAGAGCAGTTGGGGGGGACCAGGCCTGCAGGGGAGGGCAGTTAAGTGTGACCAGGCCTGCAGGGGAGGGCAGTTAGGGGCAAACAGGCTGGCAGGGGAGCAGTTAGGCATCTATCAGGCCCTAACCACTGGCAGGCGAGTGGTTAGGTATGATCAGGCTGGCAGGCAGAAGCGGTTAGGGGCAATCAGGAAGTCAGGCAGGCGAGCAGTTGAGAGCCAGCCTGGATTGTGAGAGGGATGTCCGACTGCCTGTTTAGGCCCAATCCCTCAAGGGGTTCCAGATTGGAGAGGTTGCAGGCTGGGCTGAGGGACACCCCCTGCCCCCGTGCACGAATTTCATGCACCAGGCCTCTAGTATGTAATAATCAATTAACATGCTAAAAAATTTTCAAGATCATTGTTGCAATGATCCTCACAAATGCTCTGTGAGGTAGGTATTATTACTCTCATTTTACAGATCAGGGAATAAGGCTCAAAAGATAAGTGAAAATGCCAAGGTCACATAATGCTAGAAATGCCACCCAAATCATCTGACCCCACTAACTACCAGAGTTTCTTCCAGGAGCTGGGAATAGATTGGTGAGCAAGTCAAAAGAGATTCTTACCATCATGGGCCATATGTTCTAGATGGAAATTTATTTGAGGAATTGTAAGGAGACCAGTGTGGTTGGATTGGAGGGAGGGAGAGGAGGCATCAGAGATATAATTTGGTCATTTGTCCACAACTGCCTACTTCTCAAACCTCATCTTCCCCCTTCCCATGATCTTTTTTGCACAGGAGTCACTCTGGTTTCACTTTTGTCTTTTTTGAGTTAAGAGTTAAAAGGGTTAAATCCAATGATGCTAACTCTGGATCCCAGTAGTTTTATAAAAGTAGGCTTGTTGGAGAAACGGTAAAGGAGATTCTATGGATGAATCTTCCTAACACTGTTTTCTTTTTTCCTTCTCATTTGGAAGTCAATTGACCAGATGAATCATTGTCTTTGCAGTTAAGAATTGCTGAGTCAAGAAAATACGCTGTTGTACTTTGTGGAACACCCACTCATTCTGTAACACATCTATCCTGAAATGGGGGGGGGGGCACGGGAGAGGAAAGGGTGTTTAAAAGCCATGGCAGTGATCTGTGCTCCAAAATTTAAAGGGAGAGCCCTGATGTTCTTAGTTCCACGGCTGCAGAATTTATGGGATAAGCCTTGGTTTCTGTTAAAACCAATGAACGAACAGACTTTGTATCTGACAAATCCCCTAGGCCCAATGTAAACAAATAGATTAATGATGTCTTCCAGCAATTAGCAATCCCACAGGATTATTGTCCTGACAAACTCTGTTAACACGAGAAGAGAGGTTTGTTTGTTTGTTTTTGTTTTAAGTAAAGTGAAGAGTGGAATTTGAATGTTAGATGTAATCCTTTTGAACCAGAGCATCAGAAAGTTTCAATGGACAAGGAATATTTCAGTGTGCAGGTGAGACCTAGAGTCCAACAACCCCAAGCACTATTCATAAGGCCTCCTAACAGGACACTGGGAAGTACACTTGAGGCAACCACACTTGCCCTTTGCTGTAAGAGCCAAGGTGACACTTAAAGGAAGTGGCAAACCAAGGACTGAAGGGTTGACAGGGCAAGTGCCACCCTTGAAAGACCTCATACCTTAAACTGCCATTATCCCTTTGCTGAAATGCAGGGTCACTGAATGTCAACACTATGGAACAATATGTCAACAAATGGAACAAGAGTGAGCCGTACAGTAAGATAGCAATGATAACGACAACAACAGACAGCTTCTGCCACTTAGTGAGTGTATTATGAGCCAGGAGCTTGACACTTTTTATCTAATTTCACGCTCACATCATCCCTGTGAGGTAGATACTAGTATAATAACAGATGCTTTTAGAACACTAGATGCTGGTATAATCCCCATCACACAGAAAACAAAACTCAGAGTCTAAGTCATAGGTAACATGCCCAAGGTCACTGGGATACTGAATTTCAGGCCTTCAAATTCTAGAAGAAGTGAGCTTAAGCACTAAGCCCCTTTCAGAGCATTTGTGTGAATCTGATCATATTTCTGTTTTTAAAGACTCTTTGAAAGCAGAGTTAGATGTTTTGAAATCCACTGAGCCTGTTTTTCATTGGAGATAAGTCTTTTAGTTATGATTTGATTTGGTTGTATTTCTAAATTCACACATTCACAGTAAACAAACATGTCAAGCTCAGTCAAAGACAATCTAAATTATGTATTAACTAGAGGCCCGGTGCACGGATTTGTGCACGGGTGGGGTCCCTCAGCCTGGCCTTTGCCATCTCCCAATCTGAGACCCCTTGGGGAATGTCTGACTGCCAGTTTCAGCCCAATCCCCGAATCCCTGCAGGCCAACCTGGCCTGAGGGGATCGGCCAAAATGGGCAATCAGCCAGAGAGGAGTCCCAGCCAGGGCTGGGCACAGCTCTGCTGCCATTCATCCGGGCCCTGCTGTGCCTGCCGCTGCCTGGTAGCACTACCACAGAGGCGGGAGAGTCTCCTGCCACTGCAGCTGCACTCGCCAGCCATGAGCCCGGCTTCTGGCTGAGCATCGCTCCCGCTGTGAGAGCACACTGACCACCAGGGGGCAGCTCCTGCATTGTCCCCTGGTGGTCAGTGCACATCATAGCGACCGGTCGACCAGTCATTCCGGTTGTTTGGTCGTAACTGTCACTTAGGCTTTTATATATATACTAGAGGCCCAGTGCACGAAATTTGTGCACTGGGGAGGGTGTCCCTCAGCCCAGCTTGCACCCTCTCTAATATGGGACCCCTCGGGGGATGTCCAACTGCAGGTTTAGGCCCAATCCCTGTGGAATCGGGCCTAAACCTGCAGTTAGACATCCCTCTCACAATCCGGGACCGCTGGCTCCTAACCGCTCACCTACCTGCCTGATTGCCCCCTAACTGCTCCCTTGCTGGCCTGATTGCCCCCTAACTGCTCCTCTGTGGGCCTGATTGCCCCCAAATACCCTCCCCTGCTGGCCTGATCACCCCCAAGGCTTTTATTAGTATAGATATGACCCTGCACAGAAAATTTTACTAACCCTGCTTTACAATAAGGGCTTGACGATTGAATCATTAGGACCAGACACCAAGATTTCCTTTCTTTGAATAGTGGAGGGAATACTTATCTTGTCTTTAAGTTGCCCGGAAATTAAAATGAGATAATGACTTAGAAAAGTATAAAAGCACCATATAAAGACAACTGTCTTTTTAATGAAGTGGTAAAATGAAAAACACTTTTTATTCTCCCCTTCCTTCCTTTACAGCTTTTATTTAAACTTTGAAATTTATAAAAATTTCACTCCAATTTTCATTTCTTTACATTCAACATTATTTTGTATTGGTTTCAGGTTTTATATTAGTTACAGAATAGTGGTTAGACAGTCATATACTTTACAAAGTGTTCCCCGATATTTCTAGTACCCACCTGGCATCATACCATCATTACAACACTATTGACTATATTCCCTATTTAAGTGACAATGGGTTTACAGGTTCCTTTCAGTCTTTCTTTTGTGTTGCTCGTCCTTCCTTTTCTTTCTCACTTCTTCCCTCATTTTCTTTATATAGTATCTCAATTGGCCATCAAAGCTCAGTGAAGGCACTGGGACACGCTTCATCCATTTTACAGACCAGGAAACTGAGGCCAATTCCAGTTGGCTGTGGAACTTGACTCAGCACACAGGAAGCCCTCAGAGCCATGCTCTTTGTGCTTCCTAAGGGGCAGCCGCCCAGCAAACAGAACAAACCTTCCAGTCAGGCTTCCGAGCCTCTTTCTCAAGCACCTCTTCATTGCGGATGCTCCACATTCTTTCCTCTCCCCCCATTCTTTACTGCCCCCCCTTCTCCAAAGCAGGTGGAAGGCTTCCCACTCACTGCCTAGGCATGCTCTGCCATGGGGCAGGGTGTCGCGAGCTTGCTTTTGGGTCAAGGCAGGAGCAGTAGTCACTGCCTCTGAAGTGTGAAGGCCGCCTGAGTGTGGCCGGTTAGCACTGGGAGCTTCTCTGAATCACATCAGTCAGTCCAGTACCCTGCAGTGCAGCACCCCTCCACTGAGGTGGCACCACCCCTCAACCCCCGCCTCAGGGGTGAGGGTCCTGGCCCCTCTGCCAGGAGTCCTTCCATGCCCCTTGATTCCTGGCTGGGCCCACCCACGTCTTGGGGGCACTGCAGAACCTCTGTCTCTCTGCAGATGAGGCAGATCCCTGCCCTAGGTCTCCGGGAAGCTATGAATCTGTGGCCAGAGGCCTGGTCTGGGTCTCAGCAACCCCATGCCTGCAATGTTCCCAGGGACCCCGGGAGCGGCTGGGCGGGTCTGGCCACACACCCCCGGTTGCCGATCTCTGGGAGCGGCTGGGCAGGCCCGGCCACGCCCCCCCAGGTTGCTGATCTCCCCAGGGACCCCCGGGAGGGGCTGGGCTGCCCGGCCATGCCCCCGTTTTGCTGATCTCCCCAGGGACCCCCAGGAGCGGCTGGGCAGCCTGGCCACACACCCCCAGGTTGACGATCTCCCCAGGGACCCCCAGGAGCGGCTGGGCGGCCTGGCCATGCCCCCCCGGGTTGCTGATCTCCCCAGGGACCCCAGGGAGAGGCTGGATGGGCCCGGCCATGCCCCCCCCAGGTTGCCGATCTCCCCAGGGACCCCCTGGAGCAGCTGGGCAGCCAGGTCTCGCCTCCCCGGGGCAGCGATCTCCCCAGGGACCCCCAGAACTAAGAGGATTGGGTGCCGCCATCTTGATCTTCTCAACGGCCGGATAGGCCCCTCGGAGTCCCGCCCCCCAGCCTCCCCCCGGCCCAATCGTGGGTGTAGCGGAGGTGCAGTCAATTTGCATGTTTTTCTATTATAAGGTAGGATATAGATAGATAGATAGATAGATAGATAGATAGATAGATAGATAGATAGATTTGGTTGCCTAGCTGTCCATGTTCTATGCCATTTGGAACAGACGATTTGCACATCGCTTGTTTGTTTGTTTGATTTTTAAATGCCATGACAGAGTTTACCCTTTTTAACAAAACAAAAATAAATCACACATAAATCTCCTTTTGGATGGATAAAAGGGAAGAAGGGAGAGAGGGAGGGTGGGAGGAAGAGAGGAAAGTTGATGGATAGGAGAAAGAACAACCTTTCATAGCATCCTAACTGACATCCAGTGAGGAGAGAGCAGGAAGAGGAAATCATCCTTTAGGTTTCTGAGATGCCTGACAAAAGCATCCTTATGTTAGGAGAGTTCTTGGCCACAGGTAAAGAGAGGCTTCCTTCCCTCTACCAGCTTCTGATCAAATAGCTCATTTTGTAAGGTACCAGGCAACAGGCTCAGAACTTGGAGAGACAGACTTTGGTTAGAGCAGTTTACAACAATGTCTCTTGTATTTTCTTCTCAAAAGTACATTAAGTAATGTGTTAAAACATAGGTCTTATACACCTTCTCAGATTACCCTAACGGCCCTTGCTCTCTCCTGGTTAGTGCCTCATTCACACAGGGTCCTTCTTTCACTTCCAGAGAGGGGATCGCTTCTGAGAAGATGCCAAGGAGTTGGATTCTACAAAAGGTGAGAGGAGAATTCGGTCCCCATGAGGATAAACCTTGGCCAGTGGGAAATGGGGCTGGGCGGGAAGAGGAACATAACTTCCCCTTCCTCTCCCTCATCCATGGACTGTTTCCAGGCACGTTGCCTCCTGTAACTCCTTACAGAAAAGTGCTGTGTGCAAAGCCAACAAGCCTGGTACGTGGTTCACATGGCTCTTCATGGCTGGCTCATAATGCAAAGCATCCCAGTGCTTCTTTCCTTCCTTGCCCGGCTTTTCCCCTCACCACAACCTCCTAAGTCAACGTTTTAGTGCCTTACACGTGGCTGCACAGCTAGAGACCAAACCCTGGGAGCCGGGTGTAGCTATTCCACTAAGTTCTTGCCAATGGGATGTGAGCAGACATGGTATATACAAACTCCAAGGTCTTTTCCTTAAAAAACAAGTTAGTTTACGCCTCCATCTCACCCTCCTGACGCCCTTCTTTTTCTCTATCTCCATCACCCAGTTCCCCACTGGCTGGGAAGTAGTAGCAAGTCAAACAATTTGGGAGTCTACAAATCATTGATGGCTGAACTGCCATGCCAGTACTGGACCATGCATCATGGGTTCTTAAGTGAGAGGGAAATAAGCTTATGTATTTAAAATGAAAATGTATTAGGTGCCTCAATCTTTGCCTCTTTCTAAAGAATTCAAGCCAAGACCAGTAATAATCAGGTATCACCTGCATTTTGTTTGTGAGCTTTCTTCTGGTGAGCACTCTTCCCTTGAGTGATACTAAGTGCCCTGGCTTACGGGAAGGGGCTACTCTAACTTAGAAGGGCAGATACTGCTGAAAACCAGTGCTTCTCTGGTCAGGTTACAGTGGTGACTCCACCCAGCTTTCCCCTTCCTTTATATCTGAGACAACCAACAGACGACATCCAAATGCAAGCATTGATTTCTGGAGCCCTGAGGAGGTGGTTTTCTTTATTTTCAAATAAAACTATGAGAAAGATAGGATGCATGCTCAAATTCTCATGTTAGAGAGGACACAGACTTAAGAAGCTCTCAGGCATCCATCCACTTCCCCTATTAAAGTGACTAAATGAACTCTTAGGAATGGACTAGCCTTGGCCTTTTGTGCTCAACTCAATATGAAAGAAAAACCACCACAAGGCCAATGGCCAAGGCCATGGCCTGCTGAGCAGGGTCAACCAAAAGTCCTCTGGCAAAATACTGAAACCTAAGGACAATGTGTCTGGGGATAGAGATTAGAGGGATTATAGAGATAAATACAAGACAGAAAAAAATCCAAGTATCCCCATCTGATTAGCAATTCTGCTGCTAGACTTTTACCTTAGGGAAATTACTGAAGAGTCAGGCTTACTAGAAAGTGATATTATGGCAGGATTATTCATATTAATGTAATAATACAAATCCCCAAAATAACAGAAGTTCTACTGTTAGTAATATGTTTTGCAAATTCTGGTATATTCACACAATATAATACTAAATAGTCACTCAAAATGGTGATAAAGATTTGTAGCCATCAACATGAAAATGAAGTCCATACAATATATGAGGGTTTTTTTTGTGTGTTTTTTAAATTATTTTTTAATTGTTTAAAGTATTACATATAGTAGTACATATATCTCCTTTTTCCCCCCATTGAATATATGAGTTTTTTTAAAGCATGTTGGTAAGTACAATAAGACAGTGTCTATATTCTAGAACACTGGTTTTCCAAATATGGCCCCTGGGCCAGCAGCATCAGCATCACTTGGGGAAATGCAAATTCTTGGCCCTAATCCAGATCTATTGAATCCGAAACTCTTGTAATAGATTCCACTAACCCAGTGGTCGGCAAACCGCGGCTCGCGAGCCCCATGCGGCTCTTTGGCTCCTTGAGTGTGGCTCTTCCACAAAATACCACGGCCTGGGCAAGTCTATTTTGAAGAAGTGACGTTAGAAGAAGTTTAAGTTTAAAAAATTTGGCTCTCAAAAGAAATTTCAATCGTTGTACTGTTGATATTTGGCTCTGTTGACTAATGAGTTTGCTGACCACTGCACTAACCTGTTGTAATTAGCCTTCCAGGTGATCCTAATGCATGCTAAAGATTGAGAACCACTGGTCTAGAACAAGCAGGAGGTTGCTCTACATATTTATAAGGCATGAGTAAGAGCAATGTTTCCCCTTTGTCGTTCTAACACAGTCCCGGGTTATTAGTTTACAGTGGCCAGTGATAGAACAACCAGCTCCAATGGTCTTAAGCAATTAGTGACTATTATCTTCAGAAACTTGGGCAGGACAGGTTCCGGGACCTCCAGTGAAGGCTCCACCACCATATCATGTGATTCTTTCATGTCTGTGCTTCATTTTCAGCCTGGAGTCAGATGGCTGCTGCCGTTCCATGCATCACATCCAGACATACCACATCAGAGGCGACAAGGACCATTTCCTCTGGACTCTCATTCCTAAGGAAGCCTTTCCCAGGAGCGCTCCTCTCCCCACAGTCCTTCCCTCATTTCTCATTGGCTAGACCTGGGTCACAAGCTCATCCCTCAGCTAACTGCTTTCGACAGGAACAGGAAACCATGATTAACTTAAATTAATCAGGATCCCCCTGAGCTGGAGATAGGCTCACCATCCTTGAACAGAACTGAGGTCCTGCTAGTAAAGAAGAGAGGAAATGGCTTATGAATAGGCAATAAACTGCTACACTGAATCTAGGCTAATAACCACGTTTTCACACTTTTCTATAAAACTGAATTATTCATAACTGTCATCAGTAAATTGTTCGGTGTTGGAAATGGGGCCTACTGTGGTTTGTTTGTTTGTTTTCTTTCAGGGGTGTTCCTTACTTTGGAAATGGCTCCGGAGTCTCAAGAGGAAGAAAAATATATGTCATTCAAGGTTTTCCTTTTTCTTTCTTTTCTTTTAAAACAATTTAAAAGGCTGACAATATCAAGCACTGATAAAACTGTGGAGCAACTGGAGATCTCATACATTGCTGGTAGGAGCATAAATTGGTACAAACACTTTGAAACACCATTTGGTAGTATGTACTGAAGCTAAGCATGCGCTTATCCTATGATCAGCTCAAACTGGAAGCCACCCATGTATCTAACAATGGAAGAATGAATAAAGAAGGTGTGGCGTATGCATACAAAAGCATACTACACAGCAATGAAGATAAACAAGCTACTGATACCTCCTTCCTATACATGGATGTACCTCACAGATAAAAGATTGAATGAAAAAAGTCAGACACAAAATATAGTTCCATTTATATGAAGATCAAAGACAGCCAAAATTAGTCTACAGTGACAGAAGTCAAAATAGTTTTTCTCCACACTGATAAAGAAAATCTTTATTGTTTTACCAAACAAATAGCCTTTATTATTAAAACAGTATAGTACTTGCAAGAGAAAAGAAAAACAGATGTATAGAATAGAATAGAGCCTTAAAATAGACTCAAGCTTATATGAAAATTTAGCACATGATAAAGGTGGCATCTCAAATCACTAGTGCAAATGAAAGATTTTTTTAATCAAAGATGTTGAGGTAGATGGCTGAGATGAGTAGCCAATTGTAAAAGACAAAATTAAATGCATACTTCATACATTCATACCGCATACTTCATACAGTGAGAATAAGCTCCAATGGATTAGGCAGCCAAATGGAAAAATGAAACCATACAGGTACTAGAAGAAAACATGGTTGAATCCTTCATTAACCCTAGTGTAAGGAAAGGCTTTCTAACAATGACTCAAAATCCAGAGGCAATAAAAGCAACATCAGTAAATACAAATGTATTTGACTATATATAAACATTTAAAAATGTTCGTGACCAAAAAAACACTATAAACAAATTCAAAAGACAACTGACAAAACATTTGCAACATATATCACAAAGCCCAGTACCACTAAAACATAAAGAACATTTTAAAATTGGCTTTAAAAAAATCTAACAAGAGCCCTGGCCGGCATAGCTCAGTGGTTGAGCATCGACCTATGAACCAGGAGGTCACGGTTCCATTCCCAGTCAGAGCACATGCCTGGGTTGTGGGCTCGATCCCAAGTGTGGGGGCTGTGCAGGAGGCAGCCAGTCGATGATTCATCATTGATGTTTCTCTCTCTTTCTCCCTCTCCCTTCATCTCTAAAATCAGTAAAAACATATTTTAAAAAATTTAATAACAGGGGCCGGTTTCCGTTTAGGGGAAGGCCCTTTAGAAGCTGCCCCACCCTGACTGTGCCCACACGGAGATGGGCAGCGCTGCTGGAGGAGTCCCTGCGCGAGGGACTCTGCCACACCCTTTGTGGTCCCTGAGTTCTCCACCAGGGTATTTGAATAGAAAATGGTCATTAGGACGCTGCGGCGAGTTGTGGGCCAGATGCTGCAGAGCCCAGCCTGTGGCTGTGGGACAGCTGCCCTGCCCGGCCTGACCCTGGGCACCTCCCTTTGGCACATTCAAGGAGATGCCAACTTCCACCCTGCCTCTTTCTCTGAAACAGATCGGCCACGGGTCTTAATTACAGGGGGTCTTGGCCAGCTTGGAGTGGGGCTTGCAAACTTGCTAACTTGTTAAGGAAACAATTTGGGAAGGACAATGTAATTTTGTCTGACATAAGAAAAACCCCCGATCACGCGTTCCATAGTGGACCATTTATTTATTCTGACATTCTGAATTACAAGAATCTTCAAGAGATCGTGGTAAACCACTGCATCACCTGGTTGATTCATTATAGCGCTTTGCTCAGTGCGTTGGAGAAGCAGACGTGTCCTTGGCAAAAGCCGTAAGCATCACTGGATTGCATAATGTTCTGGACGTTGCCTTGGAACACAATTTGCGATTGTTTGTGCCTAGCACAATTGGAGCTTCCGGACCTACTTCTCCTCGGAATCTCTGCGCTCAGAGACCCAGGACGATATACGGGGTGTCCAAGGTCCATGCCGAGCTCATGGGAGAAAATTATTATTACCGGTATGGCTTAGATTTCCCATGCCTGAGCTATCCTGGCATCATTTTGGCTAACTCCCAACCTGGAGGAGGAACAACCGACTGTGCAGTCCAGATTTTCCACGATGCCATAAAGAATGGCAAACTTGAGCTACCTGAAACCTAGCACGAGGCTCCCGATGATGTACATTGATGACGGCCTCAGGGCCACCCTGGAAGTCATGGAGGCCCCGGCAGAGCCCCTCTCTATGCGGACCTACAACATCAATGCCACGAGCTTCTGCTCTGAAGAGCTGGCCCAGGAGGTTCTCAAGCACATACCGGAATTCCAGATCACCTACAACGTGGATTCTGTTTGACAGGCCACAGCGGACAGTTGGCCAATGAACTTGGACAGCAATGCTCGGAAGGACTGGGGATGGAAGCATCATTTTGACCTTCCAGAGCTGGTGACGACAATGTTGGACTTCCATGGCCCCGATAGTAGAGTTGCCCAAGCTAAGTGAAGGAGGGCTATCCTGGACGTCCATTAGGGAAGACTGTAATGACCCCAAGGTCATAGACACCAGGGACCTAGAGTATCCAGGGTGGAGGCCTTGTTAACCTGATTTTAGCAGCTCATATTGAACTTCTGGATGGAGAATCGCGGGGCTTTCACATTTTCAAAATGCTGTTGATCTGGTGGTAGAACTTCTAAATCTTTGCTGTTTGCCTAAACTTGTCCAAACACCCATGTCACAGAATGAAGACTTAAGTCATAATAATTTCCATTTCCTTAAATAAGATGAAGTGACTATTTCTGGGAAGGTGGAAGTATGTGACTTTTGTGTTTAAATTCAATTTAAATGCATATATAAAAAATCTAACAAAAGAAGGGGAAAGACACATGAACAGACCACACACACACACACACACACACACACACACACACACACACAAGAACTTATGAAAAAATGTTCAAACTCCTCCTAATTAGGTAATTAGATAAATGTAAATTAAAACAACATTTAAATACTATTTCTTACTTGTCAATTTGTGAACATTAAAAATGGTGATGCCCTAGCTGGTTTGGCTCAGTGGCTAGAATGTCAGCCTGCGGACTGAAGCGTCCCAGGTTCGATTCCAGTCAAGGGCACATGCCCGGATTGCGGGCTCGATCCCCAGTAGGGGGTGTGCAGGAGGCAACTGATCAATGATTCTCATCATTGGTGTTTCTATCTCTCTTCCTCTCTGAAATCAATAGAAATGTTTTTTTTTTTTTAAATGGTAACAACTCATTCTGTTAGCAAGACTGTGGGAAATGGCCTCTCTCAGATATTGCTGGTGGAAGTGCACTCTGGTGGGCAGGCCCTGGGGAGGGGACTGTAGAAACAGCTAATAAAACTGCATGTGCACTTACCTTTTGACCCAGCAATCCCCTTTCTAGGAATATATGCTGAAGATAAGCTTCAGAAATATGAAAATATACACATGTTATTCTTTATAACATTGTTTGTAGTTGCAAAATGTTGGAAAATTACTTCTATGCCCAAATATAGGAGAATGGTTGAGTAACTAGGGCACATCACACAGTGAAGTGCTATGTTGCTGTGTTGTTGTTTTTATAAAGAATAAGGAAAGTCTTAAATGATAAAATGTGATTTCCAGAGTATGTTTTCAGCGAAAAGAGCAAAGTGCAAAGGAGTATCTGCATGTGCCGCCTTTCATATAAGGAAGAAACATAGCCCAGCTGGTGTGGTTCAGTGGTTAAGCATTCACCTATGAACCAGGAGATCATGGTTGAATTCCTGGTCAGGGCACATGCTTGGCTTGTGGGCTCAATCCCCAGTGTGGGGTTCAAACAGCCAATGAATGATTCTCATCATTTATGTTTCTCTCTCTCTCTCTCTCTCTCTCTCTCTCTCTCTCTCTCTCTCTCTCCATCTCTCTTCCTCTCCAAAGTCAATAAAAATATATTTATTTTAAAAAGGAAGAAACACAGGACAGGAAAAATGGAAACTATGAGAATGGCGCCCCGAAGGAGAAGGTGGGAATGGGCCAGAAAGATGGGGAAATGGGTTTGGGGTGGAAGAAAGGCGGGGAGAATGACCTTGAACAGGATGCTGGAATTTAGAACCATGTTTATGTTTGCATTCGCAAAATATAAACGCATAATTTGAAATCAGCCAGGACATGGGGGAAGCCAAACAGAATAGAAACAGTAACAAATGAACCTGTGTTACACCTGAGTAACAGAGTGACCACAGGCGAGCGGTGCAACAACTTTTGAAGTAACGGAAAACAGTGTTTTTGCTATACGTTATAACACTAAAGAACTGTTTTAAACATGCGTATGGATTAGCAATCCTGAGGCTATCCTATATGTCTTCAAGGACTGAGCAAGTTAGTAAATATATTATAGATGAGATATAGGTTTCTCACTGACAGAGAAAAGAGATAGAAATAAGAAAAGGAGAAAGAATAGAATAAACCCTGTGGTGTTGGATTGGCATTAGAGGTATCAGTAGGAAACCATGATGTGTATTACACTTACACACACACACACACACACACACACACACACACATAGCCATACACACAGATAGATGTAGATGTGTGTTAGTATACACATATCTATTTCCTAGTGTTTTGCTCAGAGAATCCAGAGCAATGAAAACAATGACAAAAGGACAGCATAGGGAATACAGTCAATAATCTATAATAATAAAAGCATAATATGCTAATTAGACCAGACGCCCTTCCGGATGTCCTTCTGGACGACCTTCCGGACAAAGCCAGGGCTGCTCAGGCTGAGGCAAGGCACCGTGTCTGCGAGGGTCGAGCCCCTTGCACGAATTTCGTGCATCGGGCCTATAGTCTTACCTAATAATAGACAAACATGTAAATTGACTGTACCTCTGCTACGCCGCCAGCCAATCAGGAGTGTTATGCAAATTAACCCAACAAAGATGGTGGTTAATTTGCATGCACAGGCACCGAGTGATGGGGGCAGACGCAGGCATTCTGCCCCACCCCCATCTCTCAGGGCCTTTGGGCAGCGTGGGAAGGCGGGGCAAGAGCAGAAAGAGGCAGCTCTGGGGCCAGAGTGGAAAGGTGGTGCCAGCAGCCAGGGAAAGGAAAGCCCATTCTAGCACGAATTTTCGTGCATCGGGCTTCTAGTACTGTAATAACGATGCACATGTCAGGTGGCTACTAGATTTATCAGGGAGAACACTTTTTAGGTTATACAAATTGTCTAATCACTATGCTGTACACCTGGAACTAATACAATATTGTGAGTCAACTGTAATTTTAAAAAAGAGAAAAGAAAGAAAACAGTGATATGCCAGTGGTAACAAGAGTATGTAATTCCCCAATAAAGAACCAGTACTTCTTGAAGAAATGGTTGATTCCAAGACTGAAACTGGGAAGCACAAGATGAGCTTGAACTTCTTATGGTTCCAGAAAGTAAGAAACTGCTCACAAAGGTGAGGGGGCCTGTTCGAAGGACACAGGAGCCAACATGAAGGCATTCCAATGGCCAAGCAGGGGCAGTTTGAGCAGTAAAAGAAATACCGATAGTCATGCATTGTAACACGTAGAATAGAGTAAATCTCCATGAGTATACAGGCTGATATTAATAGTTAATAAAGAAATAAATGGACCCCTCTTCCTTATAGCAAGAATTCCAATTCATAATGTAGAAGGGATGATAAAAATAGAAAACCACCTTTGTCATACAGTAACAATGGATGCTAAAATAAGCGGGAAAATACACGATGAGTAACAAGATATTGGCATGGTCTCAAAATATCTCCCAACAAGATATTTATTAATTAGAAGGGAGAAAATAATAGCTTTACAATTGAGGAAATCTGGCAGACAGCCCTTCATCATGTGCTCAAGGCTAATATCACTAATTACCACGTGTCTGCGGATAGGTAGCACAAAGAAGGACATAAGCTTATTCTGTGGCATTCTGTGGCATGACCTTGTCAAAAATCATGAGGGAACATCACACAACCTAAATTGAGGAACATTATACACAACAATGGACCAGTCTCTTAAAATGTCGTGGGGGGCAGGAAAGACAGAGGGACTGTCCCAGGTGGAGGAAGACTAAAGAGATACGACAACAGGATACAGTATGTGAACCTGGCTTGGATCCTGAGCCAGAAAAAGAACATTGGTGAATAACTGAGATAAGGTCTGTAGAAGAGTTAGTAGTATTGTATCAATGTTCGTTTCCGGGTTTTGACAATTGTTCTGTGATGAGAAGATATGTTAACACTTAGGAAAAGTGGGTGAAGTTGGTAAGCAGGAATTCTTTGTTCAACTTTTTCAGTTTTTTGGTAAGGCTGATATTATTTAAAAATGAGAAGTGACAAAAAACAGAAAAGAATACTGGTTCCCCTTGGGTACCAGCTGGGAGGGGTGTGAAGAAACCTGGAAAATAGTCTCTATCTTGATCTAGCTTGGGGTACAAGCTAGATCAAGTGGGAGTAGCAGTAGCAGTACTAGTGGTAGCAGTAGCAGTACTAGTGGTAGCAGTAGCAGTATGAATACTCCACTAGTTTGCTGTAGGCATACTATTCCTCAATTTTTAAAAAATTATTTATTTAAATATGTTTTTATTGATTTTTTTAGAGAGAGAGGAGGGGAAAGGGAATGAGAGAGAGAAATGTCAATGAGAAAGAAATATTGATTAACTGCCTCCTGCATACCCCCTACTGGGACCCAGCTCACAACCTGGGCATGTGCCCCTACTGGGAATTGAACTGGTGCTGGAATTAGCCTCCAGCATAATATGTATATGTAACTGGAATCCTCTCAGTGCATGGGACAACACTCAACCAATGGATCCACACCGGTCAGGGCTTCTCGATTTTTAAAAAGTGTTTTAAAAAAGAACCAAATCAACTTTGACTAAGAAAAACTAGTGAACAAGCTCAGTGATTTGCATTGGCTAGGCTTCTAATAAAAGCCCAGAAACGAACTATGTATCATCATGGTGCTATCAGGAATATTGCAGTTCCCCAGCCCGAGTCAGCTTTTCAAGGGTGCCTGTAACGGGCAGACACTGTGCGAAGTGATCTTTCCTTTGATTTTTCATGACAGAACAGTGGAGGAGATTTTAGTACCCACCTAACCCCCCCGCCCCTTTTGTTTAAGTTGAGGAAACCAAGTCTCAGAGAGGTGCGGAGACATTGACTACCCAGGCAGGAAGAGGCAAAGCCAGCATTTCAAAGTCAGACGTATCTGCTTCTAGGTCCCAGACGTCTCCTGCTACCCCACACTGCCTCCAACAGGAGGATTTTGACTTGTATATTTTTAAAAATGAATTCCAAATGATTTTATGGTTATAGTTGTTCAACCAGTCCTATGGTCATGATTTCATGATTTTTATCTGCACTATATCCCCCCCAATTAACTAATTAAAGAAAAGTTTGGGCACTTGGCTCTTTATAAAGAAATGTGATTTCAAACGTTTGGAAAAAGTCTTTAAGTTTAGCTTTCTACCAGCTTGATTTATTTTTCTTCCTTTGCTAACCATTAAACTTCACTTCATTAACTTTCCTTTGAATTTGAGTTGAATGCCTATCACTAATCATAATAAAATAATAGAGCAAGTTCAGACAGACTCACTGTCAAGTCAATGGGTGATGACAAAGTAATGCCTTTGCAGAGTGCTGCTTAGTATTTCTTTGCCACGCATATTAAAGACCGGGCTACTGCACCTCAAACATCTCTTATTCTAATTAGTCCAGGAATCCTGAAATCACCTCATTCTATCCACCTCGTTTAGCGGGGTCCTTTGTGGGCAATACAGTCTGGTGTTTAAGACTACAGACCTTAAAATCTGATACACCTGGGTCAGTCAAGTCCTGGTTTTACCCTTCTTTCAGAGGTATGACCTTGAGCGAGTTATTTAAGTTCCCTGAAGTCTAGTTTTCTTATCATTAAAATGAGATGACTGTTGCTGCTACTGCTGCTACTCCCACTAGTGCTGCTACTACTAGTACTGCTACTGCTCTACCACTAGGGCTGCTACTCCCACTAGTACTGCTAATTCTACCACTCATACTGCTACTCTACCACTAGTACTGCTACTGCTACTCCCACTAGTGCTGCTACTACCACTTGTACTGCTACTGCTGCTACTACCACTAGTACTATTACAGCTACCACTAATACAACTACTGCTACCACTAGTACTGCTACTACCACAGGTACTGCTACTGCTGCTACCCCCACTAGTGCTGCTACTACTAGTACTGCTACTGCTCTACCACTAGGGCTACTAGTACTATCACCACGACTATTGCCACTAATACTTCCACTTGTACTGCTACTATCTCTAGTACTGCTACCACTAGCACTGCTGCCACTACTGTAAACCTATCCCACTTTTCTTTTGTCATTGTTTCTGTAAATATTATCTCTGACTAATATGTAGCTTGTAGATTATAAATATTTCTCTCTTTTCCGCATCCAGTGCAGCTAGAGAGCAATCCGGTTCCTGAGTAAAGGTGACTGGGGATTGAGAAAATGAAAGAGACAGACACAGAGATAGAAGGAAAAAGCTGGGGCCAGGTGGGACAGTTGTCCTCTGATGGAGAGACAGTGACCCAGAGCTGATACAACACATTTATTTTATACAGCAAAATACCAGGAAGTTTTACTAAAGCCCAAGACAAAGGAGATTATGTGCATTGTTGTGGCTTCATTGTAATCGTCACTTCTGAGTGGGCCCGAATAATCACGTTTGTTCCTGGTGCTTGGCTGGATTTAGATAACGAAATCCACCTCCTGGCACCTGAGATGAAGGTCAGGCTGACAACACACCTGCCTCTGGCAAGGTATGTTTCCAGGGCATGGCTCTGCCGGGCACCACTGGATTCAGTTGACAATCAGCTCAGGGGCCTTTCCCAGGCACTCTCTACAGTAGATAAACAGCATGTTTGTATAAGAATCCTAACTAACCTCAGAAGATGCAGACTGCGACCTTCAGTCATCCCAGTTTCAGAATATTTGCTGACCTTTAACCATAGAATCAGGATAATGAAGACCAGGATGGCGCACACCATACCATCACTTGACCACTTTAGAAGTCCTTATTGGAATGGACTGAGCTGGTCTGCACATAGATAGCTTTTCAAACCCCTCCCCTACATTTCTTTGTTCTGGTCTCCTTCTGCCTCCTTATAAAAGCTCTGCCTGCACTGAGAGGGGAGTTTGGCTTTGCAACAAGAATCTCCCATCTTCTCAGGTAACCAGCACTTGAATAAACCTCTTTCCTTTTTCACCAGCATCTGTCTCAGGAGTTTGGCTTTCATGATAGCAGGCAGACGAACCTTGGTTTTGGTTGCACTACCACTAGAACTGCTACCACTAGTACTAGTACTGTTACTACTAGTAGTAATCTATTTATATAAAACCCTAATGCAAATCGACCAAATGGTGGAATGACCAGTCATTATGAAGCACACTGACCACCAGGGAGCAGACACTCAACACAGGAGCTTCCCCAGCCCACAGGCCCTGACCGGCAGTGGTGATGGGGGGTGGGGCCAGTGAGCGGGCGGCACCAAGCCAGCCAAAGTGAGTACAAGTGGGGCCCCGATCACCCCACCGGTCACCCCAAAGAGGGAGGTGACCAGCAGCAGTGACGGGGGCAGGGCCGGTGAGCGGGTGGCCCCAGGCCAGCCAAGGCAGGTGTGAGCGGGGGCCCTGATCACCCCTCTTGTCTCCCCACAGATTGGCCCTGATCACTGGCCAGGCCTAGGGACCTACCCATGCACGAATTTCATGCACCGGGCCTCTAGTATTGCTATAAACTATTATCCTTGGGTTGTAGAAGGGTAAACGAGGTAAAGCATGTAAAACACTTTGCATATTCGTTAGCATGTAATTATAGTTAATTATTATTGTTTCCTGGCACTAATCCAAGCTGACTGATATTCTGCTCATTGTTCCAGTGTTCACCAGGTATTTGTATTGAGAATCTACTGTGCACAGAGCACTCTGAAGGATACAGAGTTAATCCTTTCAGTATATCCATGTGAAATGACTTTACTCTGGAATTCATTCTAAACACTCTTTTTAAAAAAAATATATTTTATTGATTTTTTACAGAGAGGAAGAGAGAGGGATAGAGAGTTAGAAACATCGATGAGAGAGAAACATCGATCAGCTGCCTCTTGCACACCCCCTACTGGGGATGTGCCCGCAACCAAGGTACATGCCCTTGACCGGAATCAAACCTGGGACCCTTGAGTCTGCAGGGCGACGCTCTATCCACTGAGCCAAACCAGTTTCGGCCCTAAACACTCTTGATGTGCACCTCAACATGCCAGTTTGAGGGAAACAGTGGCAAATAAAACAAAGTCTCTGAACTCCTGAAGCTTATATTCTATTGAAGGAAATAGACAATAAGCAAGTAAACAGAGACACAAGGAGATTGCAGTGACCGTAGAAGGTAAAGCAGGTTTGTGTGTCAGAGAGCATCAGAAGGAGCCACCGGTTGATTTGGCAAAGCCTCCTCCTCCTCACCCTTTCTGGCTGACCTTTCTAATTGCTTACCTGCCACAGAGCCAGAGCAGCCACTTTGGACAAAATGTGGATGTGAGAGGTGCAGGATGGAAGGGGCCCCATCCAGGCACCATGCTGCCCAGCTTCTCTGGTCTAAGCCACTGTTATCTTGTGTTTTGTCACTCGGAGCCAAGCTCAACCATGCCCAAAACAATTATGTATTCTCATCGTAGGACTTCCCTGCTTCCAACCTTATCAAATATGGAAGCCTGGGAGAAAAACTCATAACAGTAGAGAGAATGCCAGAGACCACTAACTAGTAGTAACAATTTAGACTTATTTGTTATGTTTTTTAGTACTTACTGAATAGTAACTGGTGAAGCTTCATTCCTATTCATAAACATCACAATAACTTTATGGAATATTTACCTAAGCCTCATTCAAAGGATGAACAAGCACAATCCCAGTAGTCAAGCAGCTTCTTAAATAAGTGGTTGAGCCGAGATTTAACCCAGGTGTGAATGAGCCCTGAGCCCACTCTTCCCCCAGTGTCTCTAGGGTCAGCAGGAACGTTGAGAAAGTGAACTGAAAAGATCAGAGACCCATGGCACATGATAGAAAAAGTATTACACAAATAGCTTATGACTAAAAGGAGACAAGCCCTGGCCAGTTTCTCAGTGGTTAGAGCATTGGCCTGTGGACTGAAGGGGCATGGGTTTGATTCCCCAGGGCCCATACCGGTCAGGGCTCTTGCGGGAGGCAGACAATCGATGTGTCTCTCTTGCATCAGTGTTTCTCTCTCTTTCTCTGTCCTTCCTCCTCCCTCCCCATCCCTTCCCTCTATCTGAAAATCTATGGGAAAATATCCTTAGGTGAAGATTAAAAAATGATAATAAAAAATAGAAGGAGACAAGAGCAAAAAGAATGATGAAATAAAGAACTGGAGGAAGACCCACCCCCTAGTCCTTTTGGTGGTGTCTAGCTCTATTTTTGTGGCTGGAGGCAACCATATTTGGAAATTTTTATAGAGGGCACTGCCCAGAGCAGGATTTCCTACCTCGGGAGGAAAGCACTCATGCTTTGCTGCATGGCTCTGGCCATATCCTGTCCACTGCCTGTTATTTTTTCAAATAAAGTTTTATTGGCACAAAGCCATTGCCATTCATTTATGTGTTGGCTCTGTCTGCTTTTGCACTATAATCGATGGCAGAGGTGAGTACTTGTGACAGAAACCTTAAAGCCATGTTATTTACTATCTGCCCTTTACAGAAACGTTTGCCACGCTCTGCTCTGTGGTGTGGCTACAGCTCCGAAAGGTTCCTGGTTAGACGCACCAGCTCACCTCTGCCGTCAATGCTAAAAATCCATTTCCAGGGGGTTTTCTACCTCTGAACATACACATCCAAGGGAAATGCTGAACCTCTGTGTCCTAATGAAAACTTTAATTAAATGCTCAGCAACACCAAGCCTGTCTGCACTCCCCTCCTGTGCGTGATCAGGATGCACCACCGGATCTTGTTAGCACACGCTTCTGAACACGCCTGCTACCTCGCTTGCTTTACTACTTTACTGAGTCACAATAAACTAAAGTGAAAGAAAATGGGAGACCTGCAGCGAGGAAGATGGCTTTTAGAACATAACTGGTGCAAAGCGTGAGAAGGGCATCTTGGCTATACTTTTAAACTGGCAGGAAATTGCAGCGGTTCCATTACTGGGGAGTCTGTTCTCACACTCTCCGAGGGGAAACCCAGGGTCTTAATCATCTGGTAATGCACTTGCGTCGAATCTTGCAGATTTGTCAAACGCCAAAAATGAGCCACAGTTTTATCTCTTTTTCTCTTTGGAGCCAGCTCTATTTTTCATCCACAGCACAAGCAACTTCAAACAGAGATGACAGCTGAGAGAGGGAATGATCCTTCCTAAGAACTGAGCTCTGAGTGCGGGCCATGCTGTTTGAGGAAGAACCTGGTGAGACTGCAGGAGCAGAAGGAGCAGCAATATTTAATATTTTTCTGGGCTCCTAACGGGAAGCCACTATGGGGTAAAGTTTGGTTCTGTGTTGGCTCACAGTGGCCACACACACTCTTTGATGCCTGACTCAGTGTAGTCCTTTTCCTGTGTAATTTCAGCCACTTGTCATTTCTGTTTCCTCTTGGCTTCAGCTTCAGGGGGGAAGCTTTCCTGGGGGATGTACAATCAATCTCCTGTGGATTATTCACTGGGTGGATTAGGCAAGGCATGTTTCTAATCTCAGCGGGGCGTCCGCATGCCACCCAGCTTGATCTCAGCAAAACCCTGTTCTGTCATATTTGCTTGGGACTTGAAAGCCACTCTGAATTCCTCCATTCTGGTCTCTGCCTAAGAAAAACAGTGATGTTGGGTGATTAAGAAAAAGGCATTAGGAATAAGACAACTTTGCATCTGAACATCAGTTTTGCCTCTTACTGGCTGTGTGGCCTATAGCCAGCTACCTAACTACTCTGAGTCTCAGTTTTCTCATTGTTAAAAGGGGGTGGCCATACCCAACCCCAGTCTTGCTGTAAGGTTTTTTTTTTTTTTTTTTTTTTTTTTTTTTTTTTTTACAGAGAGGAAGAGAGAGGGATAGAGAGTTAGAAACATCGATGATAGAGAGAGAAACATCGATCAGCTGCTTCTTGCATACCCCCTACTGGGGATGTGCCCGCAACCAAGGTACATGCCCTTTACCGGAATCGAACCTGGGACCCTTGAGTCCGCAGGCCGACGCTCTATCCACTGAGCCAAACCAGTTTCGGCTTGCTGTAGGTTTAAACAAATGCACATATAAAAAGGACTTATCTCAGGTCTTTAGAATAAATGTTCATAAATGAAGAGTAAAGTTTCCACCTAGAAGCTGTGTAGAAAATAATATCAAAAAAGCAATAGAAATATGATCAAGAAACAGTAACAGGTCACAGAAAAATAAGTAGGTCTCTTTACCCATATGAAAAGGTGTTTGAGCTCACTTATAACAAGAACTAGGGGCCCAGCACACAAAATCATGCGCTACCCGGGACCCAGAGTCCTGTGGCTGGGTGGGACCCAGAAAGAGTCCCACGGCCACTGCCGCTGCCACAGGAGGCGGGACCCAGAATCCCGCCCACTGCCCTGGAAGGACCCAGAAATCCACCTGTGCCTCCGGTCAAGTCCTCCAGAGTCAAGTCCCCGCCCACCCACATGTGCCTCGCCATGCACGCAGCCCTGCCCACCCCACACAGGCAGCCTCCTGCTGATCAGTCATTACGGCATGATGGCATGATGACCAATGGCTTTTTATATAATAGATTAGAGGCCTAGTGCATGAAAATCATGCACGGGGGAGGGGGGTCCCCCTCAGCCCAGCCTGCACCCTCTACAATCCAGGACCCCTCAGGGGATGTCCAACTGCCGGGGATCGGTCCTAAACTGGCAGTCAGACATCCCTCTCACAATCCAGGACCACTCACTCCTAACTGCTCACCTGCCTGCCTGCCTGATCACCCCCAACTGCCCCTCTCTGCTGGTGTGGTCGCCCCTAACTGCGCGCCCCCCCTGCCAGCCTGGTCGCCCCCAACTGCCCCCCCTGCCAGCCTCGTCGCCCCACGCAGCCTGCTGTTCAGTCGTTTGGTCGTCCCTCACTAACCCCCCTGCTGGCCTGGTCGCCCCATGCAGCCTGCTGTTCAGTCGTTTGGTCGTCCCTCACTAACCCCCCTGCCGGCCTGGTCGCCCCACGCAGACTGCTGTTCAGTTGTTTGGTTGTCCCTCACTAACCCCCCTGCCGGCCTTGTCGTTCCACACAGCCTGTGTTTGGTCGTCCGTCCAGTTGGCTTTTTTTTTTTTTTTTTTTTTTTTTTAAATATATTTTATTGATTTTTTACAGAGAGGAAGAGAGAGGGATAGAGAGTTAGAAACATCGATGAGAGAGAAACATCGATCAGCTGCCTCTTGCACACCCCCTGCTGGGGATGTGCCTGCAACCAAGGTACATGCTCTTGACCGGAATCGAACCTGGGACCCTTCAGTCCGCAGGCCGACGCTCTATCCACTGAGCCAAACCGGTCAGGGCCAGTTGGCTTTTTATATATTAGGATAATGCAAGTCAAAACTATACAAGGATATCATTTTCACCTATCAAGTTGGCAAAAATCCAGTCCAAAAATTTTACAACATGTTCTGTAATAAATAGCGGAAGTAAGCTCTTTCCTGCATTGCTGCCAAGAAAGCAAAATGGTAAGATCCTTTGGGGAGCTAGTTGGCAAATCCTATCAAAATTAAAAATGCATTTACTTTTTTACTCAGCAATTTCACCCCTGAGAATTTTTTTACAGCTACTCTTAAACCAGCATGAAGTCAAGTGACAGGTAAATCCCATTACTGTTTGCAGAGTGGTGCGCATGTGTGAGCGAGAGGCCGGAAACACCCATGTCCATGTGGACGGGCGGATAAATAAACCATGGTGTATTTACATAATATTACACAGCTGTGAAAAAGAGAATGCAGTTCTCCATGCCCTCTGAAAATATCTCAGGACAGCTAGTACATGAAAATGGCAGGATGCAAAAATAATCTGTACAGTACCCCAATTTCTATGTAAAAGTGTGGGGGGGAGATAAGAATATATTCATGATGGAAAAAAAGTATGGAGTTTCCTCAAAAAATTAAAAATGGAACTTCCTTTTGACCCAGTGATCCCACTTCTAGGAATGTATCCTAAGAAACTAGAAACACCATTCAGAAAGGATATATGCACCCCTATGTTCATAGCTGCACAATTTACAATAGCTAAGATTTGGAAACAGCCTAAGTGCCCATCAGCAGATGAGTGAATAAAAAAGCTGTGGTACAGCTACACAATGGAATGCTACAGGGCATTACAAGAGAAAGAACTCTTATCGTTTGCAACAGCAAGGATGGACCTGGAGAGTATTATGCTAAGTGAAATAAGTCAGTTGGAGAAAGTTAAGTATCACATAATCTCACTCATATGTGGAATCCAATGAGCCAAATAAATTGATGATCAAAAATAGACTCAGAGTCATAGAAGCATGAACAGACTGTTGAACCTCAGAGGAAATGCAGGGGAAGGTGGGTAGGAAGAGATCAACCAATGAACTTGTATGCATATATGCATAATCCGTGGACATGGACAATAGGGTGGTGAGGGCCTGGGGGTGGGGCAGTGGGGGACAGGAGCAAGCTGGAAGAGGTTAATGGGGGAAAAGGAGGACCTATGTAATACTTTCAACAATAAAGATTTTTTTAAAAATTTAAAAAGGGAATATATTTATGTTTGTTTATATCTGCACAAAAATTAATGCTAGAAGGCTATACAAAGAACAAGAGTGGTTTCTGTATAAGAGGCTGAAGATGGGAGATTGGGTAGGTGGGGTCAGGAGTTAGAATAAAACTTCTTTTTTTTATTTCTGAATCATGTGAATATATGACCAACTCAAATACCACAATCAGAATAAAGAGAATATTTAGCATTGTCTAAAATGCATGAATCTCAGAGCAAGCGAGCAGGATGGATGCCAGGCCCTGCAGCTTGGAGCGCCCCTCCATCCCCTTGTCTCTGGGCTCCGGGGCGCGAGGCACCAGCAGCTTGCCCTCCAGATGCTGCACGTGGTGAGCTGGACCATTAGTGTGGTCCAGAGCCCTCAGCAAGCACTGGTATACGAGGAGCCACTGCTGTACTGCCAGGCCACGGCACGCATTTTGGGCACGCTGGGTGTGGCCATCGGGACAGCAAGGTGACCAGGGACAGGGCCCAGCCTACACCTCCTATTTCAGCTTCAGCTGCAAGCATAGCAGCTATTGGGGTGTAGCCACCTTGGGTAAGGACAGCACAACTACCCACATGGCTGCTGAATTAGGCCTGAGTGCCTACTTGCCACTCAAAATGGGGACTGGGTTGCTATGGAAACAAGAGGAGCTTCGGGCTCTGGATACTGAGGGTTGGGCCCTCCTCATGCCGCACAAGATCTGCACATGGGAAGGGAAGGAGATCTTGACCCTAGTCCACGTGTGCTGTCCCCACGCTGGGCCCTGGGAAGCCTGAGCGCTGGCCTTTAAGGTGTGCATCCATCCCTTGCTGTGATCCTGGCCAGAGCCCTCCAGCGGCTTGCAGCCACGTGATCATTCTGAGGACCCAAACACAGCCCCATGTGATCATTCTGTGTGACCCAAACACAGCCCCATGTGATCATTCTGTGTGACCCAAACACAGCCCCCATGTGATCATTCTGTGTGACCCAAACACAGCCCCATGTGATCATTCTGTGTGACCCAAACACAGCCCCATGTGATCATTCTGTGTGACCCAAACACAGCCCCATGTGATCATTCTGTGGGACCCAAACACAGCCCCCATGTGATCATTCTGTGTGACCCAAACACAGCCCCACATGATCATTCTATGTGACCCAAACACAGCCCCATGTGATCATTCTGGGGACCCAAACACAGCCCCATGTGATCATTCTGTGTGACCCAAACACAGCCCCATGTGATCATTCTGTGTGACCCAAACACAGCCCCATGTGATCATTCTGGGGACCCAAACACAGCCCCTGCCCCACTGATCACTGGGATGCAGGCGACCTGGAGGGGGCCCCTGACCTCACTCCTGACTGTGGTTGGGTTCAGCCACCCAACCAATGCTGTTTTGTTTGTTTGTTTGCCCAGGGGCAGCTTCCTTCATGGAGAAACAGAGCTTAGTAGGAAATACTATTCTCAAAGCACTGAGGATTGGTTATTCATTCAATAGACATCACTGACCCTACCTTTGGCCTGGCCCTGCGTCACAGACTGGGGACCAGTCACCACCCAGTTCTGGCTCTGGGCTCCTCAGAGCTCTCTGCATGGTGGGCTATGGACACATGACAGCCCCTCATAGAACAGTGTCTTCAGGGCTGAGGCAGAGGTGGCAGCGCCAGCAGCTGGGGAGTCAGAAGTGGCACTCCTGGGCCCACTGGACTTCAGAAGAGGCATCTGGAATGTGTGAATCTTCAAAGGTGAGTGGAATAGAGCTTCGGGGCGAGGGGAGCAAAGCACTCTAGCATGAGAAAAGGCTGCAGGTGGAGAGTTCACCTGATGTGCATAGCGAGCTGCAAGTCCTGTTCTTATTAGGGGTGACCTGGGAAGGGAGGTGAGGGGCCGGAGATGGCTGCTTTGGGAGCCAGATTTCAAAGGCCTTGAACATCACATTGCCTTGCTCACTTCCTAACACACTATGTCTCCTGCTCACGAACCTTCAATGCCTCCCTCTTACCTCTGGCTTTCCAGGCCTGGCTTTCCAGGCTCTTTCTGGTCTGTGCCCAGCCTCTGTTTTAGTCCTCAGTCCCTCTAGACACTGTCCACTCTTGCCAGGTCATCTTCTCTCTGCCATTGAAAAGTAATTTTGATTTTGGCTTTTCTCACTATATCCTGAATTGATGGGCATCCCCTCCCTTCTGTCTTTTTTCTTGCATGAACCTCTCATTTCTGAGTCCCTCTAGGCCAATGGTTCTCAAAACCCGACAGCACATTAGAACAAGGAGCTTTTGCAAAATATCAATACCTTGACCAATTAAATCAGAAACCGTTGGGTGTGGGCCAGGGTAGCAGTAAGTTTCAAAAGCTCCCAGGCTGATTTTATTGTACAGTCAGGTTTGAGAGCCGCTGCCCTGCAGGCCAGTTCCCCTCCTGGGGTGGGGGGGATGTCAGTAACTTATGCTGGCACAGCTCAGCGCTGGGCTTGGCTCAAGAAGGGCCTCTAGGAAGATGCCTTGATTAGTTTGCGGAAGAGCCACGTAACACATAAGCTCCCACCTAGAAAATGAGCAGAAATGAGATAACGGTGGAGGGGAAGGGGGTGTACACTGCAAAGTATGAGCTTTCTGTCCCTCCCGACCTTGTTCCTCGGCAGATATTCATTCAGACTGTTCTCTCTGCTTCCGGTGACAGTGTCACGTACCTTTCTGCCTTCTCTCCTAGGTTCAGCACTATCCTAGATCTAAGTGCACCTCCTACCTCCTTTCTTCCAGGAAAAGAGAACTGATAGTACCGGGTCACATGACAAACACTGTCCAAAGTAGCAGGATATGCCCACTTCCCACAAGACCAGCTTTTCTAGTCTTCTCATCTCCCAAAATGGCACCATCATCCTCTGGGTTGCTCTTCCCAGAGCCTAGAAATAGTTCGTATTGTCCTTCTTCCCTTCCCACCCTTCCCACATTCAATTGCTCAGGAAGTCCTGTAGAGTCTAGCTCCACATCACCTCTTCATTCCATTTTTCTCTGTCTCCTCTGGTACTCCCCTAGCCTAAGCGGCCATCTTCTCCTTGCATGAACTACAGTGGTCATCTCCTGCTGCTACTCTGGCCCCCAGTTTGGCCTCCCCACAGGGTTCCCTCCCTCCACAGGCCCATCACAGCCTCTGCCTGGGTTACTGCTGCTCAGCCTTTACTTTTCAGCTCCCGATCACTTCCTAAAAGTCTCATCGATCCCAAGAACAAGCTCAGGTCCCCATGTTGTCCCTAGCATCCTATCTGGCCTGTCATCAGTGTTCTTTGAACATTCGTTGCATTGAGTCAGTGGGATGGTCAGTGAGGGCTTTGACACAAGATAAGCCAAATAGCCAGCAGTCTTCTTAATGCTAGGCCCGGCCCTGCTTTCTAGAGGCAGCCACCTTTAGCTTCCTATTTCACATGCTTTTGGTGAGCAATTCTAAGAACTGCTTTGATTACACAAACAACAAAGCAGGAAGGATGGACATGGAATCCCAGCTCTGCCAGAGCTGGGCTGTGTGACCTTGAGCAGTAGTTTTTGGAGCAAACACATTTTCTTGTCTAAAATGAAGCAGCTGGTCTAAGTCCCTTCCTGTTCCTGGCTTCTAGCTCTGCCTCTCCCTTCACCACCACCCCAGGAATGCTTTCCAGAGGACCCAGGATGCAAGTGGATGACGGCCTGCTCAGTAACCTGGATTGCCGGGCTGGGTCCCACACAGGCCTCTAGTGATACCTACGGCTGCCTCCACCCACAGCAGGAGGGGCCTTCACCGTTGGCACCTGCCATCTGAACTATGGCTCCCGGATTACCTGTGTGCTGGGGACAGGACCCTGGTCCTAGATACCGCCCAGGCCTTCTTCCTGCTGCCAGAGGTGATGGGCTCTGACCATTGCCCCGTGGGTGCAGTCTTGAGTGTGTCGACACCTCTGTGCCAGCAAACAGTGCCCACCTCTTTGCCCCCACTTCCTCCCTGAGTTGTCAGGCACCCAGCTGGAGGTCCTGCACTTCCAGTTCATCTCCAACAAGAGCCTTTGTCCAAGCAGTCAGCGCTGAGCTCAGCAATAAACCCAGGGACAGATGTGCCAAAACAAAGCCCGTGTGTGCTCAACCAGGCCTCCGCCTAGTCAGGCTGGCTCCAGCAGAGGCCAAAACCCAGATGAGCTACTTCCAGCCATCCCCAAGCTTCTCCCAATTTGGAGCTTCCAAGCCTGTGTGCCCTTGTCACTCCAAAGACCCCAGAAGATGAGGTGGTGGGCAAAGACGTGGAGGGGCAGGCCAAGCCTTCAGAGGCCAAGGGTGAGAAGGAGGCAAGGACCTCACTCTGGAAGTCTTTGCTGGGGTCCCCTTGCCCATGACCCTCTGCAGGGGCCACAAGGAGCCATGTGTGATATGAACTGTGAAGAAGCCAGGACCCAACCAAGGCCGCCACTTGTACATGTGTTCCAGGCCTGGGGTCCTTCCACAGACCCCTCGTCCCGCGGCAACTTCTTCCTCTGGAGCAGGCCCAGCTGGGCCCACCCAGTGCAGGGAGGTCTGCCTGGTCAGCGCTGTACGCGAGCTGAGGCCAGCACCTCCCTACACTGCCACATCCTCCCCCAAGGCTTCTTCCTTCCCCTCCCCACCCCTTCTCCTTCACCTTCCTCAGGACCCTTCTGTTTCCTCCTTCTCTTCCTCCTCTAGGGCCTCCCTCCCCTCTCTTCCTGCCTAGCTCCTCCTTGGGGAGCTGCTTCCGCCTTAGTGCTGCAGCCAGTCCCCCCCACTTCCCACCTTCCTGTGAGAAGTACACAGGAACCAGTTGCTCCAGGCACTGTAAACCCTTTCCTTCCTTGCTGGGAAGTGTATCTGTGCCTCAATGAAGTCTGTGTTTTTGTTTTAGTGCAAAATAAAATAATAAAAAAACCTCTTTCGTTTTGAACATATTTCTGGTGTCATGCTGGGTTATAAACCTTGAGGACAGGGCGTGGCCTATGTGGCACTGTAAGCAGGGAGCCAGGCGTGTATCCTACTTTCAACCAGGGAATTAAATGCATACTTTTTACTGAACCAGCGATTAAAGGAATGAGCTTGTTGCTTTCAAGTACAAAGGGAATGATCATTAGCTGACTATCAAAAACTATCGAAGAACCAAGCGATGATGAAAACAGTGACATTTTCCTTTTTAAAATGGGAAATAGTAAGTCAACCACTGAATTAAGAGCTCAATGACCTAAAAGGGGAAAAGGAAAACTGAATGTCTTCCTTCTGTGAACTCTATGGGATACTTTAATCCAGCTTCCTTTGAGGGATTTACATGTGAAACTGAAGCCCAGTGGTGCTCCCTCAATGGGCTGAGAAGGAGCCACTCCCCCATCCCATCAAACCAGGTTTCTCCACAGCATGGTCCACTCATGACCAAGCAATCCCTGGAGAATGGGGGGAAATCTCCCAGACAGATGACTGGTGAAATGACTTCTATGTGTTCATCCACGATATCACTTCCCGGATCCACAACAATTTACACAAAAATGCCACCTTCCTCATGGCGGCGTGCCTGATTTAGAGATTGGCATCTGTTTCAGATAAAGGGTCCGAGTGGAACAACCATCTATGTTCTGACCAAACAGAGGAATCATTTCATAAATCACTGTCAACCTGTCAGACATCTCACACGGAATTTCTTTTAAATCCAGGCAGTTTTCTTTTCCTCAGAGCTTGTCCTGCATGTTGTTATCAAGACCGCGAAAATAAATGCATACTTCAAGCTTTTAAAAGACTCCAAAATAGCAATACTAATCAGTCTTCTTCTCTCTCATTTTACCCTATCATAAGACCCTTTTAGCCCTGGCCACGGTGGCTCAGTTGGCTGGAGCATCGTCCCAGACGCATGCGGGAGCAACTGATCGATGTTTCTCTTTCATATCGACATGTCTCCCTCTCTTTCTTCCTCTTTCTAAAATCAATTTTATAAGTGTTTTCAGGAGGAAATATTTAATAGCCAATGTCCTCAGAGAGCCTCGAGCTCAGGAATTTGCAAACGAATGGAACTGACTTGGTCACTCCCTGTTCGCTTGCCCAGAGCAGACATTACTCACTGACCAGTTCCTTCCCACTGAGCTTGCGTGGGTTCCGGTTGTTTGTCTCAGCCCAGGTCCCAGGTGAGCTCTAAAAGGAGCAGCGATGAACATGCAGGATGGCAGAGCCCGATCCGATCACTTTTAAGACAACAGAGCTGAGCCGCAGCGGGAAAGAGACGTGGCCGTGGTCACACAGTGCGACAGGGATGCTCCTGAGCATATCCCTAAGCACAGATCATCAGTCCTGTCCTTTCTCTCCACCAACACATGGCTTTCGTTCAGAAAGCCAAGTATGAGTTGTTGAGTATGTGTGGTTTTTCTTGTGTTTTTCAACAGTTATTTCTTTTTCCTTAAAAAAAAAAAAAAATCCTTGCATACCAAAATAATCCCAATTAACTGTTTTTCAAATAAAGAATTTACTAATCATTCCAATATAAATGATTCAGAAGTTCCTAGCAGGCTGCTGCTCTAAATATCATTTTGTTTTAGTAATAATCTCCTTTTTCCATAAAATATGCACCCTCCTGAGTGAAGAAGGGGTAATTGTTATTAAGCAGGAAATTACTTTTCATCTGGGCTGACACAGAGCTGTGGGATGAGCTTGGATGCATGGACAAGGTAAAGCCCCAAGCTGCACAAGGCAAAGCCGCTGTGGCACTTTAATCAATCCATTACCGTGTTTATTAAATTTCAACTGGGCTTTATTTTTTCTTTTGCTTCAGCAAAGTTTCTGAGAATTATAGGACGTCAGAACCAGACGGGCCCTTCCTTTCATCCCGTTAGACAAGTATGAGAAAGCAGAGGAGTCCTGGACATGATTTGCCCAGGGTAACACAGCGAGGGCCCAGCTCTCATAATTCTAAGCTCCTTCCAGCTCCGCACCCCACAACCCCAACATCAAAATGAGCAGCATCCAAAACATCCTGAGCTCACTAATCAATGCTTCACACACCTTTATGTGCATGTGAATCAACCTGGGATCCCACGAAAACAGATCCACATTACGAAGGTCTGGGGGTGGGGGGACCTGCAGTGCTGCATCTCTAACTGCTCCCCAGAGGCGCCAGGCGCTGATGCCTGGACAGTGTGTTTAGTGCAGAGAACCGGCTGCGTCTAGTAGAGAATCTTCACTGGATCCCAGACTACCCAGCCTCACGTGGTTACGGTGTCATTCGGGTCATCTCATGTTGTTAAACGCTGGGATGCAGGTTCCTCGATAAGGAAGGCTTACACTCACGGGAGAAGCTGGCCCGTTAACCGAATTAATGAGATACAGGAGGAAGCAAATTCATCTCCCACTGCTGTCTTCAGATCTTCTCTCCTGTGTTTTCTCTCCTGCCCAGGTCAATGCCGAGGGTGGATCCCATGGCGTGTTCGGGAGCATTCCAGTATTCACCATCTCATTTGGAGGTACTGAAATAGCCAGTGCAGTTTTAATGTCAGAACTTCCATTTCTCGTCCAATTCCAGCTTTTCTCCCCAGGAGTGTAGACATAACCTCAGGTGGGAAAGCAGAGTGATTTTATTTCTTTCCTTGCCGGGCCTCCAGTTCTAACCAGTCTTGGCTACTTCTGGACGGCACAGAGTTGGGGCGGGGAGAAGGAGAGTTTAAGGAGGGGACCATGGCCAGTGAACTGGTGACACAAAATCTGCAACACTGGCTCCTTCGCTTTGGGGCAGTTTTATGTTCTTTAGAGACTCTTCCTCCCTCACTCCCCAGAGGCGGGTTCTTTAAAGAGGTTCAGGCAAGGCTATCAGCGCCAGTGGCACCCACTGTCATGACTCACAGCCCACTCTCTATCTTTGCAGGAGGGACGGCCTCTCACCTTAGGGCTCTTTCCTGCCTCTGCCCCCCAACTCCAGGAAAAACCAGTCTGCCCTTCCAAAAACATTTTCATTATGCTCCACTAGGTGACATTTTACCTTTTTAAAATCTCATGGCCCTGGTCAGTTTGGCTCGGACAGCACGTCGGCATGCGGACTGAAGGGTCCCGGGTTCAATTCCAGTCAAGGGCACATGCCCGGGTTGCAGACTCGATCCCCAGTAGTGGGGCCTGCAGAAGGCAGCCGATCAATGATTCTCTCTCATCATTGATTTTTCTATCTCTCTCTCCCTTTCCCTTCCACTCTGAAATCAATAAAAGTATATTTTTAAAAAAATTTCATGAAGAACTGTATAATATAGAATATTAATCTATTGGTCTTAAATCCCTAGAGGTGTATGTTTTAGGCAAAGCATGTTTCCTGAGTACAGAATGGTTATATGTATATTTCTAATAAATGGCTGCTAATCCTCCTGGCATACAGGTTGGATAGATAGAATTGAATGTTTCGTCAATTCCGTTCATTATAGCAAGTGAGCACCTACCAATTTCTAGACACATTGCTTGAAGAGTTAACACCTTAAAATTCCTATGAATTAATGATAAAAGCACTATTGGAATCTCAGTAACATTTTAATTTTTTCCATGAAAAATGTATTATATAGAACATTAATCTCATGGTCCATTCATGTCATAGAATACTGACTTATATATTATTATAGAAAGAAGTCTGTAATACATTTAGCAAAAAAAGTTTGTAGAACAGACTATATACAGTATGTATATATATATCGTTTGTAAAAGTACAAGCTATACTGTTAAAAAAATAATGATTCTGATTATGGAAGAGTTTTGCTTACTAATTTATTCTTTCCTTTATTCCTGATTTTTAAAAAACTATATAAACATTTATAATCAGAAAAAAATGTTAAGAAACAAATAATGATGCCATGGAATTAAACCCCCAGTTTTTTCCTTCATGGGTCTCTTTGTGACAACCTGTAGCATGCTACATTAGCCTCCCCAATGAAAATCATATATGAGCTGCAGGTAAAGTTTTATTATAGTAATAATATTTTACTCAGTCTTTTACATCCAAAAGATTATCATTTACATTCTTCCCCCTCCCCCAAGTCTTTGAAATCCTCTGTGTATTTTACACAACACATATCAATGTAGCTATTGGCTAGTGTATTGGACAATGTGGTTTTACATAATTTGCTGTTGTTCTGATAAATAAGAGGATAGATAGCCAGTTCTATTTTGGGTACCTTTCTACTTGCTTCTATAGTTCAAGCAATAGTAAAATCACTAAAACACAAACAAAATCGAAAGAAAGACATGCCCAAGAGTTAACAGCAGTTATTTTTGGAGAGCCTTTGGTTTACTGGTTTTTAATTTCTAAAGTTGGTTGATTCTATTAAAATGGTTGTGTATTATATCAATAATCTTGAAAAGACAGTTGTTGTTGTGTTGTTGGGTTTTTGTTTTTTTTAAAGACACTGTGGCTCTAAGGGTTCCTTTCCCTAAAAAACACACATTTTGGCCGAAACCAGTTTGGCTCAGTGAATAGAGCATCGGCCTGCGGACTCAAGGGTCCCAGGTTCGATTCCGGTCAAGGGCATGTACCTTGGTTGTGGGCACATCCCCAGTAGGGGGTGTGCAAGAGGCAGCTGATCAATGTTTCTCTCATCAATGTTTCTAACTCTCTCTCTCTCTCTCTGTAAAAAATCAATAAAATATATTTTAAAAAAAACACACATTTTGGGTGAACCCCTACCTCTCACCCTTATCTCTACTTTCATTCTCTCGTGTTGACAGGAGGGGTCAAAGTCAGCATCTGCGGGAACTACAGTCTGGCTGTTCCTGGAAGGAGTGGCACTGAGGCTGCGATAAAAGGTCACAGGTATCAGAGCTCACGGACTGCGCCCCGAGACCATGACCAGGATTATTATCAAGCTCCTCTGAATAATCAGCCACAGATCTCAAACGTCTGATTCATCCTAAAGAGCTACTCCTCTTATTTATTTATTTATTTATTTATTTTCCTGTGGTAGTACCACACAGGAGACATTTTTATTGACCGACCAGCAGCTAGAGGGACAGACTACAAGGCAGATCTCACAGCACAGTGTAACAGGTGAGCCTGGGTTCCCGTCTCTGGGCTTCCATTTCCTCAGCTGTAAAGTAGAGATAATAATATGCAACTTACTTCATAAGATTGTATTATCCTATGTAATAAAAGCCTAATATGCAAATCGACCAGTTGCTATGATGCACACTGACCACCAGGGGGCAGATGCTCAATGCAGGAGCTGCCCCCAGCCCGCAGGCCCCAGACCAGCCAAAGCAGGTACCAGCAGGAGGTTCTCCACACCCTCTCCCACCTCCCAACCGATCACCCCGCTGGTCGCCCCGCAGAGGGAGGCAACTGGCGGCGGCAGCAGGGGGCAGGGCTGGCGAGCAGGCAGTGCCAGGCTGGTCAAGGTGGGTGCCAGCGGAGGCACCCCCCCAATCACCCCACTGGTTGCCCCACAGATCGGCCCTGATCACCAGCCAGGCCTAGGGGCCCTACCCATGCACAAATTTCGTGCACTGGGCCTCTAGTAATTTTACAAATACGTTGTATTATTGTATTGCTGTTTTGTATCAAGTATCTATACACAGAGAAAAGTGCACCCATCCTAAGTGCAAAGCACAGTAAATCTCCACAAATTAAAAATATACTGTTATCATCACCTAGATCAGGAAACAACACTTCAGTGTGCCAGCCCCCTCCAGTCTCTGCCCCCTGTATTAGTTGTCTCTTGCTGTATTACAAACAAGCTGAGTGGCTTGGAACAGCACAAATTTGTTATCTCAGTTTCCACAGGTCGGGATCCTGGCCCTGGCTTACCTGGATCCTCTGCTCGGGTCTCAGAAGATGGCAACCAAGGTGTCAGCCAAGGTTCGGGTCTCCTTTGAGGATAGAGCTCATTCGGGTTGTGGGCAGGATTCAATCCCGTATGTCTGTGTAACTAAGTCCCCATTTTCTTGCTACCTGCTGGCTGGAGACGGCTCTCAGTCCCCACAGGCTGCCCTGAAGTGCTTGCCACGTGACCTGCGTACTCAGTTCACACTGAAGCTTCCTCCCAGGCCAGCAGTAGCTTGTCTCTCTGACTTCTATTTCTGGCTTTAAATGTTCTTTTAAGAACCTGCCTGATTAGGTCAGGCCCACTGAGGACAATCTCAGTGGTCGGCAAACTCATTAGTCAACAGAGCCAAATATCAACAGTACAATGATTGAAATTTCTTTTGAGAGCCAAATTTTTTAAACTTAAACTTCTTCTAACGCTACTTCTTCAAAATAGACTCGCCCAGGCCGTGGTATTTTGTGGAAGAGCCACACTCAAGGGGCCAAAGAGCCGCATGTGGCTCGAGAGCCGCAGTTTGCCAACCACGGTCCTAGGTGATTAGGGATCTTAATTAACAGAGTGACATCCCATCAAACCACAGGTTCTACCCGTATGCAAAGGGCAGGGATGATAGCAGTGAGTAACACTGCTGGCCACCTTAGGATTCTGCCTAACATTCCTTCCTCTAGAGCAGGGGTGGGGAACCTTTTACTGCCAAGGGCCATTTGGATATTTGTAACATCATTCGAGGGCCACACAAAATTATCCACTTAAAAGTTAGCCTGCTGTGTTTGGTCAACATTTAATTAGCTCGCCCCTAATGCCTGGGCAGCACAGGACCAAATGATTTTCCCGGCCTTATACGGCTCTCGGGCCGGACTTTCCCACCCCTGCCTAAAGTTAATCACTCTCTGATGGCTAACACAGGAGTTTTACCTATTTTTGAACTTTATAAAAATGGAATTGAAAGGTTAACATGGTGGTACGCAGGCAGGCTAAATAGCCATCTCAGATGGTGGATAAAGAAAAGTTGAATTTATTTAAGGAAAGGAGATGGGGGATGGGATATCCAAAGGGAAGGGCTGCCCAGCCCCGAGCCAAGGGGACACTGGGCGATGCTGGCAGCCCCAGGAGCTGGAGTTTCATCCTCATATGCAGTCACTGGCGGGAAGCTCTTGTCCTCAGTGGGTGGGGGCTGAGCTGGGCTTGGAACCGGGTGGAATGCAGGTGTGCGGTCAGGGATCTTCAGGACAGTTCCCATTCCTCGTATGGCCTGAGTCCTGGTGGCCAGAGAGCTTTTCCTGGCCTTCGTTCTCCTGTGGCGGGAAGCTTACAGATGGCCGTTAAGGATTGCATTGCCCTAGAGTCCGAACAGGAATCATGCAGTTTGCCTCTTGTCTGGCTTCTTTGGTTTAGCATCATACATGTTTATGAAATGCACTCATTCTTCTGTACTGCAGACGCTGCCAGTGTGAACATGCCACAATTGACTTACTCCTATAAAAGGTGGTAGTTCCTATCACTACCACGCTGCTGTTCTTTTGGTAAACACATGCACACATCTCTGTTGGGTATACATAAAGGCGTGGAATTGCTGGGTCATAAGCTATGCATATGTGCAGCTTGGAAACTGCCAAATAGTTTTCCAAAGTGGATTTAGCAAGCTGTACCTCCACCAACAGTGTTAGCGTATTCCATGAGGCTGTTTTGAGGGTTACAAAATAAGATCATGATAAAGAACACAGGACAGGACCCAGGATATAGTATGGAAGTGAAAGTTTGTATTCTCAATACAAATGACTTAATGCTGAGTGTTCTCTTCTGTTACACTATTCAAGTCTTTGGGTTGTGTGTGTCCAGCGTATTGATATACCCTGGTGCCTAGCCAAATGTATTAAATAGCCAAAGGAACACATCGATGTTGAGTAGCTTCCTGATCAAGAACAACTTCCTCAGACTTGCATTCTCTTTCCATTTCCCTGGCCCTGCACTGAGGCATGTAATAACACGGCACTGAGGATCCCCATTGCTCGGAGCTAACTTAGTCTACATCAGCCTCACTGAGGAGCTGGCTTCTTCTACAAGCAAGCTAGCAAGATTAAAACAGCATCACCGTGCTGTTGCATACAGTAGCTATTTCTAAAACAAAAACACTCAGGTCGTATCTGTAGCAGGAGATTTAAAGACAGGTAATTCAGTTGGTAGGATCATCAGATCACAAGAAACACTTTGCTTTAAAACCTTGCCTACAATAAGATTTTTCACAATTAAGACCTTCAACTCAGGCCACTTAGCAGCAAGGTAGTGCTCATCTTTTCTGATTTTGATTTTTCTAATCATTATTAGTTTATCTTTGATTAAATCCAATATTAACGTGCATAATATACCAGATGTCAGTGAATAAATACATAAAAGCGTGCTTAGATGGATTTTTTTAATGTAGAAAAAAGCACTGCAAGAAAGCCAACCAGCCTGACCACTGTGGCTCGGTGGCTGAGTGTTGACCCATAAACCAGGAGGTCACTGGTTTGATTCCTGGTCAAGGGCACATTCCCAGGTTTCAACTCAATCCCCAGTAGGGCGGGTGCACGAGGCAGCTGATCAATGATTCTCTCTCATCAATGTTCCTATCTCTATCTATCTCCCTCTCCTTTCCTTTCTCTGAAATCAATAAAGACATATTTTTAAAAAATCCTCAGGTGAGGATTTTTAAAGTGTTTTTTGTTGTTGTTTTGTTTTGTTTTTGTGTTGTTGGTTTTGTTTTTTTTTTTTTTTTAGGAAAAATGTTTTCTTTTGTGCTTGGTTATCTTTTTATCCAAGGCCTTGGGCATGCTAATTGACTCTTTCTAATAGTTTGTCATTTCTCTTCATACAGGTGATAAGTCACCAGGTTCAGCTACTTGCTGCAAGTTCTGCAGAGGCCACGTCAAATCAAGGGGAGCATAATGGGGAGCTCTGTCAAACCATCCATTTGGTAAACCCAAGTTTTTGCCTAGACCACAAGCTCTTCAGAAATTGGCTAGACTTTAATCCAGGGTCACTTAAGCCCCTCTAAACTTTCAGTTTCTCCTTTGTAAAATAGGATAAATAAAGGTATCTATCTTAGAGGTATTAACATTCACTGATTTAAAAAATATTTAATTCCATTATCTGCCAGGCTCTGTGTCAGGCAATTAATAAATAATTGTTACATGTTAATCATGTACCAGCTAATGTTATTCTCAACACTTAACACATTGTGGACCAGTAGTTTTATTGCTAGCTTTACCCAGTGGCCAGATAAGTTTCTATTGAACGAGTACAAAAAAACGTTATACATAAATGTTAAAGGCATGCTTTAAAATTAAATATCCATTGCATTTGAAGTTGTTACACATTCTTACAAGCTAATATCTTTTTAAAGTATGATACTTTGTAAAACACTGTGTAATATGAAGCGAGAATTCTCGTGATCCGTCTGCAACGTGTTAATTGTTTGCATATCAACTATCTACTTTGTGGGAGAGTATTTGAAAGGTTTGGAGTCTTAGGCTGGCTTCATACTCCCCCTCTCAAGCTCATACCCACCTACACGCATAATCATATGCCTACTGCCTATCTCATGTGCATCCAACTGCTCAGGCCTGTGTTCTCGATTATTGTGGTCGGAGAATGCAAACTAATTTTACTATTAGCCCAAGTGCTTCATAATTAGAAAGGCAAATATGTCTCATTTCAAAATCAGAAGAATGTTTTGGGGTTAACTGTCATTTTGATTATCTGCCCTGCATCTCCCCTTCCATTAGCTAAGAACGTCAGGGGGCTCTGGCCAGTGTGGCTCAGATGGTTGGAGCGTGGGCCTATGCAACGGAGGGTCTCTGAGTTAAATTCCTGGTCAGTGCACAAGCCTGGGTTGTGGGTTCGGTCTCACTCAGGGCTGGTGTAGGAGGGGACCGATGGATGTTTCTCTCTCCTCTCTGTCCTCTCTTTCTCTTTCTCTTTCTCTTTCTCTTTCTCTTTCTCTTTCTCTTTCTCTTTCTCTTTCTCTTTCTCTTTCTCTTTCTCTTCCTCTCTCTTCTCTTTCTCTTTCTCTCTCTCCCCCTTCCCTCACTCCCTCCTTTCCTCCCTCTCTAAAATCAATTTAAAAATGAGAACATTAGGGGGAAGGTCACTAGACAGATTCATTTTTATAGCTGAGACTCTCCTTCCCTCCTATTCTCCTACTCCCCCTACCTCCTGTCCCCACCCACCCCCAGTCCCTAGGACTCTAATGAAGCTGTCAGTGAGGAAACCTCCCAGAATGCTTTCCTGCCTTTGATGGAGAAGTCTTCAAATTCGCTTTCACCCTCATTCATATGGTTAAGGAACAGCTATTAAATCAGCATTGACAGAGGAACCACAGAAAGTCACAGAAGCAGGAGAAGGTCCGAAACAGAGTATTCATCTCTGGAGCCGGAGCACGTAGGTCCAGGCTCTGACAGCTCCATTTGAGAGTCGCCAGATAAAACACAGACACCCAGTTCAAGTTGAATTTCATGTGAACCACAAATACATTTGTAACAGAAATATACCCCAAATCTGCATATGAGATATATTTATATTGAAAATTGGTTAGTTGTTTATCTGAAACTCAAATTTCACTGGGCGTTTTGCATTTTTATTTGCTAAATCTGGTAACCTTCTTCCATTTGCTGGTTTTGTGACCTTGAGCAAGTTACATAAACTCTGTGTTTAAGTTCCCTCATCTGTAAAAAAATAAATAAATGAATAAAAAAGGAATAGTAAAAGAACATTCTTCATAGGACAGAGTATTAGTCATCTGTACTGTTCAGTAGAATGTCTGCTTGTCTTCCTTCCACAAACCTGGTCGTGTAGCCCTTCCTTGTCCTCCTGCAGTGAGGTGAGGCCTATGACTTGCTTCAGCCAACGGAAACGTAGGAGGAATGTGTCACTTCTAGGTCGATGTGCTGCAGAACTAGTCACAGTGTGCTGCTCTCTCTGCCCCTGCTGCAGTGGCCTGGTGTGGTCAGAGTTCCTGAGAGTAGACAACATGGAGAGGAAGCCCCCATCACACACACACACACACACACACTCACACACACACACACACACACACACACAGGCATGCACACACACCAAAGGAAGACATAAGTGTGAAGGAGAAATTTTAAACACTGAAATTTGGGGATTGTTTCTTACTGCAGCACAACGTAACCCACCCTGATTGAGAGTTGTTATAAAGATTTCATGAGCCAATAATTGCTTTTCTTTTAAGGTTAGAGAAACTTGTTATTAAATTTAATTTTCTTTAAACACATACTTTCCCCCACCCTCACCCACTCTGGGGAGTAAGGGAACTCCCCACTCCCCCACCCCCTATAGAAACCCTGAGATGGTGAGGATGAAGTATGAAAATACTACCATACCCTCAGACCCCCATCCCAGGCCCCTTTTGCTCCTTTAGAAAAAGCCCCTGGAAATCCACTTGAGTGTAAAACAGCCCTTCCTCTGGAAGGGCCCTCAGACCCCCACACGGAGCAGGACGCTCTGAGATGAACTGAGGGAGTGAATGGACCTCAGACCCTAGTGGGGGAGGGGATGGCCCTCCAGGACACACTGGCAACCAGCCTTTGTTTCCATAGGCCCCAGGTAAACATTGGCTTTGCTTGTGTATGTCCCTGCTCTTCCTAATTGCCTCCCTAGCCTCCCTCACTTCACTGGAGGCCTTGGCTCCTGGGTCTTTCCTCCCCTCCCGCCCTCCTACAGGAGGAGTGGGAAGCGGGGCCAGAGCCCACCTCACCCCTTCTCCCAGGCATGAGCCAGTAGGTGTTAAGCATGGAGAACATGCCTGACACATAGTAGGCACCACGTAAGTACTTACTATGTAAGAAAAAGTCGGCAACACTCTTTTGGTACTAAAAAGGGAGGAAGACAGGCCTTGCTTGCTGTCCAAGTGATGGTAATAAACATTTATTGTCCAGCCTTCTTTCTCCCGGCCTGAGAAATCAAATCTCCCCCTCCTCCTCCACAGTGTTGGGTAATAAACTTTGTAAAGTCAGCAGCATTTAGTTCAGGGAGTTTCTTTAATCATTAAACAGGATTTTTATGTCCAAAACACTCTTGATATGGGTCTGCTCCGTTTGCAGTGTGGGCTGGGAGGGAGCAGGGGTTTGCAGCCGACCGGCTGCACACCGCGGGAGCCAGCCCTGTGCACAGAGATTCAGAAAGGGCCGAGAAGCCCGGCCCACGGAGACCCGGGTTAATGAGAATCAGATGCATGTCACGCAGTGCTCGTCCTGCTCTCTGGGCACCGGGACTCACATCCATAAACAGCCCGGGCTTCATTGTAGGCAGCCTTTCATCCCCGAAAGAATTCCAAAGCGTCCCAGGAGCGCTCTCCCTGGCAGCCTGGCGATGGCGAGACAGACAGGGGAAGGTCGGTGCATAGCTCAGCTCCGGAGCTTCCTGCGACCCGCCGCCCAGAAAGGGCCGCCGGCCTGGAATGCCAGGTGACTCCCTCCTGCTACAAACAATATCATTACTTTTCCTTTCATGCTCATAAAAGAAATCCAAACATGCACTAGTGAGGCTTTCAAACTCCCTTTCAAAAGAAGGACAGGGTTCCTGTCAGACGCGCAACACTGCCATCGATGTGTATGTGTACGTACAGTTACTTTCACATACAACTGAAACAAAACCTCAGAAACGGTCACTTACCCTTATCTACGCAATGTCACTTGTTTTAAAAAGCTGATCACTATCCAAATGTGGATCTTACAACCAACGTATGTGTAGGGTTTTGCATGTTGAAGCACAGCTCACTCACAGACGGTGAAAGGGAAGGAAGGCCTCAGACCCAGGGCACTGGGATTAGACCTCACCTGACGGCCCTGGGACAGCCTCTTCACCTTTCCAGGTCACAAGCCTGGGATTCTTCCCGTTTTAACTTGCTGGGATGTTGATGGCCGATACCTGTGTGCGGGTAAACAAAGAGATGCCGAAGCCGCCCTCACGTGCTGAGGCTATTTGCAGTTCCTCTGTTGATTCAGAGTTGGGGTTAAAGGTAGGGAGAAAGTCCACGTTCCTTCAGTACTAAACACAGCTTTGCGTGGACCCTAAACCAATCAGATTTTTATTTTACTGTATGTAACAGAACCCTCCCTCCACACACACACACACACACACACACACACACACACACACGAAATTACTGGTCCAAACAGTGGGCGGGCCCACGGGCGTGCTGGGCTTCAGTGTAGTTGGCTCAGAATGCTTGGATGAAGCCACAGTAACTGTCTTCTTCCACCGCTGGGCTCCACTCTCCTCTCTCAGGGCTGCATTCTCTTCTGTCATAGATAGGACCCTCCTGCTGGCCAGAGAAGATGCTCAGCAGCAGCTCTCAGCTTACATGCTTCCAGCCTGACCACCCAGAAGAATAAGGCACCTTTCCTGATGTTTCAGCCAGAGCTCCAGGCTTCTAGCTATCCCAGCGCAGATCACGCGCTTATTCCCGAAACAATCACAGTGACCAGGGAAGGACATCGCCGCCGCTGGTCAAGTATGGGTTCCGTGCCAACCCCGGGGACACAGCAATCATGTCAGGTCCACCAAACTGCATGAACTTGAGAATGGGATTGTATCACAAAGGAAAATCAAGGGGCCATTTCCAAAAGTTAGGGGCAAGAACTTTAAGCAGATCATTTTTTTTTAAATGGCCACTGCTGACCTCTATCTACAGACAGTGCCAATCTCTACCTCCTGCTCCTCCTGAAAGCAGAGACAGAAAGTTGGCCTTCTATCCCTTGGAGAAGACTTTTCATCACGAGAAATCCTGACACGTTCTCTCTCCAATCTCTGTCAGAAGTTAGACGCTGTGGCAAGAGATTCGCTTAGCTTTGAGATGGAAAACTTAATGTGCCATGAACTTCTGGCCATTGGCCTAAGAAGTAAACACTCTCTTCGGGCCTTTTAGAAATCCTCTCTCCCACGTTGTGCCCATGGTTTGTAACGTCGGAATTGCCTTCACGGTTGCATCACCACGGCCTTTGCAAACAAAGTGTAAACCTGCAGGTCACCTTGGGTTAGCCAGTGAATTGTACGCTCACCTGATTGGCTGAGCTGCTGGAGCAGGAACCTTGCTCTGCCTTGCACTGCCAAGCGCGCATAAGGAAAAGCGTGGGCACACGAAGTGACGCTGACTAAATCTGACAAAGGAAGAAAGCACGCTGGAGAAAGATGGCTCGAGGATGAATTTTTTCTGCGTTTTGCTGAATACCGTTTGTCTTCTGGGAAGCAATGCCAACAGAGCTGTGGCTTCTGGATTCTGCAAATATCATCGCTGTGCATGCCAGGAGATCACCTTGCTGAAACACAGAAAGAGACAAACTGAGGAGGAGCATAGACTCTTTCTTTGCCATGTTCCCTTCCAGGCCAGATCACCAGGCCCAGGGTTTTGGCTTTTGTTTGCTTGCTTGCTTTGTTTTCAGTTAGTGGGGGTGTGGTTATGGGTTGTTTTGTTCTTAGTGATTTTTCATAGATTAATTCAATTCAAACTGAGAAAAGGCAACGTGCTGTGATGCAGGCACATTTATCACCTTCAGGAAATTGACAGTTTTGATTTGATAATTTTATTTTGCCTTGGAGTTAAGAGACCAAAGACAGTAATTATTACTTTACAGGTGCCACGTATGAAGCAAAAACCTGGGGCTTTTTCCACGGCGAGGACATTGCCCCTCCCGCTCTGGTGGCTCTTCCTTTTTCAGCTTTCAGATCTTGGCTTATACGCCAGGCCATAGCTTCTTAAAAGTTTCACATAAGCAAAAGTAGACAAAGTTACCATACAACCAAGCAATTCCATTTTCAAGCATGTGCCAAGAGAAATGAAAACACATGTCCACACAAAACCTTTTACATGAAAGTTCATAGCAACATTATTCATAAGAGCCCAAACTGGAAACCATCCAAAGATTTGTCAACTGGTAAATGGATGGACAAAATGTGGTAGAGCCATATAATGGAATATTATTCAGCCATAAAAAGGAAAGAAGTACATTTAGATGCTGTCATAGGAAGTTAGATATGCATGGCCAGAGCAGGAACGATGGGCCAGGTGCAGAGGGTCACCAGGGCCGAGATCCCTGGGTGCCTAGCAACGGGCAAAACCCACAAGCCCTTGCACCACCACTCCCCTAAGTATTAACCCCTGGAGATGGCATCTAGGCCTCAGCTGTGTTTCAGCTCCAGACCCAGAGACGCAGCAAAACCAGGGGGAGGGAGCCATGGCTGACCTCAGGACCAGCTGCAATAACAAATGACCCCTCCCCTGGAGCCAACCAATCAGTGGAGACCACGACCGTGAGGGGCACACCTGGAAAGCTGATGAATATTCTTTTGAGATTCTCCCCTGAGACCTCAGATAAAAACCCTCAGGACAGAGGAGCAAGGACTGCTTGCTCTCTATGGAACACACCTTACTTAGCCTTTCCCCCATCCATCCTCCTCTCCCTCCTCCTCCCTCTCTCCTCCCTCTTTCTCTCTCCCTCTCTCTCTTCCCCTTTCCACTTCTCCATCGCCCTCCTTCACTCCCCACTAAGCTCCTAGGGCCCTTCTTTTGCTGTAACTTATTTCCTGAGCCCGTTTCTTCTAGGGCTCACTTCTTCTATCTCTGTGACTTCCTAAATAAACTTTCTCTTATAGTTTGAGCCTTGACTAAATTCTTCTCTCAGTCCAAACTCAAGAACTGAGGTCACTGGACCAAGGTTAACACCTGGTGCCGCTTTTCCACTGCTAACACTACAACACGAATGAACAAAAAAACACATTCTGCTAATGAAAAAAGCCAACACAAAAGCTCACATGTATATGAAATGTCCAGGAAAAGCAAATCTATGGAGACAAAAAGTAGATGAGTGGTTGCATATGGCTGGAGGTAGATGGGAATGGGAGATCTTATTGGAGTGAGGAGAATGTTCTAAAATTGGATTTCAGTGGTGGTTATTCAACTCAGTAAATTTAATAACAATCACTAAATTTTATAATAATAATAATAATGCCAGGTCTTTCTCAGCCCAAGATTAAATAAAAGGCCCTTGGCACCTACTTTACAAGCCTCATCACACTTCAAAGGACTTGGATTTGGTCTCAGACACACATGGATTCTAGCCTCAGCTGTGCCATTTACTAGCACAGTCTTAGGCAAGTCACCTGCCCTCCGTATGTTCTTAAGACTTCAGGGAACAAGTCTATTTGTACTAAGTTATTTGTCATGGTCCAAATGTTGTCTATGTTTGTCTTCTTCCTGTGTGACTGCACCATGCCTTCGGGACTAGGCCTTCATCTCTCCTGCCCAGCGAGAACACAGTTCTGTGTGGAGTGCAGCGTGATGGGTGAGCACTCCAGCCAGGGTGCTCAGATTTGCCTCTCCTCCTCAGCAGTGTGACCATGGGCAAGTTACTTAACCACACTGTTTCCTCCATGGAACATAATTTTTTGTGTGAGAGACTAAGGTTCTTGTGAAAATTAAATGAGATGATACACATGTGTGCCAGTATATACACAGCATTTAGAACAGTGTCTCCCCCACATCTCCCCTATAGTAGGTGTCAGCTACTATGTGTAAACCCCACATCTAGACAGATACAAATAACATACATCTGTTTGGCTTTTCACTTCCCAGAAGTGCGTGTCCTGTCTGAACATGCATCAGCACCAACCAGCACTGGTGCCTCTGCAAGAGCAGGTAGATGCTCACCTTGACCTCTGGACAGCCTGGCTGACTAAACTTCTCCTACAGGTCCTTTCATCGCCGCCTCAGGTTCGCATCAAAGTGGGTTTTCTTTCAGAACCAACCCAACAAACTCTTCTACACTAGCATTAGTTCTATTAACGTATTCATTAATTTACTGAGTCCTTCATTTAGTATACACTTGAGCCTGGAACAGCATGGACCTGCACGGATCCACTTCTATGTGGGATTTTTTTCAATAAACACTATAATGTATTTTCTCTCCCTAATGGTTTTCTTAATACCACCTTCTTTCCTATCTATAGCTTACTTTATTGTAAGAATCCTACCTAATAAAAGAGTAATATGCAAATTGATCGCACCTTCGCCACGCCCAAGCCAATCAGGGTGAGTATGCAAATTAACCCAACCAAGATGGTGGTTAATTTGCATACATAGGCGCCCTGAGCAGACCCCCTGCAATCGATCGCAGGGAGCTGGGGATTGCTTCGGCCTGGTGCACGAGTGGACCCCCTGCGATTGATCCGCCAGAGGCTTTCGGCCTGGTTCACGAGCAGACCCCCTCCGTGATCAATCGCAGGGAGCTGGGGGTTGCTTCGGCCTGGTGCAGGAGCAGACCCCCTGCGATCAATCGCCTGGACAAGGAGCTGGGGGTCTGCTTTTGGCGTGGGCAGGAGCTGACCCCCTGTGATCAGGGAGCTGGAGATCCGCTCCTGCCCAATTGGCTTTCGGTCTGGGCAGGCCTGGGTAGGGGCTGAGCCAGTGATCACAGGGAGCTGGAGGAGCCTGCCCAGGCCTAAAGCTTTGGCCAGAGGCTTTAGGCCTGGGCAGGGCCCAGCCCTCGATTGGTGTGAACTATAGAGGAAACACCTTTTCTGACTGCACATTGGCTAAACTTCCTGTATGCCACTGGTAATATTCTTAGTAACTTGGATAATAAGAATCCAAAAAGGTGATCTAGGATTTTTCCACCACACTTCTGGAGAAAAAAATGAAGGTCCACTGCTGGAGGGCTAAGAAATGTCAGATTCTGCCCTAGCCGGTTTGACTCAGTGGATAATGCCTCGGCCTGCCGACAGCAGGGTCTGGGTTCAATTCTGATCAAGGGCATGTACCTAGGTTGCAGGCTCCTCCCTGGCCGGGGCCCAGATCAGGGCTCATTCAGGAGACAACCAATCAAAGTGTTCCTCTCACTTTGATGTTTCTCTCTGTCTTTCCCTTTCTCTTCCACATTCTCTAAAAGTCAATGGAAACATATCCTCAGGTGAGGATAAAAAATAAATAAAGAAATCCATATTCTATGAAAGACACATCTTGAAAATTCCTAAAGAAAGTTGTCATTTTTTTCTTGGTGAAGGGACTGGAGTCCATGCTGATGAAAACACCTTGGTGGCTGCGGTGACTGGCAGTGGCTGCAGCAGCGGGGTGATGGGGCTGGTGCCTTCCCCTGATCAGCCCGGTTGCCTCCCACAAAGGGAGGCCAGACTGCAGCTTAGGCCCACTCCCCGTGGGGTGTGGGCCTAAGCCATCAGTAGGACATCCCCTGAGGGCTCCCAGTATGTGAGAGGGGGCAGGTTGGGCTGAATGACCCCTAACCCCCAGTGCATGAATTTCGTGCACCGGGCCCCTAGTACAGTATATAATAGATATAACCTACAAAATACAAGTTAATGGACTGTTTATGTTATCAGTAAAGTTTCTGGTCAACAGTAGGTATTAGTAGTTAAGTTTTGGGGGAGTCAAAAGTTACATGCAGATTTTCAACTGAACCCCAAATTGTTCAAGGGTCAACTGTACATTAATTGTCAAATGGGGTCCTGTGTCCTAGAAGGTGGGGGTTAAATACAGAGCAAGATACAGTCCTTGTCCTCAAGAAGCTTCGAATCAGAATCAGAGGTTCCCAAACTCAGTAGGCATCAGAATGGTCTGGACAAGCAGTAGGGTGAGGAGGGGCATGGAGAAGAGAGGGTTTTTTTGTGTATGTGTGTGTGTTTTTTTTAAATATATTTTTATTTATTTCAGAGAGGAAGGGATAGGGAGAGAGAGATAGAAACATCAATGATGAGAGAGAATCATTGATCAGCTGCCTCCTGCATGCCCCCTACTGGGGACCAAGCCCACAACTGGGGCATGTGCCCTTGACTGGAATCGAACCTGGGACCCTTTAGTCCGCAGGCCAAAGCTCTATCCAAACAGGAGGAGAGAGGTTTTAGCGTCATTCCCCTGCTCTTTAACTTCCATCAACCCCAGAAAACTACTTTTAATTTAAAAACAATTTTTAAAAAACTAATATAGTATCTGCATACATCTTTAGAAAACTGCTATTTCCACTGATCTGTGCAAAAGCAGTGTGCTTGCCATGCAAACAGTCTCAGCTAAGTCCCGCAGGGGAGGGAGCCAAACACACTTCTATCCTGTCTCCCTCTTTAGAAATTGTGGCGTTGTCATCAAAATGCAAGGCTTCCTCTGATCATTTACTTATATAACCAGCCTGGGGTGGGCTCCTAAACAGAGCCCCACTAGACTTTCTGAGTGGGAATCCCCAGGGGCAGAGCCCAGGCATCTATATCTTTAATAACCTGCCCAGGGTTCAATCTATGAACCTGCTTTTGGGGACCACTGCTCTAGGCCCCATTTGGCAGGAGGGAGGATGGGTTGAACTGAAGGCAGGGAGACACGCTAGGAGGTAAAGCACAAGGACAGAGCACGGCCAGGAGTGTGTGGTGGGCGGAAAGACAGCCCCCAAGATGTCCGTGTCCTGATCCCTTGAACTTGTAGGGTTACCTGGCATGACATAAAGGTCCCTGCAGGTGTGATTAAGGATCTTGAGAGGTGGAGACTGTCCTGGATTATCTAAGTGGGTCCTAATTGTAATCACAGTATCCTTATCAGAGAAAAGGAGAGGGAGATGTAAGTGCCGAAGAGGAAGGAGACCATGTGACTAGAGATGCGGTTGGGGGTGAGGTGTGGGGAGAAAAGGTGATGTGGTTGGAGGAAGCAGCATAAGCCAGGAAATGCCGACAGCTTCCAGAAGCTCCAGGGGATGAAGAAATGGATTCTACCCTCGGGTCTACAGAAGGACCCAGCCCCACCGACACCTTGATTTCAGACCTACAAGACTCAGTTTAGGTCTCTGGCTTCTAGAATTACAAGAGAATAAATGTGTGTTGTTTAAAGTCATTTCATTTTCGGTTATTTGCTATAGCAAGCATAAGACAGTAATACAGAGGATTTTTAAAAACTAGCACAAAAATATGTAGTGGTGCAACCATTAAGTTTTAGCAGTTGATTAGCTATGCGAGGTAGAAGAAAGAGAGTAAGAGAAAAAGGAGGAATCGGGAATGAGTGCGGGTGTCTAACCACGGGTGAGTGCTGCTGATGCCATACAGTGTTAAAACCATCACCAACACCAGCGCCTCCACTGACCACAGAGGAAGCCGCCAGCGCAGCCGTCACTGTTTCCAAGGAGGGAAGCCTCAGTAACTGGGACATAGGTTCCGCCCGAAGTGTACGCTTTCCTCTTTCAAAGAGAAAGAGTTGGGGAAGCAAGTGAAGAGTTTAACAAGATTTCTAGAGGGAATATTTAAACAGCTTAGAAAAACAAACTACTTTTAATCACCTTCCAACACTTGACAAGCACCATTTGGGGGCCAACCGACTTGAGAATTGCAAACCATTTCTAATTCTTGATTAAACAAGTGCGAGGGTAGACCGGGGGATACTGGTATAGCCTGGTTCTATTTCCTGGAAATAACAAAACTGTTTCCCTTAAAATGGTTCATCATTCTGACCTTCCACTAATTCTGGCTGGCTGTCCTCTAACATTAAGGCCTTGACGACCAGGCTTTGCTGGGTCTTTTTCTCCAGGGCTGCTCCTCCACCACCACCCCTTGTCATGTATTTTGGGGTTCCCGGACCCAATTCCAAAGTATGGGTGTATGTGTGCCAGGAGGGGTCTTCCGCACACCACCAAGCAGTTCTCAGGACACCAGCGGGGCGTCCCGCAATTCAACGCAATCCTGACGCTGTCTACCTGGAGAGAGAGCATCAGGTCCTGCGGGTTAAGGGTTCAGTCTCACAAGCTTGCCCCGCCCCCTTCAGAGACCAGTCGCAAGCCCAGGTTGTTGCCCGTGCTTCTTACTGACCAGCTGTAAGTCCGTTTCCCACATCCTCCTCCGTGGTCTGATTAATTTGTTGGAACAGCTCACAGAATCCAGAGAAACGTGTTTCTCACTAGATCACTGGTTTGTTATAAGAGGATGTCACTCAGGAGCACCCAGTGGACAAGATGCGTAGGGCAAGCCATGGGGAAAGGCCCGGCGCTCCCAGGTCCTCTCCAGGCGGTCCCTCTCCCAGTACCCCCACGTTTTACCAACCTGGAGGCTCTCCAGAGCCTGTCCTTTTGGGGTTTGTGTGTGTGTGTGTGTGTGTGTGTGTGTGTGTGTGTGTTTTATGGAAGCTCTCTTGCACAGGCATGGTTGATTAAATCACTGGCCAGTGGCAAACATTTCACCTCCAGCCCCTAGCCCTCTGCCCTCCCCTAGAAAGGTAGAAAGTTCTACCTTTCTAATCTCATGGTTGGTTCCACTACCAACCAGCCTCCATCCTTAGGCGAAGCCTCCAAATCGCCTTATTAACAGAACAAATGAAACCTTTGTTGCTTCATCACTAAGGAAATTTCAAAAGTGTTAGAAGTTCTGTGCCAGAAAGAAGGACTAAGACTAAATATGTGTTTCATACCATATCAGAGAAAAACCCAGGGCTGATCCTCCAAACTACCCTCTCTCCCATGTCCCAATCACATCCATCACCAAGGCCTGACTGTCTCCACCCGCTTCCCTCTAAGGTCACCCTCAGAATTCTAGTCCAAGTGTTGTGGAGCAGATGCGAGTGAATGACCACTGGAGCCCAGACCAAATTAAATTCAGGGAGCCTTTATTAGCCCGGCGGCCGGATGACCCAGCAACTGCTCTGCCATTCTCCACGCAGGGAGACCAGAGAGCAGCAGCGACCCTTTGTGTAGGACCGCTTTTAAGCCCATTAACCACATCTGGTTTTTGCAGAACAAGTAACCCAAGACAAAACAGTTTTTCCCAAGCAATGTCAGGATCATGCCAATGATGACCATGTTATTCACAGGGTCATCCTGTTCTTCAGAAAGCTGGCAGTGTTCTGTGAAAGAAGGCTACGTGCTGGGAAGGGGCCATGAGACCATATCTCAAGGCCTGGCCTAGTGTCAGCACTGACATCTCTATCTGGGGCATAGTCCATGGCCTCAGTAGTGCTCAAAAATTCCCACTCTCCAACACAAGCTGCCATCACCCCTTACCTGGACCGGTAACAGGTGAAGGAATTATACCAGTAACAGTTCCTTCTCTGGTTTCCTGAATCCATTCAATGACCTCGAAATTCACCCTTCTGACAACTGCCAGAGAGGTTTATCCAAACAACCTGGACCTTCTAAAGTCAGATTGAATGGGACCGTTAGCTGTGGGGGCTTTCACTCAGCCATAGTCTACTGTCTTCACATACAAAACTGATAGTGACAGCCACTGCCTCTGAGGTTTCAGGTGAGGATTACGTGAAAGTGAAGTGCTTCCCTTGGTGCCAGCCAATAGCAGCTGCTCAGTAAATATTAGGTGTGGTTACTATTATTACTTGGTTTGTCTGTCAGCCGGTGAATTAGGACACTCTAACCCCCAGCGATGATAAATATGCGCATATTTAGTGTACAACACTCATTCATCTGTTTCTATAGGTAAAATGCAAAGGGAGGGTCATGTCTTCTTTTCTTTCCCATAATTTTTGAGGCCAGCACAATTATGAGAAAATGCCTCTAACTTAGATGAAGCCAAGAATACTACAAACAGTCTAAATCACACATATACAAGGAGCATTTACAATATGGGTAGAGGAACCATTTCAAGATTCTTTCTTTAAGGAAGTTAATGAAATTCCTTTCATACATCTAACATACTCTTCCCACTTATTCCCCTATGGTGCCTAGTAAGAAAACAAACAAACAAAAATATTTAAAGAAATAAATATTCAACTGTGCATAGAGTGGGCTATTAACTATTCAGAAGAGCCTTTTATCAGAATGTGAAGAATTTAATCCTTAGCTGACCAGATGTAAACAATGAAAAGGCAAAAAGTAATGTAATCCTGAAATGCACCATGTAACTCTCTGTAAACACAGATGTATGTGCTTTCTATCAAATAAGGCCTTTAATTAAGAGCTGTTCTAATTTCTCAAAATGTGCTTCAAATTGGGTAACTCAAAAGCAAGTCTCTCACAACTGTGTTTTGCAGGAAAAGCTCATTAATTCAATGTGATGGAAGTTTTCTCCAAAGTAAAGAATATTTTTTAATGACATGCCTTTTTGTTACTTTTAAAGGACCCAGGGCTAGAGGTAGAATTTTAAAAAGCTCAAATGACCCTGGCCAGTGTGGCTCAGTTGGGAGTCGTCCTGTGCACCAAAATATTGTGGGTTCCATTCCCAGTCTGGGTACATGCCTGGGTTCTGGGCTTGATCCCCAGGAGGGAGCACGCAGGAGGCAGCTGATGGATTTTCTCTCTCTCCCTTTCCCTTCCTCTCTCTCTAAAAAAGAAATCAATTACAGAGACCAAGATGGCAGCATAGGTAAATGCCAGTACTTGCCGCCTCCCACAACCACATCAAAATTACAACTAAAATATAGAACAACCATCATTCAGAACCACCTGAAATCTGGCTGAACAGAAGTCCTACAACTAGAGATATAAAGAAGAAAGCACATCGAGACTGGTAGGAGGGGTGGAGGCATGGGACACGCTCCTCTGGTACCCACATGTGGCGTGTTTTTAATAGGGAGGGACATCTAGGCTGGAGGCCTCCCATGAGGAGCAAGGGGTCCCAGCTCCACACCAGACCACTCAGCTCAGGCTTCCAATGCTTGGAGGAGAAGTCCTCATAACTTCCCCTTGAGTGTGTTGCTAATGGCAATCAAGGCTCAACTACAACAAGATGGTGCACACAGCCCACAAAGAGGCACAACTAGAATAAGTACCCAGCTGAGGTGCCTGGGGAGGCTGAGCCACTGGGCCCTACAAGACACCTACCACACAAGGCCACTCTATCAATTCCAAGAGACATAGCAGTTCTACCTAATACATAGAAACAACTACAGGGAAGCAGCCAAAATGCAGAGACAAAGAAACATATGAAATGTGTCCTTTCACAAATGAAAGAACAAAAGAAATCTCCAGAAAAATAACTTAATGAAATGAAAGCAAGCAAACTACTAGATACAAAGTTCAAAATCATGGTTATAAGGTTGCTCAAGGAATTAATGAGAGTTTCAAGGGACTTAGTGAGACTTTCAAGGATCTTAGTGAGAACATTAAAGACATGAAAAAGGACCAGTCAGAAATGAAGGATACACTAACTAAGAATGAAGAATAATTTATAGGGAATCAACAGTAAAGTAGAGGACACCAAGAATCAAATAAGCAATCTGGAATATAAGGAAGCAAAAAACACCCAATCAGAAGAGCAAAAAGAATCCAAAAATATGAAGATAGTGTAAGGAGCCTCTGGGACAACTTCAAGCATATCAACATTCACATTCTGGGAAGGCCCAAAGGAGAAGAAAGAGAGCAATATAATGAAAACCTATTTGAATAATAATGACAGAAAACTTTCCCTATTTGGTGAAAGAAATAGACATATAAATTTAGGAAGTGCAGAGATTCCCAAACAAGTGAACCCAAAGAGGCCCACACAAAGACACATCATAATTAAAATGTAAAGATAAAGACAAAGAGAGAATCTTAAAAGCAGCAAGAGAAAAGCAGTTAGTTACCTACAAGGGAGTTCCCATAAGACTGTCAGCTGATTTCTGAATAGAAACTTTGCAGGCCAGAAGGGATGGGCAAGAAATATTCAAAGTGATGAAGCAAGGACCTACAACCAAGATTACTCTACCCAGAAAAGCTATCATTTAGAATTGAAGGTCAGATAAAGAGCTTCACAGATAAGAAAAAGCTAAACAGTTCATCACCACCAAACCAGTATTACATAAAATGCTGAAGGGTATTTTTAGAAGGAGGAGGAGGAGAAGAAGGAGGAGGAGGAGGAGGAGGAGGAGATATGAACAATAAAATGGCAATTAATGCATAGCTACTAACAATTGAATCTAAAAATCAAAATAAACTAACAAGGAATCTAATGAACAACATATATTGATGAATAAAAATAGAACCAGAGGCAAGGAGACATGGAACAGACTGACAAATCTCAGAGGGAAGGGTGGGGTGGGAAGAGATTAACTAAAGGATATATGCATATATGCATTACCTATGGACACAAACAATAGGGTGGTGAAGGCCTAGGGCAAGGTGGGAACAGGATGGAAGAGGGTAATGGGGGAAAAAAGGGTGACATCTGTAATACTCTCAATACTAAAGATTTTAAAAATATATAAATAAAATTTCAAAATACTTTTTTTAAAAAACAGAGAAATGACTTTGAACTATTCCAAGGGGCCCTGGAATACCTCAAGGATTCATTCTCTCTCCTACGTTTTTAAACTAATTAGGCCTATTTAATATGCTTGAAAAATTACATGGGAAGCTTTGACAAATAAGAATACACATACAGCCTGCCTGGTGTGGCTCAGTGGTTAAGCATCGACATATGAACCAGGAAGTCGTGGTTCAATTCCCAGTCAGGGCACATATCCGAGTTTCAGGCTTGATCCCCACTGGGGAGCATGCAGGAGGCAGATGACCAATGATTCTCTCTCATCATTGATGTTTCTATATCTCCCTTCCTCTCCCTTCTTCTCTGAAATCACTAAAAATATATTTTAAAAAAGAATACCATTATTTTTAGTAAAGAGCCAAATTAAAACCAGTTATTTACTGTATTAAGTTTAGTTTCAATTTATTCTGATTATTTGCATGAACACAATAAAAGTAACAACCTATTATATAGACTTTTTCAAAGCCTGGTATGCTGGAATGTCATATTTCCCTGCCAGCAGCATCAGGGCGGGGGCGGGGCAGGGCGGGGGCGGGGGGGGGGCGGGGGGGGGGCCTTGTTCCTTAGGATGACTGACAGAAGATAGAGACCTTCTCCCCGATTCCATAAGAATAATTACTAACAAATAGAAAGAGGAGGGAAATGCTAGGACCCTAGGCCATACAATCCTTAACGGCCATCTGTAAGCTTCCCACCACAGGAGAACGAAGGCCAGGAAAAGCTCTCTGGCCACCAGGACTCAGGCCATACGAGGAATGGGAACTGTCCTGAAGACCCCTGATGGCACACCTGCATTCCACCCGGTTCCAAGCCCAGCTCAGCCCCCACCCACTGAGGACAAGAGCTTCCCGCCAGTGACTGCATATGAGGATGAAACTCCAGCTCCTGGGGCTGCCAGCATCACCCCAACGTCCCCTTCCCTTTGGGTATTCTATTCCCCACCCCCTTTCCTTAAATAAATTCAATTTTCCTTAAACAAATAAAAATAATAAAAAATAAATCAATATAAAATCTTAAAAAGAACTCAAAGGCTACTTTCCATACTCTATCTTGTATTTCAAAATAAAAACAAGTAAAGTAAAAGAAATAAGTAAAAAGAAGACCAAAGTCCTACTTTTCCCATAAATGCTACATTATTGATTTTCTTCTTCAAATAGTACACATTTAATTCTTTTTCAAGAAAGATTTTTAGTGAAACTGCTTTGCTAGTGCCTGAGCACCTGTGGTCTGCCTACCAGGGATTCACAAATGTCAGGAGCTCCAGCACCCAACAGGTCTGTCCCAGGCTAGGGCAGCCAGCTGGGCATTTAGAGACCCGGATTCAAATCCCAGCTAAGGCATTTGCTCGCGGTGTAATTCTGGCCTACTTCCCAATCTCTGGATGTCAATCACCTTATCTGTGGCTGAAATGTGTTGTGTGGGGATTAGAGTGAGTAATCAGAAATACAGTAAGTGTCCCCTAAATTTGGTACATATACAACTGTTCACAATTGTATACAACTGTTCACAATTAATCCATCACCTGTATGCAAATGGTGCCTAAGCAAAGTACTATTGTTACCTTAAGCAGATGAAACAGGCACCTTACAGCTGTTTATTTTGTAAATATGTGCTTAGCATGTTCTGATGACAGAGAACGTTTCAAAAACTCCACAAATTTCAATTCAGCAGAATTTGAGGTCATGAGTGTTTGGTATCCCAAAGCATGGAGAGGAGGAATGAATAAAGAAGAAACTCCTATATGACACAGTTAGAGATAATGGAACATCACACCATGTCAGTGCATTTTCAGCATTTGGGAAATAAGCATGTTCTTTCCAGGAGTATGCTTGATGCCTGCTGGGAAACCCTACTTTCCTGAGAAGATGAGCTGTCAACTTTGAATCCTGCTCAGTGACTTCATGTCTTGCCATTACAGCAAGGTGATTAAAAGAAAACAAAGGAAATGCTGCCATTTAACATACCTGAGTACACTTCCTCTCCCCTGTGGTAATCATTGACTTAACAAACGTCACTCATCTGCTGCATACCAGTCCATCGTGTTAGATGATGAGGATAAATGACCAGACTCACCCAGGGCCCTCACTCACATGGCACCAGCTATGCTCGGAGGGGCAGAACGGTCCTTCTGAGGCCATTTCCTGGGCAGCAGCTAGGTCCGGGCGCTGCTTTTACACACATTACATGTGAAGGACATGTAACGGACTTCAAGACAGGGCTGAATTAGATGCCATGCTGTTCTCATTTCTCCTTTACCCCCTTTACTAACAAAAATTGTTCATTGTAAAACAATAACAACAACCATAAAGCCTACATTTCTCAAAAAAACGTTATCTATGTAACCTATTTAAACATGAACCCATGTTCACCAAAAATGTCATTGTCATGAAAGACGGAAAGGCTGAAGGATTGATCAAAATTAAAGGAGACATAATAACAAAATGTAATATGCAATCTTGGTCTGAATCCCGGACTGGAGAAAAAAATTGCAATAAAGGTCCTTTTTGGATCAGTCAACAAAACTGGAATACAGACAATAGATTGAATTAAAGTATTGATCAATGTTTAATTACCTGAAGTAGGTGACTGTGCAGCAGTCCTGTGAGAGGATGTCCTGGTTTTTAGGGGATAAAAATCTGAAGAATTCAAGGGTAAGGTGGCATGAACGCAACTTAATTGCAAATGGTTTGGGGGAAATTTTTATATCTGACAAATGAAACGGGCAAGATGTTAGCAATTGGTGAATTAGGTAAAGGCTGTATGGAGCTTTTGGTACTATCCTTGTGCTTTTTCTTGATACTTGTAATGTTTTATGAAAAAAAGTTAGAATTTTGTAAATCTAAAATGTAGGATTCCTTATAGCACAAAGGGAGGGCTAAAAATTCCAAGCACACACTCTGCAGCTGGGTATCATTAAGAATGATGTCCTGTTGTGACCAGATATTAAAAGTTTGCTCTGCCATGGTGCATTTCTATGGATTTGGGCAATAAAAGGAAGCATTCTTCCAGTCTAGGATTTTATTATCATTCCTCTGAGAATGTATGCTTGGTCAGATATTCTTTATTTTGGCTCCAGGTCACCTGTAATTTCAGAATGTGTTTTGAAGTCAATTCATCTCTTAGCCCATCCAAATATTGAAAATGTCATTAAATTATGAAGTAGAACTGAAAAGATTTTTGTCTGGAAATTCTTTTAGTCCATTCCCATTTCCATTCATCACTGGGTAATTTTTACTTGAAATCTGAAATCCCTAATGAGCTTAGTCTCTTGATAGCTCAAACATGACTGCTCTGATTTAAAGTTTTTTCTTTAACGATGTGATTTATGTGCTAACTTACACATATCTCAGCAGGTAGGGAATTCAAAGAGCATTCATGACTTGGGGCTTTGGGAGAAATTATTTTATGTAGGCTCCGTTATAAGTGGGGAAAATAAGTCTTACCTCAGAGGGGATGATGTAAGAGATAGTTATCATTTGTGAAATGCCTCAAGGTCTTGAGATGAAAAGAGCCCTTTTGATGCATCTGACTGCCATTTGTATTATGGGCTTACATTTCTTTTACATTATGTAGAGCACAGTCATTTTATTTTATTTTATTTTATTGATTGGGTTTGAGAGATAGAGAGATACAGATAGAAATAGAGAGACAGAGAGAGAGGGAGAGAGAGAGAGAGAGAGAGAGAGAGAGAGAGAGAGAGAGAGAGAGAAATATATAGAGAGAAATATCAATTTGTTTTCCCACCCATTCATGCAGTCATGCATTGGTTGATTTCTGTATGTGCCCTAGCCAGGGATCAAACCCCCAACCTTGTGCATCAGAATGATGCTCTAACCAACCGAGCTTTCTGGCTAGGGATCAGTTTAAATGAATTGTTTCCTCAGCAGCCTGTGAAGGTGGTTGCCTTGTTTTCGCAGATTAAACAAATTCACTTGCCTTTGGCACAGGCAGTGTTTCTATGGGTAGAAGGAAGACATTTCTAGCCATGTTGCTTCTCCTTCCTACTCCCTGGCTGACTAAATGAGCTATTTTATTTTCACTTTATTACTTTACTTCTATTTTCATGTTATTATTATTTTTTAAATATATTTTATTGATTTTTTACAGAGAGGAAGAGAGAGGGATAGAGAGTTAGAAACATCAATCAGCTGCCTCTTGCACAACCTCCACAAGGTACATGCCCTTGACCGGAATCGAACCTGGGACCTTTCAGTCCGAAGGCCGACGCTCTATCCACTGAGCCAAACCGGTTTCGGCTCATGTTATTATTTTAATTTTATTATACAAACTACTCTTGCCTTAGTACATCTTATATAATAAAAGCCCAGAGACCAGAATGACCAGAGACCAGAACCACCTTGGTACCTCTCGGGGCTGGCCCCGCCCCCAGCAAGTGGTTAGGGATGATCAGGTAGGCAGGCGAGTGGTTAGGGACGATCAGGTAGGCAGGCCAGCAATTAGGGGTGATCAGGTAGGCAGGCCAGAGGTTAGGGACAATGAGGCAGGCAGGCAGGCAGAGCCCTGCGATCAGTTGCCTCAAGGAGGGAGACCCAGGCCACAGCCTGCAGGAGGGATGCTCGGCAGCTTTGACGGGAGGTGCTGGCAGTGGTGGACGCTGCAGGGCAGGGCTGGTGCCACGGAGGCTCCTGAGCGGGCACGGCGCCTGCAGCCTGGCCCAGGTCCCAGGGTCGCAGCCTCCCCTCGCAGCTTCTGCAGGGCTGGACTGCTACTCCTCCTGCTATGATGCCTGGGCAGATCCCGGACCCTTCCATGACTGCGGGCTCTCTGCCAGGGCTCGGCCCCCTGACCAGACTCCCCAGCTCAGCCCTGACTGCAGAGGAGCTGAAATGCGCTGACATCCACAACATTGGGGCCATGATCGCCCCTTTGCACTTCCTGGAGGTGAAACTGGGCAAGAGGCCTCAACCTGTGAAAAGTGAGCTAGACGAGGAAGAGGAGCAGAGGAAAAGGCACTGGGGAAAGAACAAAGTGGCGGCAGCCCCATGCCAGAACAAGAAGAAGGAGAGGAAGGAGAAAAGGAATTGTCTGAGACTCCCACAGGAGAACAGGTGATTTTCATTTGCGCAGAGTTAAGCCCCTGGGTTTCCCAAATCCCATTTCCTTTGTCAAGTCACGGAAAAGTGTAGCTGGGGTTCCAGTAGAGCTAAAACCAGAGCCAGTGTCCAGGTTTCCCTCTGTGTTGGGGCTGGGTCCATCCAGCGTCAGGCTAGTTCCAGTCCATTAGTCCATGGTGTGTGGGACCCACGTGGCTGTGGGCAATGGGGGCAAATGCAGGAAAGCAGGAGCAAAAGATCCCCACAAGCCCAGGGTCACAAGAATCCCAAGAGAGCCAGGAGAGTGAATGTCTTTGGTTAGGCCCGTTAGGGTGTTATGTGTCCCAAATCTTGCAACCCTTGCAGTGGCCACGCCCATTCTGGCCAACCATCTGTGTCCACAGGTGTGATTGACAGCAAGCACTTTCAATAGTTCCCTCACCTTTACTGGGCATGTGTCTGTCTTCCCTTTGCTGGACCTCTGGGTCAGGTAAAGTTGCAGCTTCCTGGTGAAGCTGCCCAAATGACATGCCTAGAATGTCTGGCCTTCCCTGTGCTCTTTCCCATTATTAATGACTAATTACAATGGCATCACTGTTGCATATTTATTTTGTTAATTCAATGTATTGGGATGACCTGCTGTATTTCCAGAGAACAGAACAGTGTTTCTGAATTGTCATCACCCTTACCGTCTATGATGATTTGACCAATTACAGAAGGCTCCATGTAAACAATGAGCAGAATGTAGGGACTTATTAATGAAAGAGTCCAGTGCCCAGCAGATGTGGCTCAGTTGGTTGAGCATCGACCTATGAACAGGAGGCCATGGGCATCGACCTATGAACAGGAGGCCATGGTTCGATTCTCAGCCAGGGCACATGCCTGGGTTGTGGGCTGGTTCCCAGTGGGGGGCGTGCAGGAGGCAACCAATCAATGATTCTCTCTCATCGTTGATGTTTCTATCTCTCTCTCCCTCTCTCTTCTCTCTGAAATCAATAAATACATATATATATTTTAAAAAACACTGCTTTTAAAAAAAAAGAAAGAGTCCAGAGCAGGGCAGGGTTCAGGTGTGATTTGATTCTGAGGTTCACAATGTTTTGGGGGTTCACTGCTCTTTCCCTTCAATTCTTTCAACTCTGGCCTCTTTTGAATTCGTACTGGCCCTGGGCTGGCCTCCGGCATCGGTGACAAAAATGGCCATCTCTGCTGCAGGCCCTGTAACTGCAGCCTCACTACAGTCCAGAATGAAGGGAGCATTTGTCCCAGCATTCCGAGTGCAATCACTGAGGCTCATGCCAATGAGCCCGCCTGGGTGACCCGGGCAGCGCTGAATCAGGGGCTGGGACCCGGTGTGTGAACCAGTGTATCCGCTCACCTCTGGGCAGGACAGAGCGCTTCCCCGGAACCACAGGTGTCTTCAGTGGGAGGCGAGGGCTGTTGGGCAGGAGGAGGGGGGAAGGGAGGTGTGAAAATAAGGATTAAGTCTGTTACCCCAGGCCCAACAGACACAGATGAGGAATGGGGCCCAAAAGGCTGGTCTTTCGTCTTACACAAATGAGGACTTGGCTAGGGCTCTGCCTTTGTCTCGGAGTAATGCTACACCTCCTTTCTCTCTCCCCGTGAGGTGCCCTGGCAATCAGTCTGCTGGTGGACAGCAGGTCTCTTAGTCACACACATGTGTTCTCGAAAGGAAAGAACTGTTTTCACCTGACGGTCTCACTCCTTACTGCTGTGCCCATGAGCACCCGCCCACGAGGGCCCTGTCGCCAGGGGACGGGGAGAAGCTGCTCCGTGTCAGCCTGGCCAAGCTTCCAAGGTGCCACGTGGACTCTGCTTCAGCGGGAGGAGCTCCCCACGGCCACCGGCAGCTTTCGTCTACGGGTTTGAAAGAGAAATCACAGCTTTAAATACTGCCTAGTCTACTGGCCTTTTCTAAACCCAGAATTTGGCAGAGTCGGTCGGCTATGCACAAAACACAAGTGGAAGCCTCCCTATTGGGGCTGTCAGATGCTTGAGTTGCTAGCCAGCCGGCCGGCCGGCCGATAACTACAAGCGGTGCCCTTGCTGCGGGCCTCACTCTGGGCAGGAGCGAGGGGTGCAGCAGTGGGCCCCACAGGGCCCCAGACCCTGGGGGCTGGCTCCAGCGAAGAAGACAGACTGGAGACACATTTACTTAAACAGTTATAGTAGGAACTGCGCAGACCTGGTGGGATGTGTCCCTGCTCATAGCTTCCGGCTGATCAAGGATGCTTCCCCCTCATTCTCTGCAAACAGGATGCCTGGACCGTTTATTTCTTAGAACTGGCGCTGTCTCTCTCCACCCCTTTGGACACACACTGACCCCATTACAGCAAATGCCCCCCAATACCCCCCAGTCTCATTCCCCTTCACCAGGTTAACCTCCCCTTCTTCTTTGGATTTCATTTTAAACTGTTTCCTAAGATTCGACCAGGTGTCTTTGTTGGGGCTTCAGCCCCATCTGTGTTTCCCTCTTGGCACCTGGACCGCTCAGCACTAGCCATCTCTCTGGGAGATGCTTGATTACCATCTGAACGGTCTGTGAAGGAGACAGCCCTGTCTATCCTTTCCAGCTCTGTGTTCCCATCACACCAAGCACACTCTGACCTCAGGGCTCCGCCTTTGCCCTCCCCTCCGCCTGGAGCCCTGTCTCCCCGGGAGCCACTGGGTCCCGTCTCACTGCCCTTCCGTCTCAGCTCAGACATGGCCTTCTTCATGAGGCTTTCCCTGACCTTACACATACAGCAAATCCCACTGTGGGCAGCACGAGTCCCTGTTCCCCGCCATACCACCTCTGCCCCTTAAAGACTGTATTGCTCCACGAAAATGTAAGCTCTGTGAGAATGAAGCTCTCCATTTATTAGACTGTTTTTTCCCCCTAGTAGCTCAAATGCCTGACAGGCATCGGAAGTTAAGTCAATTTTTATTCAATGAAAGGTGGAATCAGTACCTAGTGCTTAGCAAATTGTTAGCACATAGCAGGCACTCAGTGAATATTTCTGAATGGATAAGTGCCTGAACGCAGCAGTACAGATACTACTAACACAAATACAGGAGCTTTACCCGCTTTGGTGGAGTCAGAAGAACAAGGGGATCTGAGCCATCTGGTTGTGTTAATACAACAGGTCAAACTTTGTTACAGCTGTGGTCAGACTAGAATGTACGGCAGCGATGGGACCTCCTGTTACACCCTTCACTCCCCAGATCCCCCTCTGACCCACTCTGCTGCTCTTCACCACACACCTACTCACTCAGCGGCAGCTTTTGTCGTCTTGCAGTTTGTTGCCAAGAACAGAGATTAAAGGTGTCCCAGGTGCTGCCCGGTTGGTGAGAGTGTTGTCCTGAAACTGCAAGGTTTCAGGTTCAATCTCCAGTCAGGGGTCAGGGCACATACAAGAGGCAACCAATGAATGGGTAAGTGCAACAACAAGTCTCTCTCTTTCCCCCCCTCCCTCCCTCTCTCTCTTGGACACACACACTTTTCAATTTTTAAAAAGTGTCAGAGAAATTAGCCCACTGGAAGCCAAACCCTGAAGCTATTCCCAGCATTCCTCCACTCCCAGGAGAGCAGAGCGGGGACAAGCAGAGGTAGAGGGCAGGGTTCTAGAAGTATGTTCTCTTCCTAAGGCTAATTGTGTGGGCGGAGGAGCTGTGCATGGTACAGAGCAGGGAGTCCTGTGGACCTTCGGGGAGATGAATTTCACCTGCCTCTTTAAACGGTGTGGCCTTTCAGTTGCTAATGCAGCTACAGAGTTTCTTTTGGAGCTGTTTTAGGATTTGCTCCATAAATTACCTGGGAGGGTGCCAAATGCAAATACAAGGAGAAAGAGCAGCCCTGATATCCGTGGTGACAGCTTAGTTATCCTCAAGGGAAAGGGAAGAATAGGTATCTTTTTCCTTAATAAAGTCTTTCCTATCAACTCCTAGATTCCATAACTGCTCTTACTTGGTAACAGGTTGGAACCAGCCTAGAAATTTCAGTAATAGCAGTGAAACAAAGTTTATTATAAACTCCTATAATAGGCATAGTGGATTGCTATTCTCCTGTGGAGACTATTTGAAAGACCTGTTCACAGTATCTTCCTCTTGGGATGTAGAAAGCCAAATATGGAGAGAAAAATCTGATTATCTCCCTAAACCCAGATCACGTTGCTTTTGTTGTTGTTGTTGTTAATCCTCATCCGAGGATATATTCCCATTGATTTTTTAGGGAGAATGGGAAAGAGAGAGAAACATTGATGTGAGAGAAACAAATCGATTGGTTGCCTCCTGCATGAGCCCTGACTGGGGTGGAGCCTGCAACCATGGTATGTGCCCTTGACCAGAATCAAACTCGGGACCATTTGGTCTGCAGGCCAACGCTCTATCCATTGAGCCAAACTGGCTAGGGCAGTACACCTGTTTTCAATGCTTATGGGTATATATCCAGGAGTGGAACTGCTGGGTCATACAGTTATTCTATGTTTACTTATTGAGGAACCACCAAACTATTTTCTACAGTGTTGGCATCACTTTATAGTCCCACCAGCAATGTGTAAGGGTTCCAATTTCTTCATATCTGCACCAACATTTGTAAATTTCCATTAGGAAAATTATACCCATCCTAGTGGGTATGAAGGGGTATCTTATTGTGGTTTTGATTTGTGTTTCCCTAATGGCTAATGACGTTAAACAACTTTCCATGTGCTTCAGAGTGTTTTAGTTTTAGAATAGTTTTAGATGAACAGAAAACCAGCAAAGATTATATAACAACATTTTAAGAGCATAATCTCTACATCAAATACAGTGGAAGGCATCTCTAGCCCTCCTCTACTTCTTCCAAAGGTTTGGAAAATTTTGATAGAGAAATACGTCATTGGGGAACATTATAGTTATTGACAAAGGCTCTGATACATTGCTTATTTTGCCTACAAAATGGGGTAGATAGTATTACAGTGACATTAGAAATTAACAAATCAAGGTACATAGTACAGTGATTAAGAACATGGTCTTAATCACACAGGTTTGAATACTGGTTGTGTCATCTCAGACAAGGTACTTTATATCTTTGACCCTCAGTCTCTCCTTCTGTAAAATAAGGATAGCATCTACCTCATAGTATCATTATGAGGGTCAAATGAGAAAACTTTTTGAAAGTACTTACCTGCAGTATTTGGTACTCAATAAATGAGACATATACTTTGTTTGCCTGCTTTTAAAAAAATATGTTTTTATTGATTTCAGAGAGAGGAAGGGAGAGGGAGAGAGAGATAGAAACATCAATGATGAGAGAGAATCACTGATCTGCTGCCTCCTGCACGCCCCCTACCAGGGACAGCTCACAACCAGGGCATGAACTCCGACGGGGAATTGAACCGTGACCTCCTGGTTGATGGGTTGACCCTCAACCACTGAGCAACACAGGCTGGGCTGCTTGTTTGCTTTTTAAAGCAAGAGCAATCACCTAATTTGTCTGTGGTCCTGTGTTTGGTCAGGATCCATGAGAGGCCATCATTCATTCATGCATGTATTCATTCATTCTTCAATATGCACTGGGCCCATGATATGTGTCAAGTGGTGGACAAGAGGCTACAAAGCTGAATAGTAGTCAAAATCAGAGGTTTAAAAACAGAGAACCTAGGATCAAATCCCAACTGCCACTTCTTATGTGTGCGACCTGTCCAAGTTACATAGTCTTGTCAAGTCTCCATTTCCTCATCTGTAAAATTGGAAATAGTAATGTTCCCAGCCTTATAGAGAGGATTAAATAAATGCAACATCTAAGTTTTAGATGCACCAAAGCATCTGGCACAATGACCACTCACCTAAAAAATGTTAACCACCATTCTATTATGATCATCATTTTGATTAAGACAAAGATAAATTATTGTGAAGATTTAATGAGACAATAACGGAAAGATTTAAGAGTGCATGACATAACTGTAAATAAATGTTATAATATAAATATTATCCTTTTTTTGATTTGTTTTTCAACCATTTAAAAATGTCAAATCACTCTTAGCTCACTGATCATAAAGACAAAGGTTAAGGAATGGACTTGGCTGTGGGCCATAACCCTGGTGCAATGCATCCATGCAGAAAGGACAAGTATGGTTCCATGAAACTTTCATTTCAATAATGTGTATACACTAGAGGCCTGGTGCACGAAATTCGTGCATGGGGCGGGGGGTCCCTCAGCCCAGCCTGAGCCCTCTCACAATCTGGGACCCCTTGGGGGATGTCCGACTGCTGTTTTAGGACCAATCTCACTGGGATTCCTGCGGGATCGGGCCTAAACCGGCAGTTGGACATCCCCCTCGCAATCTGGGACTGCTGGCTCCTAACCCCTCACCTGCCTGCCTGCCTGATCACCCCTAACTGCCTTTCCTGCCTGCCTGATCGCTCCTAACCACCTCTGCCTTGGCCCTCGCCATGGCATCTTCGTCCAGAAGGACGTACAGAATGATGTCTGGAAGGTCGTTTGGCTGTCCGGTCTAATTAGCATATTACGTTTTTATTATTATAGATGTGTATGTGTGCTAGGTAGAGAAACAAAATGCATTTCTTATTCTAACTGCAATAAAAGAAGTTTGAAAACAGTAACCTGGAGAAGGCTCTCACTATCTGGGAGCAGCCAGGAAATTCCCGCTGTCTTAGCAAAGGAAGTGCACAGCTTTGGCAGTTTCAGGCCTCAGTGGTGTCAGTTCAAAAGGGAAAGTCATAACAAGGTAATATGTTAAAATAAAATGGATAACTCAAGGGGAAATCGAGTCTAGTCTAAAACAGAGCAGTCTGGGATTTAAGTTAAAAAAAGAAAAGAAAAAAAAGAATTGCTATCTTTCTAGGTTTTGCTCCATCTCTCAGCTGTGAGTATTCCCAGCACTCTCAGGATTCTAGAGGAAAGGTCAAAAGAACAAGGTCAAATATCTGAAAAATGCAGATGCTGTGAGTTTGGGAGCAGAAACATTCCCAAGCGTATGCCAGCTTGTGCATTCAATAAAGCAGAGGGCTAACTTAATAATTAAAACTGCAGCGTCTTCCAGTATTTAGCTTAATTCGGCGGTTCCCTGCTGCACGTAAAACCCTTGGGGTCCCGAGACTCACACGCTGCGTTTCTCAGCCGGAGTGTCTGGAGTGCAGAACACAAACACTACATTTGGGCACTGACTCCCTCGGGGAGGTTGCTCTTACCCACTCTGGGTTTGGCTGAGCCTCCCCTCACCTGGGCAAAGGTCCATAAAAATAAGTTTAAAATTCTAGGAACGTGCTGAATCTGGAAAGTGAGTAATATATTTTTTTGGGGGGGGCCCTCATTCATCTGGCTACAAGATTTTGTGGGGAACAATTTCCCAAAGATGGCACAGGTCAAGGATTAAGGTTGCTCAGATTCCAGATTGCTTAATCATCCTGAGTCACTTTCCAAATCCACCTCGTGTTTGCTGGATCAGCTTTGTGGAAGGCAGTGCTGTGCTTCATGGAGCCATATATTCACCCTGCGGGTGACTGTACCCGGCTGAGAACTCTGTGAACGGCTCCAGTAAAACACACCTTTGAGTACCATAATGTGATCGTGAAACTGGACTTTGTCTTTCACTTCTTAAAATCCTAGTAAAATAAATTAGAGTGGGCGGGTGCAAGACTTTCTCCTCACAGTGGCCCCTTTAGTTTCTGAGGCCGTGTTTACAGGCCACCACCCTCCCTAATGAGCTGTCCCCCAGGATCACCCCGGCTCCCTGTTATTGAACTTAACAAACACAATTGTTTTCTTGTCAGAGGATCCAATTAGGAGGTAAACTTCCTCCAGGAAAAAAGAAAAAAGAAAAAAGAAAAAGCGTGCCTTTTAGTTTTGTACTATCAGTGCCTAGTAGGAATTGACAAAATAAGTATTTAATCAACATTTGTTGAAGGAATGAAAATAATATACCAACTGTCATGTGCCATCTTGGAACATTTAATTCTCTTCTCCAGTGTAGCATCAGAGAAAGTAAGGTTCATTTCGGGACATTTGAAATGGGCCTTATGTATTTAACAAGGCATTCGTATTCATGAAGTAAAACCCTTGACTGGCTTCCTTTGTAGAGGGTTTGATCCCGCACAGTTGCCAGCTTCAGCATATCTAACTAAAATGTGGGCCAGCCCTTGCAGCTTTGATTGGAGTCAAACTCTCACCACACTTGAATTCTTGGAACTCTTAACCACAGGAAAGGCGACCCCGATAAGAGCCTGCAGAGGACACACCTTGCTGAGGTTTCCCGGCGTGGCCCCAAGTCCACACACGCTCCGCCAGGCCTCATCAGGCAGCTGACGGTGCCAGCGACTCACTTGTGTTTACTGTCAAAGCCACCGAAAAGCAGGAGTTTCTACCTCTACTCTCAACAACTGAAACTGAAAGCAGTAATACCGATGGAAATTTCTCGAACCGCTAGTGAGAATCTCCTTTCTCCTGACATTGCTAAACCTGGATGATGCCAGCTGCCCTGGCTTCCCTTCCTGGCTGTCTGGAGAAGGCCGATCTGGATGGAGTAGGAGAGGATGAGGGCGACAGAGCAAAGCAAAGCTGAGAGATGCCGAGAAATCGGAGGACAGAGCCTGAGCCTCTTCACCTGGTGATGCTGAGAATTAGTTCACTCCCGTCTTGCCAGTCACATGGGGGAATACATTGCCTTTTTCACTTAAGCTACTTCAACTGGGTTTCTGTCACTGGCAACCAAAATATCCTAATGCAAATAATTACTTTAGCCCCATTCTAAATGATCATTAATAGGACCTTGGCTAAACGCATTTTGAAACATTCAAAGAATGGAATATTGTTGAGCTATTTTTTAAAAATATATTTTTATTGATTTCAGAGAAGAAGGGAGAAGGAGATTGAAACATCAATGATGGGAGAGAATCATTGATTAGCTGCCTCCTGCATGCCCCCTACTGGAAATTGAGCCCGCAATTTGCCCTTGTATTTGTATCTCCAATGGGTACCAAAAGTATTCTAGACTTTTGCTGGAGATCAGCCACCTATTTGCCCTGAGCTTTCTATCAGCCAGGGCATGTGCCCTTGATCAGAATCAAACCTGGGATCCTTCAGTCCACAGGCCAACACTCTATCCACTGAGCCAAACCAGCTAGGGCTTGTTGAGCTATTGAAAGTGATAAATGTAGGCTCATGTTTACAAATAGGAAACTAATGATATATTGGTGAGTGAAAAAGGATAAGAGAGAAACTCTATGTGTACATATTTATATTGACCAAAATCCAGGCGATATATCCAAATGTAAAAAGTAGTTATCTCTAGGTAATAGAATTTTTAATATCTTATGATCCAAGAACATAAGTATTTTGAGATTTATTTTTAATAATTTAATTCTGCCTTTTTACTTTAAAAGTTGTTCGAAAAAAACATATCAGCAGGGTTATTTTTAAAAAATGTTTTTATTGATTTCAGAGAGGAAGGGAGAGGGAGAGAATCATTGATTGGCTGCCTCCTGCACGCTCCCTACTGGGGATCGAGCCTGCAACCTGGGCATGTGCCCTGACCGGGCATTGAATGATGACCTTCAGGTTCATAGGTTGACGCTCCACCATTGAGCCACACCAGCCAGGCAGTAGGGGTATTTTTAAAATATGGGCATTCCACCCTTAACTTCAGTCTGAATCTTCTTCTTCTTCTCTCATTCGGTTCTGTTTTGGTGGAGTAAATTGTTAAAGATACTCAGTGAGGAAGAAGAGAGGGAACACCTTCAATAATAAAATCCTGTATTGTTTAAGCACCTGCCATGTTTAAGCACCTGCCATGTTCAAATTATTATATTGTCATAGAGTTGGTGGGAGATGGAATAAAAGAGATACAAACATCTGTAATCAAGAAAAAGCAAATGTCCTGTTCTTAAGAAAATTAACAATATCAACAGACATATTTTCAGTAGAATTATGCAGGATAAAATGCTAATTTTGGGAAACGTAGTGTTTTATGCAGCGGAATCATTTGGGAAGTTTTAGGAGAGATTCTCATAATATGTCCGTGGGTTTCTGCAACTATCATCGAATCTCAAGTCTTCCAGTTGCCAATACTCATTTCTCCCATGGAAGTGAGCCAGCACATTGGCCAGGGCTAAACTCTTCCCGGAGCCCCTTCTCTGGGATATTAAAATAATAGTTTACATGTGATGCTGGAAAGGTCACAAGAACGAACACTTTATTTGCTCTTGCCTAGCAGAAAGTACTGGAAGGAGAAAGACTATGGTCAGAGAACGCTACCCCTCTGTCTCCCTGTGAGGAATCCAACAAGTGTCAAGTGCCCTCCCCGCCTGCCTTGACCTTGGCTCCAGCCACCAAATCTAACTAGCTCTGCATCGGCACGATGGCATCAGCCTCCTCCTTTGCTCTAACTCACCAGTTTGAAGTCAGTTCCGTACTGAATATGCACAATGTACTTACACTGAGTGGCCAGATTATTATGATCTCTGAACGCGTAATAATCTGACCACTCAGTGTACTTCTCTTGAGTACCTCATTTATTTGATATCAAAGATACTATAAATCGTGCACCTGATCCGTTTTCCCCTTTGCACTGGCTGACAGAAAGCTCAGGGCAAATAGGTGGTTGATCTCCAGCAAAAACCTAGAATGCTTTTGGTGCCCATTTGAGATACAAATACACTGAGTGGCCTGATTATTATGCGTTCAGAGATCATAATAATCTGGCCACTCAGTGTATATTGATATCTATAATATATGTATCTGCTGGCATTTTTCAGAAATTAAAAGCTAACCAATTTATATGTTTTTCTTTGCCCCACAGCTCACCAACTTATTTCCCATCCTCACATTTTCAGAAAAATGAGGTAAAATGGCACTTTAGAGTGTAAGTACAAATTTGTTTAATCACATATGGAAAACTTCGGGAAGAAATGTTTTTGGGAAAAAGAAAAGAAATGCACATTTAATAATTGTGGGTTTTTCCCCTCCCCTTAGTGGAGTTAGCTATATGAAAATAAGGTCTTAATCTCTGCAGCGGTATCCTTTGCTTCTCACCTGAATCCGCTGTGCTTATTAAGAGTTCACTGTTGAAATGCTAATGCAATAGCAGTATAAGGATGTTCGGCATGTCACCTGCACCACAGCCCATAGATCTCCAAACACTTCAGAAATGTTTGCAAATTAATCCCCCTTACATTTCAGCAAATTATTCACTCTTCAGAGCCCACAGATGGGGAACAGGAGATTGGATTCCTGAGTGGAACACTGTATTCGTTCAGATGAAAGGGAAGAGATAGGAGGGTGACTTAATTAGTGTGCCCACACTTTGTGGTAGTAGGCTCAAGAGCCAATAAAATGCTGCTAGCCAAACATGCTAAGTGGTAGGTGGCCACATCCGACTCTCTCCTAGCACAGTGTTCTGAGCAGGGTTTGGGGCATGCCTCTGGGCTTACCCCCGAGCTTTGTTATTTCCAAGCTCATGAGCAAGTTTCTTTACTGCCTTAGCTTCACTTTCCTCAACTGTAAAATCAAGGTCATACCTGCTTTACATGGTTGTTGCGATGATTAAACAAAATGATGCACATAATTATCCTGGCATCCAGGCCAAGCCTCAAAGTTAGGTATTTTATGGCATTATTTTCCCACTGGGATGTATTACCAAAGGCACAGCCTAAGTGAGAGAAGCCAGAACACTAGGATCCCACTTTACATCTCTTCGAGAAAAATCAACTTCACAATGAGATAACTATAAACTCTTTCAAGAAAACAGTCTATAAGTACCTTGGTTTTAGCCCCCACACTAACTAGGCTTTGTATCCAAGGTCCCATATTAGGCAGTTTAATGTCACACGTCAACCATGTCCTCATGTATTCATTCAGCCAATGTGCATGGTGCACACTGCACACAGGGCGTGGGTTTAGGTGCTGAGAATTCAAAGGTTGGATCAGATAGATAGTTCCTGAAGTTGCTTCCGGTCCAGGACACAGGACGTGGACCAGGTGAAGGAGAGTAGACAGAAAGGGTCAGAGGAGGGGAGTTTTCAAAAACTTAGTGCCTGAAAATTGGCAGTCTTAGCTGCTTGGAAGCTCAAAATACTTATGTTCTTGGATTATGTCTCTCTATACGTCTCTCCATCCTGCCCTCTGTACCCTCAGTTATCCCTTCTTGGCGTTATTCCAAATCTAAAATCTGAAGTGGGCTAAATTCCCCAGTCTTTACCTTTCTCAGCTGCAGGACACCTGGAATCCTAGAGGGAAGACGGTGTTATACAGTAGGAAGAATCACATAACGCTTGGTCCCGTCCATCCTTTGGACTCCTCCCGGTGAGAGTGAGAGTCAACTGGGAAACAGAGAGGAGATGCTGATTCTAGGCAGGCGCGGGAACCCTTGGCAAGCAGTCGCGACTACTAGAATATGAAGTGGAGAAGTAAGCTTTACCCACAAGTTAAAGCTGACTAGTGATTTGTAGGGGAGTCTGTGACTCTAAGGGGGTATACAAAAATGTGCATTTTTGTGGGGGATCCATTCAACACACTTGTGCATTAACTAGGTACCAGACACAGTTCCAGTAACCGGGAACGTTAGTAAAGCATACTGCCGAAGTTCCCTGCCTTCCCGGAGCTTACACTTTAGAGCAGTGGTTCCCAACTGTTTTGGTCATGCCCCACCTAAGCATCTCTAAAATCCTGAGGCCCCCCTGTGACATATAATTCTGACTAGAGGCTTGGTGCATGAAATTCATGCATGGGTAGGGTCCCTAGGCCTGGCTGGCGATCAGGGCCAATCTGTGGGGCAACCAGCAGGGTGGTGGGGGGCGGGGGATCTAGCACCCACTTTGGCTGGCCTGGCGCCACCCGCTCCCCGGCCCCACTCCCCGTCGCCATAGGTTGGGGCTTGAGGGCTGGGGGCAGCTCCTGCATTGAGCATCTGCCCCCTGGTGGTCAGTGTGCATCATAGCAACTGGTCATTCTGCTGTTTGGTCAATTTGCATATTAGGGTTTTATTATATAGAAGTATTCAAAAAGTGAACTCCTATTTACGTGGAGGAAGCCTAAAAGGCCATTAACTTGGTCTAAACAAGCTTCCAAAGAACATAGCATCCATGAAAGAGAAAAATAAAAGAACAAAAGGACAGTTGAAGTACTGAGGAAGAAAACACTAAGAAATTGTTAATAATAATAATAATAATAATAATATGAAGTGATATGAAAAAATAGCAAATAAAGTTTCAAAACATGTAACAGAGAACTGAAATGCACAAATATGTCACAATACATATTTATATGCTGTATATGAGGCCCCTGGAACCACAAGAAATGCAAAAAATTCACTGTGAATAACTCATTCTCGAATTGCCCCCCTTAAAAGTCCAAGTGCTCCTCTGTGGGGCATGTCCCACGTTGGGAACCACTGCTCTAGAGGAAGATGTGGGCCACAGGTTTATTCTGGAAAAGGGTCTGTGATGTAAACAATGCTCAGGAATCAAGATGCTTCCTCAGCGTTGTGTATCAGTATCACTTAAGGGGAACCTTAAAAGTCCTGAGATTCTGATGGGCTGGCTGGCTGTTGTGTTTGGGAAGGACCGTTTTGAAGTTCCCACTCATTGGATCCAGTCAAGTGTGCGAGAACTGATTGCTTCTGAGCAAAGAGCATGGAGACCAAGTTCTCCTCGCCAAGATGAGCCAAGGAACATGGGCCACTTCCTTCTTCCACAAGTTCTACCAGGCGTTGGGGGTTTCAGTTCCGGATATCTCAAGAGAGAAGCATCCATGTTCTTCCCGAGTTTTATAAGCTTACATAGCACCCTCCAAACAGTGCTTTAAAACTAGTTAAATGTATTCCTATATCCTAGTTCAAGCTTTAGAAAGGAGAGGAATATTATCATCAGCTAACTTGAAACCCCAAATTATTTCCCAATTCTCTTTCCACATACTACTACTACTACTACTATACGTTTTTATTAGTCACCAATTTCACTTTACAAGCTGGGCACTTTACAAGTGTCCGTCCATGTACTATCCTAAAAATCTCGTGCAGTATTGTTATACCCACTTAACAACTTTCGAGGGGTCACAGAGCTTGCTCAAGGTCACACAGAGATTGGGCCGATGGGCGCCTACCCCCAGATCTCAAGCCGGGCCCTTCCGCTCACCTCCCTTATTTAGCACTTGGCCTCTCTCCTGTGACCAAAGAGGAACAAGCCAGTTATAAATCACCGAGGAAAAAATTGGCTTGGGAGACTCTACCGCCCAGGCCGACGTGGGGAGTGTCGGGAGGGCGGCCTTCCCGGCGCGGGGTCTTCTTTGTCCGCGGCTCCGGGGCCGGGGACCTCGCTCGCTCCACCTCCACCACCACCCGGCCGCGGGCGGCGGATTCCGCGGTGGCTGCCGCGCCCGTGCCCACGCCCCCGCGGGCGCCGGGACGCGGTGCGAATCCCAGACCCGGGTGATCCTTATCTCCCGGCCGGGGGTGGGTCCACAGGCTTCCCGCTCAGCCGGGACCTGAGCCCGGGGCAGATGCCTGACTCCAGAAAGCTGTGCTGGAAGGGCAGTTAAAAAGCCCCCAACCTCCTCTGACCATCTGGCTCCTTCCCCTCGTCTATAGTTTCCCTGAGTCTTAAAAAAGTTGGCCCCAAAGTTTAAGGGTTCGGGTATATGTGTGTGTGGGTGTGTGACATTCACAGAGTCCCCGTTTGGGGGTTCTGCGGGCCCCCCTCTCCCCCAGTCTCCCTTTGCCAGAGACACTGGCAAGACCCGCTCCAGGACCCGACCCCGCGGGTGCAGTGCAGGCGGGAGCAGGCGCCCATCCCGGGGTCGGCACAGGGGATCGGAGGGAAATGTGGGGGGTGGGGTGCATGGGGCCGGCGGACAAGCCGGCTGGGTGACCCACAGCGTGGCCAGCCGCTGGCCAAAGGCGATTAGAAGGCTTAGGCCGGCGTGAAAGTGTGAGTGAGCGCGAGGGTGTGTGTGAGCTTCCCCAACCCCCACCTGTTTGAAATGGTTTCAGAATGCCAAAGCCAGATTAACCGCGTCTCCAAAGTTGCAAACAGTTGGAGTAAAACACGTGCGCGTCCCCCTAGCTCCCAGGGGCTGTGCGTCCAAGGCCCTGAAAGAAAAGGAGGAATAGGAGGGGTGTATGAAAGGGGGTAATTTGCCTCCTCCTGGAAGGTCGGTTTTAGGACCCAAAGGGAAGCACATTGGAATCTCTCCCTTCGGGAGGGAGGGATGGGGCGGGCGGGCGGCCGCGGGGCGCATGCGCGCGCGTCTCCTCTCGCCGGCCGCTGCGCTCGGCGGCGCGGAATAGAATGAACTGTAACAAAACAAGCCGAGCCTTTGTATCTGCTTAAAGGGGCCGCGGACGCTTCCCTCCGGCTCCCCCCACCCCCTGGCGCCCAACCCCCGCTCTGCGACGGCGTCTCCAGGGCTCCCAGCAACTGGCCGGACGGGCTGCCCTCGCCTTCGGGAACAGCCCGCCGGCGAGGAAGGCAGAGCCGGGCGGGAGGTGAAGAGGAGACTCCGCGTTTCCAAGAGGCAAGAAAGAAAGGCAGGAAGGCAAACAGAACCGGCGCGGCGGAGTGGACTCTGGTCCCGGGGAGCGCGGCCGGGCGCCGGAACGTGGACCGAGCAGCGCCGGAATGCAAACAAAGCTCGCGGGCGCCGGTGCGGAGCTCGCGGGGAAGCCCGGAAAGTTTGTTTTATGATGGCTTGAGTCGGAGTGTGTGCAGGGAGCGAGGCTGCCAAGTTCTCTCTCCCGCGGCGTCCTTTGGAGGGAGATGTCTCTCCCATGAGCCGGCGGGGGCTCGGGGGCTGTGCTGTGGGGGCACCTGTCTCTCACGTTATTATTTTTGTTTTGGGGGGGGAGGAGGGGTGTAACTCGTCATGTCGAAAGTGATCCAGAAGAAGAACCACTGGACTAGCAAGGTTCATGAATGCACCGTGAAGCGGGGACCCCAGGGGGAGCTGGGGGTGACGGTGCTGGGGGGCGCGGAGAACGGGGAGTTTCCGTATGTCGGAGCGGTGGCCGCGGCCGAGGCGGCGGAGCTTCCTGGCGGCGGCGAGGGCCCCAGGCTGGGCGCAGGGGAGCTACTTCTGGAGGTGCAGGGGATCCGGGTGTCCGGCTTGCCCCGCTACGACGTGCTGGGAGTCCTCGACAGCTGCAAGGAGGCCGTCACCTTCAAAGCCGTCAGACCAGGTGAGACGGGACGCGCCTCCGGGAGGCTTCCAGAGACGGGCAGCGGCCTGCGGAGCGTCTCCGCTCCCCTTCTCCCCCCCCCCCCGCCCCCCCGGCCTCCCCGGGCATCTCGATTTCCCGCTTTCCCCCTCCGAGCGCAGCTTAGAGGGGAAATTGAGGCCGTGCGCCCTGTCGTGGAGAAAGACACAAAGTTGTGTAGAGGTTGCGGGTTGTTTGCTCACCTGCCTTGGGGAGAGGGGGTTGGGTTTGCGCCTGTTTGCCAACCTGTTATCTTGGCCACTTAGTGCGGCGCAGTTTCGCCTGAGCCTGGAGGACAGTCGCCTGAGCCTGCGGGACAGTTGGGGGAGCTGAGGCTGGGGCAAAGGGGAGGCTCTCCTGGCTCCTTGGGGGAGCGTTGCCGCAGGCGCAGTGCTGCGTGCTTTTGCCACTTGTCTGTCCAGACCCGGAGAGTGGGTATGAGCGAGGGCAGGGCCTATTGGACCTTCTCCGTTAGGAAATCACCTTTACCCCCTTTACCCCATAACCTGCAGGGGGTTGGGGTGCCGATGTTCCGGAGCCAGCCGCCTGAAGATCCTGCGTTCACTCTTCAGCTGGATGACGCACACACGTGTCTCCTCCGTGTGGCTCAGCCCCAAGTCTTGGGGGGCGGGGACCGGGAGGAGGGAAAGGAGGGGTATTTCCCACTTAGGGCCAGTCAAGCCCAAGTGGATGCTGCCACTACCATCCCACCATCACTGCCACCCTCACCCTCAGTGCTGATGAGGATAGCTGTTACTTATTAACTTACTATGTGCCAGACTCTGTAAAATGCTTTCCTTGCATTATCTTGTTCTGAGTCACAAGAATCCTTATAAACCCCATGCTACAGATAAGGAAACTGGGATTGACATCCCTTAAGTTACTTGCCCGAGGTCACACAGTTACCAAAATCCTGGAGGGTTTGAGTAGAGCCTTAAGCACTGAGGAGGGAGAGAGAGGTGGGGAGCTGACCGGTGGGGAGGGGAGAAGCTGACTTGTGAGGAGGGGTGGAAGCGAATCCCTCTCAGAGTCTGTAGAGGATGATGTCCTGCTGGTGGTGGGGAGTCCCTTGCCTGCTGGAGTTGGTGAGGGCGAGGGGTTGTCCGACAGAGTGCTTCCCCAAGGCACCCTGGTACTACCCGTGCCTGACGCGGTTCCTCTGCCATGAAAGCCCTGGGGGAAGTGGCAGAGTTGCGTGTGGTGAACATTCCCGTGTGTGCCTGCTGGTCTGGAGGGGCAGCAGCAGCTGGAGCAGCATGTCAAGGGAAGAAGGGCTGCTGTCCTGCCTGGTTAACAGGCCTGTTCCCGATGAGACAGGAGGGGGCCAGGCGGGGTAGAGCGTTGGGGGGCCTTGAGACAGGAGGGGGCCAGGCGGGGTAGAGCGTTGGGGGGCCTTGAGACAGGAGGGGGCCAGGTGGAGTAGAGGGGGGCCTTGAGACAGGAGCGGGTCGGGGGGAGTAGACCCGGCCTTTTAGCTTTGGGAGCTGAGGGGTGACAGTCCTGGAAAGCGCCTTCCATTATGTCCTCTCCTTCTTGGACACCTTCTCCAAGAAGCCCTCCAACAACCATCCAGGATGAACAGATCCTTCCTCCTCTGAGGTCCCCTGAGCCTGTACCTCGTAGTTTTTTCTTTATTCTAAAGCGTGAGTTAGATCTCTTGCCTCATTTCCATACAAGGGAGTAAGTGCATTAAAGGAGAGAGTGCTTAGTTCATTGCTTATCACCCCAGGCTTTGCTTGAGGGCCAATTCCTGGCCTCACCAGAGAATGTGTCCTTATCTGTAAACTGGCTTTTTTGAGGATATTCCATAAGCTAAGAAGCAAAAAGTATGCAGAACAGTGCTTTGCACATTGTAAGTGTTCAGTAAAAATTAGCAATTATTGTTATATTTAAATTGAATCTGAGCAGCTATTTATTTCTAAGTTTAGCTGTTAGTGTTAGTTACCTGGATTGTGAGTTTCTTGGTAGAACTGTAGAGGAAATACTGTGAGAAAGCATTTGATGGGAGCAGCTACAGGTCTCAGTTCAGGGGCATTTTGGGGAAAGGGGTGCCATCTATCTTGTTGGGGACCTGCAGGTGTCCGTTGGGTTCTGTATGGGAGCTCGTTTTCTGTATCATGATGCTGTGTTTGGCTGAACCTCTTCCACGAGTTATCAGAGATCCTGGAGGCATTGTCCCAGGGCTGCCTCATCATGGAACTCAGGAAGGGTTGGTCAGATAATCAAGTGTGTTTGGGATCAGACATCTCTGGGTTAGAAGAAGGTGGTCGTGTCTCCAAGTGTTATGTTATTCCCTTCCCCCAGAACCATCCCACGTGCAGCACAGGAATGTCCACAAGCAGGTGTGTGTGTAAATATACTTGTCCTCCTTGTGTTGGGATAGAGGCAGGATGTGGATGGGGACACTCGAATGGCCTGGAATCCGCTACAAAATGAAAGCTACTTCATGTGATAATTACACGGGCATAGTTAGCTCTTTAACATCTTCATTTCAGAAACATTTCCCTGGTCTTCTGATCCCTCTTTTATATTGAGAATATGATTTAAATTATGCCGGGATTGCTCTTACTGGGCCTTTATTACTGTGTTTTAATCATATTAGGTAGGCTCATAGTTGGTACATGGAAAGGAAAATGTTACTTTTGTGTTGTCTGCACCCTGAGCTAGCCACTCCCAGGGACATGGGCCACTGTGGGTGCTGTCTGTATGGAAATGTCACGGTCTTCTTGTGGAAGAAAATTCTGCTGCTTCTATTTCATGGCAGGTCTCTGGAAACATGCACAGACCAAAATAGGCTGTAGCAAATGGTATTATATGAAGCAAGACTGGATTGTGAAGGAATCAATCTAAATGGATCTACTAGGTTGGAGTTAATTCATTTTAAAGGGAGAAATACCTAAAAAAATTTTACATCTATATGCTATGGGAATCTTATTGTTATTTTTTAATGTGTGTATGTATTTATGTTTTTAATGATTTTAGAGAGTGAGAGAGGGAGGGAGAGGGGGAGAAGGAAAAACAGATCGGCTGCTTCCTGCATGCCCCTTACTGGGGATCTAGCCAGCAACCTGGGCATGTGCCCTGAATGGGAATCGAACCAGCAACCTCTCAGTGCATGGGACAGTGTTCAGCCAAATGAGTGACACTGGCCAGGGTTAGATAAATGTTACTATATACATATACATATATATATATATATATATATACACATATATATTATATATATATATATACATATAAATATATATATATATAATATATATGTATGTGTGTGTGTGTGTATATATATATATATATATATACACACACACATATAATGACCTGGTGCGCGAAGTCGTGCGAGTCCCGGAATCCCTCCCCGCGTGCGCCTCCCTGAGCGTGCCTCCCCAAGCATGCAGTCCTGTCCTCCCACCCAGAAAGAGTCCTGCAGCCGCCGCCCCACCACCGCCCCGGGAGGCGGGACCCAGAAACCCGCCTGCCTTGCTGGTGGGACTCAGAAACCCACCTGTGCCTCCGGTCAAGTCCTCCAGAGTCAAATCCCCACCCACCCGTGCTCGCATGCTGCGCACACAGCCTCCTGCTGATCAGTCGTTACTGTGAGAGGGCGTCACTACCATTAGCATATTAGCTCTTTATTATATAGGAAATACACTGAGTGGCCAGATTATTATGATCTCTGAATGCATAATAATCTAGCCACTCTCTCTCTATATATATTAGAGGCCTGGTGCATGAATTTGTGCATGGGTGGGGTCCAGCCAGCCTGGCCAGGGGGAGGGGACATGGGCGGTTGGCTGGCCTGCCTGCTGGTCGAACTTCTGGTCGAGGGGACAATTTGCATATTAGCCTTTTATTATATAGGATATACATTGCGTGGCCAGATTATTATGTGTTCAGAGATCGTAATAATCTGGCCACTCAGTGTATATAATAAAGCATATATGAATACTTCATGAGTATATATTTACCTATAGTAAAATGCACACTCTTAATTATATTGTTTGCTGAGTTTTGACCATTGTATATGCTCATGTTATCTTCACCCAGATCAAGATATAGAACCCCAGAAATTTCTGTCATGTCTCCTTCCAGTCAGTTCCCCCCACCCTCCAGAGGCAAAGGCTGTTTAATTTCTTTCACCAGGAATTACTTTTGTTTATTATTGAAATTCACACAAGTGAAATAATGCAGTATGTCCTCTTTGTCTGGCTTTTTTCACGCAGCAAAATAATTTGGAGAGTTCATATTGTTGTGTGCATCATTGTTCCTTTTTATTGTTGAGTAGTATTTCATTGTATACACATACCAGTTTGTTTATATTTTTGTTCATCTATGGACATTTGGACCATTTATCATTTTTTGACTACTGAATAATAAAATAGCTAGATGAATAAAGCTGTTCTACATGTTCTAGTTGCTCCACATTTTTGCTAATCTTTGATCTTGTCTGTTTTTTTGAAGTTTAGCCATTCTTATGTATGTGGAAAAAGAAAAAAGTAATTAAGGAAACTTTGCTATCGGATGTAGCTGTCTTTATTAAGCTAGTTTTTATGAAGCACTTGCATTAGAATGTGCCAGGCCCTTGGCTAAGCTAGTGCTTGATGGGGATTTTGTTTTTTATTCCTCATAACTTAGATGTCAGAAACTGAGGGCCAGAGAGTTTGGGTGGCTTTTCCAAGGGTCATACAAGTGGCAGAAGTAGAGCTGGAACTCAGCTGTGTTGGATTCCAAAACCTATACTCCTGGTCCTGGGGGAGTGGGTCTCAGTAGGGACCCCTGACCAGTGGCATTGGTATCACCTGGGAAACTGGTCAGATTGCACATTCCCGTCCCCACTGATGCTGAAGCTCATGGGGGTGCAGCCTGTGGGGTGTTTGTAACAAGCCCCCCCCCCCCCTCCCGTGATTCTGATGCCTGCTCAGTATGGAGTACCACTGCTCTAGGGTATGGACCTACAGTGAGGAAATGGCAGCAGGCGAGGCAGGTGACCTGGGCTCCAGGTCAGCCAGCTAGGCACCCTCGTTGGGCCCAAGTTTCTTCTGCCAGAAAAGAGTGGGTGTGCCCTGCAAGTCTTTCGTACTCAAAATGCGGCAATTCCACGAATAACTTAGACTTCAAAAGTTTAAAATGGTGTGATTGTAGTTTCCCAAACTGGTAATATTATAGGCTCTGCGTACATATTTTTGTAGGTGAATTTTGTGGTTTTTGCAAATTACCCAGGAACCGAAACAGTCTCTCCACTTTTTGTTGTGTTTTTTTTTGAGACAAAATAGAGACAATAAATAAGACACAATTTAGAAACCACAACACCACCACCTGGCCAGCCCTTCCTTCCCCCGAATGAGGGGATTATGACCACATGCAATTGAATGTAGCTCTCTGTGCCTTCCTTTGTTTTGTTTTGATGTTATGTGTTTATTTTGAACAATTGGAATATATTACAGTAGTTCTATAACAAAATTCTGTTCTCATCTTAAAACACAGTGCCTCGTCTTTCTTGGTTTCCCACAATTTCTGCTTCAGGGTCTCAGGGCTTGCTTTGTCTTTCCCCCATAAAGTCACAGGATTGACTCCTCCCCTGGTGTCCCTTCAGGGAGACCTTCAGTGAACTCCTCACCTGTGCTGTGCTGCTCCATGCCTGCACCCAGCTCCAGGAATGGGAGGCCCTGGTTTGGAGCATCACTGGAGATGGGAAGAGCTGCATGTGATCAGTTTTCCAGAGTCAGGGTGAGCTGGCCTTGCATTCCACTGACCTGCCGAGGACAGTTCCCGGGCCCCTCGCCACCCTTACTTACTCTTGTTTGTGTCTTCACAGCCTTGTCACATTTTCATAGTCTTGTTGCTTCTTTATTTGTCAATAGGTTGGCCCCTATTTTTTGTCTGTCTCCCCTCCCACTGGAATGTAAGATCCATGAAGACAGGTAGCTTTACTCACTTAATTCGCCCCTCCATTTGTCAGGGCCTCAAGTAGTACCCGGCAAATCATAGACGCTCACTAAAATATTTTGGATGCGTGGATGAATTTTCCAGTGTCGCTTCTTACGTAAGTGCAGACTAGACCACCTACAACGTATGTCCCTCTTATCTCCCTATTCATCTTTTATTTCTTCTCATTTAGGATCATAATATGTTCACTTCCTCATCACCAGATCTTTCATTTAGCTGGTTCCCTATGTCTAATAATTTAGACTGAGCTATAAATACACAAATGTCTGACAGATTTAATGAATTATGTTTAAGTATTTCTGCCTGTTGACTCTTGGAGTTTGCGAAGTGAAAATTCAGATGTTCAGCAGGCAGGATGATGGGGCGGGGGGGGTTGTTCTGTTTTCGGTTGATGTGGGACCTGCTCCCTGTTGAGATCTATAAGAATGACCCTAAACCTCCGTTTTCTTGTAGTATTGTCTCTCTGTACAATTTTCCCAACCACTAGCAAATCAGATCTTTGCTACAGAAAGTCTGATTTTTGTCCTTTCTTGCTCTTAAATTGTGTTTTGTGTTTATATTTCTTTTTTAACTTAAACTTTCAAAAATCAACCTGTTTTTGTTTTTGGTGCCTAAAGACCATTCTCTGAAGGGTATTTTTAGGTTATACTGTGGAACATTCCATAGTTTTTACAAAAAATAATGCAAGGACAGGCAACCCAACTCATGCGTTGTTTCCAGTGGCCACCCTTTGCCAATGGCTGTGATATTTAAAAATAGACTAACTTGACTTTATGATGCAATGCATACAGTTGGCTCACTACATTTGCTGGCATCCATTCCCCAGCTGGTTTTAGAGGGCCAAATTGATGATATCCACCAAAGGGAATTAAGTGGTTTATAAGCGAAAACATTCTGACATCTCCGTACCACAAGGGTTTATAGGAAGGATGTTGCTTTATAAACGATGGTTATTTAATGCAAAACACCCGTCTCTGATGTTAGTGGTCTCTTCCTTGAGTTTGTATATATGTGTAACAGGATATACTGATTTTGTGTACACTGAGAATAAAGGCTGTCAAATTTGTTAAGGACTGACATTCACATCCTAAGAAAGTAGGTTAGTGTGTTCCTGTCTGTCTTCATGCGGCTCAGATGATGAGTCCATAACCTTGAAACATCCCTAGTCAATACTGGAGCTTTGCTGTGTGCATCCCCATGGCTGTCAGCATCCCCATGTAGTATTTCTTATGGATTTGTATTGGTGTTTCCATAGCTGCACCCCCATGATGTCAAGGACATGCCTGTCCTAGTAACTTCTGCTTCATAGTCAGGTGTCCTGGGGAGCGTCCACTGTGTTCTGGATGTCATCTTTTCAGGAGGCATGTTGCGAAATTAGAAAATGTAATTTGAACAGAGTCTTCTGTGATTAAATAAGCTTCTCTCTTTAAAGCTAAGTAATTCAATAATGGAGTAACCCATTATTTATGATAATTTCCATAGTCTCTACCCCAGAGTGAAAGCCGGGTCCTTACAGTGACTGGCAGGACCGCCAGGATATGGCCCAGGACATTCCTTCTCTGCCCTGTCCGTGGCCTGCTGGTCTCCACATGGGCGTCTGGAAGGATTGCTTCCTCATGAACTTCAAGTCTCTTCCAAATGTCACCTTCTCAATGACACCTTCTCTGACCTCATTCTTTAAAACCATAACTCCACTGCCACTTGTCATCCCCTCTTCTCCTTCTCCGCTTTATTGTACTCTGTAGTATATAAATAATTTCAGAATAAGTAAGTTCCTTGTTTTGTCTCTTCTTTCTAGAACATAAGCTCCGAGAGGGCAGGGATGTGTTTGATCCTGTTCCCTACTGCCTCCCCAGCCCCGGGAAGAGTGCCTGGTACAGAGTAGTTGTTCAAGTATTTCTTGACATCCACTGTCAAATTCAGAATAAATCTCTGTCGAGCTCAGTTGCCTCTAAAAATTGTGGTGTTTAAAAGTCTCTGGCAACTTAGGTATTTTGTGATGGATCATGTTAAACTTGCTAAGGGTTTAACATTTGCAGTCTCTGGTTGGGGATAAGTAGAGCTTAGCTGATTGATGTAGGAATATTTTCAAAGACAGGAAGCATTGCGAGCCTGCTTCAGTTGGTCTTCATGTTACAGATTTAGGGCAGCACGTGCTGCGTGTCAGGGGACTTTGCAAACTCTCAGCCTCACATGGAGTAGGAGAGGTTCTTGTGGGCACCGTCAGCTGTGTGTATAGACTCTCTCTGTTACCATCTCCAGTGTCGGGAGAACGAGTTATGTAAGAGAATTAAATTCTCACGGCTAAGGTGGCAACCCCAGCATCACTGCCTACGGAGGCATTTGGTGGGCCTTTAATGGGACACAGTTATGTTTTCCACAGCAAGGCTAATCTTTCAGCCCATTATGAGATAAGATTCGAAGCTCTCTTTATGGACAGTGGGTTGATGGTGCAATTAAAAGGCAATTATGCCCTGATTGTAAGCCATGTTTCAAAATTATTGCAATATACAGTGTTAACAGGACTGCAGCACCGCTTGTAAAACTATCCACAAATACCAGTTTCTCAGTGCTGTAGATTCTCAGGTTTTGGACTCAGGCTGGCTGGGGTAGAAGGCAGGCTCACCCTTAGCTGGGTGACCCAGGGCGAGAGACCATCTCTTTACGCCAGGATGTCTCCCTCTGAAAATAGGGATAGTAATGACACCTCCTTCCTAGGGCTGATGGAAGACTAACGTGCGATTTAAGTAAACCTCACGGCACAGGGCCACTGTTATTTGAATGTTCCCAGTCTGAACTCACTTGGAAGAGAAGAATCTCTTGAGAGGTGGAGATTGTGGTACACAGGCCCCTGGAGAGCTTTTCAAGTCTGAAAAAACCCCTCACTTTGCTGCATGATTCAGATGCTGCTTTTTAAAAAGGTTGGGATTAGTTCAGACAAATTGAAGGAAACCTTTAGATCTCACCAAGCGTAGGTGGAGGTCTACGTTGCTTGAACTTCTCCACATTGTCACTGGTGACAATTGGTTCCAGTGCTTGTCATCCGGCTGCAGGCTGCGGTAAGGCAGGAAGGAAGGACAAGTCCTCTCCCTGTCTCCTGGGCGTCCTGGGCAGCAGGGATGAGCCTTGAGAACATTACACTGAGGACCTCTGATCTTCCCGGCACCATACCTGGGCTCCCAGATCGGGAACGGCTGGGGAGAAAGTGGAACTTGGTGTTTTAAGGGTTTGCAGTCAGACTGGTTGTGTTCAATCCCAGGCTCTGCCAGTTCCCAGCTGAGCCACTATGGGCACATTAACCTCCCAGAACCTTGGTTGAAAATGAGAATAATACTTACTCATAGGGTGGTTGTGAGGATGAAATGAGAAAATGTATGCAAAACACTCATTTCTTTGCTTGGCACCTAAGTGCTTACAGAAATACCTTCATGGTAGCAGCTGTGATAATTTTCATTGGAGAAATGGAGACTCCTCAGTGAGTTCCTCTAAAGGAGTGGTTCTTCCGGGGAAATTTGCCCCAGGGGACACCTGGCAATGTCTGGAAACATTTCTGGTTAACAGCTGAGGGTAGGACGTGCTACTGGCATTTAGGGAGTAGAGGCCAGGGATGCTGCGGAACATGCAAAGCATAGCCTGCACCAGAGAATTCATAGCCCCAAATAGCAATAAGGCTGAGGTTGAGAAATGTGCTGCAAGGAAAAACTTCATGGTTCAGACTGGGAATCTGAATTCAGAGTGGTAAACTAATAATCATAACTATTATTGCTATATTTTTAATTTTTGTAATTAAAACGTTAATTCTTTTTTTTCAATTACAGTTTACATTCAATATTATTTGGTATTGGTTTCAAGTGTACAGCATAGTGGTAAGACAATCATACTTTACAAAGTGTTCCCCCTGATATTTCCAGTACTCACCTGGAACCATACATACTTATTACGATTTTATTGATAATATTTCTTATGTTGTAGTTTTACATCCCCATGAATGTTTTGTAACCACCAATCTGTTCTTAATCTCTTCACCTTTTACACCCAGTCTCCCTCCCCACTCCCCTCTGGCCTCCATCTGCCTGTTCTCTGTTGATCTTCTGACATGTCACTGACATAGGGTTGGGTTTCACCTGGGTAGATGATGTCATTCTATTTTAGCCATGAGAGAATTAGCTGGGGAGGTCAGGTAATTTATCCTGGCCCCCAGGCAGCTGACGTGGATGAGATTCAAGCTAGGATTCTGGTTCCAACATTCTTTTTTTTTTTTTTTAAATATATTTTATTGATTTTTTACAGAGAGGAAGAGAGAGGGATAGAGAGCCAGAAACATCGATGAGAGAGAAACATCGATCAGCTGCCTCTTGCACACCCCCTACTGGGGATGTGCCCGCAACCAAGGTACATGCCCTTGACCGGAATCGAACCTGGGACCCTTCAGTCCGCAGGCCAATGCTCTATCCACTGAGCCAAACCGGTTTCGGCTCTGGTTCCAACATTCTTATCCTTGGTTTTGTCCAGAAAAAGGACCAGGTCCTGGGCATCCAGTCTGAACCACCAGCAGCTGGGCTAGATGGGGAAGACACGCATGTCTGACATCCCGGGCTTGATGGGGCTCTTCTATATCATGAGTTTGGAGGAGGAAGGTGTAAATTGATTTGAAAGAATTTACATTGGCTGTAGATCCAGGGGGTGGGAGAAGGTGAAGCCCAGAAAGTTCTGGGACAGGGGCATAGTAATGAAGAAGTATTTGATGCTTCTAGGTTGGTTGTGGGTTAACGTTGGGAAAGTTCATGCATAAGCAAGTCGTGGTGGCATGTGGTGGTCAGCTACCCCTGTTAGGTAAGAACTGAAATAGCTGCCTGGAAGTTGATTTGGTTTTGATACACAGTCAGGTGTGTGAGCAGTATTTTGTTGGTTTTGGCCCATGGCTGATAACTGATGAACTCTCCCTGTCTCCTCTCCCCCCTCTCCGGTCTGCTGTAATTTAATACATTCAGAATTTTTCTCTTGTCAGTTTCTACATTAGAAAAGTCTTGACTCTGCGCCCTTTCTCTGTGGGAGTCAGTGTGGATGCACCTCTCAGAGGCTGTTCCTTTGCTGCCTGAGACAGCACTACAGGCCAGGTCCCCCCCCCCCCCCGCCCCCCCCCCCGCATCGCCCCCAAGACAGTCCTAGAAATACACCAATGACTCCAGCGTGTTTACCTGCCGAACACAGAGCCGGCTGCCATATTTCTCAAGCAGTTCTGCTCGTCCGCCTTCTGTTTTCTCTGATCTCCCTTACAACCCTGCCGATCCCTTCCTCTCTGCTCTCCTTTTTCTCCCACGAACACCAGGATTTCAAGAGTCACAACAGTCTTGTCATTCCGATTTGCCGCTCCGGGTTATGTACTTCCTGAATTTTTGAAGCCAGCATCCCTGTTTTTGAGCTTTCGTAATCTCTGTCTTCTGTCGCTGTTCAACGAATATTTGTCGCATTGAATTCTTTTGAGGGTAACGAGTAGGCATAACTTTAAAAAAAAAAAAAATTCTTGCCTAAGATCTTGTTGGCTAGAAAACCCATGGCTTATTTTTAAGGCGTATTAAATATACTTATCCATATGTCTGGCTTTTCCGTGATGATTTAACATGGTTGTCTGCCAGTTGTTGTAGCATTTTGAACTGTAGAGAAAATATTGAATTAATTGTGTTGAAGGTCGCAGAGGGCCTTTATTCTGACCAGATGTGTTCAGTGATTGAACCTATTGCTTATGTAATGTGGCCACGGAAGGCATCACTTGGGCTTGATTTAAATAGAGTCAGTTTTTTACCACCTGGATTCTTGGCCCAGCGTTAGAATGTACATCTGAGAGGGAAAGCCTGTTCATTTCCTCCTCCAGCTACCATCAGCCTGCTGAAGTCTGTGCGACTTGGTTAGAAATTCAAAACTCAAGGTCAAGTTGTTAAGAAAGAACTTTGGTTTGGAGCACGTGGGTTTTTTTATTTTTACTGATTTTTTTTACTTTTAAAGCATAGGCATCTAGATTTTGGTTTCTGATCTTTTAAAAACTCAAGTAGTATTGTGACTGTGTATGGCTGTCAATCACTGTCCATAGTTGGTCTGTGCTTTTACAGCTTGTTTTTCCTGGTGAAATTTAGTTTTGTTCCCCTCATTTAAACAGCGTGTGCAATACAGAAAGATGTGAATATAAAAGAAAAATGTATCCACATTGCTTATTCACTGCAGAGAAATACACATTGTTAACCGGTGCACGAAATTTGTGCATGGGAGGGGGTTGTGTGTGTCCCTCAGCCCAGCCTGCACCCTCTCCAATCTGGGACCCCTTGAGGAATGTCCGACTGCCCGTTTAGGTGGGATCGGGCCTAAAGGGACAGTCGGACATCCCTCTCATAATCCAGGACTGCTGGCTCCCAACTGCTCACATGCCTGCCTGCCTGCCTGATTGCCCCTAACTGCTTCTGCCTGCCAGCCTGATCACCCCCTAACCACTCCCCTGCCAGCCTGATCAAAGCTTAACTGCTCCCTTGCCAGCCCGATTGCCCCTAACTGCCCTCCCCTGCCAGCCTGGTCGTCCCCAACAGCCCTTCCCTGCAGGCCTGGTCACTCCTAACTGTCCTCCTCTGCAAGCCTGGTGCCCCCCCAACTGCCCTCCCCTGCCGGCCCGGTCACCCCCAACTACCCTCCCCTGCAGGCCTGGGTCCCCACAACTGCCCTCCCCTGCAGGCCTGGGTCCCCCCAAACTGCTCTCCCCTGCAGGCCTGGGTCCCCCCAACTTCCCTCCCCTGTAGGCCTGTGTCCCCCCAAACTTCCCTCCCCTGCAGGTCTGGCTCCCCCCCCAACTGTCCTCCTCTGCAGGCCTGGTTGCCCCCAACTGCCCTCTCCTGCATGCCTGGTTCCTCCCAACTGCCCTCCCCTGCTGGCCATCTTGTGTCCACATGGGAATGGCCATCTTTGACCACATGGAGGCGGCCATCTTGTGTGTTGGAGTGATGGCCAATTTGCATATTACCTCTTTTTTATATAGGATATATATTTATACACACACATATATACATATATATAAAATATACACAAACATGTATGGTTTTTATAGACTTTTTTAGGGTCTTTTTCTTATGAAAATTGGAACATACAATACATACTTTGTGCCTAACAATATATCATGGATATTTTTTCTTCACTATCTATATATCTACTTTATCATTACAATTTTTTGGTTGTATTATAATGTATTAAACCATGCTTCGGTTGTATTATAATATATTAAACCATTATAATCTATTTAATAAATTATATTAAAGGGTGAACTGTTAGGCTGCTTTCAGTTTTCTGTTTTTCACACACATTGATGAATATTCTCATACATATATTTTAGTGAACTTCTTCAGATCGGTGTCTACAATTCTTGGCAGACGTGAATTTTATCTTTTTAAGACTTAATAGCTACCACTGTGGTGCTCTTCAGAGAGCATGTCAACTTCTATCCGTGCAACTTATATGTGAGAGGCTTGTATTTCTTCACTTATCTCAGTTATAACAGATACTGCCTAGCACTGGAATTGTTTATTTATGATAGTCGTCACAAACTCAATACTGAGTAGGTATTTGAAAAAACATTAGGGAGCGGTGGGGACTGGGGTGAACGGGAAGAGCATGTCTTGCTCAGAGGGAGCAGTTGACACTCAGCTTCAGCTTCCTGCTGTCACGTGCAAACATTGGCCCAGTGTTGCCAGGTGGTACACGTTTTCAAGAGACCCCAGAAGCTTGAATTTGTTAAAAAAACACCCCACCAACCTTGCTATTTTAAAAACGTTGGTTCAAAGTCATCTCAAAAGCATGGATGAACCAAACAAAACACATCTGGGAGCCATATTGGGTCCTCAGGCGACAAGCTTGCAACCTCTTATTTATGCATTTGTCTCTCACTTGATGTCTCTCACACTCCATCTCTTCAATTACAGTGATCACATTTCTTACCCCGTCTGTATTCTCAGGGCCCAGGGACTGGCCAACGCACAGGGAGGGTCCGTAAGTGAGCGTCAGAGTGAATAGTAAGTTCCGGAAGTGGTCTAGTTTGTCACTTTAGTCCAGGTTAGTTCATTTGGGACCCACCTGGTCACAGCGCCTCCATTCTAATTGTGAGGAGCTGGGGAGAGGGTATATTTTGACAGCTGATCATAATTCATGGTTCTGGTCTGCTGACTCTTAGAACTGGGTATAAGATAGCATCTTGATGATGACATTTATATGAATAAGTACTGGAAATATTATATATATATGTATATTCTCTGCTTTTAACTGATTATACTGTGAAATATGTGGCCTTCCAAATAAAAGAATGAATGAACTTTATGTAAATCTTTTAGGGAGGTTTAGTTTTACATATAGCTGGGAAGTTCCTAATACCACGACTTGTTTGGGCATTCTACAGGTAAATAAGGACCCTAACCTTTATTCCAAGAGTGGACGCTTTCTGAACATGATTAACCTCTAAGACCAGTGGGCATCTGTTTTTCAGGGACAGTGTAAAAGGTTTTTTTGGAAAACCAATGCAGCCCTTCTGGCTTTCCTGCCCATCATGGATTGCTCTGCATATTCATGTCGGGTGCTGGGCCTGCAGCAGCAGGGTGGGGGAAGGGACTCCGGTGATTCAGAGAAGGTAAGTCAGTGCGTTTTTCTATCAGGGAGCCAGGCAAGGAAGGGCCTCAATAAAATGAAGACTATGCACTTGGCAGTAAAAGCTCAGCATGGAGTTCATGTTTTGCTAGGTTTGGATTTGGACTGTGTTTCTGTTCTCCTTAAGAACAGTTCAGTAGGCTGTCTAGGAACTCAGAGCTTAGATAGGATATTCTATATGTAATTAGGACTTTGGATGTGAGATAAGACTCAGGACAGTTTTCAAGTTTCGACAACTATATGCCCTGATCCACTTCCTTCTTTATTATAATCACTTCTGGGGCACCCACAATTCCCCTGAGTTGGCATGAACTTTGGCTTCTGTTTCTTTAAAATGCTTAAGGATAAGATGTAGCAGGAAAAGCCTATATTCCATGGTGTTTTAGTACCGGCGATCCTTGATAAAATTGGTAAAGAGAAGAGCGCACAGTGAGCCATGCCGAGTGCAAAGCCCCGGTTAAGCATCTCCATGGTGTATATGAAAATTCTTTAGAAAGCACAGAGTGTTCTCTCTATATTCACATAGTGTACATATCTCATTATCCAGAAGAGAGAAGTCAGAGAGAGAGGATGCCCAGCAAGGAAAAAATTCATGTAGCTGTTGTCTATTTTTGTCTCTCTAAATCTGTGGGGAAATACTGCCATCAGTAAGAAAAGGCCTGGCGTTCGTAAGCAGTGTGAATCTTCCTGAGGTTCATTTTAGCTAAAAGTGGAAGCTCAAGCAATTCTGTGTGAAGTAATTATCTCATGGGAAGGTGACTGTGGGAAGGCATTAATGGGAATGTGATAGCTGGTTACTATTGGAGTCCTTTTTGGTGGAAGGAGCCTGCCTGGTTTAATAAAACATGGTGGTGAGTCATCCTATTGCCAGAATTCCCGAGGGGAAGAGATGTTCTGAAAAGGCCGCAGCATCTTTGGGGCCTGGTGCACCTGTTACCAGGCACTTACCCTCACCTGATGGCTGCCGGCAGCTTGCAGGCAGAGCTGCTCGGAGAAAATGATCAGCTTTGGTAGACACATCTACCAGATTGAACAGCACAGGAGACAATGCCATTACACGTGGTGAGGACAGTCTCAGCTCTTTGGTGTCACATTTACCTGCTCCATGAAGAAGAGGATGGAGTGACACTTTAGGTTGATCCTTGTTAAATGTGAAAGCTTGGGATTAGTAGTTTTTAAGTATCCTTTTTACCTTTTTTATAGGGGCCCACAAATTAAGTTTGCATGAAAGGAAAGTGCATCAGAATTACCCGGGAGAATTTTCAAGATGTGGGCGTCTGGGGGTGACTTCATTAGTGGTGCTGACTCATGTCTCCCTGCCCAGCACAGCCCGATGCCCCAACCCCAGAGAATGGTCCACAAACAGCCACTGATTCAGAATCACCGAGGTGTTTATGAAATACGGGGCTCACGAGGCCCCAGTCCAGATCTCGGGATCAGAATCCTGGGCGGTAGGCCCTGTGACCCCACCAGTGTTTAAAAAAGTTCTGGCTGATTGTGGGAAGTCCTAAAATATCGGCCTTTTCAATTCTAGTTACCTAATAAATGATGGTAACAGACCCCACTCTATATTTGAATGAACACTGATTGCAGGAGGGAGTAAAGGACAGAAAGATTATCTGGTAATTGATTTGAGCTACTCGTTCTAGGGCGGCAAATACTGGGTGTGTGCATACGTGCAGGTGGAAGGTCAGGTTCTTGCTTCCGGATCCTGGCATTAGTCTGATAATCCTGAGGGACCGTGTCCTCAGCACCGCACTTGCCTTTTTAAAATAGCAAAGGAGCTCTGGGGGAAAGACAGTACTATGCAACAGAACACCCTGCAATAACGGGAGTGTTCTTCAGCTACTTTGTTCATTATTTTATCCACTAGCTACACGTGGAGACTGTGTACTTTTATTGTGGCTTGTGTGGCCACATTTTGTTCGCCACACTATGAAAATGGAAATTTTCCTTTTATTTAGTTTTAGTTAATTTAAATGTAACTCTTAAGTAGACACATCTACCAGATTGAACAGCACAGGAGACAATGCCATTACACGTGAGAGGACAGTCACAGTTCTTTGGTGTCATATTTACCTGCTCCATGAAGAAGAGGATGGCCGAAACCGGTTTGGCTCAGTGGATAGAGCGTCGGTCTGCGGACTGAAGGGTCCCAGGTTCGATTCCGGTCAAGGGCATGTACCTTGGTTGTGGGCACATCCCCGGTGGGGGGTGTGCAGGAGGCAGCTGGTGGATGTTTCTCTCTCATCATTGATGTTTCTGGCTCTCTATCCCTCTCCCTTCCTCTCTGTAAAAAATCAATAAAATATATTTTAAAAAAATTTTTTAAAGAAGAGGATGGAGTGACACTTTGGGTTGATCCTTGTTAAACGTGAAAGCTTGGGGTCAGTAGTTTTTAAGTATCCTTTTTACCTTTTTTATTAATATGTTCCCTGGTGACAGTTTTCTTAAAGAAGCTCAGTGAATGGAAGTAGGCTGATTCTCCCAAAATAGAGTAGCTTATATGGAACATATATATTTCATGAGACTAGGCATGGCACTGTTCCTGTGGCTTGCTCTGTCTCCAGCAGTTGATATAATGGATGATGGAATAAATGATTTCATTTTGAGTATTTTGTACAGAGAGGGAGAGTCTAAGTTACCTTTGTGCTGCATAAACTATTTACCTTGATGTTTTCGGTTACAAGTAATAAAAAACAACTTAAATGGCTAAAACAACTAAGGGGATTAGCTGATGCATGTAACTAAGACTGGGAGAAGAAAGAGGGGGCTTCAGGTAGGGTTTGCTCAGGACACGGGTCACGTTTCTCTGATTTGCTTCAGAACTGCTATTAGCCCATATGATGCCTTTGTTCAAACCAGAAAGTATGTATTTTCTGGGCAGACCGACCCAGCGTGGCCTGGAGAGCAGAGTCTGGGCAGGATTTTGGCTCCTATTCGCCACCTGTAAGAACATAACCTAGGGACAGTCTTGTTAGGTCCTCTCAGGGCTCCGCTCTTCACTTTGCTGGCTTTGGCCTCAGGTTGGCTTCTGTTGTTTGTAGGTGGGCAACTGGCAAAAGGGGGGGAAGTGCCTGCTTATTCCACAGGGAGGCCTGGAAGAGGAATGTCTCAGGCTGTGCGCTGAGTGGCGGAGGCCTGCAGCCCCTAAACCAATCAGGGAAGCTTATGCAAATCAGCACTCACTTGCAGTTGTGGGGATGTGGGGGGAGTCAGTCCTCATCTGGGCCATGTCACTGTTACAGTGGGGGAGACACGTAGGTGCTGTTAGGGGAGAAGCCATGGGTTGGATGCTAGTGAATGAGGCCTAATTCTTGCACCTGCCCCCAATGTGATGGTGAATTTAGAGGGAGTCAGACTGGACAAAAGCCATGGGAATTTCAATCGTGACTGCGTATAGATGAGGTCAGAACAGTCTTTGGGCATGAGTTTAGTAGTTGATGGATTCAAGAACAGTAACAGCTCCATTTTCGGTCCCTTTGTTATTGTAGCCCTGCTTGGGCTGCCATAACAAAATGCCGCAGGCTGAAACAACAGACATGTTTTCACAGTTCTGGCCTAGAAGTTCATGATCCAGGTGATGGCAGATCTCAGTTTTTGGTGAGGGCTCTCTTTCTGGCTTGCAGATGGCTGCTTTTTTTATCGTTGGTGTTTCTTATACGACCCTGCTAGCGGTTCTCAACCTTAGGCTGCTGTAGAGCCTAAGACCATCGGAAAACACAGATATTTACATTACGATTCATTAACAGTAGCAAAATTACAGTTATGAAGTAGCAACGAAAATAATTTTATGGTTGGGGGTCACCACAGCATGAGGAGCTGTATTAAAGGGTCGAGGCATTAGAAAGGTTGAGAACCACTGGCTTAAGAGTTTTAGAAATGCATTTTGGGTTCAGACCCTGACTAGAATACCCTGCTTGGGGGGGTGGAGAGGGGCATGGATGCCATCTTTAGGAAAAGAGCCACATGCTGTTGCCCAGATATATAGTCTATGGAGGAAAATCGTCTGCTTTGGTACAGCCATCTCCACCATCCATTCGCCAAAACTTTTTCATCATCACAAATTCTCTACACATTAAATACTAACTCCCCTCCCCCCTGTTCCTGGCAACCACCATCCTCCTTCCTGCCTGGAATTCAGACTGTAAGTGCCCATGTAAGTGGATCAGACAGTATTTGTCCTTTTCTGGCCATTATGTCACTTAATATAATGTCTTCAAGGTTCATCCATGTTGTGGCACGTGTCAGATTTTCTTCATTGTAAAGGCTGAACCGTATTTTGTTTATCTGTTCGTTCGCTGATGGACGTTGGGGTCTCCACCTTCTCTGTTTGAGTTTTGTCTTCCTTCTCCCTCAGAAGCAGGTGCAGCTAAGCTTTCTTGCTGTCTTGGCCTCCTCCCTTCAGCTTTGCTGCTTTTCTCGTTGCTTTGCCTGCCCTTCCCAGGCCTCCCAGGAGCCCCACCTGCCCAATGGCTGCAGCTCCGAGGATGGGGAATGTTTCCTCGTCATCTCTTTGGCACTTAGAGCGGTTTGCTAAGGGTGTGCATGCCAGTCATCTGGTCTTAGGGGCTTCAGTTGTACCATCAGCTTTGACCTGGCCAACATTCCACCTTTCTAGGTTCAAGGCCATATGACCAGTAGTTATGCTCACCGGCTTTGCATTTCAAGTAGTCCGGGCTCAAATCCAGTCCCACTGCTCACCTGCTCTGTGACCTTGGGTGTGTGACCTTCTGTGACACAGTGATAAGAATACGCTCCTTGTATGGTTTAAGGAAATGTTGCAGCGAGACTCTCAGCATGGGACGTAGAGCAGAGGCAGTGATGAATCAATGATGGCTATTGTTGCATTAGATTTGTCGGTTTTCCTCTTTTGAATCTGATAACTTTTGATTTTAGGTTAGTGGCGGTGCTGAGTTGGCTGTGTAAATGGCTCAAAAACACTTCTGTGTAGTACTCTGGGTTTTATCTTCCATCCTGGCACTACCACTTTCTCTTAGATATTATGGAGTTGAATTTCTTGGATCAAATTATATGGAGCAGATTTGATAGAAACACATTCTAAGTATCTGTATCTGTTCATGTTATTTTCGTTAGATCTCTTACTTGAGGTCTCAATTTAATCACCGCCGTGTAGGAAGCTACAGATGTTGATAGCACAATTAAATGACTCTGGAGTCTGTGGAATTCTAGAACGATCGGTGTAAAGACAGGAGGGGCAATGCACACAGGCATTCTGCAACAACCTCTGTGCCAGGGCAGGGGCATGGTTGGTCAGCCTTTTTCAGTTGATTGTTCCAGCTGTGAATGAGGTCAAAAAGGAGCTGCTAGACCTTTATTGCTTATAAAAGTTATGTATGCTTTTCTCTCATTTACTCCTTCCTGTGTGCTCTACTTTGCTGAAAGTGCTCTGTTATCTTGTTTACTCCTCAAACAACTCTGTGAAGTGGAGATACTATTCTTGTCCATTTTGCAGAAGAAATTGAGGCTCAGAGAAGTTATTTCCTGCCCCTGCGGTTAACAGCAGAGCCGGGACACCGTCAGGTGCTGCCAGCGCGGGGAGTGGTTGGTGTGTCTGCACCTATTGGTGAGCGAATGGCCGTCCCTGGGGTCAGCAGAGCCAGAGCTCTGTGTCCAGGTCTTGGATGCCACGTCCCGCGCTGCTGGTGACTTACCACGGCTGTCTTCGTGTGTCAGTTAGTCCATGTCCACTACGTCTTCCTCTTACACTTTCCCTAACCAGTTAGGAGAAGCTCTGCAAGTGATGTGACACAGCAGGGTGGCTGTCGTGGGGAGACGTGATGCTTACTGGCAGTCCCATATGTTTAAAAATTTATTTTTATTTTTTAAAAATACATTTTTATTGATTTCACAGAGGAAGGGAGAGGGAAAGAGAGATAGAAACATCAAGGATGAGAGAGAATCATTGATAGGCTGTCTCCTGCACGCCCCACACTGGGGATCAAGCCTACAACCTGGGCACGTGCCCTGACCGGGAATCGAACCATGACCTCCTGGTTCACAGGTGGAAGCTCAACCACTGAGCCACGCCAGCTGGGCTGAGAGTCCCATTTTATTTCTACTTTCTTTTTCCACTTTTTTTTTATTTATTTAGGTATTATATGTGTACATATCTTACCATTGTCCCCCCCACCCCATTTATTTCTACTTTCAAGTCATCCAGGACTCTGCCATTTTGTGATGCCCGTGCCTCAGTTTCTCCCTCTGTAGAAAGAAGCTGTGCCATGTTTACAGATGGGAGACAAACTGTAGGAATGCAGTGAGGTTGCTCACTGCAGCCCCCTGAGGACATGGTCTGTGCTGGCTGGGAGCCAGCGGTGTGCCCGGGGACTGAGTTTGCAGCATGGCTCTGGGGCTGGAAGTTCCCGACTTGTGGGCATGTGCGAGGCTCACTTTGAACCATTCCCCAAGTTGTCAGAGTGCCCAGTCGTGTTTCCTGTCTTGGGCAGCATGCTGCTGTAGGACTATGATTTTGGCCCTGAAGGCTACAGTGTGGGTCAAGTCCAGGATCCACTGGACCGGAAGGACCTTGGTGGAGCCGGCCTTGGGGACCTGGACTTGTACCTCTATAGGATTGTTTCATCTGACTCTGCCCTCAGTACTCATATTTTTAAAGTAAATACGGGGTGGGCAAAAACAGGTTTACAATTCATATGGACAGTGATACAATAATTAAATAATAATACAAGAATAAAGTCTGTGTTTCACCTACCCACAACTACTTGGTTTCATTGGTGGGAGCTGTGAGGGTGGGGTGAGCAAGGGGCAGCATCCCTGCATAGCCATTGCATCGAGTCGCAGCATTTTCACCTCTGAACTCCAGTCTGCACCCATATAAAGGCATTTATATTTTTAAAAAGAGTCTGTATGTGAGTAAGACTAGGTTTGGGGACTCTGTCGACTTCTTTCTCTGTAGTATCTGATGCAGTGTAAGACCCCGGCTCTGGAATGTGCTCCGAGTCAGGCAAGCGTGGATCTGGACCCCTCTGTACCCAGCAAACACGAGCCGAGACCTAGAGGCGGGAGAATTGCTGGTACACTCACGACTCAGACTGAATGGAGTTGAGGAGGGGACACGCAGGCGGGACCGGAATGAGATAGCATGCCCCTTTATCAGCCTGGCAGAAACTCCGAAGTGTTCATTACCCATCGGTCTTGATAAGGCTTGTAAAACCTTTTTGGAGAGCATTTGGGAAGAATCCATCAAAAATGGTAACATTTTCGCCTGGCGTTCCCACCATTAGGAACCTATTCTCTGCAAATACTCCAGCCTATACAAGATGGATGTAGAGCTGTGTTCTCTATAGCATTGCTCATAATGACAAAAATATAAACTTGACATATTGGCTATGGGTAGTGGGAAAATTATGGCAGCTCCCTACAGTGGCACATTGTGCAGTCAGTCAGAAAGAATGAGGTTGATCACTCTGCCTTGACATGTAAGCATCTCATGAAATAGGTATTAAATTAAAAAAGCGAGAGGCAGAACAGCAGCTGGATGCTGACCTGGGTGTGTGCGTTTGTGCGGCAAGGAACTGTTCCCCTCTGAGGAGGGTGGCCGGATGTTCCAGTTTATTGGAGAAATACCTGGTCACACCTGCTGTCCTGGCCTAATAATTAATAGTGCCCCTTTCAGGCTTCCGTGTCCTACTTTGGACGATGGATTATGTGGTTACCTTACCGTCCTCTGAGGACTGGAATTGGGGCAAGAGTAATGGGAACCTGCTATTACACATGTGACTTGCTGGTGTCGCTTACAGCAGGTACACGTTATTTTTACAAGGTAAGTTGAGTATTGGAGCCCTGCTGCATTATGTGGTGGCTCACCGCTGGGTCACCCACATGGTCATCACTAAGGAAGAAGTTACCGTTTTTTGATTTTATGGGGTCAGATATCTAAGCATGTACTTTGTTCTACTTAAATAAGTCTTCAGTTAACTCATTTATTAAGATACTTACTGTCTGAGAAAACTACTTAGCATTCAATACTAACATGCTTTTTTAAAGATCTAGTGGGGATTTTTGTATTTCCTTCTTTCATTTGGCTCCCAGATCACTGAATTGAAATTCCCCTTTAGAAAAACAACACACCTTTTAAAAAATGTAGAAATTGTGGCCTGCCCCACCCCCGGTTCCTCAAACATAAATTTAGACACAATAGGAGTCAAAATTATTAAGTGAGCTACATGCAAACTGTTGACCTAGAGTGGGCTTTAGAGTTGGCTGGGTTCCTCTTTTCTTTGCTTCCCAGTAAATCCTGGAGGAAATGGGGTGGGGGAGGGGTGGGACAGAGCGGCAGTTAAAAAATAGCGGTGATTCAGACTTACGAGACATCAGACACCTTTGCTGTGCCAGGCACTGTGTAGGCGATTTCTCATCTGTCAGCTCATTTATTCTTCACTTAAACTCTTGAAGAGTATTATCAGTCCCATTTTATACATGTGGAAACCGAGGCTCAGAAAAGCTAAGTTCCGTCCCCAGGAATTTGGGATTCAAATCAAGTTTCTTTGATTTGGAATTTTAATGCCCAGTTGAGGCCACTAGCGTTTCTCAATAACAGCACTGTTGACATTTTGTGCTGGGTAATTCTTTATCGTTGGGGCTGTGGTGGGTGTTGTATGATATTTGGTTACATCCTTGGCCTCTGCCCATGAGATGCCAGTCCCCCTCCCCGCAAGTTGTAACAGCCCAAAACTGTTTAGACGTTGCTAGAAGTCCCCAGGGCAGGGGGACAGACAGTCCCTGGTTAAGGATGACCTTACCAAAATTGAAGAATATCGTAGAATCCAGGCAAGTCAAGATTTAAGAGTAGCCAGGCCGACGCAGACAGACTTGCACCTGATAGCTTGTGTTTCCTTCCAGGTCTAATTTTCTTTGCTTTTCATTTTTGTTCATTACCTTGGGAAGTAGGAAAAAGTAATTGGAAATTCCATTAGTCAATTAATGGCTCTGGTCAAAATGTTGAGGAGGTTGAAAACATTGAACTAAGAAGACACTTATTGGCTTGTTAATCTTGCCCACCCTTCGTCAGATATGTTTCTCTTTGCCCTGGTCAATCAGGGATGTGCTATAACCATGAAGGCGCATATTCCGAATTCCATGTGACTCCATTCAGAGCTATAGCAAGAGGCTTCAGAAGTGCTGCTTAGAACATTTGGTGATATATTTAGTGGTATTTGGCCATTATCGTCTATTTCTCAGCCACTTCATGGCTCATTCCTGGGAAATCCTTTGTAAGTGAATTAAACTAGTTAACAAAGGCTCACCATCTGCTTTTTATCATGCATCATTAGCTGGTTATTACTGAGCCTTAATATCTTTTCTTTGTGTTTTGAGGAAAGGCTGGTGATAGGGGACTTCTAATACTATCTCTTCCCATATTTATATTTGTGAGAACAACTTAAAATAGTTTCTCGTATATTACTTGATTACTTGCCCAAGAAAAGTTTCAGTTAAGTTTTTGGGAGATTACGGCCTGCATGCATTTTAAGGTGGGTGTTTCATCTTAGCTGATTATAGATGGTTTCAGTAGCTGTCATTCTTTTTTTAATTTAAAAAATAGGACTTTCAAACACCCGCTTTGCTCTTCATCCTAACTAAAACAAACAAAAGCACGTCCAGTGTAGGTCAGGCTGTGTGATGGAGGGAGTGTCAGAGCCAAGCAGAAGCAAAGGTCCAGTGTCTGTTGGGTATCACATCAGCTCTTCGAAGAGTTAACGCAGGTCTTTCCAGTTTCCCATTTTATTTGACCTTGGAAACGTGACAGGTCACGTGGTACAGGGCTGTCTCTCCCGGTGTTTTGGAGAAGCACATGGTTTGGCTGTCCGGAAAACAGCCCGAGATGGAGATTTCCAGACAGGACATTTGTTAGGGAATGCCTGGGAGCCAACCTGTAGGAGGGATGGAAGAAGTTGGGGGGCGAGGGAGTCGCAGCCGAAGCCCAGGCTCGGAAGTTGAGATGTTTCTGCAGCGTTGTCCTGAGCTGGGACAAGATGGCAGGCTTGTCACGTCAACTGACCCTTGGGTGCGGGCACTTCTGGGACGGGATGTGACCCAGGGAAAGGAGCTCTCTGCAGTCACGACAGTCCCTAAGGGGATCCTGGAGCGAGGGCCTAGCACAGTGCGCATTGCACCTGAGCACAGGATGCAGGTGTGTGTGTGTGTGTGTGTGTGTGTGTGTGTGTGTGTGTTAATTTAACTGACACTTTCTTCAGCAACTTGACCAAGAACACACATCTGGGAAGAGGATGTGTTTTGCACTCACGTTTGACTAGTTCCTAAACCTCTGCCTTTGCTGCTGTACAACTACTGCAATGTTATAAAAAGAATACCCTGGGCAGGCCCTTTCCCTTTCCCATTCCCTGTCGCTTTAGGTCCCTGCAGTGCGGGGACACCCTTGAAGTTTGCTGAATTGGCTTTCTCCAATCTGCCCTTTGTCACAGGGGTATGAAAGGAAAGGTAACATCATTTGTCCTAAATGAATCATCACCTGGAAGGAAAGTTTGAACTCGAGTCCTCTATTATATTCCCCAGCCAGGGTGACTTTGAGCAAATGGATGTCCCTCCAGTTCCCCGGGGAAGCACTTTACTCACAGGCCTCTTATCGTTGAAACACACAGGTAACACTTGGCTTCCTCTGACCCGGCTGGCGAGCCGGGGCTGTGCTCACAGCTGCCCGGCTCCTGCACGCCCCGCAGCCCTGGAGTGGGACCAGCACAGCTGTTTCCTCTGTGCCTTCCTCATCGCTGCCTGGAAATCTCGAGGGCAGTGATGTTTTGTAAATACCAAGTTAGTGGTGGCCGTGGTGTGCAGAAGTTTGGGGATAAAAGCAGTTCAGTTCATGATTGAATAAAGCAGGGATTCGGCTGTTCTTCCAAAGAGCCCAAACAGGAAATTTGGAAGAGGAAGCTACATTTTATCAAAACTCAGTCCGTGGGGATTTTAAGGCAGGTGGCCTGTGACGGACACTCCCGTCCAGCCAGCCAGCGCAAGCCTCTCCTCACTAGGCGGTGTCCGTGGGCACCTGCACGAAGTCCACCCGCTTTCAGCCTTTCTCCCCCCCCCCTCACCTGCTGGTCTAGGGGTGGGCTCCTTCATTCAAGCCTGAACTCAGGGAGGATTTGAGTGCCCCAGGCCTTGTTGGGCATCAGTGAACATCAGCATGAGATTCCCATGTTTCAAAGAGCTGGAAGGCGAGTGGGGAGCCATCTGTGAATTGCCAGCCGGCTGCGTGGGGCCCTGGGGAGGCAGAGCTGCTTAGAGCAGACCCCACCGAGGGCCTGAGCAAGTGCAGAGCCTCTTGTGCTTTGTTGTGAACTGGAGTTAACAGCAGCACCCACTGCGCGGAGTTAGTGTGAGGACTTAACGAAACGGCCTGAGGTGAGGGCTTAGCGTTGTTACAATGATTATTCTTTTTTTTTAAATAAAAAAAGTACATATTTCTAGCTCCAAGGGTTAATATGCTCATGAGGACAGGTTGAGAACTACAGTGTGTGTAAAGTTCATATGTCTTTTATTGAAGCATAATTACTTGTGTGACTTTATGAAACGTTTTAAGACTTTAAAACTCCAAATAAAATCCTTGGCAAAAGGATCTTAGCTTCATATCTGGTAGTGATGGTGATCCTGGTTAAGGATGGAACTCGAAACCCTGAAAAATGGGCCTGTTACATCCTTAAAATAGAAGGCGAGGCTGGAACATGGTTTTCAGGCTGAAGGAGGAGAGGAAAGATGCTGAAAATGAAGGCATGGGCTGCTCAGTGTCCCCTTCCGTCCTGTCCCCGAGAGCAGGACTGCCGTGAGATGCTGCGTCATTGGAGACCGAGGTCTCTCCTGCAGCATGTCCAAGGAGCGTAGGTCACTCCAGCTGTGACTTAACCCTAACCCATGGCTTTGCATGTGGGGTTGCTTTAGAAACAGCTGCTCTCTGTATTCCATTAAAAATAAAAAAATCTAGTTAACACGATGAATTCATAGTTTCATAGATTTCATCTCAATGTCTTTGAGCTCTGGAACGATGAGCCAGCAGATGTTTTAATTCTCGTGTGCACTTACATTAGATGCCAGCGGGGTACAGGAGGAGCCGAGCTGCAAGGAAACAGCAAAGGTATGCAAGTTGAGGACTCTTTCAGTTGTTACCAGGCCGAGTGTTTGTAATCATGGCTTCAGAGGCAACTTGTTGGGCCGACTCCCATTTCTCTAGCTCTTGGCCATGATCGTTTGCCTGTTGAAGTGTTTGCAATAGTCAGAGATGCCTGGGACCAGGTTTTTGTACTCATCTTGTTTGTGGGGTTCTTCAGTCAGTGGCGGTGCAGCACGGCAGATGGCATTTCCCAGAGACGGCTGTGAGACTGTCCCCCGTCCCACATGCTCATCTGACAACACGACCTTGACTGTCCTCCCCAGATATCCCTCCTCTTGAACCTGGGCAGGCCTTTGTGATGGTCCCTACCCGCAGAGCGTGACAGAAGTCAGTCACACTATATAACATTTGAGGCAAGGCCGTAACAATGCCAGGTGCGTCTGCTTTGCTGCCTTGGGTGCTGACTCCTGGAGCCCAGCCACCGTGCTGTGAGGGAGCCCTCACTTGCCATGCAGAGACCATGTGTAGAGTCCATGTGTAGGTGTCCCAGGGACAGCCAGTTCCAGCCTCCAGACTGTGAGTCTGGACGCCCACATGGCAGGTCACCCCCACTGTGGAGCCCAACCATTTCCACGGGACTCCACCTGAATTCCTGAACCCAGGACAACAAAATGCTGGTTTTATACCCCAAAGGTTTGGGGTGGTTTGTCTTGGAGCATTAATAGTGACGGGGAGAAAGAGAGAGAGCGAGAGCGAGAGCGAGAGTGAGAGAGAGAGAGAGAGAGAGATCTGAGTGGGATCTCCCTCCACCTTTGTTTTTTGGGAGCATGAAGCATGACCTTATGAGTTGTTTTAGCTTGTCTCCCAGGTAGAAAGGAAGTGGCATTGTCAGCTTAAAGAGAGGGTAGAGGAAGATTATTGTGTTGGACTTACCTTCTCTTGGTACTGAACTATTATTAGAAACAAACAAAAAAGTGAGAATTTGCTCCAGGCAGTTACCAGGCTAGCCTTAAAAACAGGAGGCGTTTGGTTTCCTGACATCCCATAGACATGTGTGTGCCTGGTTCTTTCATAGCTTCCTACCCACGATGCAGTCTCTAAGCCCGATTTAATGCGTATTCGGTAAAGAACACTTTGTGCTCAAGCGTCTTGGGCTAGAAGGGAGCTTAGCGGTCCCTCACCTGTTGGGTTTATCGTGCAGAAACCCACGGCCAGAACCGAGTGACTTGCTGAGCTCCCACCGCTCGGAAGTGGCTGGGCTCAGGCTGGGCTCCGGCTCCTGGCTCCTGGCTCCCAGCCGGCGCTTTCCCGGCACCACACTGTCCTTCAGGAAGGCGTGGCCAAAGCTGGGCTTGTGTCAATAAAGGCTCTACGTCCACAGGACTCCTGGGAACGTGCATATTCCTTTCTTTCCCAGCACATTAAAAAAGTTGTATCTGTCTGTGAGTGACAGAAACAAATAATAGGACAGGAGATTCCCCCTTCTTCTGTAATGAAAGCTTTCTCTCATGCGGGCCCCTTTAACCTTAGGAACCCACCAGGCAGACCTGCACTCTCCGTCACACGGAGGCTGGATTGCCATTGCTGTCCTGTGTCCTGTGTTCAGGCACAGAGGGGGACGGTGGGGAAGGGAGGGAGGAAGGAAGAGTCCGGGTGCATGGCCTGCCTGCGATGCTGGGGTCCCGGGAAGGCCTTTGCCATTTTGCATCGACTGTCCTGTTCATCTTCAGTTTACGGATATCAAAGCTATCCTTTCTTCTTTCATTTGTCCATGGCGGACAGGTCAAAGTAGTTCAAGGGGACGTTGTCCCTAATAATGAAGATGGAGCTAATACCTCTCTCTCTCTCTCTCTCTCTCTCTCTCTCTCTCTCTCTCTCTCTCCCGTTAATCCCAGCCCTGTACTGATTCTCCTATTAGTGTCAGTCATTAGATGTAATTCACCTGCCTGGGCAAATGGCCCTTCCCAAGCCATGTGTCAGAGAGGCCAGCTTTGAAGTGTGGGGAGTCGGAGGCGACACTTTTAAAAAACAGTCCACATTGGGACAGGGAGGAGGACCAGTCATGTTGGAGAATACCCAGCTCTTTCCCTCTTCCAAATGGTCTTAAAAACAGGCCCTCATTCTTGCCTAAGACCTGAATCCTTACAAATAAAATGGGAGATGTACTATTGTCTTCTGCATATTTGCATCCAAAGGAAACAAAATGTCAAGTGACTGAAATATTTAACTGAGTGGATCTCGCCTCCCCCAGGCTAACATTTTTTTTCTGCCAATTTGCCCTTTGTTTCCAAAAATACAAATTACAAATGCTTTCTTTCTAAGGTAATTATTATTATTTTTTAATATTTTATTGACTTTTTACAGAGAGGAAGGGAGAGGAGTAGAGAGTTAGAAACATCGATGAGAGAGAAACATCGATCAGCTGCCTCCTGCACACACCCCACCGGGGATGTGCCCGCAACCAAGGTACATGCCCTTGACCTGGAATCGAACCTGGGACCCTTCAGTCCGCATGCCGATGCTCTATCCACTGAGCCAAACCGGTTAGGGCAGTGGTCGGCAAACTGCGGCTCATGAGCCGAGGTTTGTCGCTCTGTTGACTAATGTGTTTGCCGACCACTGGCTTAGGGGCTTAATCACAAGGAACAAGAGCAGCCTGTAATTATTGGAATCGAGCGCCTAGGTCAGTGGTCGGCAAACTCATTAGTCAACAGAGGGGCAAACCGCGGCTCGCGAGCCATGTGACTTTCGAGCCGCAGTTTGCCGACCACTGGTTAGGGCATCTTTCTAAGCTAATTATTGCAGGCCTATGTTTTGTCTGAGGAGAACTAATACGAGACCCTGTCCTGTCCTGGCAGCTGTCTCTGTGGTCTGTGTGCCGGCCTTTTGTTCTTTTGTTTGTTTTGTATTTTTAAATATATTTTTTAATTATTTCAGAGAGAAAGGGAGAAGGAGAGAGAGACAGAAACATCAATGATGAGAGAATCATTGATCGGCTGCCTCCTGCACGCCCCCTACTCGGGATCGAGCCTGCAACCTGGGCCTGTGCCCTTGACCGGAATCAAACCCCGGACCCTTCAGTCCATAGGCCGATGCTCTATCCACTGAGCCAAACCAGCTAGGGCTCTTGTGTTGTTGTTTTTTTTTTAATCCTTACCCAAGAATATTTTTTTTTCTTTGATTTTTACAGATAGTGGAAGGGAGAGGGGGAGACAGAGAGAAACACTTATGTGAGAGAGAGACACACATCAGTTGGTTGCCTCCCATATGCCCTTGACCAGGGCTGGGAGCCTGCAACTGAGGCACGAGTCCTTGACCCGAATCGAACCCGGGATCCTTCAGACCACAGGCCTACGCTCTACCCACTGAGCCGAATCGGCCTTTTGTTCTTACTCCTGAGCCCCTCTCTGTGCCACAGGCGGCAGGCCTGGCAGGGGCTTCCGAGGGCTGAGCGCGGGGGGACTCGCAGGACCTGAGGCAGGAAGCTGCTCACCACCCCGCGCTTGCTGCTGGGAAGAGTACAGAGGCCCAGGGAAGGCTCGGACCCTGACAGCCCTCATACAGCTCGCGCTTTGTTTTATATGCACGAGAGCCTTCGATGTCCATCTTTTTCTAAGGGCTTTCACAGCTTGGCCTGTGGGCAAGCAATTATTTTATTAAAATGGGCACAGATGTCCAGAATCCCCCATCGTTCTGCAGACTCCTTGTGTTTGATGAGCAGACACACTGCTATGAACTGGGCAGGAGCAGAAGCTGAAGGGCGGGTAGGAGCAGCCCTGTAGGCGCTGATTAGAGAAGTCGCCGGTCTCCAGCACCGGGGCGGGTCACCTTCCTAGCGCCTCACCCAGGCTGCCTGCAGCTGCGCAGCCGCGACTCCTTCTGTCCACGGGATCCCTGGGATGGTTACACGAAACGGTGGGTGTGAAGCCCTTTAGGCAGGGCCTAGCACGTACCGGATTCCCATTGAGGCTGGTGGACTGAGAGAATGAAGAGTTGCTGACCGTTTATAACAGCCTCATGTGGAAGGGTTAGCCCACGAGACAGGGTGTTGCCCCGTCGCTGGCAGAGAATGAACGTTTACGAGGAGCCCTCCACAGGCCCGGCCCCTGGTGCCCTCCCCCCCAGGAGGCTGGAGGGGAGCCTGCGTCAGCCACCTGCCCCCTCACTGCGGTGCTGCGCTCCAGTTTGCACACCTTGCGTGCGTCTCTCTCGTCCGGTACCCTTGGATGGTCTTAGGTTTTATTCCCCGCAAGGCCCATCCCGTGCCATTATTAAAGTATCCGCGTGTGGGTACTGGGGGTATTTTTGTCTCAGTCAGTTTAGATGGGCTCTATTTTTAACCCACTTTTATTTCAGTGAGAAAGTTTAGTCGGGGTAGGAAAAAGAAAAGGGGAGCCGAAACCGGTTTGGCTCAGTGGATAGAGCGTCGGCCTGCGGACTGAAGGGTCCCAGGTTCGATTCCGGTCAAGGGCATGTACCTTGGTTGCAGGCACATCCCCAGTAGGGGGTGTGCAAGAGGCAGCTGATCGATGATTCTCTCTCATCGATGTTTCTAACTCTCTATCCCTCTCTCTTCCTCTCTGTAAAAATATCAATAAAATATATTTAAAAAAAGAAAACAAAAAGAAAAGGGGAAATAGGGATTAAAACCGAACATGACCTCCCACCCTGCTTCCCGGACTCTCCTTGGAGTCCTTAAAAGGCTCTTGGGGAAGGAATTTCAAGCCACTGGACAAGAGCACATTGTCTAAAGGTACGGGTTAACCAAAAAGTCAAGTTTCTTTCCTTTTAGACGGAATTGTCGCAGCTCGTTGGTTACACTGGCTGTCTCCGGGCCAGACAAGTTACTCATTAGTTCGGCCGTCAGTGGGGGAGCGCCGACTTCTCAGGACTGGGCTGCATGTGCAAAACATGATGCAATTAGTTCCTGACATAAGAGGATTGTGGACCGCTGGCGTATGCTGTCATACCTTAAAGAGAAACTTAAAAACTTGATAATAAACAAGGGAATGCGCCGACATGACTGCATGCATCAAAAATTGATTGGAGCTTTCTGACATAGAAAAAATGATGGCCTTTCCAGCTGGCCTGGAGAACATTTTGAGGTAATCTGAATTTTAGGTCATTAAAATATATATTAAAATAGACTTGCTTTACTCACTGAATAGTTCACCATAAGGCTCTGGGTACTTTCATGTTTTCTCACACTCGGAGAAGGGGAAGGCATTGATAGATTTCAACCATCTGCCTATAGGAAATTTTGGTATTTCATATGCTTAGCACATTCAGATGAAGGATATCAATATGTTAGATGGGAAACATATTGTTCTTCCATGTATTGGTCCTCTCCCCTTTCCGTCTGTCAATCCACCCCTCTCCCCGACTTGTAATTTCATTAAGAAGGGAGTCTTTTATAGCCATTACCTTGAGGGATAAAGGGTAAGAATGAAGAGATATTTATGAGCTGTAACTTGGTTTTTCTCCATTTAGATGTGATTGTGTTCTCCACTAAGAAATGAAGCAATTGTAAATACCATATGTAAGTGAGCTGGAGACCTGCTTCCATGAAATGTTTCAAGTAATGGAAACACATCAACAGTAACCCTACAAAGCTATATGCCTTCAAAGTTTACAGCCTCCTTTTTATGAGCTTCAAGGTTTTTTGCACTAGATTAAAAAAAGTTGGTATCTTACAAGTTTAAAACTTTCATCAGCATTTTAGCAAAGAGGGTAACAAAAACCAAACAAACCATCAATGGTTTGAGTATAAGCTACAAATGGGAGAAGTCCTTATCTCTTGGCTTCAGTTAAAAACAGATCAGCTTTGGTCTCTTAAGTCTCAGTTTCTGAATAACACAAAGGAGTGGATTCCAAAGCAAAACCAGGCTTAAAACTTGATAAGTTACGGAATTGTCACAATTAATGGATTTTGGAAGTACTAAGTAGAGTGAAAATTTTTTCATTGTTAATTCCTTTGTTAATTTGTGAATGACAAGTTGAATTTTTTAATTTGTTAGGCAGATATTTATTGAGGGCCCGCTGTAGGCTGTATCCATCATCTATTGGCATAAGAATGTTTTGTAACAAATCACCTGAAACTCCGTGACATTGAGCATTAAGTAGTTATTCTCACACTCCCGGGTCTACAAATTCATTGGGGAGCTATGTTCTGTCTCATTCTGGGTCCCAGGCTGGACAGGGCAGTGGGAACTGGGGCAGGTGCTTCTCCGGCCAAAAATGGAAGCTCCCTCGAGGGGCAAGCAGGCACAGGTGTAGACAGTGAAGCTGGCCTGGGAGTGAACGTGACTGCCATTTCAGCACATCTCCAAAGCCCATATTAAGAGCGGCATATTCCTTCCGCAGAGGCTAGAGGGGGAGGGGGAGGGGGAGGGGGAGGGGGAGGGGAGGGGAGGGGAGGGGGAGGAGGAGGGAGAGAACATTTGCCAAAAATAATCTAAGTCCACCACACGAGTATTTACCATTTCCTGGGAGACTAGAGTTATCGTGGTGAGCAAGATCAATAAAGTCCTTCCTCTCATTCTCTTTTGGAGGGTCGGGTGGAGGGAAAGGAAGACAGTAAGCACATTAGCAAAAGCAATCAGTTGAACAAGGTAATTTCAGATAGTGGGCAGGGTGATGTGGTAGAGCATGACTGGATGGAATGTAGTCATGTATGTCATATTTTTCATTTTTATTGAGTTCTTTAGGGCTGATGTTCTTTCCTTGCTAGTATAACATCGCTATAGTTACATATTACGTTGGCAGATCTGAACTTCCGTCTGTGGATAGTTGGTGGAGATTTTGGTGGTTTGGATCTTCTATGAAGTTTTACACACACGGTAGTTAGTGTAAGTGAGGACGTCTCATGTCCATCAAGGGGGAGGTCTGTACAAATGCACATTTTTTAGGTGCCCCCTAGATCAGACACTGAGGTATAGGGTGTGTAAAGTGCTGGCGGCTACATACTCTGCAGAAGAAAATCTAAGGAACCATTATACCCCAATTAAATTTCTGCCTCCACTGAGCCGATTGAGGAGCCAATAGGCTGATGGGTTTCAAAGCTGCGAGAAATTGGGACTAGAACACCTAACAAGGTGTGTGTTGAGGATGACATCATTGGAACTGTGTATGTTAAAACAGGAGTTGCTTGTTAAGTTGTAGGCAAGCTAGGATGTGTAAACCTTCACCCTGGCAGGCTGGGGCCCTCTCAAAGTTCAAGATGCTGATACCATCGGAAATCACGCAGAAGGCGTGGGAGAAAGCTTCCTGAGTTCCCAGCCCTCCGTCTGTCCCAGGTGTCCAACCCAAGCTGGAGTGTGTCTTGCTTTACCTGGCAGCGTGCGGCTGGCTCAGAACCGGAAATGTGGGCGTTCTCCACCCAACCTGGACAGCAGGAGTGGAAGCAAAGCTGGAGGAGGCTGACTTCGCTTTTGGTTTTCAGACGGTCAGACTGGGAGGCTAACTGTAAGGTGGGGAGTTTTTTCCCCTCCGTTTTTCATTTATAGTTATCACTAAATATATTCCAACGATGGAAAATTATGGCTTTTTACTTGCCATTTGGCAGCTGTGCCTGTATCTCTTTTTTAGTGTTTGGTGTATATTTTAAATTCAGTTAGATTTGAATGGAGGGAAATTATGAGCCTTAAAGTTGTCTCACTGTTAATTTAGGTTAGCTGCAGTATAAAAAGACGAGTTATAATAGTAGCTAGCAATTATTGGGAGCTTATTGGGTGCCTTGTCCCAGAGGAAGCACTTGACAGATGTGGTATCTTTTAATTTTATCCTTCTAACCACCCTGTGAGGTGGTGCTATTATTATCCCATCATATAGATGAGGAAGCTGAGGCTCGGAGAAGTTCAACAATTGCCCCAGGTTACCTCGCTAATGATGGCAGGTCCTGGATTCCAATCCACCCCTGCATGCTCCGGGGCCCAAATATTTAAGAGCTCTAGTTATTTATTTTAGTTTTTTTAGAAGAAGAGCCTTTTGAATTGGTGCACAAACTTTTGTCTGAAAGAATCTATTCCCAGGATTCCCAGAGCATGAGCTTAGGTAGACACTGAGTGCCATGGAAACGATCGCACCTGAATAATTACAAATGGGACTAGAAGGCCCCACGGAGCCGTGCACGCTCAGCTGGAAGAGATTATGGGAGGTTGTTAAGTTTGCTGTTTTAGGAATGTGCTTGCTGGTCTTTTATTTTCCCTCCTTTCCTGACTCTAGCTGGAGTCGGATTTGAATTAATTGTTTGGGGCTGGTAACTAACTTTGGATCCGATCCCATCTCTGTGGAACCTTAGGGAGGCTGTAAACCCCTCCAGGGACAGTGGATGAAGAGATGTCTTCTTGTTTCTATCAGTAGTTCTGTTTAAAAGGTATTTTTAATTTCTAATTAACTTGAGCTTTCAGTGGGACCAGATCTGGATTTTATTTTCTCGGTTGCGCTGTGTTGGGACAGCTCCCGCCACTTACCTACTAACGACTCATTGTAATTATTGGCTCTCGCTGGACCCCTCTGGACAGGCACTGTCGGGGAGCCAGTCCGCAGCGTTTGTTATTTATGTGGCTGCTTATCTCAGGGCCTTTGTGCAATGCTGCCTGTCTGCACCGTGGAGAAGCCAGAGCTCAGTGACTCATCAGAGGGGCATGGGTTCTTCTGTGCCTGCCTGGGGCCTGCAGAGTGTAAGCGTTGGGGATCCTTGGGGCAATATTCCTGCCCCCAGAAACTTACACCATAGTCCCCCCTTGTCCACGGGGATACGCTCCAAGACCCGCAGTGGATGCTTGAAACTGAACCCTATGTAATGCTTTTCCCTATACGTACAGACATATCTATTTTAACGTTTAATTTGTAAGTTAGGCACAGTAAAAGATTAACAACAATAATGACAAAACAGTTGTAACAATACACTATAATAAAAGTTATGTGAACGTGGTCTCTCAAACACCTTATTTTACTGTCCTCAGGCTTCTTGTGATGATGTGAGATGATGCAATGCCTGTGTGATGAGAGGAAGTGAGAGACTCAAAAAGGCACACAATTTAAAATGTATGAATTGTTTATTTCTGGAGTTTTCCATTGAATGTTTTCGGACCATGGTTGACCATAAGTAGCTGAAACCGTGGATAAGTGGGGACTACTGTTGGTCGGCAAAGGAGCTTCCCATTCTAGAACTGCGTGCCCCTCACATTTAGCACTTGACTTTGTAAGCATTCCTGATCAGCTGTGAAAGCCATTCTAGCTGGGACCCAGGCCTGTGAGTGTAGAGGCCTGGTGCTTGGGTGCTGCAGCCCAGGCAGATACCATCGGGAGTCAGGACAGCATCCTGCTGCGTGCTGTCCAAATTCCGAATCGAGAATTGGGGGAAATAATGAAATGGTGGTGGTTTGTTCTAAGCCACTAAGCTTGGGTAGTTTGGTATAAATTAAGATAATAAAAATAAATGCATTTGGGACATGTTTAGGCAGCACCAAGTGGGTGACCAGCACTGGGCTGGTCTCTCCCGCAGGGATCTTAGTGTATGGGTAGGAAGAAAGATATTGGATACATTTTTCAAAGGTAAAAGTACTTTTCACTGGATGCTGAGTTCTAGAGCATTTTGTGTTGAAAGTGTTTGTTTAATGGCCTCCCAGCTGTGGGTTGTTCTGTTTCTTTCCTGAGGTGATACACTTCTTCAGGATGGACAGGGAATCGCCTTTGTCCTGTGAGGAGGGGGCACAACTGGGGACTGAGCATGGATCTTGCAGCCAGAGGGGATTTGGTTGGGGCTTACTAGCCGTGTGACATGGGGGAATTTTACTTGTCTACCTGAAGAGGGGTGTGTGTGTGTGTGTGTGTGTGTGTGTGTGTGTGTCTGAGAATATGTGATCTCTCAACTGCAGGTGACATTTACCTCGTGGAGTCTGAACATTATGTAAGATGATGCAGCATAGGATCTGATGAGATGATATTTGAACTTCCTAACTCACAGGCTTGCTGTGGTCAAATTTCATTCAGTGTGATCAGAATAATGAAGTGTCTCCCAGGAGTGAAAGTGCTGCTGTGGTGAACAACTGCTTGGGTCCAAGTGTGCTTGGCACCCGGCTAATGCCCGGCAAGCGTGTGTTGACTGAATGACTGATGTGTGGTCTATTTGGACGTAAGTCATTCTTGGCCAGTAGGTGTTCAGCAGGGCTTCTTGGTGCTAATTGCCTGTGGATTCCTACAGTGACTCACCAGCCTCTAGCTAACCGGGTTCTTGTTCTATCAATGTGCGGCCACACCCTGTGGAATAGCAGGCAGAACTGTCAGTTGGAAGCGTCAGTGGGGAAACTGACATCAGATGGGTTGCTGGTAAAATCGTGTGAAGTAATAACCAAATTAGTAATGTGTCATCATGACCAACTCCATAGGGTCTGTCGTAGTTGTGCTCCATTAAATGGGATGTTTGGTCAGATGTTCACTTGCCTCCTGGGCCATCTGGGATGAAAGCTGAGATGATGGCCAAACTCTTGGAAAGAGAAGGGAATTTGTGAAAAACTGATAAGGACTATGCCCTTCCTTCGGTTGGTCTACTCGCTGGCCTGGAAGGTGTTGATATTGTTTAGGGTTTTGCTACTTGAAATGTAGTCCATGGACTGACCAGCATTGGCCTCTCCTGAGAGCTTATTAAATACAGAATCTCCGTCCCTTTCCCAGACATACTAGATGAGGATTTTCATTTTATCAAGGTCCCCCGGTGATGTCTTGACGCAGTAAACCTGTGCTTGGGAGGATGCTTGGAAAGCTATGGTTAGATGGTCCTTGTATAATGAGGTGATGACTGTTAAAGGAGAAGTGTTACTTTTAGGCAGGCAAGACACAACTAGTACTACACAATGAACTTTGATCACAAAGCTGCTCACTGTTCTGGCTCAGGTTTTCTTCAGGACTCAGTCCATGCTGCTTCATTGCAGATACTGAAATATGGTACTCAGGGACCTGGGAAAGGAGAGCAGATCCTTGTTCTAAGTTATTCATGGGGTGAATGTCTCCATCAGGACATAAGTGAGGCAGTGTTTGCTTTAATTTTTTTTTAAATTGAATTTTAACTGCCTCCCAGCTGTGCGTTGTTAGAGAGAGGAAAGGGAGAGGGAGAGAGAAGCATTGATGTGAGAACATAACATCAATCAGCTGCCTCCTGCACTCCCCCTACCGAAACCTGGGCCTGTACTCTGACTGGGAATTGAACTGGAAACCCTTCGGTGCACCTGATGATGCCCATCCAACTGAGCCACACTGGCCAGGGTGAGGCAGTGTTTTCTTAACTGTGTCGCTGGCTGTGTTATTCAAGAAATGGAAAGAGCCGACCTTTACGAAGTGCCTATTATACGTCAGTTAGTGCATAAGGAAGGCACATCTGTACATTATTTCCTTCAGTCCTCTTACACCTTCGTGAGGCTGTGGAGGTTTCGTGAGGTTAACTTGCGGATCGAAGTCCACATCTCCATGGCACCTACCCCTACTGCCATCACTGCACACATCTTCTTTCTCATAGCATTGGGATTGGTTTTTAAAACTGATATCAACGTGCAATATAGGGGAGAATTCAGCTAAGAGAAGAGTCTGCAACCAAACTCATATTGATTGGTCAGAGCAAAGTCTGAGAGGTAGTGGTTGGTAAGTATTTGAATTTTATTGCACCAGAAGCAGGCCAGGAGGCAGTCTGCTAGGATGAGCTCATCCAAGCTATTGCTTCATTTTCCTGGGAACGAGAGAAAGTGATGTCTCATTCTGCGTTTCCAACACCTGCATTTCATAAATATACCGAAGCCGCAGAGAAACACGTTTCTAATGCCAGTGACACATGGCATCTCAAGCAAAGGCCTCCATTGTGAGTCGCTTGTAAAGCACCTTCACAACTTTGCCACACTCATATTATCACTATGTATACCACTGACCTGTTTCCTCTGGCTGATTCACTTAAAAAGTTAAATGTATTTTACATCATAGTCGTAAGTGGAAACCTGCACTATTTGCCATGATTATAATAACACATATGAATCCAGGCTTCTGAGCCTGAGTCCTGTCATCCCTTCATTAAAGTGGACAGTTGAGCAACCAATGCTAGGTGGAAAAATCCTCCAGTTCCAACCTGTGACCTCAGATCCAAAATTGGAAGGGTTGAAAGAGAATTGCAAAGGAAGTAATTTTCTCAGAATGTAACTCACTGTTACTTATTTCTGGGTCTGTGTACCACCTAAGTTCCTCTGCACGTCGGCAGATATGACTGAAGAGAAGTAAGTTTTCATAGTTGGAATTCTCTTTGCAGAGCCACCTCTGAGCAAGTTGTCGTTTACAGCACTTGGGGTTCGGAGAGCTTACTGTGCTGAGCGGATGCCGACCGGGCCTGTGGTAGAGGCAGACTGGCTCACAGATCATAGCATCCTGGCAGGCTGAACCTGAAGAGTGAAACGTGACGCACATGCCGAGAATGGCCTGACAGCTACGCTCCTGGGGTTGAGAAGCTTCAGCTAAGAGAGGAGAGGCTTCCTTACCAGGTGGCCTTTCTTTGCTGGGCAACCTTAGTAGGTGGCACCATTATCAAGGGATTTGTAGATCTTTCTAAAGCAGGGGTGGGGAACATCAGGCCTCGGGCTGTGTAAGGCCTGAGAAATCATTTGGTCTGGGCCTGCCAAGGCATTAGGGGTGAGTTAATTAAATGTTAAAACTGTAGCAGGCTAATTTTGTGTGGCCCTCGAATGATGCTATAAATATGCAAATGGCCCCTGGCAGAAAAAAGGTTCCCCACCCTTGTTCTAAAGGGACAAGCCTGAGCAGTTGATTTTGATGTTGGTCTTCCACCAGTAACCTCCTCCATCTTTAACTTTTCTATTTCTGCCCGTGGTGCAGTGCCTGTTGCCCACCTACCAGGTGTTGATAGTACTTGGAACAAAAGGCAGAATTGGCTTTGTCACAGTTGGTTCTGGCTCTTTCTTCTCTTCCCTGCCTCACTCGGGTCACTGCAAGTCCTTCCTGAAGGGTCCTCCTCTGCGTCTGCTTCTTCCTCCCCACCCCGATCAGAGCCCCCTACAGTGTTCATCATTAGGTAGCTAGAATTTGCTCATCCTTGAACTGCCTTTATAATGTCTTCATATCTGTGGGCCACCTGTCCTAGGTTTTACTTATATATTTTTCCAATCAAATGCTTTTTACACTTCATGTAAAAATCTGTAAAATGATCAGATTTATATGACAGCTAACTTTTCCCAGTTACTCATGAAAATGAACACACAACTGTACACATTTTAAAAAATTGTATCTTGCCCATATGCTATTGGGACAACCTTTGACCCACAGCAGTGGTTCTCAGCTGAAGCATAACCTTAGATTCTTGGGGGTGGGGGAGATAGTAAAAAAGCCCGATGTTCAAAGCTTCTCCAATTAGGTCAAAATTTCTGGGGGTGGGATACAGGCATAGAGAGTTTTTCTAAAAAATTTCTCTAAAGAGTGTAGTGTGCAGCCAAAATGGAAAACACTGAGCTCAGAATATGGCCAAACAGTCCTACCATCTTTACTCTCCCCCCATTTTAACCCATGCGTGACTCTGTTTCTATATTAATCCTCTTAAAAGTGTCTTTTTTTGAGACTTAATGATTAGACAGAAATCATCACGGTGCTCTGAATAGTGCCAGCATCGGGACATTTTAGTTGCATAATTTTGTGATAGGGCATTGGATGGAAGTGAGCAGACTTGCGTTCCAGGCTCGGTTCCGCCACATAGTGCCTTGGGAAGTACAGGTAATTGACTACGTCTTTCTGAGGCGTGGTTCAGTTTGTTGTCTACCATTGATATTTCCCAGAGTTAAGTTAGGGTCAAATGAGAAAATGTATTTTTAAAATTGTTTGCCCTAACCGGTTTGGCTCAGTGGATAGAGCGTCGGCCTATGGACTGAAGGGTCCCAGATTCGATTCCAGTCAAGGGCATGTACCTTGGTTGCGGGCACATCTCATCAATGTTTCTAATTCTCTCTCACTCTCCCTTCCTCTCTGTAAAAAGTCAATAAAGTATATTAAAAAAGAATTAAAAAAATAAAATTGTTGTCAACTTTCTGCAGGATACCATGACATAACTATTATTATTAAGTAAGTCTGGGAAGATTTAAAAATAGGGAAGAATTTGAGACTCTATTTCACATTCGTGGTGGTGATTTAAACAACGACTTCTTGCTAATGATAATTATGGAACATAGCCCACAGTGCCACTCTGGGCCTGCTCATCGTCCTCAGACTGGGACAGCTGGGCTCGTCCTGATGTTTGCAGACAGCACCTGCCAGCTACACCTAAGCAAAAGCACGGTCTGATGGTGGTGCCTAGAGGTAGGGGCCCTGTCACTGTCTCTCCGTGTGCTTTTGCCAGTGTGGGTTAGTCAGCTCTGGACTTGCCCTCATTGTGGGCGGAGTCCTTGGAGGTTGCACGTTTCCACATCATTGGTAGAAACCTTTGCAGCCGACGCTGGCTCAGGAGTGATGTGGGTGAAGGGACATCGCACTCCCCATCTCCCACTAGAGTTAGGGGCTACCTGGATCCCCCCTTTATTATAGTCAGTTGCAAACATTGTCCAGAACATAATTATGCCTGATTTAACCTTCAACTCGAAACTAGCTGGGGACTCTGGCTTTTGGGAGCCATAGGCTGAAAAAAAGGGATCTCACAGGCATAAACAAGTACCTTGAATTTGAAGACAAGCGTAGACTTGAGTGACTTGGATATGTTCCTGAATATTTCCATTACTTACCAACTTAGGATTTTTATTTGACTGGGATGTCATAAGTTCTCAGTAATAAGCTGAAAAGTTGAGAATTTTTTTTTCCTTTCAAACTTTAAAATAAGTGTCCAGATAAAAACTTACACCTGCCTTATGTCTTCAGTGCATTTTCAGATCCATGATCTCATTTCATTATAACAATATGAGGTCATAGGGAAAGGAATTTTCCTCATTTGATACCAGTAAATGGTGACGGCAGCTAAGGTTTAGCTTTGAGGGAGTTGGAAGATTAACGTTTTGAGTCCTGGGTCCTATCACTTACTAGCTGTGTGACATGCGCAAATTACTTAGCTCCTCTGAGCCACAGTTTCGTGGACTGTAATAACACAGTTCGTGGGGACATGGAGAATAAAAGGTAACGTGGGAAACATGGGGACTTAGTGCAGAGTTGCTAATTCACAGCTGAGGTTCCGCCTGGCTCAGTGATGGTGAGAACCGGCACACGGGCCCCTGCTGGACGCCGAGGACGAGCAGCGGCCGGGGAGCCCTAGTGCTCGCTCGCTTGCCCATCATTGCTGGCCCTGCCAAGGAATACCGTGTGCTCTAAGCTTACCTTCTCTTATGTGTGTGGTACTTACATGTAAATAATAAGTCACATGAAATAAAATAATACATTTAATTTCATAGTCACGTTAGCCACCTTTCCAGAGCTCGGTGGCCGCGCGTGGCTGGTGGCTAGCGTTGGACAGCCCGGCTGGGAAACGTTCCGGGCGCTGCTGAAAGCGCTACCCGATGGGGCTGCTCTGGCAGACAGGTGAGCCATGCGGCCCATTGTGTGCCTTTTGGGGGCTTTGGTAAAATAGGCCAGGAAGAGGATGATCTTGGAGTTACGCTCACTTCCGGCTCTAGTCTTTACTTCTCCACCAATTATCTGATTGACATTGGGCAACTGACTTAGCCTCTTTAAGCCTCAAATGGATCATCTGTAAAATTGGGATAGTAATAGCCCACTTACAAACTTGCAACTGTTATATGAGACATGTCCTAAATGCTCAAAAGATGGGGTACATCTTTTACGTGTAGCTTAGCACTTGCCCCAGTCTTGAAGGCGTGGCCTCTATCTGCCTTTAGAGTCCAGGTCTTTAAACTCTACTGCATTGCAGCACCTCCTGACCTCCCAGGAATGGCGAGCTTGACTGTGGCATTTGGAACAAGCAGCTACAGGGATCTTTTCCTGCAGTGCTGCTTTGGCGGAGCTGTATTTACTCTGCAGAGCAGTGCCTGCACCTCTGGGCCCAGCTCCCTGGGCACCTGGCCTTTCCTAGTGGCTCTGGGAAGAGGGCTTGGCTTAGAGAAGTTCCATGAGCTTTCAGCCTGAGGCCAGCCTGAGGGTTCGTTCCCACCCTCTGCTTATCGCTAGGGCTACCCTTGGGTCTTGTGTGAGATTTCATGTGCGAGGTGCAGCTTCAGAAAAAAGGCAGGCTTCTGTTCTGTCACCTTTCTCTGCCTTGCTAGTGAGAAAGGTCACGGGCAGAGTTTGAGGCACTTGGGAGATTTCCATGGTGCCTTTGTGAAGGGGAGAAATGCTGAAACACGGCTATAGAAAGTGATGTTATATTTTAAATATTTATGCCTAATAAATTAGTGCTTTCAATGCACACATCATATGCCATGTGGAGTGGCCACCATTACTGGATAGTTATGGTTTCATAAACAGTCGTCATTATCCATGTCTTGGAGCATGGTTGGTCCGGTAATGGGGCCCGTGTGTGGAGGTGTAGTGAGTGTAGTGTAACTTCAGTCTAGTCAGTAGGTTATAGTCACTGTATCTAAACTCAGAACAGGAATCTTCCAGAAGCCTGAGGTTGAAGCCCCGGGACTAAAAGCCCTCAGGATAGGCCCTGAGAGTACAAGGTTTATCATGTAAATATGTTTTTAAATTTTTTATCAGCCAGGAACATGGGTATTTTAATGCACGGAGTTTTATAAAGAAGTGGAGAAATCAGGAAACATCATAAAGAATAAGTTGCTTGCTTTCTAACACAAATACACGTGGGCAGAAGGAGGCGTTCAGTTGTGAGTAGGGGAAGCAGCTTATTCTTTTGAGTTAATAAAGCTATTGTAACAACCAGAACCTGCAGGTCTTTTTCCAGACGAACACTGTAAGCCTGCCTTCGCCCACCCCCGCATTTGCGTTTCTCTCTCACGTGGACTTGTGATTTATTTCTCTCGTCTTGCTTTCAGCTTCAGTAGTTACTATGGACCACTGTCCGCTTTGAAGCTGTGAAAATTAAATGAGGTCCTTTTATCCAAAGAATGTGGAGTATCATGCCGTCTCCAAGGTCTCTGAAATGCCTTTCAAATCACTTGCAGCTCGGGACTTTTCTGTCTTTTAAAATTTGCTCACATAATTTGGATGAAAATAATTTGAGCAGACGAGATTTAGGTAGCATAATTCCAAATTTGAATCCTCTTCTAAATACAGTTTCTTTTAGGTAAATATTGTGTGTGTGTGTGTGTGTGTGTGTGTGTTTTAATCAAGCTGAACTCTTTGATGGGCAGTCTTTTTTTTTTCTTCTTTTTTTCTATTTTTAAATCCTCACCTGAGGGTGGATGGATGGAGAGAGACAGAGAGGCTTCTATGTGAGAGAGAAACATAGATTGGTTGTCTTCTGTGTGCACCCCAACCAGGGAATCAAACCCATAACCTGTCGGTGTATGGGACAAAGCTCCAACCAATTGGGCTATCCAGCCAGGGCTAGTGAGCAGTTTTAAATAAATAATTTCTCTGTCCCTCCGTCTTCATTATTCACTCAGGCCCTCACTCATACAATTCCTAGTGTGGACGGAAACAGTAGTTGGGAGCAGCCACTTCCTACGTGGGTACCTTTACCAGGTTACTTAACCTCTCTGTGTCTCAGGTTTTGGATTTGTAAAATGGGCGTATTGGTTGGTACTAAGCTGAGAAGGTAAGTACCCCAGGTACAGTTTAGAAGGTGGGAGATTTAAATGTGCTAATGCATAGAAAGTGCTTTGAGTAGTACCTGGTACCCAGGAAGTACTTCATATGTTGTCATTTATTTTTGTTGTTATTATTATCATCCTCATTCTTTCATCCACTTGCTCCCTCATTCAACAAATAGGAATTAAATGCCTTTCTAAAAGGCAGTGTGCTGGGTACTGGGAATCTAGTGGTTAACAGAAACATGTGGTTTTGCATTCATGGATACTGAACCTAGCAGCATTCACTTATTTTTTTAAATGTTTTCTTTACTTTTTAAAAGTTTTCTTTACGCAGAGGGAAGTGCTTAATGAAACTGTGATGGCCAATTTTCATGTTTATATCTCCCTTACCTCCTTTTTAAAAGCTTTAAAACATTGTGGTCTCAGGATAATGTAGTGTTGTGGAGAGGAGGGGAGGTTTGACCTGTGTTTTGCAGATGGAGCAACTTTAGGACAGATAGCAGAAATTATTTTTATTTTTTAAAAGATGGAGCTATTTTATTTTACTTTAAAAATTTTTTTTTAGTGATTTCAGAGAGAGGAAGGGAGAGAGAGATAGAAACACTGATGAGAGAGAATCATTGATCAGTTGCCTCTTGTACGCCTCCTACTGGGGATCAAGCCCGAAACCCGGGCATGTGCCCTGACCAGGAATTGAACCAGGCGACCTCCTGGTGCATGGGAGGTTGCTCAACCAACTGAGCCACACCAACCCGGCAGATAGCGGAAATTCTTGTTTATGGTTAGGGTCAGAGTGGGGCTGAGGCCCAGGCCTCTTACCTCTGAGTCCTGTTCTCTGCAGTAGCCCTTCCAACCCCACTTTTGGTGCTGATGGCAACCACAGTGTTTCCTCATTTACTGAGCATGTCCCTTCGAAAGGCTTTGCGAGTCTCTTGAGTTCCGTGATGAATTAGATCGCCATGCTCTCACCCTGAGCATGTAACTAGAAGCATGCTGAGAGTGTTTCAGGAGCATGTGACAGACAGGTATTCTTAACATCATTGACACAGCAGGTGGCAGGTCAAGGAGGGTTTCCTGCAGGGGATGGCATTCAAGCCGACACTGTTCATGAACTTAATCTCTCTAAGAATGGTCAAAATGCCCATAGTTGGCAACTTGGTAAGGGATCATTCGGTCACATACAGGTGGCTGCTTGGAGCTAATTGGTGTACAGGCACCTCCTCGTTGGAAATGTACATGATATGCAGTTGGGTAAAGTTGGAAATGGCATGTCTTTCTCAGATCTCTGAGAATTCATGTAGATAGCACATTCCAAAGGGGTCAGTGGGATCAAAGATTATTGAAGTGAGTTTTAGACTAATAAACTGTTTTCAGTAGGACTCTCTCGCCTTTCCCTCCCTGGTACGTGAGAGGCTAAAATAAACTTCATTTCCAGTATTTGATTGTTTATTTACTAACTACCTGTTTGGAGGAAATGTCATTTTGTCTCAGAACAATGGGGGCTATGGTCACAAGAGGGCGGTGAGTTCAGACAGTGAGTTAGTAGAGACCCAGTTCGGCTCACATGTTTGGCATCTCTGAGTTCAGGTGAAAAGGATAGTGACATTGTGGGGAAAACCAAGAGGACGGAAAACAGAAAATTGACACGTTAAAACTAAAAGAGTTAAAATCGTGCCCATTTGAACATGCTCTGTGACTTGACCTAGAACCATAGTCAAGAAGAATGTAATAAATGTTGCAGATATTTGTAAAGACCCTAGTTCATAGATTCACAATTCTTCATTGACTTTCGGGTAATCAACTTAAGAGCAAGGGTATAGGGGAGGGAGGCAGATCGGTTAGATGTGCATACATCATTGGCCATTGACTCCCCATGTCCCTGGCAGACATGCTGATCAGTCATGGCACCTTTTCCCACCAGAGGTAGATGTGTTTGCAAAGTTATTCTTAATTTATTGGAATTGGCACATGAAATGCAACCTGTATGCTATTTATGACATGTTTTTTTGAGTGATGTGGTCCAGATTTTACCCATATTAAATTAACTTAAAAAATTATTGCCTTAGTAGAAGAATTAATATTTGAAGAGATCCTTAGGTTCAACTGAAAAGATTCTATAAATACTTTCACAACCTATGCTAATTTTATCCGTAATGTGTTGGGGTGTGCACCCAAATTTGTCTCTTGCATCTGAGTCTGGGCCAGTCTCAAAGCTCTGTTATCAGAAGTATGTAATTAAGGTAAAGATATTCGAACAGGCCAGCCAGTCCCAAATTTAGCTCTTGCTTTGATGTTCCCCAGGTGCAAATGCGCACATCCTTGGTCCTTCCGCCTTCCCTGTGGTTCCTCTTTCGGAGGCTTTCAGCAAGTTTGCTTTTGGCTCAGGTTCCGGAGTTAATACTGTTTTCTCCTGTGGTTCATTAACCATATTTGAGACGGCAATTGGAACCTGAGAAGCTTGTTTGTTTCAATATCCTTTTAAGGGTAGTGTGACACTACTTACGTTTAGCTCGTGATAGCGCAACAAGCTGCTTTGGGTTTATACTTTGAGTGTTATGTTGTATTCATTGGCTGCCCTTTCTGTAGGTGAAGGTAGGCAATGCACTTAAGGGGTTGTGACCTTACCTGCCAAGGAATTCCAGCACAGCTACAAATTCCACTCGGGGTGCTTCGGGGTGGAGCCCTCAGAGGCCCTGCCGTTACTCATGTACAACCTGGGGCAAGTTATGCAACCTGCCTGTGCTTTAGTGTCCTGAGTAAAGCAGAGGTAATAGCAAGTACCTACCTCATAAGGTTGTCATGGGGATTAAATTGCATGACATAACAGAGATGAGTAAATCAACTCACACACAAAGTCTAAGATGTGAGCAGTTAATCCAAAGAGATAGGATGTCAGGGCAGGTGCTTGCTTTGGGCGCAAAAGTTGAGGGGCACCAACAACTCCAATAATTAAGGTAATATTAAAAAAAAAAAAGGGAATTAATGAAAAAGTTTATGATGAACAAAATATCAAGTGTTTAATGCAATCAGGATTCTACCCTGCCCTTGTACGCCCCTGCCTTACTCTTTGCTGGTGTTTGCTCAGGGATGCTCTTGCCCAGGGCCAAAGACTTGGCAGCTCTCTTAGGAATGGCGATCAGTGTGTACTGACCCACTTTGGAGGCCTGGTAATCTTGAGTCACCAGCACATACTTTCAAGATGACTCCCTGGGACCAAGAGTGCAGGTGAACCCTGGGATGTTGCTGAGCTCACCGTTTGTGAGGAGGCTGCTTCTGTATCCTTGTCTCATGGCCTGGTGCTAGGATCACCTCAGCTGGGCTGCCGCAGACCGGAGTACTTGGCTTGTCCTGCTAACACACAAGCTATTCACTACTGAGAACTCCTTTGGACCCCATATCATTAAGTTTATTTTTCAAAAATTTTAAGGTTTTTTAAAACAATTTTTATGTATTGATTGATTTTAGAGGAGAGGAAGAGAGAGAAACATCAATTTGTTGTTCCACTTATTTATGCATTCCCTGGTTGATTCTTGTCTGTGTCCTGATTGGGGATCGAACATGCAACCTTGGCGTATCTGAAAGATGCTCCAACCAACTGAGCTACCCGGCCAGGACTCATCAAGTTTGTTAATGTAGCTGTTCTTTAGAGAGGTGAGGTATAATGTCCAGTTCTTACGTTGACCTGCATTCTGAAAACAGAATAAGAACCAGGGACAAAGAAAGAATATTCCAGAAGCACCGAGTTTTGCTCATATTTCTGTGGGTGTTTTAAGACTGTTGTGAAACAGAGGTGCACCATTAAAATTCCCTGAAGCGAAGAGAGCTATGAGTTTATAAGCACGTCCCCAAAGAAGTTAATCAGGTTTCCATGGGGTTGCCGGGCTACGCTGCTCGGAGGAAAATTAGTGCTGCCCTGAGAGCAAGAATAGCTGAAACCACTCGCCCCAGTGAGCTCTCAGCCAGCTGCTCCCGAAGGAAACGAGGAAACGAGCTCGGCCGCAAGAAAGGTTTTTGTTGGAGAGCGTTTTGATTAGGCAACAGGCTGCTTCCAGCCTTGGGAATGTGATCTCTTGAAGATAGAAATGTTATGGCCCAAATGGGAGCTGGGATAGCAGGAAGGGCTTGGAGGCTGAGGTTGTGCCTTGTTGGATAAATTACTGTAAGGAAATTGGACTGGGCTTATTGTTCAATTCTTATTTATTGTTCCAGAGGCCTGCAGATTTTTGTGTATAGCTGTGGCAAAACAAAACAAAACAAAAAAAAACAACACAAACAAACTGGCTGTTTTCTCTAATTTGATTCCTTTTTCTGGAATTAAAAAGAAAATGAGTGAGTCAGTGAAGTGGGTATTTGAATGGAGAGATGCTTTCTGAATCCTTCCCATCATTGCTCTGGGAGTGAAGTAATGTAGGGCTGAGTCACCGTGCTGTGTGATTTCAGATACACTTGCAGCGAGCACTGGTGGGGTGGAGGGTAGATCCCTGAGCTGGAAGGATTTGGGGCCAAGAGGAGGGAAGGAAGTGGAGCTGTGAGTAGGAGGTGGGTGAGCTCCCTCCCCTCCCCAGCACTGGGCTCTGGCAGACTCAGCCCCAGCAGACAGAGAGGGTCCTGCTTGCTGGGAAGGCAGTGGGCGGGATGGGCAGGACCTCGGGTTCTGGAGTCACCCACCTAGGATCTGCATCCCAGCTTTGCCACCGAGTGGCTGTGTGATTGGCCACATTACTTACCCTCTGTGTGCTTTGGTGCTCTCATCTGTAAGATGAGGGTAATGCTACCTGCCTTGTCAGGTTGTTGTGAGAACTAAGGTGCTTGAACTGTTCTTGGCACCTAATGTCTTATATAAAATATAAATCTTAGTTTTTATTAACTGCTGTTGCTATAGCGCTTACCTTCTCAGGTGTACCCATGTGGCGGATAACAGGCATGTTGATGAGTCCATGCAGACAAAAATCACAGCTAGCGATGGGGATAGGTGGGGTGCAGTGTGAGACAGGCTGGTCAGGAAGGCCCCGGGGAGGGAGGAGCGGGTATCTGAGCAGAACCTGGATTCCCAGGAGTTGCCCTATGGCGATCTGGGTGCAGAGGGAGAAGCACCAGCAAAGTCCCTGAGGCAGAAAAGAACGCTGAGTGTGAGGAAGAGCTAGAGGACCGGTGTGGCTGCAAGTGGCACAAAAATGGAATATGGAACACGGCTCAAAGACATGCTCTGCTGGGTCATGCTGGGCTTCGTGGATCTTGGCCATGAGCCTGGCGTTGATTGTAAAGGTGTTGGGCCTTCCGCTGAGCAGTGACATGATGCAGTCAGGTAGAGCGCCTGCAGGCTGAGGTGACAGCCCTGGAGACCATGCTGACAACCTTCCCTGCGTGGTGTGGGGGAGGGGTGTCAGCGGACCACAGGGTTAGACTCTGGGGTGGCCTGTGGTCTCCTTTCCAATGCCGAGCCGCCAGAAGCTCAGCGTGAATGGAAGCCACCGTCGTTTCTAAGTCGACTCGGAGCATCACTGAAGAGGCCCAGGGTTAAGTGCTTTAGTTGACATGTTGGTTCCTAGAACTGGAACTGGAGAGATGGTTGCTGGAGCAGTTTCCACTTCTTGTTAACTTGAGATATTCAAACACTTTCTACTTGGAAATACCTGTAAGAGATACCACGAAGAATGTTTGAGGATGTCTATGCCTGCTGTTTGTTTTGAACAAACACGAGTGAAAGTGTGCAATTTGAATGAGACAGGTGGCAAAGCTTCTGCTAATTTAGGGTCATGCTGCGCAGCTTCTAATGCCTCTTCATGGTTCTGTCCTTTAAGCTAAGTGTGTTTCGATGGGTTCTTGTATGTAATTAAGTTTGGTTCAAAAGAGTAACAAAGTCAAGTGCAAGAGTAATGAACTGTAGATCATGATACAAATTTTTTTTAGCATCAATAAACTCATCCTTGAGAAAGGCCTTTTAAATAAATTTTGCAGGGCCTACATTTTACGCCCCCCCCCCCCCTCCCCCCTTTTAGTAGTCATGTACAGTAAATGCCATCATTTGAAGGTGTTAGTGGTGATTGTTTCCACTGTGAGTACCTTCTGACGCAGCGACTCATCCAGGGTCACAGGGGCTGGCGAGGGAGGGGCAGCCGGGCAGACAGCCACACAGAGAGACACAGTGAGGTCACCAGGGCTCAGGCTTCTTAGCACTCAGGGAACTATGGTGAGACACTTGCAAAGGGCAGTTTTGAAGGAAGCCGGGTAGGAAGCAGCCAGAAACAAAGTCCGCCCTTTGCGTGGAGACCCTCTCATTCAGCGGCAACCGTGTTTAGCCTGACATTTGTTTCTCCTTAATTCCAGCTCAAAGATATAATTTAAAGTACTTTGCATGAACCCATGCTGGCCATTGTCACCATCCTCTGGAAACAGTTAAAATGAAGAAGAATTTGCCAAGTAAGGTGACCCGCGGGCTTGGTCTAGTCCTGGAAGAGTTTGGAATCGGAGAGTCAGTGTCTGTCAGTTAGGACTTAAGTTTAGTCCAAGGCTGAGTGACACTTGATTACGAAGGAAGGAGCGGAGAGAAATCAGTGCAAAGCTTTTCATGATGCAAAATCCACCTTCCACTTCACACTTGGGTAATAAGGTGTTTCCGAAAAGTGTTTCCTTATTTAGAACGTTGTTGCCTGTAGGGGCTGGAGGTAACAGACCATTTTGTGGTCTAAACTCTCTCTCTCTGTCCATATATATATATTTTCATTTAGGTCTAACATGTGCTTTAGAAAAAGAGAAATGCCATTTTTGACATTTACCTTCTAGGCAGTGATGTGTTTGCTGTGCCAAGTCCTGAATTTTTAGGATGGAAATCAAGATTGCCATGAGTTGAAAACTACGTAGGTAGCAAGAGCATTTCAGTCATTTTTGGAATAGGAAGAAAATCAAAGTTGAAATTTCTCCTGGATAATGTAGGTATATATTCTTTTATAGATATTACTCTTTTTATCTTTGTAAAGAGTAGTGGTTCATATACGTTTTTGCAACTGAGCAAAAATAACTCTACCTGTGGTGCTGTGTCAGTTTTTCGTGGTCTTAGTTTGGCTCCAGGATTTAGAAGATTTGATGGTTTCTGACTTTACAGCCTCCAAGATGTCCCCCCATGATTCCTGCGGCCTGTTGTTCATACCCACATACAGTCTTCTCACACTCCGAGTTGATTTGTGTGAACAATAGCACAGTGATGGCAGAAGTGATGGCATGCCACTTCTGAGGTAGTTATAAAACACTTCCTTCTGGGCATGTTTTCTCTCTCCACTCCCCCGAGTCCCTCACTTTGGAGGAAGCCATGTTGTGAGCATCCCTGTGGAGAGGGATGCCGAACGGCAGCCCTGGCAGCAGCCGTGGGAGTGAGCCTGGAAAAGCATCCTCCAGATCCTGTCCCCTGGGGAGGGCTGCGGCGAAGCTCCGAGAGATCCGGACCCAGAACCACCCCCCTGAGCCTCTGGGATTCCTGACCCACAGAAACTGTGAGATACAATTAACATACAACGTTATGATAGTTTCAAGTATACGACATAAGGATTCAGTATTTGTATATATTGCAAAATGATCACCATGTGTAGTTAACATCTGTCACCATTATAATTCTTTCTTGTTGAGGACTTTTTTTTTTTAAGTATTGAGGACTTTTAAGATTTACTCTCTTAGCAACTTTCAAATATGCAACAGAGTATTATTAACTATACTCACCATGCTGTACATTACATCCCCAGGACTTCATTATTTTATAACTGGAAGTTTTTCACCTTTTGACCACCTTTACCCATTTTGCCCACCCTCCTAAAATTTTGTTGTTTGAAGCCAATAAGTCTTTGTTACACAGCAGTAGCTAACTACTACAACTTATAGCATAAGATTGGTTAGTTTATCTACACACACACCCTACCATCTGTCCATCCACCCATCCCATTCTGCATGCTTTCAACAAACATTTGAGGACCTACTCTGTCCTAGGACACTGAATAAATGCCACAATCCATGTTCTGAAGGAGCAAAATACCTAGTTTTCTCCAGTAAAACTATACTTGAATTCTACCTTGTCACTTTCCTAGAGTTAAGTTTGAGTTTTAAAAGTCAATAAATATTTAAAGAAAGTTTTATATTTTTGAATCTTTTATAGGACAGGGAATGGGAAATATTTTATTTAAACCATATTTGGCTTATAGCATAAACATGAATTTTAGATTAAATTAATGCAAAATCTATTTTATGTCATCAGTATTTGTAAATTCTTTAATGCTTTAAGTGGATTACTTATGTTCACTGTTTACATTTTTTATTGATTATATGAATTTTTTCAAAAAATAAAAAGATACTAAGGAATTTGAGAAAAAAATCAGACTTGAGCCAAACCAATACATAAAATAGTAAATATACATATAGATGGAGTGCTTTCTCTGTGCCAAATTGTGAACATTTTTGTATGTTTTGTCTGTTAATTCTCACAAGGTCTTATAATTATCATCTCTGTTTTACTTATAATGAAACTAAGATTTAGCATAGTTAATTAGCACAAAGTCTAAAAAATAATGAGGTGGAGGTGAGATTCAAATCTAGATCTCAATGTCTTAGTTACTTTGCTATACAGAAATGTATGTGCTTGTGTATTGATGCATAATATGTTGCATGTTTCCAGAGTTTTATAGTTTTCCCGGAGGCTTTAGTTTTTCTGTTTGCTACGTGCAAACTGAGCCCTTAAAGCATGGTTTGGCCAAATTGTTATCAAAATATCATGGAGGCTATAATAGTCAGAACTTTAAATGGTGTATATTATCAAATTCTGTGCAACATAAAGGAACTTATTGGTACTGTCTTTAGAAGGTGCTGAAGATGAAAATAAAAGGGGGAGGATGGGGAGGAGGTGAAGAAGGAAGTGAAGTAGAGGGGGAGAGAAAATAGCAGATTAGAGGCCTCATGAAAACGTGCTTTATCTCTTTAAATTTTGAGCAGTGTTAAAATGGGGCTGAGGTGAGTGGACTGATGTCTCTTGGGAGTATTCCAAGTCGCACTACCTTTTGTCTTCATAAAGGTATTTATTTGGCACCCACCTGGAGGGCAGGGCACAGTGACGTTGTTCGGAGAACCGGACTTTAATTGAGCACCGTTTACCAGATGTGTCACTCCAGTCAAGATGTCTAAGCACTTGCAGTTTATTTTCCCACATAGGAAATTAGAATAATATCAACCTCGTTTTATCCAGTTCTGAGGCTTGAGTATATGCATATTGTACTTAATAAATGTTGAATATAAGATCTTTCTTCTTGTCTGATTTTCCCTTCTCTTCCACTATCATTGCCATCATTAGCAGCCTCTTTCTCCCAAACCGAACCCTGCAGAGGGATCATCCAGTTTTAGCAGGCATACATGAAGTGTCAGGCTGAATAGGAACGTTAAGTAAAAGTCAGGGAATAAAATGATTCAAGGTACTAAGTAAAGGTCAGATAATGCTGACTGCCCAGGAGGTTACATAAAAAGAAACTAAGTTAAAAGGAATACCTACCTAATTAAATTACAATTCAAATAAAAGAAGAAACCAATGTGTATATCATATGTATATGACATACATATTAGACCAGGCGTCCTCAAACTACGGCCCGCGGGCCACATGCGGGTGTTTTTGCCGTTTTGTTTTTTTACTTCAAAATAAGATATGTGCAGTGTGCATAGGAATTTGTTCATAGTTTTTTTTAAACTATAGTCCGGCCCTCCAACGGTCTGAGAGACAGTGAACTGGCCCCCTGTTTAAAAAGTTTGAGGACCCCTGCATTAGATAGTGGGACGTTACTGCATCGTGAAATGTTTAAAATTACTAAGGTGTAATCAGCAAAATTTCATCATCTGGTGAACATCTTTCTAACAATAGTTAGGCAATTTGAATTGTTTTTTTACATTGTTTATATTTACAACTAGAGGCCCGATGCACGAAATTCTTACAAGGGGCTCGGTCCTCGCAGCCGTGGCGACTGCCTTGGCCCTCGCAGCCCCAGCTTCTTCTGGAAGGTCATCTGGCTGTCCGGTCTAATTAGCATATTATGCTTTCATTATTATAGATTATTACAGATAGATGGCTTTGTCATAAATCTATCTTTTAATGGTCTTCTTCCTTACACTCCTTTCTCCTCTGCTATTGTAAGTGTTCCCTCCTCTGCTGCCTTATGTACTGTCAATTTTCCCAACAAGTGATGGGAGCCACTTTGCCATGCGATCTGGCAGAATTGGGGATTGGCTGAGCTTTGCCACGCGATGTGGCAGAATTGGGGATTGGCTGAGCTTTGCCACGCGATGTGGCAGAATTGGGGATTGGCTGAGCTTTGCCACGCGATGTGGCAGAATTGGGGATTGGCTGAGCTTTGCCACGCGATGTGGCAGAATTGGGGATTGGCTGAGCTTTTCCACGCGATGTGGCAGAATTGGAGATTGGCTGAGCTTTGCCACGTGATGTGGCAGAATTGGGGATTGGCTGAGCTTTGCCATGTGATGTGGCAGAATTGGGGATTGGCTGAGCTTTGCCACGTGATGTGGCAGAATTGGAGATTGGCTGAGCTTTGCCACGTGATGTGGCAGAATTGGGGATTGGCTGAGCTTTGCCACGTGATGTGGCAGAATTGGGGATTGGTTGAGCTGCTGGGAGAAAGCAATGGGACTGAGAAAGCCTTGACTAGCCCCGTGCCCTTATTCCCTGAACCAGTGTTTTCCCACGTGCTATCCCTTCAGCCGCAGAGGATCTTTTCCCATTTGCCTCTGGATTTTCCTTCTGCTCCTTCTTGCTGGGTACAGCATGGTTAGTGAGTGTGCCCAAGAGGAAGCTATGTTGCGCTTCATAGCAGGGTAAGAAGTTCGTTCCCTGGGGGGTGAAATTCCAAACCATCTGCCTCCTTGGCCACTTGGTGCAGAGGTGAAGGGAAGCTGGGTGTGGAGCTGGGCCAAGCCCAGGGAAGCACATGGCGGGATGCTGGGCAGGGCCCCCCCCAAGCAGGATGCAGGGAGGCCAGGCCGCCTGTCTGGTGGAAGCAAGGCTGCGCCTGAGTCAGCCTCACGGCTCTGTGCATGATGACGGGCTCCTGTGAGCCCACTGAGCTTTCACGGTTCGGCTTTTTGAATTGCATAAAAGCATTTGCTTGACTTGGATGCGGATTTAATATCCTTTCTGGGTGAAGGGTCTCAGATAGTAGAGTCTGTTGGCTGCCAGCTCAGAGTGCCTGCCAGGGGCTGCTGAAAGGAGAAATTTTAAAAGGAGAATGTGGAGTGAGGCCTGAAGTGCTCCAGGGAGCATTTCAAATTGGATCCTTTTACAATTAGATGGTCTCCAGTGATGACACTGAGTTCTGAGAGGTGCCAGGATTTGTTTTCTCAGGTTCAGCACCACTTAAAACCATAAGCCACAGGTCCTCAAGAAGGAAGCACAATTCCTCATTGGGCCCACCTTCTCTAAGGCTCTGAGGCCTGGTGGGCCTTCTAAATAACGATTCGTAAACGTGCATAATTCAGGGCATATTTAGAAAACGGATGTGTTTATAAATCTAGAATGAAGCTGATTCTTAAGCAACCTTATGGCAAGTATTCATTATTCTTTGACCATTCTCCAGGTGGCAAAGTCATGCCCCTGGAAACTCACTGTATCAGGTAGCTCTTGCTACAAACCCGCTGTGTAACAAACTGCTTCCAAAGCCACAGCCCACAAGGATGTCTTTCTCTCAGTCATAGGTTTGTGGGTGGCTTTTGTCAGGATGGTCTTGGCTCCAGAGTATGGGGGTTGGGTTGGGGTTTGCCGTATCTCTTTCCTCTTTCTTCTCTGACTAGCAGCTACTCTGACATATTCTGCTCATGGTGGATCACCAGAGTGCCAGCGGGCTAGCTGGACTGCAAAAGCACATTTGAAGCCTCCGCTTGTCATGCCTGGGGACGTTCATTGGCCAAAGCAGACTGTGTGGTCCAACGCGGCACTCCTGGTGCAGAGAAGCACACTCCATCCAAATCAGACCTTAACCTCCCTTCTTTCCTTTTATGGTATAATGTACATAACATTAAAATTGCCATTTTAACCATTTCTAAATGTACAGGCCTTTTTGTGGCATTAATTACATTCACATTGTTGTGCAAGCATCACCATCATCCACCTACAGAACTTTTTCATCTTTTCAAACACTAACTCCCTACTTCCTGCACCCCCAGCCCCAGGCAACTGCCATTCTGGTTTATATCTCAATGAATTTGACTGCTTTGCATATCACATATAAATAGAACCATACAATATTTATCTTTTGACTCGCTTACATCACTTAACATAATGTCTTCAAGATTCATTCATGTCTCAAAATTTCCTTCCCTTTTGGGCTGAATAATATTCCATTATAAGTCTGTATCAAATTTGTTTATTCATTCATCTATCAATAGACACTTGGGTTACTTCCATTTTCCTGATTTTTTTTTTAAATAAATTTTTATTTTTTAGTTACAGTTGACATACAATTTTATATTAATTTTAGGTGTACAACATAGTGATTAGACATTTATATAATTTATAAAGTGGTCACCTCGATAAATCCAGTACCTTTCTGACACCATACATAGTTATTACAGTATTATTGACTATATTCTCTATGCCATACTTTATATTCCCTGTGACTGTTTTGTAACTACCAGTTTGTACTTCTTAATCCCTTTACTTTTTTCACCCACCCCTTCAACCTCCCCTCCCATCTGGCAACCATCAAAATGTTCTCTGTATCTATGAGTTGGTCCCTTCATTTTGTTTTTTAGATTTCACATGTAAGTAAATTATATGGCATTTGTCTTTCTCTGTCTGACTTATTTCACTCAGCACAATACCTTCTAGGTCCATGTTGTTGCAGATGGCAAGGTTTCATTCTTTTTATGGCCTAGTACTGTTCCATTGTATGTATGCAATACTTCTTTTTCTATTCATCTATTGATGAACACTTAAATTGCTTCCATATCCTGGCTGTTGTAAATAATGTTGCAGTGAACATATGGATGCCTATGTCTTTTGGAATTAGTGTTTTCAGTTTCTTCAGTTAAATATGTACCCAGAAATGGAATTGCTGGGTCCTTCTTTGTCTCTTATTATAGGCTTTGTTGTAAAGTCTGTTTTATCTGTTTTAAGTATTGTTACCCCAGCTTTTTTTTTTTTTCCTCACTTCCATTTTTATGAAATGTCTTTTTCCATTCCTTTACATTCAATCTGTGTGTGTCTTTTCATCTGGAGTCCCTTGTAGACAACATATGTAAGGGTCTTCCTTTCTTACCCTTTTTGCCAATCCTATCTTTGGATTGGAGCATTTAATCCATTTACATTTAAAGTACTTATTGTTAGGTATATAGTTACTGCCATTTCATTATTCATTATTTTAATCTTCCCCCCTCTCCTTCTTAAATAAGTCCCTTTAACGTTCCTTGTAATAATGGTTTGGTGGTAATGAACTCCTTTATCTTTTTCTTGTCTGGGAAGCCCTTTAACTGTTCTTCTATTCTAAATGATAGCTTTGCTGGGTAGAGTTATCTTGGTTGTAGGTCTTGCCTTTTATCACTTTGAATATTTCTTGCAGTCCTTTCAGGACTCCAAAGTTTCTGTTGAGAAATCAACTTACAGTGTCATGAGTGCGCCTTTGTAAATAACTGTCTTTCTCATGCTGCTTCTAAGATTTTCTTTGTCTTTAACCTTTAGCATTTTAATTATGAGAGTTTTCTGCTACCTTATCTTCAAATCCCTGATTTGATCCTCTACTTAATTAATCTGCTGCTGATTTCCTCTAATGTATTTTCATTTCTGACTGTTTTTTATAAATGATTTTTATCTCCATTTTTATGTTTCCTATGTTTTTGTTGAAGTTCTCACTGAAATCATTGAGCATCCTCATAACCAGTGTTCTGAACTCTGCAGCTGGTAGATTGCTTGTTTCCATTTTTTGTTGTTCTTTTTCTGGAGTTTCATTTGGGACATGTTATTTGTCTCCTCATTTTGGCTGCCTCCCTGTGCTTGTTTCTATATATCAGGTGGAGCTGTTACATTTCCTGGGCTTGGTGGAGTGGCCTTATGTAGTAGGTGTCCTGTGGGTCCCAGGAGTGCAGTCTCCCTGGCCACCTGAGCTGGGTGCTCAGGGTTGTCCCTTGTATGGATTGTGTGTTGCCTCCATTATAGTTGAGCTTTGATTGCTGTTGGCACGTTATCACGGCTGATTGGCTGTGAGGACTGACCATGACTACAGCTTTTGTGCAGGTGTTGACCCTATGAAGCAGAATTTGCTTTAAGAGGGCTCTGGTGCCTGCTGACTGCACCTTTGAGTGTGTCTTTTGGATGAGGTGGTTGGGTGGTGCTCTGGCATGGTGTGAAGCTGGCCACTGGGTGTGTTGGTTCTGGGGCCTCTTGGGAGAGTTTCTGGTATAAGCCATGGTCAACCAATGCTGATGCCCTGGCACAGGGCGACCTTGTATGAGCTACAAAGTGATCTTCAGATGGTTGCCACTTCTGCTGGGCTTGAAGGTGCCTGGGAGAGGCTAAGCTACCAAGTGAGGCTGGCTGTTGCTAGTTTTGAGCCACTTACCTGAGGTATGTGGCACGCTAAGGCTAGGTGCTTCTTGTTTGGGGTTTGGGAACCTTTGAGAAGCTTAAGTCCACACCATGAGCCAAGACAGGACATTTGTATAGAAAAGCCACTGGAGGTGACTTGGGTGCACCTATAAGTTGGATGGGGTGGGGTCTTAGGGAATCACCAGGGCAGGATTAAGGGTGTTAGGCAGGTTGATAGACACTCAAATGTGGCCCTGGCTTGCACCTGCAGGGGGAGGGCTCAGCAAAGGAACAGTGGCCTCTGCCAGGTCTTCTGTCTGGGAGAGAGCTGCCCCTCCAGTCCTCGTTCTGAAGCCAGACAGGTCAGTTCCTTCTCATATGACACTGGTGCCTCTGGACCTGCTGGCTCTGTGCTGGAGCTCAGAGCAACTGAGTCCCCGTAATTCTGTGTGTGGGCCCTTTAAGAGGAACTACTGGGACTCCAGTAGCCTCTGTCTCACCCAGCCTCTATCCTCGCTGGTTTTCACAGACAGAGGTATGGGGATTTCTCTTCCCAGCACAGGAACCCTGGGCTGGGGGACCTCGCTTCTTAGGGAGGACGTCTGTAGCTGCCACATGTGGGTGTGGGACCAGCTTGTTCTGCGTTTCTGCCCTTCATACCAGTGACAGTCTCGTGTTGGCTTCTGTATGTCTGTCTTTGTTATAGAATTCTGTTCAGCTGGCAGTTCTCAGTGACGGGGGTTCTGTGGTTTAGTTGTAATTTTGCTGTAGCTGTGGGAGGAGGCAAGCACAGCATTTACCTTCTCCACCTTCTTGACCAGCCACTTTCCTGGTTCTTCGTTGCTGAGTTCCCATTCTCCCTAGACTGGAGCCATCTGACTTTGTCTAATAATCTTTTCCTTTCCAGATTCGGGGTCCAGCTTTGTCCATTCATTCATTCATTCAACAAATACCTATTTAGCACTTTTTATGTCCCAGCAGCTGTTCTAAAGAAACCTGAAATTTCTCAATACTTAGAATTGTGCTGTCCTATTTGGTAGCCATAAGTTACATGTGGTTATTTAAATATAACTTAATTAAAGTGAAATAAAATTTTAAATGCAGTTCTTCAAATTTCAAATATAGCTGCATTTCAAGTGATTCATTGCCACGAGTGCCTTCCGTATTAGACAGCGCTGACGGGAGAGGTCCAGGGAAAGCAGGATAGCAGTGGTAGAGTGAGAGCTCTCTACTTCTGGAAACTGTCCCCTTACACCACAAGTCTATCAGGTGTCATCTTGTGCGTGCAATCAGTTGCGGTTTATTTGTCTAGGTTTGAGCAACAAGCCAGCCAATCAGAGCCCTCCCTCAGCACTTGGAAAAGCAGACTGAACAAGTGATTCAGCTCCTCTAGGTCACCGACAGCTTTACTTTGTGGAGGCATTTGGCAGTGTCAGGAGACAGTTTGATTTTCACAGCCGGGGGAAGCGGGAGGTGCTGCAGGCATGTCATCGGAAGACTCCACAATGCTCAGGACGGCCCCCCACAGCCAAGATGGCCCCAGTGCTCCCAATTCCAAACATGAGATATGTCCCTGCTGCTGCTGACATTGTCACAGATAAGCACAGGGACGGAGAGCCATGTTTTTGGCATGTAGAAGAAGCTGGTGTGCAATGAGAGAACATGAAGCTCCAGTCCCCACTTCCTTTCCCTGAGACCAACCCTCTTTTCTTCGCTTGGGTTCTGGAAAGGACCTCAGTGTTACACAACTTGACTGTTTCACTTGAATTATTTTGAATTGGGTTTTAGCCTTTTGCCCAACGTTGCTAATACAGCAAGTTATTTAGCAGCTCCTTCCTTTAGTTACACCCTAAATTGGGTGTGAGCTTTAAGGGAGCCCTACGAAGTGTCTAACACATACTAGTAGTAGGCATTCAGTTGGAGCAAGCTCATAGAAATGTTTTGATTAAGTTCCAAATAAACTGTTACATTCCGTATGAATCAACTATTACCGGTATTTTACACAAACAATAGGGCCTCATCGTATTTTACCAGTGGCCTCTTGGCTGGTGATGATCTTAGTCCTACATGTTTTTACTGGCAACTAAAGGGCATCATTGAAATGCCTCTTCAAAATCTTACCAGCTCCGCGGGCAGGTGCAGTATCTGAGGATTTTCTGCATTGCATCCTATGTACTTAAAGGGAGGCCTACGATTTTAAAGAAGACTATGTTATAATTATTTGGAAACCTTATCAATAAACTTGATTTCCAAAAATCAACAGCCTGAGGCTTTGCTTTTTAATAACTCAAGAGATCCTTGATAGAATGTCCATGGAAGTGACACATTTTTATCTTGGAGATTTTAATCAAGAGTAGTTATGTATATGAAAATGAGCTTCGACATCCTACACACCTGTACAGTATTTGAAGGTTTGCCACTAATTGTCACTATTCCTTACAAAATAATTCAAACAATACAATAAATACATTGTGAAGCTACATAAAATACCCTTTTGGTCGTCTAATTTGGTGTATCCATATATAATTACTTAAAGTAATAAGGGAGTAGAGATACAGAATAAAAAAAATTCCAAGGCTGCAAAGGGTACAGAATGAAAAGTCTGATTCCCAGACTCCCGCACTTCTAGATGGAATCACCTTTAATGGCTTCTCATCTAAACATTGTTTATACTGTTAAAAGTATATTCTTGTTCCTCTTCCCTTTCCCTCCTTCCTTTAAAAAATACACAGAAAAAATAGGAAACAGAGTAATTATATGTGTGTGTGTGTGTGTGTGTGTGTGTGCGTGCTGTATGTATTTTTTGACGATATGTATATATCAGTTTCTGCTCCTCATTATTTTCAGTTAATATTTACAACTCTGTTTTGGAGCCCCTTTCCATTAGCACTGAGATTGGCTTCATTCTTCTCAGTGACTTGGAGTTCACCTTCATGTCATTGTTCCATGCATAATTCATTTAACCAGCCCCTCTGATGAGCATACGGTTCTTGCAGCCTTTGTTTTTACAGATACTGCTGCCATGAGTAATGTATCCTTGGACCTCCATCTTTATGCACATATCATTGTACTTATAAAGTAAAATTCCAGTACTAGCCTTTTTGGTTCAAAATGTAAATACATTTTACGTTTTTATTACATTGCCCAATTGCCCTTCCAAAATGATGCACCGTTTTCTGCTTTTACCCACTCTATATGGACACGCCTAAAATTCCATCCCCTTACTCCTTATCAGCCTTTCCTTCCCATTTCTCTCTTCCCTGCCTAGCACCAGGCCCAGTCTAGAAGGTGGGAGGCCTTCCGTTGAAGTGTTTATCTCATCCAAGTATGTAGAACACAAATCACGGGTGCATTCTGGGAAGACACAAACCTGTCCCCTCCCCCCACCCACCTCCACCCCTGTTAATTGCTGGCCCAGCTCCCTCTGGGTGAAACCCCTCCTCACCCGTTCCTCCCTTTCATTCTCTGGGAGGCTTTTAAGAGCTGGTTCTCATCCGTGGTGCCTGAGAAGTTGAAGTCTTTCCACTTGTCTTGGTGTTTGCCAGCACTTAGAGATAGGCATGGTCGGAACATTGCATCCTGGGCCGTTTCAGGAGAGGCAGAATCTGTTTGCATGTACCGTGTCAGAAACAGTTTCCAGATCACTGCTCTGCCTGGCATCTCCATTCCTGCTTCCACCGGGGAGATGGGTAGGACCCAGGTTTCCAGCCAGGTGCTTCTCTCTCTTTCCTAGCCTTCGGCCCCAATTGGAGTCACCTGTAACTTGATTCTGTGGCCTGTGGAGTTTATAGTAAGTGCGTTTTTTAAATCCTCTCACCATGACATTATTGGCAGATCCTCATTTGAGGGGTCTACCGTTTTGGAGCAGGAATTGATATTCTGGCCTCTTCCTCACTCTCCTCCCAACATTTTATTGTGAAAAATGTTAAACATACAGCAAAGTTGAAACACCCATATGCCTGCTAACAGGTTCGCCGTAAATATTTTACTGTGCTTGTTTTAGTGTGGAACTATCCCTCATTCATTATTTTGGGCTCTTTTGGCGACTTCTCTCTGGCATTTTAGAGGCAGCACAGCAGAGGGTTAGGAGTGTGAGCTCTGGAGCCAGACCGCCTAGGTTTCATTCCTGACTCTGCTGTTTAACCCTGTGACCCTGGGCAAGCTACTAAACCTCCTTGTGCCTCCATGTTCTCATCTGAGCTGACTCCATGGGTTCTGTGAGATGAAATGAGTCGGTACGTCTATAGCACTCAGAGCAGAGTCTACCCATACTAACCATGTAGTACATGCCATATAGTAAGTGCTAAATTAATATTAATTTCATGGATTTTTGTGGCTTTTTAAAACCAATATTGTTCATGGATTTTAGGGTCTAAGCCACTGTGAACCTGGTACTGTGCCAGACATTTTAAGTTCATTGCCTCATTTGATCCTTCAGCAGATTATCCCCACTTTCAGAGATGAGCAAACTGAGGCCTAGTAAGTGACAGCATTGAGATTTAATCACAAATCTATTGCACTTCAGTGGTCACAATCTCCAGGTGTTGCCCTTTCTTTTTAAATCTCAAAATGAAGAAATTTCAGGATTCTATAAGGTGACAGTGTTTCTGTGGTTGGAAAACAAACTTTTCAACTGAACTCTGGGAAACGGGTGCAAGCACCTCAGGTTTGATCACTCTGGTGTGACCTTGAGCTCTTGAAGGTCAATATTGCAGCGGAAAGAACACCTTGCTGTTTTCGGATTTGCTAACATACTTTCCCTCCCATTAGCATGTCCAGGCCCAGGCCCTCCTGCTGTCCGGGGTTCTGGCCGACCTGGCCGGGCCAGAATTTCCTCGGGTGTTTTGGCAGTGCCATCATCTGTCAGCTGGGTAATATCTCAGATGCTAGAAGATTACTGCTGGTTTGCTGTCCAAAATCTTTTGTTGAAAATAGAAAATAGAAAAATAATGTGGCCACTGACTCTCTCATAGACCTGGATGTTTTTTGAAGAGAAGCCTTGCCCCAGTTGATTGCTTTAGGGTGAAACTTTGGCCTTGATAACACCCATATCTCTGAGGAATAGCTATGTTATGAGGATTCCTCAGGCAGTGAAGAGGAGATTGAAATAAAGCCGTCAGCTTTTGTTTTGTCACTCTAGTTCCTGCCTTAATTTAGATTCAGCCCTTTTCCCCTTTCCCATTCATTCCAGGTGGCAATGTGAGTCTCACACCCTTAACATTGGCTCATCTCCCTTTACAATTGAGAGGCCATAGCCAGTAATGTTACTTGGCTTTCATTGTATTTGCTTGTAGAGTTACCTTATTTTTATGGCAGCTAATTCTGTATGTCTCATTATAGAGGTGATATCAAGTTTTCATTTAAAGAACGTTTAATTACACAAAAGAAATTTCTTTTTTTGAAAAAGCTAAGATGGGAGAGTAGAATTGGCACTCGGATGTGGCAAAAGTCACGAGGATGGAATGCAAAGGATGGAAGTTTTTAAAATACTCAGTGACCTCAGAGTTGTCTGTCTAGTCTCCACTGACTGTTGTTTTGGGCAGAGGGAGCATTTATCAGATAGTTGCATCTGTTTTGAAGATGCTCAGTGGAAAGTCATTTCATCTGCATCTGTTTCTTGGCTAAGAAAAATATAGGCAGTAGGTTCTGCCGCTTTGGACGGCTTTAGAGCAAGGCTAATCATGCCCTGCGGCTTTGGCCCAGCACACGTGTTTTCATGAAACAGCCTTTGGTACCATCAGCACCCAGATCGGTGAGTTGGGTGCAGATATTTCCAACTTCTTATTGAAATTCTCTGCATTTATTTCTTGGCTGTCCATCCAAAAAGTGGGTACTGTAAATCTGCTAGACTTGGGGTGGCTTCAGAAGGCAGACACATCAAAAGTGGCATCCCCAGGGAGTCCCCTGAAAGAGAATCCAGGGTAAGCCTGAGTGAGGATTTGCATGATTCTTAGGGATTCTGTTTAGGAAGATAAAGATGTGCAGCTGCTCAGAGAATCTGCCTGCGCTGAGTTAGCGCTAAATAACCTGGAGTTTGGAAGGGAGAGAAGGTGAGGGCAAGATCCTTACCTGGAAAGGAGAGTCAGGTAGTCTCTGGTATGAACCTGCTGGCTATTCATGGAGCCTTAAGAGTGGGAGCAAATGGGAGAGTGGGGTGGGGGTTTTGAAATTGATTGATGTGTGTGTGTGTGTGTGTGTGTTTGTGTGTGTGTGTGTTTGTGTGTGTGTGTGTGTGTGTGTTAGAGAGAGAGAGAGAGGGGGAAGAGAGAGAGAGAGAGGAGAGAGAAGAGAGATTTATTGATTTTGGGGGGACGTAAGGAGACTCCTTTCTTTGCGTCTCTTGGTAAGAGAGGAGCAGGTGACTTGGGCGACAGCTCTGTGAAGTTCTCTTTCTCAGACTGGCTCCCTGCCCTAGAGATCTGAGGCCTGTGTGGAGGTCAAGGTGATTCCCCTGGGTCTGCTCCTAGGGTCTGCCTTTGCTATCAGTGGAGGCCACTTCCTCCGACAGTGTAGGCTGTGCTACTAGAAGGTCAAAGGTTTGGCTTCTCTCAAGTCTTGAAGTACTTTTGATTCCTGCCTCTCCACCCCTCCCCGCTGGGTCTCGATGCCAAGGTATTTACTGGGGACAGAGTTTCACTGTAAAGGAGACAGGACAGTGAGAGCCAGGTCAGGGCAGTTACTGGTCAGTGGGTGAAACGTGTTTGTTTCTGTCTGCAAGGTGGTGTGTTGTAACTGCTTTGCAGAGATACGATGTGATAAGGGCTCATGTTAACACTCTTAAAAGTGACATTAGAAGGACCAGGCTTGCAAAGTGGTTATATGCCAGGATTCAGCAATCCTGCTGTCTTTCATTAGCCTCTGGCAGCCTTGTGTCTCAGACAAGTTGCTTAAGTTTTATGAGCTTCATTCATCTAACATATAAAAAATGTTGACCTTTGCCCTAGCTAGTTTGCTCAGTGGTTAGAGCATTGGCTCGAGGACTGAAGCTTCGTGGGTTCAGTTCTGGTCAAGGGTGTGTGCTTTTTTAGCGGGCTTGATCCCGGGCCCCGGTCAGGGCCTGTGCGGGAAGCAACCAATTGATGTGTCTCTCTCACATTGATATTTCTCACTGTTTCTCCCTCTCCCTCCCACTGTCTCTGGAGATCAATGGAGAAAATATCCTCGGGTGAGGATTAAAAAAAAAAAGTTGACCTTTAGTCAAATTTTATTAGGTACCTACTGTATGCATGGCATTGTACCAGATCTTGAGATAAATGGGTGAAAAAGGCAGGCAAAGCTCCCGCCCTCATGGAATTTTCCTCCTTTCATTTAGGAGCTGTGTGAGATCTAAATAACATAGCCTGTAAGCGGCTTGGCATGGGGCTCTTCTTAAATTAGGAAATAATTACTATGGAGAAGTTATGAACTGCCCAGTCTACCTTGGGTTGCCATTATTTTAACAACAGAACTTGGAAGAAATTATTTCATTCTTTTATACACAGAATTAAAAAAAAAAGGATATTCTTTTAATGTTCTTTCTTGCCTGTTCCTAAGATGAAACCTAATTTCTCTGCCCATTGTGTCATGATTCTTTTTTTTTTTTAAACCTCACCAGAGGATAATTTTCCATTGATTTCAAAGAGAGGAAGTGGGAGAGAGAGAAACATCAATCGGTTCCCTTATCGTACGTGCCCCCACTGGGGATCGAACCTGCATTCTAGGTATATGCTCTGACGGGAATCGAACCCACTACCTTTAGGTGCACAGGATGAAATTCAACCAACTGAGCCACACGGCCAGGGCTGTGTCATGATTTTTTAACCGATGTTTTGATGTAACAAAGCTCACCTTTCTAAATAACTGATTTGGAAAGTATATTTGGTGTGTGTGTGTGTGTGTGTGTGTGTGTGTGTGTCCGTGCGTGCATGCGCGTGTGCATGTGCACGAGAGTGTGTAACTCCTGGAAAAGCTTGAGTACACTTGAATAATGTAGTTCAGCGTAGTGTCCATAAGAACAAACAAGCCAAATGTGCTTATTTCTTATCCTGAAACTACTGATGGGCGGGGGCGGGGGGAGAGTAAAGAAAAACCACCGTTTGGTTAAGTCAGATCCTGGAAGCTGACCCCACTGGAGGAATAACCTTTACCAAGTAACTCAGCGGATTGCTCAGGTGGCCACCCAGCGCCTGGCTCTCACCAAGCCCCTTGATGTCAGCGCCCTTCTCCTGGCTCAGTGGAGCACTCATGGTGTTTATCAGCACTCCGTCCAAGGAAGCCTGACGGGAAGGTCTGGGGGAAGAGGAATGGAGTCTGTCCTAACTGGAAAGTTTGTTTTCTAAAACATGTACCACGACATGGTTAGATGTAGTCCTGGATGATCAGTTCACCTCCCGACTGTATTGGCGCTGAGGATAGCTGAGCTCCACCGAGTGCCTTTTGAGGCGCTGTCTGGGCACTTGGCCTTCTTATCTCACTGACATCTCTGAAAGGCCTCCTTTTAAATATTATGTCCCAAGATACCCAGCATAGCACATATACAGAGGTATTTCTGCTGTTACAGCCAGCCATGCAGAATGCACAAAGTAGTGTTCAGTGGCTTTATCTGTTTTGTATTTTCTCTTAACTGACATCAGGAATCTTCAAGGTCCTGCCATTTATTCAGGGCAGTCGGTGTGCATACAGTTCAGTGTGCATGGTCAGTGTTGCTGGAGGACCTGGACTTGAGAGGAACAACACTAGTAGCTGCCACCCTGGGAGGGATGGGCTGAATCACTGAGTTAATTCAGAGAGGTAAAGGGAGATGCTTGCTGGGTAAGTAGTACCACGCTCAAGGTGACTTTCCTTTCTATGGATCTGTGTTGAATCCTTTTTTGACTGGACAGAGACCACTCAGTTTTCTGTGTGTGTCCTTTCCAGTGTATCTCACCAGAGGAGCTAGCCCGGTGCTGGGTGTGCGGGATGGAAACAGGAGTAACCCCTCTCCTTGTCCCTGGAAGCATGGTGTCATGGAAGGTCAAAAGGTTATTCTGGGGTTTCATGTTATTTCAAAGCATAACAGGAACGGAATTCATCCCTCTAGCCCAGTGGTCGGCAAACCGCGGCTTGCGAGCCACATGTGGCTCTTTGGCCCCTTGAGTGTGGCTCTTCCACAAAATACCACGTGCGGGCGCGCACTTACAGTGCGATTGAAACTTCGTGGCCCATGCGCAGAAGTCGGTTTTCGGCTCTCAAAAGAAATTTCAATCATTGTACTGTTGATATTTGGCTCTGTTGACTAATGAGTTTGCCGACCACTGCTCTAGCCTATCGATGTTTGCCTGCCTGCCACATCAGGCTGGCTGTGCTCTGAGCTGCCATGGGACAGACAGACGAGTCCCTGTCCACGGGAGCTTATAGTGTAGAGACGAGGCATAGAGAGTCAGCCACAGTGATGGGTTATGAACAGGAAACGAAGGAGTGCACGCAACTGGAGCATTTAAACTCATTTGTCAGAGTTTTTCCTTGCCACATCGGAGGAAGGATAGGGAAATTACACTGAGTGGCCAGATTATTATGATCTCTGAATGCATAATAATCTGGCCACTCAGTGTATATCCTATATAATAAAAGGCTAATATGCAAATTGTCCCCTCGACCAGGAGTTCGACCAGCAGACAGGTCGGCCAACTGCCCATGTCCCCTCCCCCTGGCCAGGCTGGCCAGACCCCACCCATGCACGAATTCATGCACTGGGCCTCTAACACACACACACACACACACACACACACACACACACACACACTGAGTGGCCAGATTATGTGTTCAGAGATCATAATAATCTGGCCACTCAGTGTATATGGAAACGAGGTGGGGAATTACACGGAAAAGGAGAATGGAAATGGGTGCAGGATACCAAGAGCCACCTCCCTGCACAGCTCTGCTCAAGGGCAATCTTTTGTATTTTGTGTGGACAATGAGACCCATAATTCCAGCTTCAAACCTGGGCAATTTTCTCCGGTGTGATTTCCAGATAAAACATTGTAATTAAATCATGATTAGGCACTTTTCACTCCTTTGGCATCATTCCATTGGCCAGACCTGCTTTTTGTTTGGCGACCACAGACTTGATAAAAGAACCAGCGACATCCTAGTTGTCCTAGAATTGTTTGTACTCATCACTTGGTTAGAATCCACTCTGAAGACAGATGTCTGCCCGCCCCCCGCTCCCCCCGGCCCCCCAGTTCTCCTCTCCAAAGATGCCAAAACCCTTGTGAGGAATCTGTGAAATGTAAACTATGACTTGGTTATATGAGGTTCAGTGAAGTAGCTGGAGGTTTTCCCAGAAGAAGGCTGAGGCAGAATTGTCTAGACATCACTTTCTCCTTATCTAGGCAGGCCTTTCTGGGCGCTTTTCCACACGGGAAATGAGGCTCCCAGGCAAGTCAGCTTGAGCGTCTAAAACCCCATCGGGGCTGCGTCCGGATCCCTCCTGAAACACACGGGGCTGCGGCTGTTGGTTTGGGAAGGACAGAAAGAGCTTTGCCTCTGTTGTTTTTGTTGGTATAAGAGAGGACTTATTCACTTGTCTGTGAAGATTTTATCAAGCACCTACCATGCACAGACATGGCCTTTCTTCCTAGAGAATCAAAGATGGGCAGAAAGGTGATTTTTTTTTTTTTTTTTTGTGGTGAATCAAATGATTGTGCAGATTAGCCTAGGACCGTGGTCGGCAAACTACGGCTCGCGAGCCACATGCAGCTCTTTGGCCCCTTGAGTGTGGCTCTTCCACAAAATACCACGGCCTGGGCGAGTCTATTTTGAAGAAGTGGCGTTAGAAGAAGTTTAAGTTTAAAAAATTTGGCTCTCAAAAGAAATTTCAATCGTTGTACTGTTGATATTTGGCTCTGCTGACTAATGAGTTTGCTGACCATGGGCCTAGGATGACAATTTGAGTAAAGAGCGAATAGGAGAGGAGCAACAGTCTAAAGGAGCAGAAGATGAAGGGACCTAACAGAGGGGAAGGGAGGGCAGGGGAGGCGCAGAAGCAGTGAGTGTGGGGTGAGTGTGAAGTCGTCTGACAGTTACCCCAATGAAGGGGCTGGAGAAGAAGCAAGCTCGCTCAGTCAGGCTGTGTACCTTCCGGAGCTGCCTTGCCCTCAGGGGCGCTGGCGAGTTCTGTTTGGGCAGATGTAAGAACACCAGAGTCCCTTCTGGCTGGCCAAGGGACACAAGGGTGGACATTGGCTTTTTGCCGCAAATACATGGGCCATGTTACGTAGAGCCCTGTTATCTCCCGTACAGCTATCAGAAGTAACGCTGAGATGGACATAGAATGCTCAGTTTTTATACAGGCTCAGTGTATTTTGTGCCAAAATACCAAATGACTTAATTTCAAACCCTAGGCACTGCATGTACACCTGTTCTTTTTTTTATTTTTAAACGCAGTTTTTATTTATTTTAAATCCTCACCTGCTACATTTTCCCATTGATTTTTTAGAGAGTGGAAGAGAGAGAGAAACATTGATGTGAGAGAGACACATCGATTGGGTGCCTCCTGCACGTGCCCTGACCAGGGCCCAGGCCAGGGAGGAGCCTGCAACTGATGTACGTGCCCTTGACTGGAATTGAACCTGGGACCTTTCGGTCTGCAGGCCGACGCTCTATCCACTCAGCCAAACCAGCTCGGGCTGTACACCTGTGCTTGAGCTGGATGGCAAGTGTGTCTCTTTGATACCACAATACAGAGGTGTTTATTGAATACAAACATTGTTTAAAATAATGTTGAAGCAGTTTCTCTGCAGAATTGTTTCCGCATGTTAAGAATATTGAGCTAGTGTAAGAATGTCTTATATTGTACCAATTTTTTCTTGTTCAAGCCTTAAAAACTTGGTTTAGATTCACAAGTTTCAGGAATTTCTTCTTTTTCAGAGAGAGGGAGACAGAGGTACAATCATCCCCTCTCATCCATGGGGGATACATTTCAGGACTGCCAGTGGATGCCTGAAACTCCCAATAGTACCAAACCCTATAAATGCCATGTGGTTTTTTTTTTCCTATTCATACATACTTATGATAAAGTTTAGTCTATACACTAGTCACAGTAAGAGAGTAACAATAATCTATACTAATAAAAGGGTAATATGCTAATTAGACCGGGTGATCGGACATCTTCCAGATGTCCGACTTCCTTCCGGATAGTTAGGGGCGACCAGGCCGGCAGGGGGGCAGTTAGGGGGTGAGCAGGCCAGTAGGGGGGCAGTTGGGGGGCAACCAGGCCTGCAGGGGGGCAGTTGGGGGCGGCCAGGCCAACAGGGGGGCAGTTGGGGGGTGACCAGGCTGGCAGGGGGGCATTTGAGGGGCGACCAGGCAGGCCAGGAGGGGGGCAGTTGGGGAGTGGCCAGGCAAGCAGGCAGGTGAGTGGTTAGGAGTCAGCAGTCCCGGATTGCGAGAGGGATGTCCGACTGCCGGTTTAGGCCCCATCCCTTGATTGGGCCTAAACCGGCAGTCTGACATCCCCCAAGGGGTCCCTGATTGGAGAAGGTGCAGGCCAGGCTGAGGGAGTCGTCCCCCCACACACACCCCCTCCCCCCGTGCACGAATTTTGTGCACTGGGCCTCTAGTAATTAATAATAAAATAAAACAATTATAATAATATATTGTGATAAAAGTTCTGAGAGTGTGGCCTCTTTCTCTCAAATACCTTACTGTCCCGTACTCACCTTTTCACGTAAAGGAAGAACTTTAGGGTTTTTCTGTGGCATATGTGAGTTGCCAGCCTCACTACTCTTGCGCTTTGGGACCATTACTAAGTAAAATAAGGGTGACACGGACACAGCACTGCAGTACCCAGTACCTGCGACATGATGTGATAACCGAGACGGCTACTAAGTGACAAATGGTTGGGTGGCTTATGCGGCGTGGAGGCGCTGGACAGAGGGAGGATTTATTTCCCTGGTGGCACAGAGCGGGATGATGTGGGATGTCATCACACTGCTCATAATGGCACACAATTTTAAACCTATGAATTGTTTATTTCTGGAATCTTCTATTTCATGTTTTCGGATTGTGGTTTGACCAAGGGAAACTGAAACTACTGATAGTGAAGCCCTGGGTAAAGGGATGCTGCTGGCATCTGAGAGAGCCACATAATCATAAGTGTACAGCAAATGCGATGTCAGGTCCGCCCACTGGGGAGCACTGGCTCAATCCAGAACTAGAACGTGACAGCACCAAGAAGACCCCCGGGCTCATGCCCCTCCCCAAAGTAACTGCTACCCTGACCTCTGTCTCTACTGATGAGTTTTACTTGTTTTGGATTCATTCATTCATTATGTATTATTTTATACCTGGTTTCATTTCCTCAACTTTATGCTTGACACAGTTTTGTCCATATTGCATGTAACGATAGTTCACTTATTTTAAAGGTTTTATAGTATTACTAGAGGCCCAGTGCACGAAATTTGTGCATGGGTAGGTTCCCTAGGCCTGACTGGCAATCAGGGCCAATCGGGGCCTTCCGGCTGCTAGCCAGGGCCTTCCTTCCCTGGCTGCTGGCTGCCAGCCGGGCCTTCCTTTGTTCCATGCCGCCCCCTGGTGGTCAGTGCATGTCATAGCGAGTGATCAAACTCCCGGTCTCCCGGTTGAACTCCCAAGGGGACACTTTGCATATTAGCCTTTTATATATATAGATAGCATAAAGATAGCAACATGTACTCACATGTTTTACTTTATTTTCTTTTTAATCCTCATCTGAGGATATTTTCCATTGATTTTAGAGAGAGGGGGAGGGGTGGGGAAAAGAAAGTTAGAGATAGACAGACAGACAGACAGACAGAGAGACAGAAACATTGATGTGAGAGAGAAACAGAGACCAGTTGCCTTATAGTACATGCCCCGACTGGGGATAGAACCTGCAACGTAGGTATGTGTCTGACTGTCAATCAAACCTACAACCTTTTGGTGTACAGGACAACACTCTAACCAACTGCCACACTGGCCAGGGCTCACATGTTTTACTTTTGGTGATATTTGCTTTTCTTGGAGTTTGGTACTATTATGAATAATGCTACTATCATTATGGCCTTATACATGAAATACGTTTGCATTTCTGTGGGGATTGGGCCATATTGTATGCATTTATCTAATTCCAGGAGATAATTCCACACAGTGTTCCAAGGTGGTGGTTCTAACATTCCCACCAGTAGGATAGGAGTGTCCATTGTTTAACATTCTCACCAGCATGTAGTATTGCTAATCTTTTAATTGTTTAAAAGCGTACCTACTGTAAATTTTTAGAATTGATCACAGTGGCCCTGACCGGTTTGGCTCAGTGGGTGGAGCGTCGGCCTGCGGACTGGGGGGTCCCAGATTCGATTCCGGTCAAGGGCATGTACCTTGGTTGCGGGCACATCCCCAGTGGCGGGTGTGCAGAAGTCAGCTGATCGATGTTTCTCTCTCATCGATGTTTCCAACTCTATCCCTCTCTCTCTCTCTCTAAAAATATCAATAAAATATATTTTAAAAAGAATTGATCACAGTGGTGTCTGGATATTTGTTGGAAAGAAATGAGGCTGAGGTTTGCAGCCCAGAAACCTTGAATGAATTTTGCTTGTACCTTGGTTGAAGGGCCCTTAGAGCGACATTTGAGACCTGAACTGACTGGGCAGTCAGCCTTCATTGACTTTAGCCTCTAGACCAGGCGTCCTCTAACTATGGCCCGAGGGCCACATGCGGGTGTTTTTGCTGTTTTGTTTTTTTACTTCAAAATAAGATATGTGCAGTGTGCATAGGAATTTGTTCATAGGTTTTTTTTAAACTATAGTCCGGCCCTCCAACGGTCTGAGGGACAGTGAACTGGCCCCTGTTTAAAAACTTTGAGGACCCCTTCTAGACTCTCAGCAGGGTCCGAAAGCCAGTGGCAGACTATGTGAACCCTCATAGTTTTTTAACCTTTGGGAGTCTGTCTCCTCATCTGCAAAATGGGAATAATTTTAAATTCCTCACAGAGTTGGTATAAAGAGTATATCCACCAAAACAGCACATAGTTCCTGCCCCATCGTCATCCTAAAAAAGTTATGAGGTCGCTGTGAGTCACAGGAAGAAGTGGCTGGCTACATTGCTTTGGGACACTTCAGTATTTATTTGAGTTTATCTATTTTTAGGGGAAACAGCGTTAGTTCACTCAGAGCATTTGACATCAGCCCCCATAATATCCCTGGCGGACCTGCTTTGTTTGTTTGCTGTGCGGGTGGCGCTGTGCTGTCAGAGGAGGCTCAGCGGGACCATAACACTCCGGAGCCCAGGGCCGCTCTGGGCTGTGAGCGGTGACACAGGAAATCCTCTTCAGCTCGTGTTTGGACGTGGAGGAGTTTTGTTTTCCCTTTGTCAACTCTCTGCATCCTCCACGGACACAAACAAACGTTCCAGCCCCGGGAAGTACTGTGATTGGCAGCAGCCCTACGTCCTGCCTTTTTCCTTTTCTGCCATGGCATGGTGACTGGGGGTGACACTTGAAAAGACCAGTGCTTCTCATCCTGGTGTTGGAAAGAGCCGTAATGATTCCAGAAATGAAAGCGTGAGGTCCAGAGAAATAAGAACCATGAGATCAAGTTGTGAGGCATTTTCAAGGAGGAGAAAGCAGAGTCATAGGGGTTGTTTGCATCTCCTCCACCCAGAACCAGGTTTATCATGCCACCTCCCCTGAGGACAGGTTTATCATGCCACCTCCCCTAAGCACAGGTTTATCATGCCACCTCCCCTAGCACAGGTTTATCATGCCACCTCCCCAAGCACAGGTTTATCATGCTACCTCCCCTAGCACAGGCTTATCATGCCACCTCCCCCGAGCACAGGCTTATCATGCCACCTCCCCCGAGGACAGGTTTATCATGCCACCTCCCCCAGCACAGGTTTATCATGCCACCTCCCCCAGCACAGGTTTATCATGCCACCTCCCCCAGCACAGGTTTATCATGCCACCTCCCCCAAGCACAGGTTTATCATGCCACCTCCCCCGAGCACAGGTTTATCATGCCACCTCCCCAGCACAGGTTTATCATGCCACCTCCCCAGCACAGGTTTATCATGCCACCTCCCCCGAGCACAGGTTTATCATGCCATCTCCCCAGCACAGGTTTATCATGCCACCTCCCCAGCACAGGTTTATCATGCCACCTCCCCAGCACAGGTTTATCATGCCACCTCCCCCAGCACAGGTTTATCATGCCACCTCCCCTAAGCACAGGTTTATCATGCCACCTCCCCCAGCACAGGTTTATCATGCCACCTCCCCTAAGCACAGGTTTATCATGCCACCTCCCCCGAGCACAGGTTTATCATGCCACCTCCCCGAGCACAGGTTTATCATGCCACCTCCCCCAGCACAGGTTTATCATGCCACCTCCCCCGAGGACAGGTTTATCATGCCACCTCCCCTGAGGACAGGTTTATCATGCCACCTCCCCTAAGCACAGGTTTATCATGCCACCTCCCCCAGCACAGGTTTATCATGCCACCTCCCCTGAGCACAGGTTTATCATGCCACCTCCCCTGAGCACAGGTTTATCATGCCACCTCCCCCGCCACCTCCCCCAGCACAGGTTTATCATGCCACCTCCCCTGAGGACAGGCTTATCATGCCACCTCCCCTGAGGACAGGTTTATCATGCCACCTCCCCCGAGGACAGGTTTATCATGCCACCTCCCCCCAGCACAGGTTTATCATGCCACCTCCCCCGAGGACAGGCTTATCATGCCACCTCCCCCCAGCACAGGTTTATCATGCCACCTCCCCCAGCACAGGTTTATCATGCCACCTCCCCCAGCACAGGCTTATCATGCCACCTCCCCCGAGGACAGGTTTATCATGCCACCTCCCCAGCACAGGTTTATCATGCCACCTCCCCCGAGCACAGGCTTATCATGCCACCTCCCCTGAGCACAGGTTTATCATGCCCCCTCCCCCAGCACAGGTTTATCATGCCACCTCCCCCAGCACAGGCTTATCATGCCACCTCCCCTGAGGACAGGTTTATCATGCCACCTCCCCCAGCACAGGTTTATCATGCCACCTCCCCCGAGCACAGGTTTATCATGCCACCTCCCCCAAGCACAGGTTTATCATGCCACCTCCCCCGAGCACAGGTTTATCATGCCACCTCCCCTGAGCACAGGTTTATCATGCCACCTCCCCCGAGGACAGGTTTATCATGCCACCTCCCCCGAGCACAGGTTTATCATGCCACCTCCCCCGAGGACAGGTTTATCATGCCACCTCCCCCGAGCACAGGTTTATCATGCCACCTCCCCCGAGCACAGGTTTATCATGCCACCTCCCCCGAGCACAGGTTTATCATGCCACCTCCCCCAGCACAGGTTTATCATGCCACCTCCCCCAGCACAGGTTTATCATGCCACCTCCCCTAAGCACAGGTTTATCATGCCACCTCCCCTAAGCACAGGTTTATCATGCCACCTCCCCCAGCACAGGTTTATCATGCCACCTCCCCTAAGCACAGGTTTATCATGCCACCTCCGCCGAGGACAGGTTTATCATGCCACCTCCCCCGAGGACAGGTTTATCATGCCACCTCCCCCGAGGACAGGTTTATCATGCCACCTCCCCCGAGGACAGGTTTATCATGCCACCTCCCCCGAGGACAGGTTTATCATGCCACCTCCCCCGAGCACAGGTTTATCATGCCACCTCCCCCGAGCACAGGTTTATCATGCCACCTCCCCCAGCACAGGTTTATCATGCCACCTCCCCCGAGGACAGGTTTATCATGCCACCTACCTTGAGCTTCAGCAGAGACTCTTCAAAGACACTGGAGCTTCCGGTCAGATGGGTTATTTCGTGGCTTCCCTCTGCCTGCTGGCCTCACTGGCCTTCATCTGCTCTGCCAGGAGACTCAGCTGGAATTGAGGTGCAGGCCAGGGGGCGGAGGAGAGGGCTAGCCCTCAGCGTGCAGCCTCCCAGAGTTTGACCAGCGGACTTCCATTTCTAACAGCTAAGGTTACTTTTATTAGATTAAAAAAGTATATACCTAATATGCTTTCTTTACTCAGATCTTGCCATTCTTTAAGAGAAAGTAAGTTAAGGAAGGAAGGCAGACAGGAGTCAAGAAGTTGGTACTGTGGGCATTTGAATTTACACTGGGGTGTGTATCTTCCGTGTATCTCTCATTAGCCACAGGATTGGGGCAAGTTCCTTGATTTTGCTCAGCCTCATTTTTTCATCTCATCACGGAATCTCCGACCCTACCGTTTGTTATGAAGTTTATGTTAAAAATGGCAAATGTTAGGCAGCAGCACGTGACAATTGCAAAAGTAATTAGAGCTGCACTTACCTAAAGGACCTGCAAGCATCCGTTATTTTAATCCTCACAACAACCGGGGGTTGTGTGCTCCAGTGGTCAGGTGAGGAAACTGAGGCAGAGTGCTTACGCAACTTGACTAAGATTACTCAGGTAAGAAGTGGCAGAGCTGGGATTTGAATGGGAGGCAGCTGAGTTGGAGAATCTGTCCTTAATCAGGATACTGCTGTTCTCCACTGCCCTTCCCAACAGCCCCCACCCCCTCGCTCTCTGGAGATAACCATTTCACAGTTGGCCAGAAGTCTTCCCATGTAATTTGAAACAAACCAGGATCCTGCCATCCACGCCATATGTGACCTGCCCGTTTCATGATACGCCGTGTCACAGCCACGTTTCCATGGCAGTAGGTAAGCTTTCCCAAGGTGCAGCGTTAACCTCCGTGGCGGGAGCTGGCCCCTGGGCCCCGCCTTGGCGGGGCTGGCTCCCTCGGAGCAGCCCAGTTCCGCTGGCTGCCTGCCTAGGACTGGCTCCCTTTCCCACAAAGGAGCTTCTGAGAAAAGCTGTGGGAAACAAATGACTTCAGAGGTTTTCAGAAACAAAAGTGCAAACTCTAACGAATTTCATCTGGCCCAAAAATGTTACTACCCCAAATCTTTAAAATATTTTCTTATAGGATTATTCCCCAAAGGTTGTTAATCTGAGAACCATCCAGGCCTATGAGGCCTGACTTTTTGCCCCGTGATATTGGAGTTCTGTGTATTTGAGTGCTGGGGTGTGGGGGTTGAGGTGAAAAGATTTCTCTGGGGGAAATGAGGTGATTTTATTGAATATTGTAGTGGCCACTGGGACCCTATCATTCCAGCAAGGATATGGCATTTCACACAGCCAAGATGAGGCTTTTGAATTAGTCCAGAAGACCTCTCAAAAGGTAGTAGTAGATTTTCAGAGCCACAAATATTGACTGACTGGATCTGCCCTAAAGATTCTCACTGTAGTTCAATTTTACCTAACGGCATCGTCTTTCTCGATAAATGTTATTGTAACGTTATCGGCCTCTTTCTTTTAGTGGTTGGCATTTCAGGCCATTTTACTTTGGGTGTTAGAGTGGCCGCCAGTGAAAATGTTTCTGTGCTGAGATTCCTGTGTGAGGGAGAGGCTTATCTGGCCCTGGGAGCCCGGAGCAGCGTGGAGACAAACCTTCACTTGTTCCCCGGAGGAAAGAATGTGGCCTTGTGTACCTGCCTCCCTGGACACACCTGTAGGGCTGGTTTCGATGATGAAACCTCAGCTTCTCAGCATCTGACACAGGCAGTTGACTGGGCCCTGGCGACGGAGTGTCAACAGCAACTGGACCGAGGAGCCGAGGTTTCTGTGTCCTCCTGCTGGTTAAGTCCCAAATCTGTGTGTAATCTCTCCCAAGCTGGTGCGGTGAAGTCGAAACTTGGCTTATCACTGGGCTTAGAGTCTCCTGGAACATATTTTAGATAAGAGTGGAAACCATGCCAGGCTCCGCCTTCGCTGCCCTAAAATACAGAGGAGCTTTTATTTCCCCGCAGACAGAGGAAGGCATTTGGTTTAATTCTGAAAGCTGCTTGCGAATAGGCCAGGAGTATAAAGGTGGACCTTCCTTACCTCCTTTAGGTTGAATTTTTCAGCCGGTGGTTTAGAAAAGGGAATGAGGGTGCTAATAACCTTTGCTCACGTGTAATGAGTTAGCCTTGAAGTTCCATTGTTGAAAACACCATAGCTGGCGGTCTTTGTTGGGAGTCCACCTTGACCTTGGGCAAGTTACGTAACTTTTCTCTGAGCCTCAGTTTTCTCACCTGTAAAATGGGGATAATAATAAAATGTAGTGAACTCAAAGGGTTGTATGAACACTTAAGATTGTAATATTTATAATTCTTAGAACAGTACCTAGCACTGAGTAAGTGTTGTAAAAATGTTTGTAAATGAAAATAAATGGGAAATACTTTGTACAGTTACATGAAATTTATGTGGCCTTTCTGGTTGCTGATCATTCTGACCCAGAAATTAATCATTAGATCAAAATAATTGTGTTTTGTTTTTTTTTGGAACGTCATTAAGACTTTGCTTTTAAACACACATACCGTACTGCTCTTCCTGCCCCCTTGGAGAGCAAAAGTATCGGAAAAACACAAGTGCAGGCGCTTCCTCATAGTATTGGTTTGGTTGTGGTCAAAAACAGGAATTGTGAGTCATGAACTCAAAAGGAACAGGAATGAGCCAAGGTGAAATGACATCCCAAGGACAGGGTCATCTTTGACAAACAGACTCCGGAACTCCTCAGGTGTTACAACAGCCCTCTTCACCTGGAATGCATGGGTCCCCGGGGGGCTCTGAGGATGGAAATCAGGGCATCAGACATTTGGGTGGGGTGAAAATTACGTCTCCATTTCCCCTCACCCCTAGCTGACCTTGAGCATTTCCTTCAATTATGAATGTAGGCAACAAACCACAGCAGCATAAACAGTGTCCAGGAGTTGGTCATCAATAGAAATCTCAGATGTCTTAGTACGACTTGCAGTTGGCCTGGGCGGATCAGTACTTAGAAATTATACTGGTTGTTAGACTCACCACTATTAATGCTAGTCAGTGCCGTAACTTAGATCAGTACTTAGAAATTATACTGGTTGTTAGACTCACCACTATTAATGCTAGTCAGTGCCGTAACTTAGAAAATGCATAGCTACATTATAATTTCGTTTTACATATTTTAAACTATATTTCAGTATAATTGGTTTCCTTTGTACTCTCACATATTTTATTTTATTCATGTGTAAACATCATTCTGAAGGGCCCATAGATTTCATACAACTGCCAAATGAGTCCAGGCACAAAAAACACGGAGGCAGTTGTAAAGGTGGGAGTTCAAGCTGATGAAATGGTGCTGTCCCACGGAAATACAATGTGAGCGGCACATTTTTAAACTTTTTCTAGTAACTACTTTAGGATGAATAAATGGAACAAGTTGAATGAATATGAATAACAATTTTATTTTTATTAACGTAATTTAATAATTCAACTGAATCTATTCAAAATGTCATTTAACAGATAGTCAGCGTTAAGCTACTAATGAGATATTTTGCATTTTTTCTTCATACCACGTCTTTGAAGCTAGATGTGTCCTTAGAAACATCTCATTTTGGATGCTACAGTTTCATTGGAAGTACTTGATCTGTATTCACACTTAACAGAATTTAGTTGGAAAAGTAGATTCAGGTCCCAGTGCAATGACAAGTTTTCCATTAACTGCATTGAGTCTTTTAAATTTAAATCAATGAAGATGAAATACAATTCAAAATTCAGCTCCTCAGTCATCCTGGCGCCTGCAAGTGGCCCGCAGTTACGGGGTCAGACAGCGACCTCTGAGTGGGAGGGGCAGACCCCTGGGGAGGAGAAGCCGGGCATTTGGGGGTGTCATTAAGGCTGCACAGGCTCTTCTGTTGCCTCGGTGAGTGAGGCAGGTGCCTGTTGAGATCCTCCCCTCAGTTGTCCCCAGCACTCTGCCTGGCCCCAGTAGACCCTCACTTGCAATAGTGACAACAGAATAGACTCTGGCTGGGGCTTTGTGTGCTCAAATGAAGCTTTTGCAGATCAGTAGGGGGTAGAAATTTGTAATTTCCATTTCAACCTTTGAAGAGGGATTTACAAATTCTTGGAGAAGAAAGTTTCTAGTATTTTTCCTTGGGCATAATGCGATTTAATTCACACACGAATTTTGAGGGCTTTATTTGTTTTTCGCCCCACCCCAACCCCTTGGGGTCCTGTTGGGCTTGATTTACTCTTGTACCCTAGTCCCTTCCTTCCTGGATTCCCAGTTGACCTTCCTTGACTGTCTGTCATTCACATGCCAGGCTGGGTGCGGGCCTGGTCTTTTAGTGTTTGGGGGGCTAGAGAGGCTTTGCAGATCCACATGGGGGCTTTGCCACGAAGGTTCAGCGAGGCTTCATGCTTCCCACTGGCTGGTTGTTAGAAGCGCCCTCCAGGGCTGTTTCCAAAGGCAGGCTCAGTGATTTCAGCCAGCGGCCAGTTAGCCACTTGTACAGTGGGCTCACTTTCATCGCTGACGTGGGCCTCTGATTTGGATGCTGGGTGTGGCCTTTTCATTTCCTTTAATTCACATTGACAAGCTCTGAAAAAATGACGAACCAATAAAGTTGCTATTCCTGATCCAGTTTACTCTTTCCTAGATATCAACGTCTAAAAGCATGGGGGTGAGGTAGACATGGAGGGCGTTCTGATACAATAAGTGAATTCTGCCCAGGAGTAATCAGGCGTATTTCCCACTGGGGAGAGAATGTTAGACTCGTTGGGCCCTGAGAAACCTGGATGCATGTCTCATTCCTCAGCTGAGCATTATTCGGTGCTAGGGCTTCTGAGAGAGAAAAAAAGGCGCATTTCCTGCTCTTGAGGAGTTGTGGTCTTGGTAAAATGGAGCAGTAATCTTGGACAAGTCTAAATGCTGACTCAGATGGAAGGCTGGTGTGCCAGTGGATTCTGTTTTTTTTTTTTTTTTTTTTTTAATGGTACACCTAGCAGAAACTTAGCAATTTCCAGCCAAGTAGTAGCAATAAGCACAGAAATGGAATTTATGTATTCCTTGCACAGATGTTTAGTGGATGCTTACTGTGTATGAAGCACTATTCTAGACTTTAGCAACCAACACAATGGACACAGAGTTTGCTCAGGTTTATGCTGCAGGTGTGGAGTGGATTCATATGCACAATCGCACTTGCATGTTAATGAGTTGAGGGAATAAATGTTAGAGCCAAATGTTATCCGGGCCCTTGGAAGTGTCGTTGGAGGAGTACACCCGTGGGATTCCCCCGTGCCTCCTGGGAGTGGTGTTCGTAGGCACCACTGAAGTACGCATTTCAGAAGCCCCCACGGGGGAATGATTCATGGACTGTATTTGTGTGGAGTTACATTCCTCGGCTTCCAAAGTCCCATGTCTCTTAATCCTGTCTTGGGAAAGGTGCCGCTGTGGCTCCAGTAGAGCCAAAAGCAGGGCCGGTGTCTAGCGCTTCCGTTCCATGTTGCAGGGGGTCCACAGAGCATCAGGCTGGTTACAGTCCTTCAGTCCATTGTGTGGAGCCCTCAGGGCCGTGGGCCATGTGGGCAAATGCAGGGGGATGGGCCCCCTGCAGCCGGAGTCCCACGAAGGCCAAGAGCCAAGAGCCAAGTGAGCAAACCCCCTTTATCAGGGAGTTGAAATATTCAGGTTTCGTGCCCTTGCAGAGGCCACGTCTATTTAGGCCACTGACTCACTTCCAGGTGTGACTGACAGCTAAGCACCTTCCCCCTGTCACTCAGACCTTACTGGCCATGCGTCCAAACTACCTTTGTCCGGTCCCTTCCCCCACTGACCAGCGGGGAACAGACTTGAAGAGTGTTGACACAGTTGTACAGATGGCATGCCTCTATTACCTATTCTTCCCTTTGCTCCTTTCCTGTTAAATGATAACCAGATTATTACAAGGGCAGCAGCAGTGCACTCAGGAGGGGATCCATGCTTGAAGAATGCAGATAGGGCGGGTGAGGACAAACCTGAAGGAGTGTCCGTTGCCTTCTTTGCTTGTCTTGTACTCCGTGCTTCATTCACTCTGGTTTTGCCATCTTCTTGGGATGGTTATGGGGCCAATAGAGGAGACTGGGTGATCCAGTTCAGTCATTGGCTTTGGACATAAACTTTCAGTGGCATGATTCATGGTTAGTTATCTCTACCATCATCTTCATGCCCCAAAGACTTTGGATTTTAAATGGCTGCTACGAGATTTTATGATGTTAAAATCAAAACAGATTTTAAATTGTTAAAACAGTTTAAAGCAACTTAAATTTAAGCAATTAATATAATTGCTTAAGTGTTATTTGTAGGCATTGTTAACGTAAGAAATGTCCAAACCTGTAAGAATTTTTATGAGTTTATTTGAACTAAACTGACAACAGTTGTCGGGAAGCAAATTATCAAGGGATTGCCCAAGCCGGGTTGGCTGGCTCAGTGGATAGAGCATCAGCCAGCAGACTGAAGGGTTCTGGGTTCGGTTCCAGTCAAGGGCATGTGCCTTGGTTGCAGGCTTGATTCCCCAGCCCTGGTTGGGACACGTGTGGGAGGCAGCCAACCAATTGATGTGTCTCTCTCACATCGATGTTTTCTCTGTCTCTCCCCTCTCTTCCACTCTCTCTAAAAATTAATGGAAAAATGTCCTTGGATGAAGATTAAAAAAAAAATCTCAAGGGATTAAGGAAATGGTCCAGGAAAGGGTGGTTTTGCACCTTATTTTATACATGACAGTCAAAAGAGGAGGCATACAAGGTTACATGAAATCCATTGGTGATAGATTAGTGAGGCAGGAAAAAAGTAAAGCAGGGAAATCTCTGGGGTTGGATAAACAGTAAAAGGAATAGACACATGCTTATTTTACATTGGTGGGTCAGGATAATTAAGAGTCAACAAGTAACTCAATAACAATGAGGATTTGTGGTCTCTGTTCTGGTGTCCCGAGAGCTCCAGAAAACAAAGGGAATGGCCCTGAGCTTCCAAAGGTCTGTTTTCATGAACATTAAAAAGCAAGAACAGAAAAACGACAGACAGGCTCAGGTAAGCAAGGATGCCCTCCCAGGCCAGGATGGCCGCCTGGGCCTGCTTCCGGGGAGGAAGGTTTCACCTGAGACCGTCTCCCGTGAGCACTGGGGTCTGTGAGGCCATCGCAGGCCCCCGGAGCTGCTCAGGGTGAGTCCGGGCCCTTTCCTCACGCACACAGGGCTCTGCAACTCTGTGGGCTGAAGATAAGTGGCTTGTGATTTGTTTTTCAAATATATTGAGTAAGCCAAGTCAGTTTGAAGAGTGTCTTATTTTTTAAAGGAAAGGTTTCCAGAAATCAAACATTGATTTTTTTTTTTTCTTTTTGAGATAGCCCTAACTGAACTTTCTAAGAATTTTCAGGCTCTTGGGTCTAACACGGACTCTAGTTTAGAAAGACTGGCCAAGTGACTTCTAACCCCATTTCAAAGCTGCCATAAACTTTACTTTGGCAGTTTATTATTATCATTATTGTTTTTTATCCTTACCTGAGGGCATTTGCATTGATATTATGAGAGAGCGAGAGCAAGAGCGAGAGTGCACGTGTCTTGAACAGACTCCTTTTCCAGAGCACAGGGGCTCAGGTCAAGTCCAGCCCGGTCCAGAACTCATTGCCAAGGATTTAAAAAAATGTTTTGCTGATTAAAGCTTTTACTTAAAAACGTCCTTAGTCAGAAATGTGCATTTATAATTAATGTAATTTGAGCATCATAATTCTGTGATAGCTTGTCTCAATGTGTTCATTTGATGGTTTTAAGATATAAATACAGGATTATTAATCCTTACAAATTACCTTATGCCAGGATTTAGAGAAATGCTGCTGCTTATTCACCCCTTGGCCCCGCCTTAGGTTGCAGATCTGTTGGGGTTTAGGAATTCTGACCCCCAGACTCTATGATGCTGGCAGGAAGGTGCAGGGACAGAGCGCCATCTTGGTGGTGTTCCTGGGCTCAGGGGCTGTTCGCTGTGGCTTATAGCTCCAATTCTCCTGCAACATTAGGATTCGGGGTTTTTTAGGGACTCAAGACAGCACAAGCTGGGGAATTATTTTACATTACAATCAGGATAAAATGGTATTTGATAAGTTACTCAGGGCCTAAAGGTCTTAGGGCACCAAACAACACAATATAGAAAGGAGCCAATTTCCTTGACATTTAGTTGTAAATTGAAATTAATTCAAGTGAAATACTTGAGATGAAACACGTTAGTGGTGGAATTTTGGATATCGTTTAGCTTTCATGGTTTTGTCACTTTAACTCCTAAAGTGTGCTGTATAAACCCATTGGCTAGATAAAATTCTTGATCTATTCTCTCTTTCTCTTTCTTACTCTGCAGGTGAAACACACGTTTAGTATTTAAAAGTGTTACTTGTTTTGTTCCATGTAGCTGCATCTTTTGTTTTTCATTTGCTTGTGCCTGGCCCTGTTTCTTCTGGAGTCAGTGCTGACTGAGACGGGGGTGGTGTGCTGCTGTGTGTGTCTCTGTGTGCGTGCATGTGTGTGTTTGTATGTATCTGTGTCTAAGTGTGCATGCATGTGTGTATAAGTGCGTGCGTGCATATGTGTATGTGTCTGTCTCCGTGTGTATGCATGTGCATTTGTCTGTCTGTATGTGTGTATATGCGTGTTTGTGTGTTCAGGACACCATTTTTGAGAAATGGATGACTGCAGAGCAGCAAGGCCTGCCTGCTTGTGGGCAGGTGGCGTAACCAACAGCTCCCCGAAGGCCTCGCCAGGACAAATAAGATGGCGCTGCCCCGTAGCTGCTACTCACACCCATGCTGCATTTCATTCCACCCCTGGCTCTGCCTTTCTCTAACCTGGAGAAGCTGAAATTTGTGTCCAAAGGAAAACAAACAAACAAAAGGCCAAAACAGGGTGTGGTGAAGTTTCAATATTCCACATCAGGACATAAATGATAAAATGCAGGAAAGGCAGGGACAAATTCCACCGGGCACCGAGTTCAGAGGTCAGTGGCCGCAGCCAGAGGAGCAGAGGAGGAGCTGCGGTTCTAAATGTTCCTTCACTTGTGCTTTTTGAGGGGTGAGCTAACACATTCTCTGTTCTCTGTCCCCACCCTTCTGATTTCCAGTTGTTGCCCTTATTGCTGGGAGGGCAGGCGGCCTGGCAGGAAATGCCAGGGCCTGTCCAGGTGGCTGCCCGCCCTCAGGGCCAGCTCACTCACACCCTCCCAGCGCCCTGCAGGCTGACCTCAGGGGCCGCCCCGAGGGCTGTCTCCTGTGTTTTCTTTCTTAGGTGGAAAATAATTAGACAGCAGGGACAGTTGGGCTCTTGAATTATTTTTTTCAAATATATGTGAAAAACCATATTTTAATTTAAAAGAATTAATAAAAAAACTGTTGCCACCCCACGCGTGGCTTTATTCCCTGCTCTGTTTTAGCACCTAGAGCAGGACTGGATACACCCCGGTACCCAGTAAATTTCCCCTGAATGACTGGATGGTGCACAGTCCACCAGCTCAGAAGCTTCTGGGTGGTCATTCCAAATGCAGATTCTCGGGTACCTCCTGGGCCTTCAGAATCAGAATGTGGAGGAGAGAGGCCAGCGAACCAGTATTAGTCCACAGTCTTCCCAGTTAGATATGTTTGTGTCTCCAAATTTGAGAACAGATTTGTTGCTTTTCATACATATTGTAACGTGAAGATTTTAGTTCCTACTTTCTATTACACTTTCCTCAGCCCAGTAATATTATGTAATGAATATACCTAATGGAATGAATGGATGCCAATACTGGGAATATTTACCCAGTTATTATATACTTTTCTGTTATCCAGCAAAATTGGCACTCTATATTTAACCAATTCTCTATTGTTGAATAAACTACCCCTCCCCAACTTTTGGTTATTATTTTTTTTTAATGCTACAAAGAATAAGTAATTCAGGCATATAGTTTTTCTTTTGTGAACTGAAAGGTTTTTTTTTTTTAGAAGTTTCTTGCATACAGGAGATATAATATCCAAAGGGCTTCCTTTATGGCTTTAAAATGTGTATTTACTTATTTAAAAGACTTTATTTATTGAAAAAATTTCTACATGAGATAATGAATGTTAATTTATTGTGGTGATTATTTTGCAATATATACATGTATCAAATCATTGTGCTGTATATCCTAAAGAATACAATTTATATGTAAATTATATCTCAATAAAATTAGGGGGAGGGGAGAAATGCCAAATACCCTACCACCCCCAAATACACACACACACACACACACACACACACACACACACACACACTCTTACTTGGCATCTAGTGCAGTGTCTGGCACACAGTAGGTAGTAAATAAATATTTATAGAACACGTCACTGAATAAATGGATGGATGAAGCAAAACCACAAAAGACTAAAAGCTGTTAGCCTTTATATAGCACTTTCAATGTCTGCTATCTGGCTTGTTTAACTGGTACATTTCTTGTGAAGGAAAGTCATTTGGGGCCACTTTTTGATAACTTTAACTAAGAAATTGAGAGACTGCTTAATGGAGTTGAACCAGGCTTCCTAAGCACTTCCCTGGAGGTAGGCCCAGGGTTAGGTACTTTGAGACCAGAACAGTGCTTCTCCCTGACACTCTTTTTTCTTTTTTCATTTGAGAAATAAAATTTAGCTACAGTTCCTCACCTAAGTGATGCTAACCTGTTACAATGGAAGAAAAATGTTCCCAGTTCACAGATAAGTTTAGGGCCCTTGGAGTTCTACAAAATGAATAGATTTCTTAATTGCAGAATTTCCTAAGGCTTGTATTGTTGTTGGGGTATATGAAGAAAGCTGTTACCCAATGGAATCCTTTCTGTGATATCTCCTGATGTCACTTCTCTACCCAACAGTCTTTGGGGGAATACTAAAGTGCTATTTTCCCAATTGTAGGACAGGTTCATGATTATCCGTAGAGACATCCATGCAGCAGAATTTACACATATGTAAACACACACACACACACACACACACACACACACACACACACGTGCGCGCGCCTCCAGTATGCTAGGGCATCGTTTCTGGAGGGTTCTTTTCTAGGTGTGTGCGTGTTCTGAGAGTCAGTGACAGTGGAGGACATTTCAAAGACTGTTTCTGCATCTCCTCCCATCAAGAGAAAACAAAAAACACGAAAGTACAGCCAATTAGACATGAAGAACGCGAGCATGAACATTATAATTTCTTCTTCAAATATCAGAGCAATATTCACTTTATTTATTTAACGAACCCTTATGTAGAGTACTACATAAGGGTTCGTTAAATAAATAAACTTGTAAAAAGCTCACATGTGCCAAACCTAACCCTTTGCACTCGGATGTCGAGTGTGACTCGACATGGTTAGCAGTAGAATAAAGGAATCGAAAAAAGCAAGCGAGTGCAAAGGGCTAATGTGAGTTTTTTACATCTATCAACTAATCCTCATAACAACCCTGTAGGGTGTGTGTGCTACTAGCATTGTCCCCGTTTTATGGGTGATAGAATTAACTATAAAACCAGAAAGCCACAGTAATAATTACACTAGTAAGTATAGCTTTGACCTTATTTAATAGGGGTAATTAATAATGATTAAGAGAAGCCTACCATATTATGGTCTTCCTGCCCCATAGTAATGGGGCTGGGGGGTGAGGATGTTATGTTTAGACCCTAGAAGGGAGAGAATGTTTTCCTCCCACAGAAGAAAGTGGCATTCTCTGAGAAAGTGAATGCTGTTCCTTTAACGCCCCACAGCCACTGGAAATCACTGGCGATTCCTGAAGAGGTGATCTCATTGGCTTATGAGAGAAGCCACGCCCACGGGCTGCAGCTGTAGAGCTGGGGTTCTTGTGTCCTGGTGTTAGAGCAGCAGTGCCTCTCCATGGGGTCTGTGTTGGTCCCCAGGTGATGGCTAGACACACTTTCATTGTCACAATGTGGAGCGTGCTCCTGGCACCTAGAGGTAGAGACCAGGGATTCGGCCCGAACATCCCACAAGGCCCAGCACAGCTCCCCCAACAGAGAATTTTCCAGCCACAATATAACATAACTTGCAGAAGGTTGGGAAAGCTGCTTCAGGGCAAGTCGATGTCATTCTGTGATAGCGACCTGTCTCGCTTTCTCACTAGGAGCCACCGTGTTCTCAATATTTGCTCCTTGGTGCCATTAAGCTTATTTTTCTTGGCTACTGTTTCATGTCCATTTGCAAATTATTTGGGGCAGATGCCGCTGTGGTGGAGAGAAGAGGTGAGAGATGGTGTCCATTGACAGGAAAATTGTTGAACTTGGAGGGGGCCTTTTCGGGTTTGGAGTTTGTGAGATGTTCAGAGATCTCCTGCCGAAACGTACTATGAACAAACCCAATCCTGGGTAACATTTCAGGTTGTCCCAGGTTGGGCATTGTGATGAGTGCTTTGCATATATTTTTGCTTACTCGTAATATCCAATAACATTAAAAAGGAAGGTTACCGATCTTAAAGATGAGGAAAGAATCCCAGGAGACTCCCAATTCTTTGTTGAAGCATGGCATAAAGAGAACATTCTTCCAGTGGGCATGCCTGGGGTCGCTTTCCTTGGGAGCTGTGCTTTGTTTGGGATAAAGGGAAGTGAGGTTGGAAGAATTGCTTCCTGGTTGGTGTGTGCGGTTGCCTCGCCCGGCTCTTGGCATTGGGTTGCCAATGCTGTGTATTCTGTTACAGCCAAACGGGTAGGACAGACAACAGGCGACCTGCAGCCTTTCCCACTGACACTCAGAGACTCTGTTCTGACTTTTTTTGTTTTGTTTTAATCACTTAAGATTCTTCTCTCTTATTTTATGCTTTCTTTATGCCCAGAGACTATAAAGGGATCCAGAAACTTAGTAATATTATAAGCAACCATTTATCAGTTGGCCACAGTGTGTTCGCTGATGTTCACAGAGTATGAGGAATGTCAGCTTTGCTTCCAAATCCTCATTAGCCCCAAACTACTTGATCCATCATTGCATAAATGCTTTTACTCCCCAAATCAATCACCCTCCTTTCTTGTAGGTTCTTAGATGCAGATGACACATTCCAAGGAAGATCAGAGGAACTGCTCTGAGTGATGGAGGAGTAAGAGTCGGCATTTTATATAGCCCAGGTCACTCCTACTTAATAATTTAGATGGGCTCTTAATTGAACATTCCCCATTGAAATATTTTCTCTGAGGTTAGAAAACGAACCATCTTTCAGACCATTTGACAGTGTTTTTCTTTGGAATACCTTGAAATGATTCAGTCTGTCTGTCAGGAATTCAAGATTGTCTATAGCTGTCTACTAGTACAATTAGCTGTTCGTAATTTGTCCAGAATTAGAATTGCTGATCTTTCTGATTATTGATTTCCCTCCCTCACAGTGTAAACGTGAGAGAGTATGAAATAATCTTGGTAGTAAAATGTAGTTTGTATGTTTACAAATAATAAAGGTAGTACATTTGCTATTGATCTTCCAGCCCATAGTAATAGCAATGTGGAAATATACAGGACTTGCAAGAGGCAATTAAAAAAAATAGAAATAAATAAAACGACTCTTTATGTCCAAATGAGGGTCCACAATAAATTAAAAGGAGTGTGTTTTGTTGATGATCTGAATAGCCCATTCCATGCACGATCTGTGTTAGTTTAAACTTAAGTATAAGTAGATGGGTCTGTGTTGTTCTCTAGCTACAGAGTCATAATGAAATAATTTGAGGGGCAGTCACAAAAGAGTTCCTAGTGCCAGCAGCCAAGAGTCTCCTAAATTGATGAGTTAAACAGGACAGGATGTAACAGAGGGAGAGATGCTTGCTGTTTACCTACAATGGCTGCATCCTCAGTAAAAACGTGTCCCGCCCTTGGCTGCAAAGACCCAGACAGATCCTTCTGTCTTTGAGGACTGGTGCCCCTTTGTGCCCTGCCATCATACAACAATAAAATGACTTCAGCGATGTGGTCTCATTTCAGGAAATGTTTAATGAGTCTCCGGAAACCTATAAATAAATCTTATGTCACAGTTACACCGACGAACAAGTGCACCTTGAGGCCTCAGATGTTAGACTGTCCTAGCATGTTCGTTATGAGCAGTCTCTTCAAGGATGCATGCTTGATGCTTTATTGTAATTTATTTTATTCTGGGCTTTAAATTGTCTTGTCTAAATGCAGAAAGGCAAGGAGCATCCAGTGTCACCGAATGTGACTGGTGGGGAGGTTGTCATTTTAACGATGTCATCATAGGACTGAAGGAGGCTTCCCAGGTTGCTCACCGTGTCACAGGCTCTATGCAATACTTGACTCACCTTGAGCAGATGAGTGGGGACAGAGCCTTTAGTACAGGTGCTTAAAGAAGCACGTTTCAGAATGCCACCCCATCCCGTAACACTTGACTCAGCTAAGGAAAATGGAAAGAAATTATCCTTTTCACAGATCAAGTTCTTGATTTCTCATGGCAGCAGTGTTTTATTTTTAACTTGGATGATTGAGAAAACTTCTTAGGAGCTTGGAGTTTATCTTCCTTGTATATATGTGAACTTGAGAGAGGAAGGGGCTTAGAATGACATTAATATAGAATATGCTTCTTTTTTTAATATATTTTATTGATTTTCCACAGAGAGGAAGGGAGAGGGATAGAGAGCTAGAAACATCGATGAGAGAGAAACATCGACCAGCTGCCTCCTGCATACCCCCCACCGGGGATGTGCCCGCAACCAATGTACATGCCCTTGACCGGAATCGAACCTGGGACCCTTCAGTCCGCAGACCGACGCTCTATCCACTGAGCCAAACCGGTTTCGGCTAGAATATGCTTCTTAAGTCAGGATATATAGTTACATATTTTATTATTAGAAGAGTATTATTTTGTTCATGTTCCTTTGTTCATGTACTTCTTTTTTTCTGAAAAAAAATTTTTTTTAATTGCCATATTCTGTTTTTTTTATTAAATTTACTGAGCCTGATTTCAGTAAAATAGCTTCTGGGCTAAAGTAGCCATCTAACAGAATAATGTCCTTCAGATAAAATTCTTATTTAATTTTATGTAATTTTGTTATTTGTCTCTTCCCCCTTCTTTGAATAAAACCTAATCCCTTTCAATAGCTGTCCTGTTTGTTAGAAGCTGGTTAAGTTGGATGTAAAAAATAAATAAAATCAAATAAAAGGTGTGGCTTAAAAATTGTTATCGAGCAGGTGAGGGACAGTGAATTGTGGGTGTGCCATATACAAACATGGGCACACAGTTGCCGCTGGCTGCCTGTAGCTGTCCATGGCCACATGTGCAGCCTGTCATTCACAAACCTGCCTGCCAGGGGTGTGTTCTCAACTCCCTCTCCCGTGGGCAATCGGGCCACCTCCCGGCAAACACTGACTTCCAAACAATTTCCTGGTGAGCCAGCTGGGGAAGGAGGGGACTTCCTTAGCTGAATACTGTGCACTGTCATTCAAAACAGACAAAGCCAGCAAGCCTTGGACATTTTGGGAAAAGAGCAAGGGAGTGTGACCAGAAGGAGCATTTTCAAGTATTTGGCTGCCATTCTTTTGACAGCTCTTTGAAATCTCAGGCAGTAATACCTTGCTATTGGAATTTAGGATTCAGAATATAGACCTTTCTCTCCTTTATTGCTTTACTTTTTTTTTTTTTTTAATCCTCACCCTAGGATATGTTTATTGATTTTAGAGAAAGAGGAAGGAAGAGTGTGAGAGAGAAACAGTGATGAGAGTGAGAAACATTGATTGGTTGCCTCTTGTACACGCCCCAACTGGGGATTGAACCCACAACCTAGGTATATGCCCTGACTAGGAATTGAACCTGCAACCTTTTGGTGTACAGAACAATGCTCCAAGCAACTGAGCCATTGGGCCAGTGCTGCTGGTGTACTTTCTTGATGAGGTTCTCTCTCTGGTATCACTACATTGGTCGGCAAACTGCGGCTCTCAAGCCACATGCGGCTCTTTGGCCCCTTTAGTTTTTAGCAAAGGCCAGCTTAGGAGTACCCTAATTAAGTTAATAACAATGTACCTACCTATATAGTTTAAGTTTAAAAAAATTGGCTCTCAAAAGAAATCTCAATCGTTGTACTGTTGATATTTGGCTCTGTTGACTAATGAGTTTGCTGACCACTGGTGTAGGCTGTGCTTTTGGTAAGCTGTACAAGCTTGTTTATCTCTAGGATGAAAGATACTGTCCACCGAGAAAATTAGATTCATATTTTTTAGCAGTTTGATTCAAATTTTGCTGAATTTTATTTATTTTATTTTTGGTTGGCAAGATAAATATAATTCTTCTTTGTTTTATTGATGGCCCAGCCTTTGCTTTATTGGTATGGTAAGCCTTTATGTACCCTCACTTCAGAGTCCTTTTCTCTGTTTCCATCTTTGCCATTTAAAGATACAAGGAACAGGGTACTTTGGAGAGTCCTCCTTCCATTACTAGTCAAAATTAATTGAAATGTACTCACTTCTCAGATGAAAGAATGATTTGCAGTTGACTTACTATGTATTGCAGACATCTATTGAAATACGGATGAATTCTGACTGCCATATTTTGTATTGTGGTCAGTGCCCTGCCTCTGACCACATTATAAGATTTGTAGGCCCTTGGAAAGCTCATTGGCCTAGGCACTAGGTCTGTGGTGCTAATGGATGATGATATTCTGTTCTTAAAACCTTTCCATGGCTCTCCATTGATTTCGGAATGAAGGTCAACATCCTTAACCTGGTTCTGAATGATCTGGCCTCTTTCTGTTTGCTGCCTAACAAGACCACCAAAGCTCAGTGGCTTAAAAAACAAACAAAACTCAAACATTCGTTATTTCTCATGATTATTTGGGTTGGCCAGATAGTTCCTCGGCTTGTTTCACTGGGGCTGACTCACCTTTTATGTTTAACAGGAAAGGTGATTGTGCTAGAGGGTCAAGGTGGTTTCCCTCACTGTCTGGCCTTTGGTCCTTGCTGTCCTGAGGTTGTCTTGGTTCTTGTCAACACGTTCTCTTCACCTCCATTAGGCTAGACTGGCTTCCTTACTTGGTGGTGTCAGGGCAGCATTTCAAAATTGTGAAGTTCTGTAGAAGCAAGGTCCCTGGAGGCCCATGCTGTAGCGGTCACACAGTGTCACCTTCTCCACATTCTATTGGTCAAAGCAAGTCATCCCCCTCTCTCCCTCCCCTGCCATCAGCCAAAATTCAAAGGGTGAAAAACAGACTCCACCTCTTGACAGATTTGCTGCAGAGAATTCTGCCTGCCAAACGCTCCTCTTTACTCTTTCCATTGTCCCCTTTCACTTTACAGTCTAACCACAGAGCTTCTCTCAGTTCCTTAAACTCACCTTGTTCTCCAGCTTTTGTCCTGAAAACATGTATTTCTCTCTACTTGGAATATTTTCTTGCCTCTTCTTCCAGCTAACTGCTACACATACTAGCGATTTCAGTGTCATTGTCATTCAGTAAGGGTGTTCTTCCCGGCCAATACCCTAAGCCCTCCTCTGTGATTTAATGAATGCCTTTGCTTTCCTTGTCATACTATCACTCATCACTCCTTTATCAGAACTTCTGAAACTGTAGGAGGCAGGACTGGTGTCTGTCTTGTTCTTACTATGTGTCTAGTACCCAGCCCGGTGACGGGCCTTCAGTGGTGGTGTTAAAGAAGTACTTGTGCAATGCAGATCAGATTGGTGCAGATTCAGTACTGGCATTTGCTCCCAAGATGATTTTGATGTTCCCTTTTGGAATGTCGTCCTCACTCTTCCACTCTTCCCCCATTTAATCCTTCTGCTCAGCCAAGCAATCTGGCCTCAAAGAAACAGCCCAATAGAAGAGGGTCCTGGTGATACCATTAGTTTGGAAGCCTTTTTCTTAGACTTACTGAGCCACTAGAACTGTTAAATCACTTGTTAACATCAAGTGGTTTTTAGGAAAAGTCTTACCTGTAGTCTATAAAATAGTTGGTTACAGATGCTAACTTAAAAACTTTCCCCTAGCTCATCCACCCTATTATTTCTTCCTTTTCTGAGCCTATATTGCAGTTAGAATCAATTTGTCACCCTAATTGCTCTCTAATTATTTCATGTGCAAGTCTCAGCTTCTCACTTAGGTTCAACTTTGTGAAGGAATAGGAACGTGTTTTATACCCATTTATTCCCTTCTTCACAGTGCATACTACCATAAACAATAAACACTGGCTCATCCAAGATGTCTTTCTCTCCTTTTACTCCAAACAAGTTTACGTAAAACTTAAGTGTTTTGAGTTTCAGAGAGTCTATGTGCTAATCTAGCTCGTTGTGGTAGTCATACTTCAAGAGCTCCCCGCTGCCCCAAACCATTGTTTTAGTATTCATGCTTGTGTAGTACACTCCCACATTGAGGATCACCGACTTTTTTTTTTTAAGTCTATTTTAATTGACTTTAGAGAGAGAGGAAGGGAGAGGGATAGAGAAATAGAAACATTGATGAGAGAGACACGTCTGTCGGCTGCCTCCTACATGCCCCCTACTGGCGATTGAGCATGAAACCTGGGCATGTGCCCAGATCAGAAATCGAACCCGGGACCTCTTGGATCATGGGTCAACACTCAACCACTGAGCAATACCAGCCAGGTGTCTTTTTAAAAAATATATTTGTATTGATTTCAGAGAGGAAGGGAGAGGGAGAGATAGCAATATCAATGATGAGAGAATCATTGATCGGTTGCCTCCTGCATGCCCCCCACTTGGGATCGAGCCCGCAACCCAGACATGTGCCCTTGACCAGAATCGAACCCTGGACCCTTCAGTCCGCAGGCTGACACTCTAACCACTGAGCCAAACTGGCTAGGTTTTTTTTTTTTTTTAAATAAAACTACATCTTCTGTATTTTGCATACTTTAATTTCAGAACAAAATAAACATCAAAATCTCCAATATAGAGGACCAACATTTGAGCCAATAACATATGGTGGAAATGATGGCATGTCACTCCCAAGGCTAGCTCATTAAAGATATTGTGGATTCTGCTTTGCTTTTTTGGAGTCACTTGCTCTGGGGTAAGCCAGTTGCCATATTAAGAGGACATGAAAGCAGCCTTTTTGACTGGTCCACAGGGTGAGGAACCAGGTCTCTTGCCAACAGCCATATGAGTGAGCGTCTGAAAGATGAAATCCTCCAGCCCCAATCGAGCCTTCAGATGACTGCAGTCCTGGCCACCATTTTTCAAAAAATGTTTTTATTGATTTTTAGAGAGAGAGGGAAAAGGAGAGAGGGAGAGGGAGAGGCAGAGAGAGAGAGAGAGAGAGGGGGAGGAGAGAGAGAGAGAGAAACATCAATGTGTGAGAGAGAAACATCAATCAGTTGCCTTCCATAGGCACCCAACTGCAACCTGGGTAGTGACCTGACTGGGAACTGAACCCGAAACCTTTTTGGTGTACGGGACAGATGATGCTCCATCCAATTGAGCCACCCAGCTGGGGTGGGCAGGGTGCATTTTAAAACACATGGTTTAATTTGTGTCATAAGGCTTTTCTATGAGTATACACATCTACACTAACTCTAATTATAGTGCAATGGGAAGTTGATTGTAAGAGAATATATGTGGAGATTTTTGCTGTGCTATACCCAGAACTGGGTTTCAGTTCACACATAATAGTAGGTTTCCTTGTGCCCAGGAGAAGATGTGAAAGTTTTTACCCTGTAATATAACGTGAAAAGAAGTTGAAGAGAACACCAGAATGGAAGTGGTCTTTTGATAAATACTCCATCTGATTAGGAGAAGCTAGTAGTAAGGGCCAAAATGCAATTGGAAGAACCTGATGCTTACTTTAGACAGAAGTATAGTTTCTGTTGTACAGAGTTTGTTTATAACAAACTTACCTTTACACACTCTAAGTGATTTGCCCTTTCAGGGAAGTGAGGGAAGTGTGAGGTACACAAGAGAAACCTTTTTCCCTTTTGCTGATGAAGGAAACGACCGCTTGGTCTGATTGCTTGCCCCGTCACATCACCATGAGTGCATCAGAGGGTGGACTAGATCCCAGGACTTCTGACCCAGCCCGTTGCCCACTGACAGCCTGTGGTGCCCCTCAGCTTCTTGTCCTAAATTATCACCCTGAGTAGGTTTGCCCTGAGGCCTCGTGTTTGTGGTCTTTTGTTTGTGGGTTTTGTTTTATAGCTTTTGTAGTATGAAGGGGTCTCAGTTACCGAGGTAGAATTATCCAGTGTCTTACATGGATTGCACTGAATTCTTGTAATAAATCTTAGGATTCCATCCTCGTTCTCTGTGTGATGGCCGAGTTTTTGTCAGTCTGGGAGAGGATACTGTATGAAATGAATTATGAGCTAGATTAAGGACAGAGCACGAACAAGGTCTAGATAGGTTGGAGGGCAGGTGCTCAACAAACATGTACACTGTCACATGGCTTTTTCATTGAAAGCATTGAAAGGCATCAGTGATAACTTCTTGTGTGACCCCCCCCCAACTCCCCACCCCCCCCCACCCCCCCACCCCCGTCTGTGTATCCCTGAAAACTCACGCTGACTAACTCTTCATTTCCAGGGACCTTTTGAAGAACAAAATGATTTCACTGTTTTGCCTGGAGGCTGGAACAAGAACCATAGTTTTCCTTAGGTAACAGCTCCTACTGTCCTTGCATTTTTACTTGAAAGCTAGATTTTTCAAAGGAGAAACTGCACTTTTCACATTTAAAAGAAGACATTGACCCATTTTCCTCTAGAGATTAGAACCTGGGGATTAGACTTAATGTGGTTTGATGGGTCTAGCAGAATTTTGGAGTCTTGAGGCGGAAGGAAACAGTTGAACAACCACATATGCAGAGTGCTTGCCACATGGATTAACTCATGTGCTTCCGTAAACTGATGCCCTCTAAATGTCTCTCTCACTTGTCAATTTGTCCTTATGTTGCTGTTGCCCCTAATTCTGTTCTCAATTGTGGCCCGCTGTACTGGTTAATGGTTAACAACCTGCCCTGGGCAGGGAGTGCTGATTTGTAGTTTGCCCATTTCCATTGTGTAAACACTCCCACCAAGGCCAATATGAAGTGACTAATGTGCAGGCACTGAACACAGAGCTGGGAAGAGTTGCACACAATTGGCTCTTTGGTGTTAATCCAGGCAGCTCCTGCCTCCACTGAGTTCCATACATAGTAAGGTCATCACTGATAAGATAGTAACTGTAAATGAGGGTGGATAATGGTTCATTGGGGTTAGGAGTTTTAAAAGCTCTCTTACACACGCTATTTAAGGAGCACAGTCTGAAATAAGTGTTGTTACTCATACCATTTTATTTTTTTATTTTTTTATTATTATTTAAAAAAAATATTTTATTGATTTTTTTTACAGGGAGGAAGGGAGAGGGATAGAGAGCTAGAAACATCGATGAGAGAGAAACATCGACCAGCTGCCTCCTGCACACCCCCTACCGGGGATGTGCCCACAACCAATGTACATGCCCTTGCCCGGAATCGAACCTGGGACCTTTCAGTCCGCAGGCCGACGCTCTATCCACTGAGCCAAACCGGTTTCGGCTACTCATACCATTTTAATACAGCCTTTATTTCCATATACTTGGGTTCTCATTCTCTTTGGTCATCTCGGTGAGATCCGAGGTTACCCAAAACCTGAGTGGAGTTGCTTCTAAGTGGCAGATCTGAGATTCAAACGGGTCTTTCTGATTTTAGGGCATGCATTTGTAATCGCTGTAAGGCATAAAGAATTATTCAGAGGTTTAAAGGTTGATGGCATTTCCCCTAAGCCAGTGGTCGGCAAACTGTGGCTCATGAGCCACATGCGGCTCGCGAGCCGCGGTTTGCTGCTCTGTTGACTAATGAGTTTGCTGACCACTGCCCTAAGCTTTCTCTCTTCCAGTTGTAAATATCCACAATTCTTAGGAAATAATTCATTACTTTATTCAGGTATGTTATGTGTTAGGCATTGTTCTCCGCATTGTGCATCAGGGAACAAAACAGTAAAATATTCTCATCCTAGTGGGGGGAGAGAGACAACAGATTCATGTAAAAGCAATGAATGTTGCATGTTAGGATGTGAACATGTTTTAAACAAGGTGATACTACCGCCTGGGACCACTTACTTTGCAGACCTTCGGCCTTTGCTGATTGCCTCCCCGGGCAGGGACCTGCTGTGTTAAGCACTTGCGTTTCCTGAGCACCAGGTGTGGTCTGCCTGGCCCACTGCAGACCGGCTCCCTTCCTTCCCTTGATTTGTCCTTCCTGGGTTAGGGACACAGCCTCAGAGGCCCTCCCCTGTCCTCGGACCCATGTCCCGTCTGGGCTGGTGTTGATCTGTGCTCAGCCTAAACCACACGTCCTTTCCACAGGGACACCTGCCAGCCAGGCCTGGTTTTCCTCCTCAGATCATTTTGCCATTGATCGAGTGGACCTAGAATCAGTCCTTCAGATTTACCTTTGTGGTTTCTCATAATGTAAAAACCCTGCAGGGATAACTTGATTTATTGGCAAATAAATCTACATTTGCCATCTTTGTTCCTTAATGTTCCTTACAGCAGTGTTTTCTAAAGTGTGGGACTACCCATGGCACTCGGGATTGGCAGTAATGCCATGGAATCTGGCAGTCGCTCCCCGTGTAGGTCACCCTCCTGGTGTGATGATGTCACGAGGCCTTATGGGCGCCCGTGAGCCTTACTGTCTTTCGGCCTTGCTGACCTTCCTGTTCCGAAGAGAGAAGCAGTGAGAGGGAGAGAACCAGGTGTGGACCCTCTGCAGATGACAGCTTTTAGCTAGAAATTTAATAGCATTCTTTTATTTATGATGTATTTCTTTTTAGGGCTACCTTTTAGTGAGAGTAGATGATACTGATTTTTGTCTCACAGTAATGAAATAAATTTAAATTTATTCAGGTTAGAAATGAGTTCATTTAAACATGTGAATAAATAACAGGTGTTTTCAAGTATGACACGTATCAGTGGCTGAAGTTTGGTTAATATTTGTCTAGATAATGCTGCAGGGTCAGAAGTAGACATAAATCCTTTTAATAGACTAGGTTGTAAAATAAGTAACAACATTTTAAAACCTAAAAATATCTCACCATAATCATGCATGTGAATAGCGGTTAAGAGCATAAACTTGGGACCCAAACTCTTGATTCGAATCCCTCTTTACTAGTTGAATGAGGTAAGGTACTTAATACTTGGTGTCTGGGTTTCCTCATCTGAAAAACGGGGATATAAGTATTTCCCTTAAAGGCTAGTTGTGAGGATTAAATGAGTTAATGCATTAAGGATAGTTACAGCTATGTAAGTGTGTGCTCATTATTATTTTATTATTATATTATTTTAAGAGGTTGAGGTTCTTCATTTTTACCACTTTAACCAACATGTCCTAGTTGTTAAAGGCGTGTCAGTCAGTGTTCTAGGTCATGTAACTGGAAAAGGGATGAACCGTATTGTGTTAATACTGTGAACAAAGTTCCCCTCGTCCTTCTCCCAGATTCACATTGGGGAATTGTTTTCACTGGCCCTCGCTTTTTATAATGGTTCTTGTTGGGAAAAGGTGGGCTTTTCACACCAAGTCTGGGCGTGGTGCCCTTTATTGTCATTTCATTTGACCTTCCAGCCAGTTTCTTATGTATAAATAACACACGAAACACCACCTGGACTGAGGCCTTTTATTGCGCTGGGATTAAATTATTGCTTTGGGATTAAATTTTACAGAAATATCAAGGGTGATTCCATAGCTGAGGGACTGCAGAGTGAAGGTGGCTTTCATATGGATCTGCTTTTTCTGGGGCGGCCTGGCCTGTGGTGAGTCGTGCAGGACCTGAGCTCCCAGCGACAGGAAGTGTTGCATGGGGCAGGGAAGGGATGGGGGTGGGGGGCGGGCAGGATTGGGAAAGACTGGAATACAGAAAGCTCAATAGTTTATCTATTTGCATGTCTTCTCAAAGGATTTTATATATGAAAATTCATCATGATGCCCTAAATGGAAAATAATAAGATAACTTTTATTTAGCACTTCCTATGTGTCGGGCATGGTTCTAAGCACTTGACAGTATTAAGTCATAAATCCTCACAACAGCCCAGTGAGGTGGGCACGTCTGTTTATTGTCATCTGAGGAACAGAGGCGTGGGGTGTAGGATGTGGGTTTCTTGAGCTTACCTGATCAGAGACAGGCTCTGTGATGCGTCCTGTGAGAGTAGAGGCCAGGAAACTGGCCCTGATGGTCCAGCAAACGGGCTCACACGTAGATATTTTGGGTGTAAGGTGGCCTCACTTCGACCTCACGTTACTAGGCCTCCTGGCTTCTGCCAGGAAATGATAGCTTCTCTTAGAATCCCCACACTGTATAGATTTGTCTCCCAATGATATTCTTGCTTGATCTGATGCTAGAAATTCCTGAAGTGGGACTCATATATCTTCAAGTGACAGGCTTAATTTTTCAACTTTACCATCTCCTGGATGGGGAGAACAGACCCAACCCTTTGTCATTTGAGAACTTCAGTAGCACCTCTTGAAGGTGAGAACTTGGTATGTGGAAAGGGAAGACAGGTTTGAATAGGGCCGGTGGTTCTACTTTGGTTAATTGAAAGAGCATTTGATTAATGAACCATTTACATTTTTCTAAAGTTAAAAGAATAAAAAAAGCGGCAGGTTGTATAAGGTTTTAAATGTACGTTACTTCTTCAGGAGTCAAAATGAGATTTTTACAGATGGTTTTAGCTTCATTTGTTTATACATTTCCTTGAATTATTTAAGTATTACACAAGTGATGAAATGATGTTGGGTAAGTCACTCCTCTGCTCCCCTCGACCGCTGAGTTGAATATAAAAATCTTTTCGATTACTTCCTATTACTCTCAGTGCAAAATCCAAATTCACTGATGCTCTCTGCAATATCTGCTCCCCGTCCCTGTGGCTTCAGGGCGACACTAGTTCAGACTGCTTCTTTGTGGCAATGAGAAAATAACACTCTTGGTCAGGCTGTACACATGGAGAGGGCTGCACGTTAGCCCCACATGTTCCTGGCCCGGTGCCTGTGTGCAGCACAGCCTGGCCAGCCTCAGCTCATAGCCCTCACAACGTTCTCCATGTCCCTGGTCATTCTCATCTCACTTAAAATGACTTGTTGAATGTCTCCCATTCTTGCTGGAGGGTAAACGCCCTAAGGAATGGTCCTATATTGGTCATCTTTACCACTGTATCTCCAAGAACAGGCACAATACCAGGCAACCTAGTAGGTTCTTTATCATGTTTATTGTTTATGATGTGTATTGCATGCAGGCTTGACAGTTGTATGCATGGGTGGGCGGATAGATACGATTGGAATGGATGGACCAAGCATAGGTCTTGCACTGAAGAATTAGAGATCCTTTGCCTGGGGCACATGGATCTGGGATCTTAGAACCAAACTTGCAGACTCGTATGGAATAACCCAGTTTTGTCTAAGTGCTCTCAGCCCTCAGGGAGGCTATCTTTTGCAAATCTCTTCTGTTGTGAATCTCTCACATTCCACATAACCAGATGTTCCTGCTATGAAGGAAAAACATGTTATGTTTTACTGTTATGTGCAATGCCACCAGAGCTCATCAGAGACATTTGCAAACGGGGGTTATCTGACGCACCAGCGGTTATCTGACACTGACCTGGTGATCTTCTGACTTGTTGGTCCCTATACTGTCCCGCTGTTTATAGATTTTCTTCAGGCTGAAATGCCATGGAATCATCACATTCTCTTCCCTGGTGTTTTGGTTTCCTAGGATTACTATAACAAAGTACCACAATCAGGGTGGCTTAAACCAACAGAGATTTATTTTCTCACAGTTCTGGAAGCTGCAAGACTGAGAGCAAGGTGTCGGCCGGGCCACGCCCTCTCTGAAGGCTCGGGAAGAACCTTCTTGTCTCCTGGCTGCTGCTGGTTGCTGGCAGTCCTTGCATTCCTTGGTTGGATGCCTCATCATTCCAATTTCTGTCTCCCTCTGCACATGGTTGTCTTCCCTCCGAGTCTCTTGAGTTTCTCTTGTCTTACAAGGACAACAGTTATTGAATGTAGAGCTGACCCTAATCCAGCGTGACCTCATCTTAACTAATAATATCTACAAAGATCCTATTTCTAAATAAGGTCACCTGGGGTTCCAGGTGGACATGATTTTTAGGGGTAAGGGGACACTATTCAACTCAGTAGACCAGGTTCCAACCCTTTTCCTTAGTGGCTCATCCATGAGTTTAGGTCAAGGCTCTGTTGTTCTTTGTGTGACTGTGTATGTGATGTCTTCTCTTATAGTCTCTGTTTCTATAAAAGGGGGCTAGTAATATTACCTATATGTTAGGAAGTGGTTTTTTGGTTTTAAATTGAATTTTAGAGAGGAAGGGAGAGAGAAAGAGAGAGAGAAACATCGATTGGTTGACGAGTACATGTCCTGACCCTGACTGGGAATCGAACCTGTAACAGGATGTACAGGATGACGCTCCAACCAACTGAGCCACCCAGGCAGGAGGAGGTTTTGAGGATTAAATGAGGTGATGAAGACAATCATGTAAACATGGCCAGTACCTGGGGAAAGCATTGAATATATTCTCGTTATTATTCCTTTCCTTCCTCCGAACCTGAACCTACAGATATTTTCTGAGTTTCTTTTCACTGATTTTTCAAGTCAAGTCTTGTTTTCATTTCTGCTCTTTTAACTTTTATTAGTAGGTTACAGCCAATTGTCAATCATTTTTGACTGATTCTTCTTGGACTGATTGGATGGTTTGATCACTCCTTGAGGAAGATTACAAGAGAGTTAAGAGCTCTGTGTTGATTAGAGATTATTCTAATATGCTGGTAAAATTTTTAAGAAAATTGCAGGTCGGTGCTAAAATACAGGCTGACTTAGGAAATTGTCTTTTCAAATCAATTTTTGTCTGATTTTGCATTGGCTTGAGAAAGAGGTCATGTGGCTGGGTTTTTCCAATTTGCCAAAACCATGTTAAGTAATTCTGCTGTGGGTTGAAATGGTAATAAAAGTCAAAGAAATGTGTTTGCATTTTCTGTGCAGTTATAATTTTGCAGTGGAGTAGAGTAAAAGTGTAAATAAAAATGCAGACGAATTCCATTTTGTTCTTAAGTATAATATAAATTAAAGCATGTATTATGGGATAATTCAATTTAACGTTAATTTTTGTGGGTTTTCCCCCCCCCAAAATGTGAAATTGAATAAATGTTAAGAATCTCTTTAAGAAGAGACAAAACGGACTAAAATTACTTATACTGTATTGTTTTAAAAATATTTTTAACTCCCAGGAGAGAATGATGTTTCAGATTAGAAATTCATGTGGTGTTTCTGTGTGACTAACAGAATGTGATTGAAGATCCAGTATGACTTGTAATGATTATGGTTCAAACTCAGAAGAAGGTAGCTGTAGAACCCCTTGTTCTCGAATATCGCTGCGTCTTTGAAGACTATCACAGAGGTCTTAGAGAACTTAGGGGCACAGTCTGAAGTGTTGAGTTAGAAGAAAATAATACAGCAGAATGGAGTTGAGTAGAGGACTGACGTTAAATGAGTGCAGCTCTATTAAGTGTAAATGGAGCTCAGTTTGTTCTAGTGGCCCTAAGGGATGTAAACAGAATTATGGGGAGTCATGGTGACATGCAGAGCTCTCTAAAATGAGACGTGGTCATCTAGACATGTAGCTCCTTCACTGACAACTGAGCTTGCCAAGCCCAGGCTGGGTCATGCCAAGCAGAAGTTCAGAGGGGACTCATAGACTGGATGTGAAGTTGGAACAGGTGACCACTGAGATCCTGTGTTTCCAAGATGATATCCAATGGGATAAGACCGAAGACAGTTAAAAGAGCACGCTGATTGAATGAAGACCTGGGGTATTTGGCTAAGAAGTAGAATTTTGATACTCAGAGCAATAGCTGGGTATGATGGAGGAGACCAAGAATATGGGGAAAATTATTCCCGCAGTATTGAATGGTCATTGTTAACAAAGACACAGATGGGAGAAAGTTGCATTTTTTTTTAACTTGGCACAATGAGAGAGAAAAACATGGAAGGCGAAGAGAAAGAGAGAGGGAGAGAGAGAATGAATGAATGAGAATATGTACATGTTACCTCCTACATGCCTTCCCTTGTATAAGCATTTTGGGGGTTAAGAAATGGAAAACCAAGTTCTGCTTACATATATAATTTCAGAATGAGAAGTCAGCATTTTATCTCCTGGGACAAAAAAAAAAAACACACAAAAAAACCTCCCTTAAATTCACTGAAATTAATTCATTTTTCTCCAAAGGAAAAGCTGATGAAAAGCAAGGGTCATGAAAACTGATAGTTTTCCCAATCAATGTTCATCATATTGCTTGGTTTCCTGTGCAGTGAAGAGCCTCAGTAGATACTCTAATGTCTGCCAGAATGACAGGGGACTCAAATTTTATGCCCTTTAAGCTAGTTTTCATTGTGTTTTGTTTTATGTTTTTTTTGTTTGTTTGTTTTTGGGAAATGAGGAGCATTATCCTTCCTAAAGAAAAACAGATCTCCCTGTGATACAATTTAATATTTCAACATTTTTTAGGTGCATTCTCCTTACCTTACATTTGTTTGTAGGTGGGACATTTTGAAGAGGAGAATAATATGTTAAATATTCTGATTTTAAGCAATTAAGTTTAAATTGACCTGTTTAGCCACCAAGTTTCAGGATGAAAACAGTTCACTTGTAGCCAAAGAGATTAGTTGCAGAATGTTCTGGAGCTATTTTATAGATCCTCAAAGGGAGCGATGTGCAGGCGAAGGTTCTCAGCCCCAGATTTTAATCAAGATAAGCAAAAGTGAAGGGTGCAGACGTTGACTTGGGTGGTGAACGCACAATAAATACAATACAATACACAGATGGTGCATGGTAGAATTGTACACCTGAAGCCTATGTAATTTCATTAACCAGTAGTCACTCCAATAAATCCAATTTAAAAAGAAGAATGCAGAAAGCTAACCTGATATAATCATTTAAGTTCCCATTTAAATTGCAGGAGTCTTTCTGGGCATTTACTAAAAATGCTTAAGTATAGGAATTTACTTGTAATGATTCTGGTGTTGTCAGAATTATGGGGAGTAATGGTGACTGGATTTGGCCATTCTAATAGATGTATAGTGGTATCTCATTGTTGTTCCTCTGTGTAGCTTTTTCTTTTTAAAATTGAAAAGTGACAATATTGCAGAAAAATAGAAGAAAAAAAAAAAGCAAAACCTCTAGTCCTAGGTAATTCCTCATTCTTTGAGTTAGTGGTCTGATGTATATCTTTCTAAGTATTTTTCTATTTATGTATAAAAAAGAAATATCTTTGGATAAGTTTATGAAATAAAAACAGATTAATTTAAACATTCTTGACATTAGTAATTTGAAATGTAAGAAAACACTTGGCAGTCCAGATAAATTTTTAAAGTCAAAGGTATAATTGTAGTACCATTGATGTCGAATGGTAACAGATACATAATTTTGCATCTAGCCTTTTTTACCCACTGACAGGACACTTTGAGTCAATGTAAATCAACACTTGCTTTACTGAGCTCCGAGGCTCTTGCTTCAAGGTTGCTTAATTATTTTTAGAATTGAGGAAACACAAGTGAACTGGGCTGTCCATAGGGAGGGAAGGCAGGAAGCAGAACCACCATTAGTTACCTGATCGTCATCAATTTACCAAGCGAGGGGCAGGCAGTTTTCAGGAAAGCATATGGAATATGGCTCTTGCTGGAGCTACGTGCCACTTGAAGGATACACGTGGGTAACCCACCGGGATGATTCATGGCCAGTTCAGCTGTGAACTTCTCTTTTAATTAGGTAGGAAGCACCTGTGTGTTCTTACTTCATCATTTTTTTCCTTCCCAATCCAGTTTCTTCAGGGATTAAAAAATAAAAAAGACCCAACAAGTTGGAATTTAAATTTTCTGTAGGGGAGAGCGTTCAGTATCTTAAAAAGGGTGAGTATCCAGATGATCTGCTGGAAGATGAGGTGAGAATTAACAGGTGGGAATTATGGAGGGCAAACATCTGTACACATTGCGAGGTGTTTGGCAGGGAGCTATGTCTTAGCATCCTGTGTGTTTGTATTTCCACCTTTAAAAAAATACGTTTTTATTGATTTCAGAGAGAGGAAGGAAGAGGGAGGGAGAGATACAAACATCAATGTTGAGAGAGAATAATCAATTGGCTGCCTCCTGCACGCCCCCTGCTGGAAGCCCGCAACCCAGGCATGTGCCCTGACTGGGAATTGAACCTGACCTCCTGGTTTATGGGTCGATGCTCAACCATTGAGCAATACCAGCCAGGCTGGAATTCCACTTTTGATTTGAGTATTTATTTTACAGAATTAACGCTAAATGTTTGTAAGCTGTTTTTCAAATTTGAATGGTACCAGTGGTTTTTTTTTTTAAAATATTTATTTTGGTTCGATGCTGCTTTTCAAATTTGAATGGTACCAGTGGTATTTTTTTTAAAAAAAATTATTTATTTTTATCTCCTTTGGGCTTTGAGCATGTCCCTGAGATGACACCAGCATCTTTTCATGACTTGTGGAAAGTGGCTCGGATTAGGAGCTCTTCCCAAGGGAGTTATCAGCATCATTTACCTAATAGTTTGCCTGTGAAATTCTCTCTGCCCTCACCTGAATTGTTTTAAATATCGCTTTTAATAGTAACTGGGATACTCCTTGTGAAAACAACGACTAACTGCTATTTAATGGCGTGCCTTCTATACGCTGAATGTGACAAATGCATTCCTTCACTACTTCCCAGAGGGCCTGGCTGTTGTTATCATTTTCGTTTTTAAATGGAGAAATGGAGGCTCAGAGAGGTGCCACACCTGGCCCAGCGTCATTGGGCAGCACTCAGCTTAGTTATGCAGCGTTGAGAGCCTACGATGTTTGTGCATACCCCTTGCAAAGGTTCACCCACTATAAGCAAATTTACCTTACACATCTGGGCTCACTCTCTCTTTACAGCTGGTGGTTTGTAAATTTAATGTGCTCATCAGGCATTGGTAGAAAAGTAGGTTCAAATCCTCTTAAAGAAGGTGGCTCTCCCAGAGTCTCAAACTAGCATCCTGTGGGCAGAATTTGGACTGCACCTGTCTGGTTTTGTTGTGGCGGTGGGGTGGGGAGGGAAGCACTGTGTTTTAATTGAATTGAGCATGAATGCCTCAAGGCTTGGCTTGTACTCTCAAGCTCCCCTTTAGTCCCCATAAGTCCCCATTTTCTTAGGCCCTACCTGCTTCACTTACTAAGTTTATCTGCATGGCCCCTGAATTTGTGGTGGCAGAAACCATTACACCAGGAAGTATGCCAGCGAGGAGACCTGTTCATTTGTTGGTTCAGATTAACATTAACACATCAGTTTTTTGCCCTGAAGTAAACATTGCTGGTATAGCCTTACTCATTAGAGAACAATGGGTTGACTCTATTACCAATTCACTTTTAACATTTTCCACAGAGGCCCTTTGTTGGGAGAATTTCCTGCCTTCTTTGTCTGTCTGCAGACCTGTGGATAGTCCTATGGTGCATGCCCTGAAGGCTGATGTTTGGTTCAGTCTAATAATATGCCCTGAGGTGACGTTTATCATCAGGCTGAATCTATTGAAGGAAAAAATGAAAGCAAGTTAGCTGTTTGTTCATAAGCATTAGTAGAAAAAGGAGGGTCTATGATTCCTTTTTCTTTTCCTTTCTCCTCTCTTCCTTGCTGATTGACTGTCCAGCTTAGATAAACTGCATTCTGGCCCCATGTGAAAGTCTTATGAATTGTCGAGATTACTCAAGGGCTTGAGAACTCTGAGTAGAAGTAGAGAACCTGCGATCTGGGTCAGTGGTAGAACTCCCCACGCCACTGTGGACATTGCTTCTCTAAATGCGGTATGTTCTGAAGGAATTTCTCTTCCATGTATTTTCATCTTTAAGTATCTCCTGCCACATTTTTGGTATGTTTCCCATGGAATAGGATGCTATATCAAGTAAGTTTGGGAAGTACTTCTTATTCCAACACCTATTTAGGGATTTCTGTATAACAGTGACATATTTACTGAGCAGTAACATATTTAAGGGGCATACTTTGTATTTCCTAGCACTGTGTTACTCAACTTACTAGAACCGAGACCCCCCTCTAGAATCTGTACTGTCTGTGCACCACCTCCCAGCTTCCAAAACAGCCTGCACCGACGAGCTTTCTCCCGCACACACTCTGAGATCGCCTCTCGGTAGAAATTGCCCCAAGCATGAAACCATGTCTTGATATTTTGGCGGTGGGCATAATTCCAGTTTCATTTCAATGGAGTTAATTTGTGAAATGCAAGTTTGTCAAATATGAACAACTTTAAAAAAAATTTGCAGCTAAGAAAGTAAAGGTTTATTTTTAAGGAAATTGTGTCATGCCTGGAGTCACAGGTGAGCCCCTGCTCAAAACCTGGCTCCCCGATGGCTTCCAGGGGCTGGGTTGTGTAGGGGAAAAACCATTAATCATGGCGGCTAAAGGAGTTGAGGTCGTGGGCTCTACTGATTGGTTAGGCTGAGGTAGGAAGGGGTTGATCCCCTTGTCAGTCCTGATGTCAGCCCGGGTTCTGCTCCACTCTCATGGTACGTGAGTTCAGTGAATTAGGTTTTTCAGCTGCAGGTGCCCATTCCCCAAACTAACTCAATTTGGTGTGTGACTTGAAAATACATTTATGTTACCTAATTTTTAAAAAGCCCAAAGTCAGAATTTCTTATTTTTTGACACTTGTTTATTAGACAAAACAGGGAGCTTAACTAAAACCAGATGCTAGTTATTTTTAAGCATATCCAAATACACTTATAGGTAGTTTTTTTCAATCCTCACAGGAGGATATGTTTTTATTGATTTTAAAGATAGAGATAGATATAGATAGAGGAGAGAGAGAGAGAGAGACAGAGAGAGAGACAGACAGACAGACATCGGTGTGAGAGAGAAACATCAATCGGTTGCCTCCTATACTTGGGGATTGAACCTGTATCCTAGGTATATTCCCTGACTGGGAATCGAACCTGCAACCTTTTGGCATATGGGATGACTCTCCAACTGACTGAGCCACCAGCATGAGTGCAGGTGGCTTTTGGTCCCTGCTTGCTGGGCTCTTCCCGTCCTGGGCCTGCTGCTGTCTGTCTGGCTCTGCCTTGGCCTTGTCAGGGCAGCTTATAACCCAGCCCCCACGTCTGGGAACATGGTGTGCATAATTTAGGCAGCAGGACTTTTTTTTTTTTTTTTTTTAAGAGGACTGGGTTTATTTTTGCTTTTGTTTAGCTGAAGTAATGGACTGTTCCATTTAACTCTAAATAGTTTTTAGGCACCATTCATGGGAATTCAAATAGGCAGTTTTATAACCAGACCCAAGAGAAGATATGAGCTTGGTTATTAGTAGCCAGTTAACAAAATAAAAATTCCCAAGATACAATTACTTTCAGCTCCCCACCCCCTATTAAGTATTATCATCATAGTGGTTGGGAGTTTAAATCCTGGTTTGTTCATTTAGTAGCTGTGTATACATGCCATTGGGTAACTAATGTTATTTCAGCCTTGGTGTGCTCATCTGTGAAATGGGACAACTCTACCTATCTTGTGTGCCATTTAGCACAGAGTCTTACATATGGTAAGTACTTAGTACATATTTTTTTATCACCTTCCAGGTGGCAATTTCAGTGCTGGAAAGTCACAAGTCAGTGGGCTATAAAACAAAATTATGCTTTTGTATTTTATTTGAAAAAGCAAGGTAAATGAAAGTAAGAGTTCATGATCGGACTTAGAAAAGTTTGAGGAGAGAGGGTCTTGGTGTTGGAGTAATAGCTGTGAGGAGCTTGAAAATGATCAGGGACTGGCATTTTGTACCAACGTACAAGAATGGCCTTGGCAAGCATGTAGTTTCGATACTTTGGTTGCAAGCAGCAGAAAATCTACCCTGACTCTACTTTAAGCAAAAAAAAAAAAAAAAAAAAAAAAGTGTTAAAAACAAATAATAGGACATTGGAGTAGCTTACAGAACCTGAAGGACACCTGAAAAATGGGAACCGAAAGATAGAGACTGGGCAGCTCCAGGCTCCTAGATGGAGGGAACTGATGAGCTGTCAAGCGCCCCCTGGAGGATGAATCGACCCCAGCCATTTTCAGCTTGAGATCCAAAATCCATGAACAGATGCCCAATTGCCCAGCCTGAGTAAAATGTCCGTGTAGAGCAGCTAGGCTGCGGACCCACTGAACCACAGCTAGTGGAGAAAGCGTATATATCCTTTCAACAGAACTGACTTTCTCCTGCAGGAGAAGGGAAGTGGATGTTGGGTAGCAGAGTCCACCATGTCTGAGACCTTAGAGTAGAAGTTCATCCATGAGGTTGGGGAGATGATGCACAGATGTTTCACTTGATTGAGACCTTTGTGTCGAGGGGGTTAGGAAGGCAGTTTGGGCTTATGCCCTGGGGGTAACGGGAAGTCATTGTAGGATTTTGGTGGGTGGAGTTGAGGGTCATTTTCTGTTGTTATAGCAAGGTATTTTAAATACTTCTTTAATAAGCAGTACTCTTTTCTTAGATAATTTTATCATTTTTCCTAGCTACCTGAATATCTGTATGTCCCCCATTATATTAGTTGCTGGTGACTTACCTATTCATTGTTTCTCATGGTTCCTTTTTAATGATGTTTGTTTTTACTCTGGAATGTACAATTGACAGATTTGTATATTGTCAGCACAGTAATTATTGTCATATTTTACAGATTTGTTTTGAAATAACTGGTATGTTCTCTTCATAGGGATAAAAATCTCCTTCCAGCTTTGACATTCCAGTTCTGTCTCTTAACAAAGGTACTCCTTAAGTTTTTAGAGTGGTAGCCAAAACTGTTTTGAAGTGTTCATTGTTTCATATTGTTATTCAGTATAACTCTCTCCACACGCAGACCTGTGGCTAGGAGCTTGCATCGTGCAGGTGTTATCTGGTTTGCTTATCTTGTTTGGAATCCCCGGGCCTCTGAAATAGAGCTGACAGAGCTACTCTGAGGAGAGTGGGCTGTAGGACATAATTTCAACACTAGCACTTCATTGCAAGGAGAGGTTTTGTACATGTGAATGCAGTTTGAGGTGGTCTCACGGGGAGGGTGGGCACGGTGAGCAGAAAACATCCCACGGTCAGAATTCACACACTCTCCTTGGAGACAGTCGCACTTGAACGTGATTTCCCATGGTGCATGGGGTTGGCATGGTAGAGGGCCATCTCTAGAAAATGAGGAAATGGGTCATTTTGTCATAGCTGGAAGTTGCCCTCTATATTTTAAAATCATAAAGTAACCACTTTTATTGAAACATTGACCTGCATCAGCACAACATGCTGGGGAGGAGCAGACTTGCGCTTCAGCCCGTGTTACAGACGGGAGGGGCCTCTGAGTGGTCACTGGGGATGACCACGTGGATGTAGTGACACGGCACCCTGGGAAGTGACCCGAGGAGCCTGCTGGGAAGACTGATCCCGGGTTTCTGAAGGAGAACTTGGCCAGGGAGTCCTAATATTATATTTTAATGTTGGAGACATAGTGACCAGTTTTTTCGTGCCTGATTTTTGTAACCCAACCTACTTCACAGAGCGGGCTGCACTGGAGATAATCTGTAGCCACAACTCAGAAGTTGTTCTTTTTAGAAACATCGAGGTTTGCCGGGGACAGTAGTGGGGGAACGGGTAAAACAGCAGGAAGGAGAGGTTGGTGTTCGCTGCTTGGAGGACGCGGTCTGTGTGTACTGCCTCCGAGTGCTTCTCTGTGCGGGCCAGCAGAACAGTCAACGCTTGGTCTCTTTTGTTAGGTTAAATGTATTTCCTTCAGGGCGTGTTTGTTTATGATATGTGTGGCATCTGGCTTATTTATTGTGTTAACTTTGATTCTGTCTCTCTTTTACATTGTGCTCACGTGGAGTTTGTATGTCTAGTGAATAAGAGTCCCCGGTGGTGGGACACACTAGAGAGTAAAACAGGGGGTGACAAGGTGAGGGTAACATGTGACAATATAGGTACAACCCAGGCTCCAGGCACCCGGGCACTGGGGAAAGCTTGAGTGCAGGGCAAATGACACGTGTCAAGGCCTTGAGGCAGGGGCACATCTGAAAAAAGCCGCTGCGTGTTTGAGGAAAGTAATAGGGGTGGAGAAGGAATAGCTGGGGACAGACTCGAAGGACAGTGAAGTGAAGTTACCCATAAGGATGAGGGGTGGTGCTGAGTGAGCATTCAGGGCTGGGCCACACGAACCACCAGGTCTGCTGAGGACTTCAACCTGAACAATGTAAGCCTTTTGGTTGGCCATTTCCAGAGAGCAGAGTAGTCTCGATTTTAAAACAATATTTGCTGTCTGTATGTTTTTCAATCCTCACCTGAGCACATGCTTAGAGAGAGGAGGGAAGAGAGAGAAACCTTGATGGGAGAGAGACGCATCTATTGGTTACCAACTGGGGATCAAACCTACAACCCAACCCAGGTGTGTGCCCTGACCCGGAACCGAACTGCCAACCTTTTGGTATGCAGGGCAGCACTCAACCAGCTGAGCCACTCTGTCCGGCTGGGTTGCTTTTGCTTTTAATATGTCCTCTTTACTTTAACATTTGCTTATGTTTCATTAGCCAAAGCTTGACTGTCCGAGCTGCTACATGGTCTAGGAAGGAAGTGGAACCTTCAAAGGATTTGGCACCTGAGACCTGAGTGGAGTCTTACTCATGTCATGACAATCTGTAGGACTTTTGACAAGTAATTTTACCTCCACGCCTCAGTCTGTAAACAGATAGTGATAGCCATCCACCCACTCTGGTTATCTGAAGGAGCAACAGGAATTATACACACACACACACACACACACACACACACACACACACTCTGAGTGGCCAGATTATTATGATCTCTGAACGCATAATAATCTGGCCACTCAGTGTATATCCTATATAATAAAAGGCTAATATACAAATTGTCCCCTCGACCAGGAGTTCGACCAGCAGGCAGGCCAGCCAACCGTCCATGTCCCTAGCCAGGCTGGCCAGACTACACCCATGCACGAATTCATGCACCGGGCCTCTAACACACACACACACACACACACACACACACACACACACACACACTTAGTGGCCAGATTATTATGCATTCAGAGATCATAATAATTTGGCCACTCAGTGTATATAATGTTTATTATTTATAATATTACTTCTCATGTCATATTGGAAACCAAAGGGAGCTAAATAGTAGTATTCTTAGCAATTTGAAAAATCAGATTAAGGGCTGTCCTTAGAATTAATGTTATTTGCAATTGAGCGGCTTTTTTTTTTGTTTGTTTTTAATCCCTAACCTTCACCAAGTGGAGATTGTCCCAGTGGTTTGGTTTTGAAAGCAAGCAGCAGGGCTCAGCCCACTGACTTTGTGGGTCGGTGCTAGAGACAGCAGGGCATCTCATTTTTCTCACCGTGGTTCAAGCGTGGAAATTCATGATCAAGTTCTCCTTTTCCAAACTTCCGAGGAAGTCCAGGGCCTTTGCTTAGATCACTTTTAAGCTTCTCTTTGGTTTTGGTCTTTCCCTTGAGAGCTCAGTGAAAGCATTGACTCCTGTGGAGCCTGGGGAGGCAGGACGGGCCGAGCCTGGGGAAGGATCCCTCTGCCCACCATGTCTCCCCCCGGCTGTGCAGAGCTCCGCGCCCCCACCAGCTGGTCTCGCTGTCCTTCGGACGGGCTGACCGTTTCCTTGCTCCCACGTCTAATCTAATGCCTCGTTAAGCCCACCCGTGGCACTTCCTTCACGAGCCCTCTGACCCACCTTGACCACTCCCATCCTGAACTCATTTTAGGCTCTGCGTCTCCCCTTCCTACTCAGTCCTACATCAAGTAGTATTTCCTCCGCATTGTTAGAGCTATCATTTTAAACATGTCTTCAGGTTCAGAGTGTATTTTCAGGGAGAATAATGACACACCTGTGCACTGTCAGGTAATGCCAGACACATGGTCCAGTACAGTGACCTTAACAAAACCAAGCGAACACAAATAAGGGTATGTCTTTAACAGGGAAATACTTTAATCGTGCAGAAACCATTCCAGAAATCCGTCACTTCAGCATTCTAAGAACGCTCCGAGCTCTCCCTGGCACCCAGAGGCAGCAGGAGTTGGTAGGCTACCTCTAGAGCGTTTCCCTGAACCCTCTGGGCAGTGCTACTCTGAGCATGCTCTGTAGATCCCTGCACACTGTTCTTGTTACCCATGCACAATGCTGTCAACACAAAAGAACTTGATCATGTATTTCCATGCTTGAACCACGGTGAGAAAAATGAGATGCCCTGCTGTCTCTAGCACCGACCCACAAAGAAATTGAGTGTAAGCGTTTAGAAATTTAATAATAATTTTACGGAGCAATTGTGCATCTGTTGACTTTAATAATAAAAATAATTAGGAGCTTGTGTTCCTCTTCTAGTAATTAGTTTTTGTTGTATTTTTATACTTTCTGGAAACGAGAAACAACTGGTCCTTCCCACAAATAGTCTGAGAAGCAGTGTTGTGAAACGGTGGTTTTCAACCCTGGCTGCCCCTGGGCTCACCTGGGGGAGCTTGTAAGGAACTTCCCTGGCCAGGGCCACACACACGTCATAAATCAGATCCTGGGGATGTGTAACCCAGGCATCAGTATTTTTTTTTTTCTTTTAGAATACTTTTTAAAGCTCCCCTCTTACAGTACTGTGGGGTCAAGGTTGAGGTTCTCTGAATAGTGTGCCTGCCATACTGCTCGGGTGTTGTGAATTCTTCTTGCTTTCTAGAACAGATGGAAAGTTTTCAGCTCTGTCTCAGAATGCTGTCAGAGAGGAGCTGGGCAGCCCTGGAGATGGTTAGCACCTTCCCTGCCTGTTCTCCCGTGTTGTGTGCCACGTGCTTCCTGTCCACAGGAGCCAGCTCATGGCTCTCCCCTCCTGGGGTTCCCGGTGTTTGGGGAGAGGGAGATGGGCTGTAAACTCACTCGCTGTGCACCAAGTGGGCGGGGCCTATGTGAGGCAGGTGGGCTAAGACCTGGAGAATGGGAAATAGGTGGAGATGGAATAAGAGAAAAAGGACATCCTGGGCTGGGGGATGGTGGGAACACATCCGAGACATGGGCGGAGCTTGGAATGTTGTCCCAGGTGGTGGGCCCAGGAGAGTGGTGGGAACGATTGGGAAGAGCAGCAGAGGACAGGCTCCAGGGCCTCGGAGGCCATGGTAAGGGGTTGGATTTGTCCAAAGGGCAGTGGCCACGCCTTGGAGGATGTTGAGCAGGCAGTGAGCTTCCTGTCACCAGCGTGACATCTCAGAGGCTGATAACCCTTTGCAGGCATGGTAGGTGAGAAGGGCCTTGACATTGGTGGTTTTGCTGCCCCTTCTAATCCTGAGAACCATTTCCGGCCAAGCAGCTGAATGGGAGGTAAGGCAGTGGCCAGTGCAGGCCACGCCGGTCTCCCCAGCTCCGGGGCTGCATGTCTTGTGGAGCTCACAGCCGCCAGCCTGCCGGTGTTCGGCGCTGTCGGGGATTAGTTGGAAAGGCGAGAGCGGAACCCAACAGGTATTGCACAATCTAGATGCCTTCCCAAAGACGGCGCTCCTTTCTAATTTGCTAGATACACGTGGTTTCACGGAATTTCAAATGATTTTCTGTGCCTGATTTTAGGCAAATTAAAAACTAGGCCATTTGTAAAAGGCACTTAGGAACTTTGATTAAGGCAAACCTACTGGCAAGAGATAAAAACAAAAACCTTTCAGAAGTACCTGATCTCCAGGGAAGGCGTGTGTGTGTGTGTGTGTGTGTGTGTGTGTGTGTACACTGTCCTGGGTTGTATTACACTTGATAATGACCTTTCATGACTACTTCTGGTGCTGGGAATTTAATTCTTACTCCGCCCTATGAGGTAGGCACTGCTATGGTCCCTATTTTGTAGATGAGGAAACTGCACCCTAGAGAGGAGAAGTGGCTTGCCCAAGGTCACACCCAGCTAGGAAATGCGTCGTCAGGGAAGAAGCGCAGGTTCCACAGCCTGAACTCTCCATCCACTGCCCTGCACTGTCTTTAGACTTCAAGCAAAGAGCCCGTGGCTGAACGTGGACAGACTCCAGGGGCCTTTTTACCCGATGGGCCCTGTGGCCTTGTTGGACCCTTTGTGACCCTGAAGACCCCGTTGGCTCCCTTCCTTTGGTCTCTAATTTCTGATTCTCTTACAGCTCCTCAGAGCAACTTTAGTTTTCACTCATGTTCCCTTAGCGTGTGTTAGAAGGTGCACACTGCTGGCCTGGTCTGTTCCTCACCTAGAGCTGAGGGTGGGTCTCCCAGGTGGGGAGCAGGCTCAGCTGGCTCCCTCAGGGGCCAGGAGCACCCGGCAGCCCCGCCCCTTCGCAGAGCTGCCGGAGGAGCCGGCCGCCTCTCCCAAATTGCGATGGGGGCGGGAGCCGCAGGCAGGTACAGGTAAGAGCTCCGGAGCTCCGGCTCCCTGTTTGTTCACAGTGAAATCCAGCCTTTCTCCTACAGCCCCTCAGGGCCTGGTGCTTCCTGCAGGAATGAGACCCCACAGGGTGCAGCTTACAATCCAGGGGCCTGGGCGGCTCCTGGCGCCTGAAGTCAGGGTCCGGACTGCTGTCTGCCTTCAGTGCTTGGCATCTCACTGTGAAGGAGCCATCTTGGCTCTTCCTGTTCTTATTCCTTTGAAGCTGGGCTTCCATTTAGAGGGTGGCAGTGTGTGGCTCCTTCCTTGTTGGCACCGGAGGTGGAGCTCAGAGGGGAGAGCTCTCCTTCCGCTCTGCGCGCGCCGCCCTCACTCCTGTGTGTGCGATGCCGCCGTCCAGCCTGTGCGGTTGTTCGGTAACAGAAGCAGGTGGAGGTACTCATTCTCTCCTCTTGCTGCATTAGAAGTCCTCATTCATTCGTACCATCCTCACAGAGGTTGATTGTGGTGTTCCTTTGTGGTTAGTGTCCTGGTGAAAACTTACGGAGACGTGCGTTGTCCTTTTGGGGAGAGCCGTCTTGAGCTCTTTGTGGGTGGGGGGTGGTGTTTTAATAAGATGACTTTTTAACCCAGTGGGTGCCTCCAGGAGAGTGATGACGGTTGGAGCTCCGCGGGGAGCGGTGTTGGGGCGTTTTCAGGCATTTGGATGGATGAATGCAGATTCAGGGAGGTCGCGGAGGAAATGAGAACAGTCGAATTAGTCTCTACTAACTGTGCCAGTTTCCCAGAAACTGAGGATTGGACCCGAGCCCTGGTGTAGCTTGAGCAGCAGTTATTTGTGTACGTAGATAAACGATTTTCCCCATTCTGAAGCTGAGCAGAAATATTTTTCAAGAGGAAGAAAACCTCCCGATTGCAGTTCTTTATTTTCCCTGGTGGTAGCAAGCGGCGAGAGAGAGAATGTTTTTCATTGAAATCACAGAACTTCATCTCAGCCAACTTTCAATTGCTTCCCTGTGCAGCCTTTGCCAGAGTTTCAAACAAGACTGTGCAAGAAAGGAAAGGAATGTGGTGTTCACAGATACGGAAGCACTGAGAACAACTGGTGCTCTCGCCGGTTAGTCAGCCGCTCTCTCCCCATCCCACAGGGGAAGCAGGACTGGCCCTCAGCACGTTCTCTGATCTCCACATCTCCCTCGGGCCCTGCATGCTGGGTTCCTCATCTGGTCAGGGCCAGCCTGCGTTATCTGTCCTTTCTCTTCCTCTGGCCTCATCCTTTTTCTTTCTTTCTTTTTTTTAATTCTCTTGTCTGTTGATTATTTTTATTAGAATCCTTTGTGTAGGACCCTGAGTTGCAAGTTGTGTGATGCTCTTGAACCCAAATAGGAAGAGGGTGCCTATTTGATGGATAAAAGGTACCCAAGGAATACCCCAGCTAAGGGCTGTAGTCAAGCCTTAGGAACAGCCTGGGACCTGGGACGTTAGCCGTACAAGGTTTTCTGTAGGTATCTGTCTTTCCCCCCTGAATTAGCCCTTGCTTCATTCTTCTATTCTTCTCTTAAAATAGAGTAATCTACCTACCATAACAGCGCATGGCTGCCCACGGCTCCGAGCATACATTCCTCTCATGGTCTCAGCTACACTGAAGCGGGAATCTCTGGTCTTCGTTGTAAATTCCAGGGGAGTGACTCTGATTGGTTCCTAAGGGCCCGGATCAATAAACTGGCCAATACAGTGGAGCTCCATGCAAAAACGGTGGCAAGGGTGTGTGTGTTGTAACCAGGAAATAGGAGTGCGACAATAGCTGGAAAAGTGGGGGATCGTGCTGTTTGCCCGGCAGCGTGGGGCGCTCCACAGTTGGGTTTTATACTTGTTTGTTGGACCTCTTATTAAGTTCCTTCCCGTCCCAACTCCAACTTCAGTAGAACCTAGCCAGATACTAGTGAATGTTTATGTGCATGGTATTGCACAGTCAGATATGGCAAATTAATTGTGTCCAGTATACTAAGTGAGCATTTATTGAGTGCCTACTGTATGCTAGGCCCTGTGTCACATCTAATACTAGACATCCAATACATGCTGCATTTTATTCTCATCCGCCCCTTTATAACCTCTTCCCAATTATAACCCTGTGTTTCCTGTCTACCTCTCACCCATCATGCTCATGTAGTGAGTGAGGAGTCAGTTTGCAGGTTGGCTATTGATGTTTGATTTATACCTTTCATGTCCTGGGTGGTGAGTGTGATTTTTAAATAGTTAATGAATTCAAAGAGGCCTGATTAGATATGTAAGGAACTGCATGTGTCCCTGCAGTAACATCCAAGGTCTGATGACTGAATACATATTGCCCATCACTTGCCCCAAAGACACGCAAAGAAGCATGTTTTCCCAGTAGGATAGAAAGCTCTTAATATTTTGGCCCAGGTCATTATAATCATGGTACACATGATAATGGGAAAGCTGCTCTGAAATTCTTTTGGAACTTTATTTAATTATTCTCTTTGATCTAAGCATACAAGTGATTAACGGCAAGCGATGTGAAAAACCTGCCTTTCCCTTTTTTCTTTGAAAGCAAGATGCGGATTTCTCTGGACTCAAGACCGGTTCAGGACTCTCACTTTGGATTTGACCATGACATATGGTATCTGGGAAACTCACGCATCAGGGAGAGTTTGATTTCATTTGCATTTCTTAATCCAGTCTTAACTTTAATCCGCCTTTGCAGGTCTAATTAAAAATGTAAACAAGTTGGCTGAAGTTTACTATAAGTTGTATTAAAAATCTCTGTGGGTCATTGGTGTGTAAGGAGAATTAACACTGATGCCAAGGTCCTTGCTATAAATTAATTTTTCTTCCTAAAAAACAAAGATGGCTTGTAATGTCTCCTTCTCTTCCCAGCCCTCTTCCTTTTATTCCTCTGGTGCTGTGGTCTGTGAGGGGCTTAACCGGTCACGTCGGGTGTGGTGGTGGGTGACATTCCCATGACTCGTCAGCACCCCTGGAAGGATGGCATTTTTCCTGAGGTTGACATTCCTCCTCGGCCTTCCTGGGATCTGCTTTGTTCAGATGAAGCATCAGAAAGGAACACATTTTTAGTAAGAATTATTGAGAGAAATGGACCTAATAATTGGGCACTCCCTGCCGCCGAGGGCTGCTCGCCTGGAGCTGAGTCTTCTCAGTGGGGCTTCACGGTGTGAATGCATTTTCTGTGTCTGAAGGATGCCTGTTGACAATGTGTGGCTTTGCCATTGGCTGCTGCTGTCTTTATTTGTTGGTCCAGGTCTGTATATTTTGAGGGACTATGTAATAAGCGCTTCGAAATAGCAGTAGGAAGGAGGCATCCACGTACTCCTGTTTTCTGTACTCACCAACAGTTTGAATTTCAGGTTATCTTTTTTATTTTTTGTTGTATGTGTATATACATGCGAACATGTGTATTTAATTTTTACAAGTAAATGCCTAAATTATATGATGCCACACCTCTTCTGTATTACGGCTTTTCCTTAGGTGTGGTAAAATAAGACTATCATCACCTTTTCTCCCCATATCCTTTTTTATGAAGTTTTCAATGGACTGTTATTTGGGATGAGTAGGGTATGATTTTGTATGGCATGGTCAATCCATCCATTTGGATTTCTGGGTGAAAACATGTGGCAAAATAGATATGTTTAAGGAGTCCTTTTGAACGGGGATTATAGAATCATTGAACTGACTGCATGTCAAACTCCCTGGCTCCTGGTCAGTCTTATCTGAGCATTCATCCCAAGAGTTCTACACAGAGAAAGAGCTACTGATGACTTCATATGGAATTACATATTTGGATTTGGGCTTCTCCGAAAACAGTAAGCCTTGACAAGTGCTCCATGTGATAGCATGTTGGTGAAATGATTAAATGCTTTTTATAAATTTTCTAATGCAAAAGAGTAGTAAGTACATTTTAATACATAAATATTAGAAAGAACTGATAAAATCACATATAATTGCACCAATCAGATATAACCAGTGTTACCCTTTTGGGATATGCTCTTCTAGATGTATTATGTGCGTGTGTGTGAAATTACAATCTATGTCAAAGTGTGTACATGTTGCTCCTTGAATTTCCATTCCCTAATAAATCATGAACATGTGCCTCTTCAAAAAGAAGCCCGCTGCCATTTTTAAGAGTTGCTTAGTGTGCCATTGTATGCACATATTCAATTAACTATTTTCTTAACGTTGGGTACCTCAGTTGTTTCAGTTTTTCACATTTTTCACAACTCTGTGGTGAACATCCTTATAGCTAACTCTTTGCCCGAACACATTAATAATTTTCCTGGAAGAGCTTCCCAGACGCAGAGTTGCTGAGTCCAGGATTTGGATGACTCTAAGGCTTTTTCTTTGAATCACATGTAACCAAATTCTCCTGTCGGTAACCTTCCCGTCGGCACTGGGCATGGTTGTGCTCTTGCTGTTGTGACTACTGTTGTTGTTGTCATTGTTTAATTCCCTGGTGCTTTCACTTTTGTGATGGGAGCCTCAGTTTTCTTCCATGCCCACGTCTGTTCCTCATGTCTGAATCTGAGGGCTATTGTTGCCTTTTGGCCAGTGCCTGGAGGGAGAAAAATGCCACAGCGGGTAGAGATGCGGTCTGTGTGCAGCTTCCTACTCAGCCAGGCCGCTGGGTGACTGACCTGATCCTCCGTGAGCCTCCTGTCCCAGTGGTTGCAGGCGGGGAGGCTGCGGTCCTCTCCACGCCGGAGGGGTCCTGAGCGAGTGTTTCCATCGCCAAACAACCTGAGCATCTATCTCTGGGTTTCTGGGCAGCTGGGGAAAGCTGACTAATTAACTGTTCCCAGGGAGATAGCCAGTGTTATGTAGTAATATTCTTTTGGGCTTAATGCCAACTATAGTTTGATTACTGAAGAGCCCTTTCAGAGGATGAACGTGTTCAGTGCTTTGATGGCATAGATGGGCATTATTTTTCAATGCTAATATGAAGGGCGATTTGGCAGAATTTTGGAAGAGGCTTCACCATCTAGGTGACTTTGTTTTGATTTTAGTCATTAACTGTGCACTTGGCACTTCAGACTGTAATTAATTTAGGTTAAGTTGTTCATAAAGAAAACTGCAGGATAGGTGATTGTTAGTCATATATCAAGATTGTTAGTAGGGACTTGAGTTTGGAAAGAAAGAAGTCTGATTACTGTTTGAAGACAAAGCTAGTATCTACTGTGCCTTGCCTTCTGGAATGAATGGTAGTGATTTCGAGAATTCTGGTCTCTGACTCTGAGGTGACAGTTTGCTTCTGAACCCTCAAGATGTCACTTGATCTAACCCAGACCAGCAAGTGCTGTGTGTAGTTCACATGTTGTGTTCTTTAATATGTTGGCCAAGCAAGGCATTGGTGGAGAGAAAAGGGATGGGAAAGAGGCTCTGGGGTTTTAAAGACGTCCTTCTGCCTCTTGGACTTGCTGGGATCCCATGGAGGGAGCCAGTTGTGAGACACATTTGCTGTGGAGGCACAGTCACAGCTACCCTGGCTGTACTCAACCCGGTGGTGAAATAAAGCACCGATGGACTTAAGTCAAATCATGCAAGAGCTTGTTCACATTGCTGAGTTCGCCAGGCACAGCACAGCTATCAGGAAAAGAGACGTCTTGATTTGTTATAATAAGTAACATTATTAAACGTCTCCATTTCCCATCATTGGGACCATGTCCTATTTGGAAATGTCACAACGATGGGCGTGTGTTATTGTGACCTCATGTGAAGGATCCATAACAACAGTAAACAGTTCACATTGCAGGTCTTCATAAGGCAATAAATCCGGGTGATGCAAGCGGCCTTGGCCTGCAGTGCAGCGATGTTGTGAAATTCCCCACGCCAGCAGCGACACTCAGAGATGGGATTGGCCCTTTCAAGGCTCTCGGTGGTGCTGGCTGGGAACACCCCTTTGCACTTGTCAACAGATGCAGTTGGCCCATGGGGTTGCCTGCGTGTGTCCTACTTAGGCTCATCGGATGGTTGCACCACTGCCCTAGGTGGTTCCTGTTCGTTTCCAGGACTTCATTTGCAGAACACTCTAGTTATTTATTTCTCTTTTCTTACACTAATCCTCAGTTAAAAACAAATAAACCCTAGTATTGATAAGGCTAAGTACACAGTAGAATTTCCAATTGCTCCCTTTACAAAATCAGATAATTTGGATACTCCTTAGCATATTTTTCGTGGAATGGCCTGTTGCTAAAAAGCACACGTGTCTGGACTTTTGCCGAAGGGACACATTCCCCACAGCATGCTGACAAGAGCGCCGCGGTGGAAGCTGCACGGGGTTGGGAGCCACCCAGGCCTGGGCTGAGTATCTTGGTGTCATCGCTTATCCTCTCTGAAACGAATCTTCCACTGTTAGCTGGAGTCATAATATCCATTGTCTTTTGGGGGTTATGGCAGACCTGAGTGCAGCTGTGGCCTGCTCTTCTTGCAGAATCAGGGGTTTGTGATTATGCAGAAGTGGTGCTGTGAGAATTCTGAGGCGGGACTGTTCAAAGTGGCACATCTTCCACCTGGTGGTCCTGGGACGTTTGATTTGGAATCCAGCCAGCAGGCTGTGAGGAAGCCTGAGCACCCTCAGGGCCCACATAGCCGCTAGTGTTCCACTGGGTGCCCTGCTGAGGGAGGCCCCGTCATTCCAGCCCCTGGCTGCTGAGCCGCCCTCAGTCTGTTCAATGGAAGCTCCAGGCATTGGGGGCTGACATTTCCACGGTGCTCAGTACAAAAATCCCGACTCACAGAAATTGTGAAAGATAAACTTACTGTCTTTTAACAGAATCAATGTGTAATTGATGTGTACAGCATAATGATTCCGTATTTGAATATGTTGTGAAATGATCACAATAAGTCTCTATATATGCATATTGTTACCATATATTTTTTTATAAACAGCATGAGAGGGGCATTAAGATTCCTGCCTGTTGAAGGCTCTAAAGCTTATTTCCACATGTGGCTTTTATAAGGAACACTGCGGTGCACATCCATATGCATGTGAGCATCCTCATACCCATCCCTGTGATCATATGCCAAGAGATTTATATTCTACTCCTGCTTTTGGCTTCAGTTCAGGTGGCACCTCCTCCAGGCAGCCTTATCTGACAACCTGCTCCAAATCCTCCCACCTCTCCTTTCTTCCAGGTTAAGTGACTCCTTTTTTTTCCTCCCTTTGTACCACATATCTTTATTTTCCTCCCCACACCGTGAGTTCTTTGAGAGTAAATATGGCTTCCTTTATATTTTTGGCCCCACATAACACAGTATAGATGCTCGGTACTATTAGTACATAGTGATTCATATGCATATAATTCATATGGTTTATACATCCTACATATGAATGTATAGATAAATGGACTGATGGACATTAGCTAAAACTGAAGTCTCTGTGTCTGACTTTACCTCCTATTCCTTCTCTTGCATAATACAAATTTTAATCAGAATATGAATATTTCATCTTGAGGGTTGTTTTGTGTTGTTAATAATTCTTTATTATTCTCCTTGGGTTTTATATTTCGTTTTTTTCTGGCTTTATTTTCCTCAACTTGGTTGAAATTCAGGGAGGTATTTCTCATACCCTTTCACTAAGTTACCAGAAAATGTAAATGTGATGTTTTGAATTGTTCAAAGTTGTATTGTTTTATTGATAGTGTGTTACTAAGAAAGCGAGTAATAAGATATTTTAATGTCAGTTTATTAACTTCTCACACATTTTATTGTACTTAGCCATTTGTGATACCTTTTGGTATATATTCAGAACTGTATGGTTATTTCATTACCAGTTAGCGAGATGGACTTCAGAAGGGGTGGTACTCCAATAATCGCTGTCCAGTGACTTTTGAATATTCTACACCTTTGTTTCTGTGATTGCAGAGGAGACAGAACATTGCCTATTCTTTTGGCTTCAAAGGATGCATTTAAAACATAAAAAAAGAGGAGCCCAGCGTGGTTTTCTCGGTCTTCGGAGCCTATAGCCCTATTGCGTTAATAATGCACATGTATTCATTACCTTGGCTCCTAACAGATGGTGACAGCCATTACTATTTCCCTTTCCCTTACCACGACTAATTTTGCGTTGTTGTTTCAGTTATGGTTATTTGAAGGCCTCTCAAGCTAAATTCTTACGTCTTCCTGACATTGCAATACGACGCTACTCTCAAGTGGCAGCTCACTGGTGTTCTCTGCATCACTTGTGTTTAAAAATGGCGTGAACTTAGGATTTGTTGAAAGTCACTGATGGTATTAAATATAGTCATCACTGTGGCTCATTATGTGTGGGAATAGCTGAGAGGACAGAGAATTCTGACTTGGGGCGGGAAGTGTTGCATGTGTCACTAAGCCCAGATGAGAAGGAATGGTTTGTGCTGATCCAAAATCTGCAGCAGAAACTGCGCCTCTGGGAGACCTGCCTTTTCAGTTGACGGAGCTTTCCCTTCTCCTCTCACACACTTCCCAGTACATGTCAGACTGCGTTCTGTGCTTCGTTCATTCAGCATCTCCTTCCGACCCACGGCTCAGTCGGTTACTCTCCTCACCTACCAAGCATGATGTTACCTAAGTCAGTGGAAAGATCGCTCTGGATAGGGTGGTGGTTTCCAGTCTTTTAGCAACTATAGAGTGTATACTAAAGAAACTTCAGATGCTCCCTTCATGTTAGTTGTACTTTCAGAATCTGTTAGTTTTATAAAACTACAAGGAATCCAGTAAATGCCTATTATATATTACATCCATATAATACTATGTCTATGACATATGTATGTGTGTGTAATATTTATATGTTAATTACATTATTTATTTAGCATACAGATCACTCTTGATGTGCATATAGAATCCCGTACCCCTTGGAATAACTTTTCTGTCAGTTTTGTGACCCTGTTTATGGGAGCATTGGCTGTTAATGTCTTGTGCGTCTTGGGCAGATGTTATGCTTTCTCGTGTTATTTTTTTAGCACGGGGGAGCTAAAGGCTTCAGTAGCATTTTAAAATTAAATGTGTGTGTATTTAAGACTTGTGAATTAATTTTTGCATTTTAGTAGGTTCTAAAAGTGCTTTCATTGATATTAGAAATTTCATCCCATTTACTGCTTGAGTAATTCTATTTTCTTAGCTTCTGCAGGAGTAACGCGCAGTGTACGCCAGCATTCCTTGTCCTTCTCGTTTGGACCTTGGGAGTTACCATGGGTCTCTGAGTTCTCTGGCTGCCCGCATTAGACGGCACGAAGTCCCTGTTACATGCTCAACACCTTCCTTGGTTCTGGCCCCGGAGATGAAAGATAAAGTCCTTCCTCTCTCCACCTCTCTTTGAATGCCCTGGGGCTTTTCTAAGTTTGTTGAAATGGATTCTAGGTGCCTAATATGTCTCCTTCGATTCTAAGTCCCATGAAGATTAGGGGAACTCTTTTCTAGGAATACTTAAAGTTGTTGATTTCGTGTAGTTATGTGACTGCTCTTTGACCCTGAGACCTAGTGGTGGGAATTGTTTACTCAATAGTGAGAATGTGATTTAGCCATTCAGCTGGGCTATCTTTTTTTTAAAATATATTTTTATTTTATTTAATTTTTAAAAAATTTTTAATTGATTTCAGAGAGGAAGGGAGAGGGAGAGAGAGAGAGAAGAAACATCAATGATGAGAGAGAATCATTGATCGACTGCTTCCTGCACACCCCCTATTGGGGATCGAGCCCGCAACCCAGGCATGTGCCCTGACCGGAATCGAACCTGGGACCCTTAGTCCACAGGCTGACACTCTGTCCACTGAGCCAAACCAGCCAGGGCTCAGCTGGGCTATCTTTTATAAAGATTGAGTATTGTTGACCTAGAGAAGTGTTAGTTTGACGGTATGTTCTTCATGAAATACAATAATATACTATATTGAACTAATGGCAGCTTGAAAGATAAGTCAGTTATTGACATTGTATTATACAAGCTCTCAGAGTGGCTAACATTCAGTGAATACAGCATTAATGTTTGTTTGATGTGCATTATCATTCAGTGCAGTGTAGCTGTGCAGTTCTCCTGTGGCAGTAAGTCCTTTGCAGTGAATACCATTTCAATGCGTATGTGTGATGAGGGGCTGCTTGCCGCATCCCAATAAGGCCTTGGTGGCCATCAGAACTTGGTTGAGGTTACAGATGGGCTGACTTAACATCCTAATAGAAGACACTGTCCTTAGGTGCCAGTGGTGTCTGTGATTGTATTTACCATCTTAACCAGACAGGAAGGAATGTTTATTTTTCTGTCCCTTTAATTTTTCCTGAGTTTTCTTTTTTTTTTTTTTTTTTCTGTTTACCGTCTCTAAGAGGAATTTTTATATAGATATCTGTTAAAGTTAAGGAAGTTGAAGAACTAGATTTAAGCTTTATGGTGTGTTATAGTTTTTTTATGTATAGTAAAAGTTGCAAGTTTATGAATTTATTTCATTGAATTCAGGAGTTGGTGGTTTTATTTGCAGATGGAAATGTCATTGCCTTCCCTGCCCCTGTCATTTTAATTTCAGTGTAACTTACAGAGTTTTGAAATATGCTCTTTTGGTAGTGTTTTATTTTATTCAAGTAATACATGTTTATTGCAAAAATTCTAGTAAACTATAGTTATATATAGAAGAAAAGTACATTTCCCCCATTACCTCCTCTGTCCCCAACCCAAAATTCTAATGCTCCAGAGGTAAACAATTTCAGATATATTTTTTTAGTTTTTCTATACATATAACATATACATATGATTTTCGGAAAATTTTTTTCTAGGTGGCAGATATTTTACTCTTGTCCAAAAATGTTGCTTTCAATTTAAGACTATCAACATTTTATTGTAACTATGCCTAGTATTTTTATGTGTTTGCATAGAAGCCCTTTTAACATTAACTGGGTACTCTATTAAATGATTACGTGACAACCCATTTTGAGATTTTCTTTTTTAAGGAAGAGATGTATAAGATCAGATTGGAGAAATAAAGTAGCTGGCTGGTTCCATTGCATTCAAGTTTTCTGTGTATCAGCCAAAATACAGGCTTGGCTGCATTAGCAGATGACCCCAGATCACAGTGGGCTCAATATTATGGAAGCTCCTTTCTGTTTTATATGGTGGCCCAGCCCTCCAGTGTCCAGGGCTAGGATGGTGGCTCTGTGGGATGGGAACGTGGGTTCCAGCCCATTTCTGCTCTGCATTAGGAGAGTATTACTGTCTCTTTTTAGTATTCACGCCGTGGGAAGGGAACAGGGTGGGCAGGTCTCTTCACAGACGTGTCTTGGAAATTCCACACTTCACTCCTGCTCACATCTCATTAGCCAGACCCTGTGCCTATGGCCATTACCAGGTGCAATGGAAGGCTTTTAGTCAGGGCGGCTATGTGCTCAGCTGAGGATTTGGGGGAGGGGAGAATACATTTTAGTAGGCAGCTCGTCGTCTTTGCTGACGCGTATGACTTTATAATTGTGTTCAAAAGGGATCTTGAGATATTAACATTTTGAGATTAAGTGAAAATTCCATTGGTGTACCAAATGTAAGTTTAAAAACTAGTTTTCTATTTAAAAATTTTCCTTGTTTTCATCAATTTATTTAGTTTGTCAAAACATATAACATAAATTTGCTAATTATGAGACCTTCACATATGAATATTTGTTGCAGACTAGATGTGAAGTAAGATTTTTATTAGGAAATGAAACCATGTAAAATAGGGAGGTTTGGAATATAGCAGTTTATTTCTTAATCTGATTAAAGGATGGCCGGTTACTGTTCTAACCTTTATGTAAATATCCTTGTAAAGTTATTATTTTTTTCTTTATTGATTAAGGCATTATATATGTGTCCTTATACTCCCATTGCCCCCCCCCCCCGCCCCCAGTCATGTCCTCACCCCCCTGTTGTCTGTGTCCATTAGTTAGGCTTATATGCATTCATACAAGTCCTTTGGTTGATCTCTCCCTTTTACCCCCACCCCACCATCTCTACCTTCCCTCTGAGGTTTGACAGTCTGATCGATGCTTCTTTGTCTCTGGATCTGTTTTTGTTCATCAGTTTATGTTGTTCATTATATTCCATAAATGAGTGAGATCATGTGATATTTATCTTTCTCTGACTGGCTTATTTTGCTTAGCATAAGGCTCTCCAGTTCCATCCATGCTGTTGCAAATGGTAAGAATTCTTCTTTTTTTTTTTTTTACTGCAGCGTAGTATTCCATTGTGTAGATGTACCACAATATTTTAATCCGCTCATCTGCTGATGGGCACTTAGGCTATTTCCAAATCTTAGCTATGGTGAATTGTGCTGCTATGAACATAGGGGTGCATATATCCTTTCTGATTGGTATTTCTAGCTTCTTGGGATATATTCCTAGAAGTGGGATCACTGGGTCAAATGGGAGTTCCATTTTTAGTTTTTTGAGGAAACTCCTTACTGTTCTCCACAGTGGCCACACCAGTCTGTATTCCCACCAGCAGTGCATGAGGATGTTTTTTTCTCCGCATCCTCATCAGCACCTGTCATTTATTGATTTGTTGATGGTAGCCATTCTCACAGGTGTGAGATGGTACCTTATTGTTGTTTTGATTTGCATCTCTTGGATGATTAGTGACTTTGAGCAGGTTTTCATATGTCTCTTGGCTTTCCTTCTGACTTCTTTTGAAAAGTATCTATTTAGGTCCGTTGCCCATTTTTTGATTGGGTTGTTTATCTTCCTTTTGTTAAGTTGTATGAGTTCCCTGTAAATGTTGGAGATTAAACCCTTATCAGTGATAACATTGGTAAATATGTTCTCCCATGCAGTGGGCTTTCTTGTTGTTTTGTTGATGGTTTCTTTTGCTGTGCAAAAGCTTTTTTTTTATGTAGTCCCATTTGTTTATTTTCTCTTTAGTTTTCATTGCCCTAAGAGCAGTATCAGTGAAGAAATTGCTTCGGCATATGTCTGAGATTTTGCTGCCTGTGGACATCATTAAAATGTCCATACTACCCAAAGCAATCTACAGATTCAATGCACTCCCCATTAAAATACCAACGGCATATCTCACAGACCTAGAACGAACTCTCCAAAAATTCATCTGGAATAAAAAAAGACCCCTGAATAGCTGCAGCAATCCTGAGAAAGAATAACAAAGTAGGTGGAATCTCAATACCAGATATCAAGCTGTATTACAAAGCCACTGTTCTCAAAACTGCCTGGTACTGGCACAAGAACAGACATATAGATCAATGGAATAGAATAGAGAACCCAGAAATCGACCCAAACCACTATACTCAATTACTATTTGACAAAGGAGGCAAGAACATACAATGGAGTCAAGACAGTCTCTTCAATAAATGGTGTTGGGAAAATTGGACAGAAACATGCAAAGAAATGAAACTAGACCACCAACTTACACCATACACCAAAATAAACTCAAAATGGATAAAGGACTTAAACATAAGATGGGAAACCATAAAAATACTACAGTAAAGTTATTTTTGACTTAGTTTATTGAATTTGTTTGCTATAGTTAGAAAATATAAACAAAACTATGATATCTCTACGCAAGATAACCACCATGCAACATTTGTTTTTTAAGTAATATATGTATATATGAATTTATAGATATATGAATGCATATGTAAATGTGTGTGTGTATATATGCATACATATACATATCTTACCTACAATTGCATGAACATTTGTCCCATAGATTTTAACTATTCACAGCCTGAATGTTTTAACCACATGACCCATATTTGATAAGGATTGATGCTCACAGTACATGTAAATCATCATTTTTTGCATCACTATTCAGATACTTGTTTTACTGATGTTTTATAATTTATTTAATGAGTTCTATTTGGTGAATATTTAGGTTGTCTCTGAACTTTTGCTTTTATAAACAATATTATGATGAATATCTTTGTATATGCAATGTTGCATATTTGCCTAAATATTTCCTTAAGACAACTATAACATGTAGAATTGCTTGGTGATAGAATTTATACTTTTTAAAGGTTTTTGTTACATATCATATTTATAGAGTTTTCTTTATATTCTGTCCAGCTCTGGAGGTTTATCTTTTATTTAAATCTTTGTTAATTTGATAGCAAAATTAGTTTTTTGATAGTTCAGTATTTTCAGAGTCAAGGAATTTATTCAAGTTGTCTTAAATCTATTCTTTAATTTTATCTGATACTTTGAGACTATGTCCTTCTGTATTTGAGGGAAGTACTTTTGTTCATTGTTCGCTTTTGTGTGTGTTCCTAGATGGTGGTGGGGTCAAGTTCTCCCTTGTTTATCCTTCCATGTGGGTGATGAGGCTGCCCTGAGGTGCCTCCTGTTCGTATGTCAGTCACTAGTTCCCTGTGGTGTGTAAGCGTAGGCAGCAAATGGCAGGGCGCTGAGGAGATGAGGTGGGCAGGCTTCATTTGGGCATTTACTTCTTTCTGTTATATTGTGAATTCAGGAATCGCATTAGTTGACCATCAACTTTAGATCCTTTTAATATAGCCTTTGGTTGGTGCCTGCTCTAGTTACCTTCCTCTTTCCATTCTCATCCTTTTCCTATCTTTTAAAGAATCTCATTGTCTTTCTTTTTTTCTTCTTCTTCTGTTTAGGAGATGATTTTGAAAGATTCCTTTCTTCTTACTTTTTGGTAGTTGGGGAAATTAAGTCTGAAGGCCTTGTTTCTTCTTGGTATCAGGCCATGTACTGGCTCTGCTAGTTTCCTCGGAGGAGTCATCTTTTACCAAATGCCAATAGGCAATTCACTTATACAAAACAACCCAAGATCAAATGGTGTTATAATTGCAGGCATCCTTTCTCCTGTGTGAGGGCAGGAGAGAGGGAACGTAAGACCGTGGAAAGGGTTAGAACAGTGCAGTCATGGTATGTATCATGTGCTTTTACAATGGGAATTCTGATCCTAGTGTTTAAAGCAACAAATCTCTACCAAAGAATATCTTTTGAAAAATATTAATATTAGTAATTAAGTTACTGACCCATTCTGTTCAAACTGGGTGGTCTTTCAGCAGTAGAAATCATAGGGAAAATTGCCAATTTCAGCAAAATTCCAGAAATAAGTCTTTGTTATAATTTTTGCAAAGAATTGTTTGTCTAACAAACACTAAATGTTTTATGACCTACCTGGCTTGTGAAGGAACTAGTCTTGCTCATTCCCGAGGGTCTCATTTCAGAATTACTTGATTTTACTTCCTTTAGACAAGTGCAACTTCTGCATGAGTGTGTCTTCTGGCCAACTTGTTTAGGTCTCACAAAATCCATCTTCAATAAAGATAATGGAATGAAATTGAACAACTGAATCCTTTTTTTACGACTCATTGACTTTTTGGCCCATTTTTAATACATGCATTTTAACTATGCTTGTCTCATGAGAGGCCATTGTATTTTCAGACCTGGATTTCAACCTTTTCTGTATAAATCGAACCACTAAATAACTGGGATGTTAAAGAAATTGGGAGGATAAACAGTTGTGTAAGTTGCTGTTGTGGGCTCCCTGAATGCTTCCAAGATGAACATGTGCATTTTCCACATGGAGGAGTCAGTGCACTTATCTATCCTTCCTCCCTCCCTGCCCCCTCCCTACCTCCTCTCCCCTGCCTCCTTTCCTCCCTCTCTTTCCTTCCTTCGCTGCTGTGGTGGTTTAGTCGGGACCACCTCCCAGGGTCCTGTGGTTGTCAGCTGTCCGTTAGCTCCTCAGATGGGAGGGATGTGGTGTGTAATGCCTCCTTCTATGACATGGACATTTGCTATGCTGGTCCTCCTTCCCCATCTGTCACAAAGGCACTTGTTTTGGGACCATTCAGCATTATTTCTTGTTTATAATTGTCCTGCCAACATGTATCTCCTTCTGTGCTGCTGCTTCCAAATATGGCATGCCAGGGGACAGTACTATACTGATACTACTACAACGACAACGACCACCGCTACTACTACTACTATTATTACTACTATGTGAGTTTTTTTTTTTTAATTTTTTTAAAAAAAATATATTTTATTGATTTTTTACAGAGAGGAAGGGAGAGGGATAGAGAGCTAGAAACATCGATGAGAGAGAAACATCGACCAGCTGCCCCCTGCACATCCCCCACCGGGGATGTGCCCGCAACCAATGTACATGCCCTTGACCGGAATCGAACCTGGGACCTTTCAGTTCGCAGACCTACGCTCTATCCACTGAGCCAAACCGGTTTCGGCTACTATGTGAGTTTTTAAGAGAATGTTTTTATTGATTTCAGAGAGAGGAAGGAAGAGGGAGAGATAGAAACATAAATGATGAGAGAGAATCATTGATTGGTTGCCTTCTGCACACTCCCTAATGGGGATTGAGCCAGAGTCATTGATTGGTTGCCTTCTGCACACTCCCTAATGAGGATTGAGCCTGCAACCCAGACATGTGCCCTGACCGGGAATCGAACCATGACCTCCTGGTTCATGAGTCATTGCTCAACCACTGAGCCACACCTGCCAGGCCCAAGATTTTTTTTGTATCACATAGACAAGCTAATAGATTTCATGTATCCCTTAAGGATGGTAACAGGAAGAGTAGAGGGGAGAGAGGAGACTGTAATAGTAATAAAAATGTGATCTCTGGAATCAATCAAACTCATTTCTGCCACTCAGGTTCTATGTATCTGAGGCAAATTTCACTGGCTGGTTTCCTTATCTGTAAAAGGGGAATAATGATGTTCAGTCCTTAGTATGTAACAGGCATTTGCCCAGGCTGTCTACTTCAAACCTTTTAACTCTCCTTTGGGTCTTACTATTCTCAATTTACAGATGATTCTGAGCACAGAGAGGTAAGAACTTTGCCTGTGGACACACAGCCATTGTGAGGGGAGCTGGGACTGGGACATAGGTGGTCAGGTTGCCCCAGGTTGTTATAACACATGACACTGAGCATGCCACTTAGCACATTGTAACGTTTAGTCAGGGTGTAATAACATGATCCACTTTATTCCCATCTTGACCTTGTCTGCTGTAGGTGGAGGTGGGCCTGGTCTAACATGATCCTTAAAGCAAATGTAGAATGATTGCCTTTTAGGAGTTTAACTGTTTATCCTGGGGCTCCCAGCGAACTTCAGTTGCTTCTATTCACTCTCTGCTTCCACCTCAGTTTCTGGCTTTGCATCAACAAGTTGAGAAATGTTCAAGGAGGTTTCAGCCAAAGTCTCTGGTGCGTTGATGAGCTGACTCACCCCAATTAGGCTGCAGGCCTGCCTGTGGGGATACTCTTGTTTACTGAGGAGCCTTTTTTTTTTTGGGGGGGTGGATTGATGGCATCAAAGCCATCCAAAGTGAAGTGCGGCCTTCATTGCCTTCCATCACCCCAGCTCCCAGCTGGGGGAGCTCTGGCTGCAGGGGGCAGCTCAGACAGGGTGAAAGGTGACGCTCTGGAGGGAGAAACTGCCAAATGCAAAAGCCAGTTCCCACCTTTAGCTCATCCGTCCGCCCCCACTTGTTGCACAGATAAATTGGAGGCAGCTTCTGGTCAGAGCTGGTCATTAAATCAAACCAGGCTGCCTTCCTTTGGGCTAGGTGTGAGCAGGCTGGCAGGTGGGAGCTATTTAAATAGTCACAAATGCAGTGTGCGGTCATGGTGGGAAGACTCCATTTGTGTCTGGTGTCACTTGCCTGGTACAGTTATTTCTTCCTTCTAATCATGGGTATAATAAACACTTATTTGAGAACTGGAGAGAATAATAATTTATTTTGTTTTTATTTGGGCAACTAAGGAATGGACCTACCTTGTTACATCCAAATGTTGATGTTCAGCCCGAACACCCTGTCAGGTGAGGATTTCGCCCCAAGATGTGTGGTTTTGTGATGTACTGTGGCTCTGTTTCTGTCAGGGGCTATTCTGTTCTTGCAGGTGATCAGGTTCTTTTCTGATGACTACAGAGCTTCTGAACAGTAGTTACTGAAGTACCTAGGGGGCTGTTTCGGTGGGAAATACTTCCCCACCTTTTTCTTACATTACTGCATCTGTGCGTGAGAGGTAGGACACCTTCTCCGGGGATTCGACTTGCGCTCTTCAGCTGGATGCGAGCTGAGATCATCTCTGGGGAACCTGTCCCCATGGGTGGAAGTGGGAAAAAACACATTAAAATATCTGTGGGATTTTGTCAGCTGCTCATACTTATAGGGAGGCTGCAGTGTTTATGGCTCTGCCTTAATTATGAGTGTTACTCATGGCAGTTAGTGTTGGTAGAGAGAGTTGAGCTGTGTAGGGTTTCATCCCTGATGTGGAATGAAGTACCTCATATTGGTGATTATGTGAAAAAATGACCTGATTTGTTTAAAGATGTTTTCTAAGACATTTCCAAGAGCATTTTATGTAAACTTCTTAGGGATAAAGATCCCATGGCATGGATTTTGGACTCAGACCTGTATTTGAATCCCAGCTTGAACTTGGACAAGTTTTTAAATTTTGTTTTAACTTAATTTTATCAAAGTAATAGATGTAGATAATTTTAAGAAGCTCAAAAGTATTTTTAAGATTTATAACAAAAGTGTGAGTCCCCAACATCACCCCTCTGAACCCTTCAATGGGACCCCTCAGAGAATACCATGTTCAACTCTGTAAGCTGTTTCTTTGACATTTCCCTCCAGATTCACAAACCATATGTTTGCATTTCTATTTCTTGTAGTTTGAAATGTAGGTATTATCTGCTATTATCCCTAGTAAGAAGTTGAGGGTTCATCTTTACATTCCATTTGTTGAAAGGACTTTTCTTTTCTCACTGAATTGTCTAGGCACCCTTGTTGAAAATTAAGTCCATAGGGGCTTTGACATGCTGTCACACTATCTTTCTGTCCCTTGAAGTGTGGGTGACTGGTAATAAAATGAATGGGTTCCAACAGTCTCTTGTGTGAAACCTTTGTGACCAGAAGGGACAAGCATTTTGGGGGGATGCATCCCAAGTCAGATAATGGGAGGCTAGAGAACCAAAGTATAAGATTATGCCAACTGAAAAATGTCAAATGTGCCAGAAGATATGAAATAGGAATTAATTTTGAGAGTTACCAAAAGAATATGACATAGCATAAGCAGGCTTAGGCCAGCTTTGGATGAGCTGTGCTTTAGCCTTTGCCGCAGACCGCTGCAGGCCCAAGAGTTGCTGTGGGGCTAAGAGGTGCAGAGCAGCAGATGCACTTGGCTGTGAGTCCATTGGATGTGTCCTGACCTACACTGTTCCCATTCCCCGCATACAAGGTTGCCTCAGGTCTTAGCAAGGGACAAGTCAGCACTTTGTCTGTGGACAGCACCAAAGCCTGCCATCTTGGCTACTGCCCAGAACCTTGGATACCTCTGCAGTGAAATGGATTTAGATATTTTTATTGACTTTGTTCTTTTCTTTTTTTATTGAAGTACACTGATATTAAATACTACTTGGTGACCTTCTGTTGCCATAGCCCAGATCAAGGTATGGAATACTGCAGGCACCTCCCAAGCCTCCTTCCTACTCAAAGCTCCCTTCTCAAAGAGGTCACTTGTTGGCCTGTTTTTGAATTTCCAATAAATAAAAACTGTAGTATGTGCCCTTTTATGCCCAGTTTACCTTCTTTAATATAATGTTTGAGACACATCCATTTTATTGTGTCTATCAGTAGATAATTTATTACTGCTTTTATATCATTCAGTGTAGCATTCCACTGTATGAACATAGTATAATACACTTGTTCTATTCATAGGAATCTGGGTAGTTGTACTTTGGGGCTATTTTCAGTTAAAGTGCTATATTTATTCTTGTCTGGGTACATTGATAGACACAAGAACTCATTTCTTTTATGTTTTTACACAGGTGTGGGAGAGCTGGGTTGGATGGTAGGTATGCATTTGGCTTCAGAAGACACTCCTAAATGAATTCTGATTTTTTTGTCCTCTTCTCCTGTTTACATCTCTTTAAGCTCTGGCTAGAGCATGAGTTTGCAGCCTCCATGGACAGGTCATGGATGGGAAAGAAGAAGAGAATCCCATAGGCAGAAAGGGGTGGAAGGTGGGATAATACTGAAGGAACATTGTGAATGTTCAAATGTTAAGTGGTGTAATGTTAAGGGAAGAAAGTGAAGAGAATGACTTGGAGACAGTATTATTATGAGTTGAGAAAACAAGTTTTCAATCTGGATTCAAATTCTAGCTCTGCTGTTGACTAGTTATTTAACTTAAGGACACTTCACCTCTGAGGCACATTTGTCTCACCTGTGAAGTGGAGGAAAGAGTAAGAACTTGCGTGGTGGGGTGACTGTGACCTGTAGGGGGAGCATTGCCTAGAAGCCGCAGCTCACGTTTACTGAGAGCTTCCTGTGTGCTGGTCACTAAGCTAATGCAAATAGCTAATTTTTCTTTACAACAACCTGTGAGTTATGTCCTCTTATTTTCCCGGTTAGGAAGCTGAAGGTCTGAGAGGCTCAGTTACGTGCCCCTGGTTCACAGACCTGGTAGGTGAGTAGAGGGGAACTCAGATAGGTGGACATCAAGGGATAGACTGCAGAGACCGTGGGAAGCAGACGGACATGAAAGAGATGGTTCTTGCTTTTAGACATGAACAAGTGAAGAACTGTTGTTGGTACAGGCGGATAACCACCACCAAGTGGTTCATCCAGGGTTTTCTGGAGTCCAGGAAGGAACAGGGGCTGTTGGACTCCAGAAAAGGGAGAAAGGAAAGTTGGCAAATCTCTTTCCACAACATGTGGCCTCATCTCTATGGCAAGGCTTCGAGTTTCTTTCCCAGCATTCCTTCCCTGTGCGCCCTGTTTTGGTCTGCGCTGGCCTCACACAAGCCCCTAAGACCTAGGACTGGCCTCCTGGGAAGTACCCAGGATTCCACAGTTGTTGTTCTCCCTTTCCCTGCACAGTTCCCCACGTCTCTTCTCTCAGTGCTGTGCTCTTACTAGTAGTGGGATGGACCTACTACTAGTAGTGGGATGGTCACACGGTCCCAGTGCTGGAGCCAGGCGAACATTACCGACCTGCATCTCACCCCCTCCAATCTCACTCCCTCAGTCCCACTCCAGGTGTTATCAGGTGACTGTATCTTTTCACACCTATAGAAATATATAAAAACCATAATGTCTTCGTTTCGTTAAAAAGCCTTTTTAAAAAAACACTTAAAATGGGACTCTCATTATGCACACAGCCCTATCTCCCCTTCCCTCCTCTCTCCTCTTCCCCGCCTCCCTCCCCCTTTTGCCTGGCTTCCCGGCTTGTTCTTACTCTCTCCTGGTTCCCTTCCTTCTTCCCTTCCCTGCCCCCTTCCTCATTTCAGTGAATTGCTACCTTTGTCCAGCCAGGGATATAAAGATGCCTCAGACACTGCCCTGACCCCCTAGGCCGGGGAGGGGCAACCTTTTGAGCTCGGTGTGTCAGACTTCGCCAAAAAACTGAGCATAACTTGGGTAGTGTCACTTTGAGGAAAAAACATTATTTCGCAAATGTTTCATCCTCAGGAGCAGCAAATGTTTCATCCTCGGCATGCGGCCGCCTCAGTGGCCGCGTGTCATCAGAAATGGCTCCGCGTGTCAGTGCAGACACGCGTGTCATAGGTTCGCCATCACTGCCCTAGGAGATCAAGGTCTTGTGTGGAAGTCAGATGTGAGTAGTTAATTACCACAAAGGTGTGTTCTTTGGTTTGTTAGTTTTTTTAAATCATCTGGACAAGCTTCCTCATTCACTTAGAATGAAATGGGAGGGTTGCTGAGGGCCAGGCCTGCTGAGCTGAATTGACTGTGGCTCCTGGGAGTTAAAGAAAAATGTACTCAGTGCTCAGGCAACCGACTAAGTGCAGTTCCTCCCCTCCCGTGTTTGTTTACCGATCACTGCAGACATTTCTCACCTTTCTAGGCTCCTGTCTGCGGAAGAAATAAGTGCTCAGCACCCTGATAGAATAAACCGCTCCCTCTAAGAGGAATTGCATCTAATGAGGAATGGCTTTCCCAGCCTCAGAAACAACTGGATCCATTGAAAGGGTAGCAATCTGTGGCTCAATCTGGGAAGCCAGGCGTAGGCTACAAGGTGGATTTCACTTTCTGAGATAAGGAATAGGGAAGGTGACTGAACGCTTTCTCTGTGCCAGGCATCGTACACGTGCTCCGCATTGCCTGGCCCTCGCATTCTCACAGCCACGTGTGCAACAGGCAGCACGAGAACCGCTGATTGCAGACAAGGAACAAGGGACACCGAGCAGTGAGCATTTCAGTTCAGTTCCGTTCCGTTGGAAATGCTTGTGCCAGGCTCTCTGGTAGGCACTTGGAATGCCTCAGCTAAAAGCAGAGAGTCTTGCCCTTGGGTAGTGTGCATTCTAGTGGGGTGGCAGGTAGGGCAGGATTGACGCTAAACTGTGAACACAATCAGTGAGTAGATTGTGAAGTAGATTAGAAGTTGGTAAGGGCTCTGGAATCAAGAAAAGTAGAGCAACGTCAGGAGAGTGACAATGCCCAGGGCTTAGTAGATTATAATATTCAATGGAATAGTCACGGGGAAGTGAAGAATTCAGTAAAATGTGCAAAATATTAAAAAGACCACTGTGTCCTATAGTCTAGCTAAAAGGTTTTAAGAACTCATTTGACAAGTCTTTGTTGAGCTGGATAACATATAGGAATGGCTTATCCGTCCCCAGGCCCCGTATGCCTTGCCGTGTTTCAAGGGAGACCAGTTCACTCCTAGGAAATAACTATCGCTTCAGGAAATGGCGCGGACAGATTTGGCATGAAGTTCAAGGTGGAGAGATGACGTCAGTCAGCACTCTCCTAGATGCATGCTGAGCACACGCTGTGTGGAGCTGGGTGGTGCACGGATTCTGAGGCGTTTTCCCGGAGCACCCGAATCTCTGCAGAGGTGGACGGAAGCGATTAAGGCCTTGTCTCCAGAGTCAAGCTGCCTTTTGGATGTGAGCTCTGCCATTCGACAGTTGCTGTGCTCGTTCACTTCTTTGAGATTTGCTTTTCTCCTCTGTAAAATGGGAATAGTCGTGTTTGCTCAGAGGGTGATTGGAACACGATGAAAGGGTTGTTGACAGTGTTGGTTGTGGGGTGTGACACGCCCTCACACGGTGATCATTGTTATCCGTCTCGTCTGCAGGATCATTTGAGGTTTTCCTCCTGGCAAGACGGCCCAGGTAACGGTCTCACAAAGTCTGGGCACCGAGGCCAGGCGAGAGGCGTGTGGTGGGGACGCGCTGGCATGTCTCCCTTCCTCCTCCCAACACGGGCCCACTTTCCAGAACAGCATATGGACCAGAAGGAGTCCCAGGGACTTTTCTCAGCAGGTGGATGGGTAAACAAACGACAGGGCGGGAGGAGTGGCTTGTGGATTCCTGACAGATCAGCAGTGAAGGTGTCACCCCTGGGACTGCCATCTGTTCCCAGCCTCCCCAGCCTTGCCATATCTCGTGTCTCCAACCCAGAGTGGAATTCAGAAAGTAAGTGAAGGGCAGAGGCCAGGGGCTGGGGGAGGGCCGTCTTCCCAGGACGCTGCCTTCTGTGCAGCCACTCACACCCTTTGAGGTCACATGGGTCTGGGCTGGTGATGCCAGAGGCCTTCATGGACCTCCCTCGTTAGGAATTGCGGCTCGATGCATCCATATATTCACAGACGCTGCTGCCAGCAGTGCGCCCGCACCGCGCAGTGGTCAGGCGAACGAAGCTGGCGGAGGCCCTGCCCTCAGGTTGCTCCCGCCGTCAGGCAGGGGTGGTGCTCATGGTGAGCAGTGATTGCTTACCGAGGGCCAGGCAACTTTCTAAGCACTTTGTATGGATTCAGTCATTTAAACATCAGACCCGCCCTTTGAGATAGATATTATCTCCAGTTTACAGAGGAGAACTAAGGCAGAGAGAGGTTAGGCAGCTCACCCGAGGGCACACCCCTATAGTAACGAACACTTAAAATATCAGGAAATTTCACAGACATCTGGGTTTTCAGCTTCTCCTTAAAAGGATCTGATGGGAGAGTGTGGAATTGGGCTTGGGCAGTCATTGGGGCTGGATTAGGAGAGACCTTGAATGCTAAGCCAGGAAAGGGGGGTTTTATCCGCCTGTGGTGAGAGAATGATTTCATCAGATTGAGTGTGTTAGGGGGATGTTAGCCACTGTGACCGACAAAATGCAGAACCTCTGTGACTTCACATCATGGAAATCCACCTGGTCTTCACAGGGTGTCCAGAGGGGGTTTCTGATTGGAAGGTGGCTCTGCTCCAGCTGGTGACTCAGGGCCCAGGCTCCTTTGTTTTTGGCTCTGCCACCTTCAGCGTGTGGCTTTCATGTCCCTGCAAGAAGCTGGTGGAAGAGGAAAGGACAGGGTGTCGTGAAGTTTTTCGTAAGCAGGTTCTGGAAGTGGCCTCATGTCACTGTGCACATTCCACTGGCTGGCACTCTGTTCCGCGTCCTCAGCCAGCTGCCTGGGCACTGGGGAGTGTGTCTAGGTGCTTTGCACAGATGTAGAGGAATAGAATAGCAGATCTGCTACATGTCTGTTCTTGACAGTTGAGTTGTGATGTGATGTTGGGAAGAATCGGGAGGAGGGGAGCAGAGACAGAGGAAAGCCTTATCGTGAGGGCAGGGATAAAGAAGGCTAACGTTTACTGAGGACTCACCATGCAGGAGCCTCAGAAGAGTCAACCCTACGTGACAGGTGCTGCCGTGTCCCCATTTTACAGAAGACAACTTGAGCCTGGGGGTCGTTTGCTGAGGGCTGGAAACGCCAGGGCTCCGACCCTGGCTGATCTTCGCCAAGCTCCTGAGCCCGGGACCACCGCCTGCTGCTCGCTCACCAGCTGCTGTTATTCTGGGGATGCAGAGGGGAGGGAAGGGAGGACAGAACCACATTTGAAATGAGGTGAAAGTGCTGCTGTCAAGGGACATGCTGCTGAAGGAAGGACCTTCGAGAAGGGACAGCCTTAGATGTGAGCAGGAGAGGAGTCAAAGAAGAAGAAGAAGCTTCATGCTTGGGCGCCTGGTGGTGCCTGAGGGAGGGGCAGGGCATGCTCTGTGCTCCTCTGTGCTCCAGGCCTCCCCAGCTCCAGACCTGCCACCCGCCATCCAGGGCCACACACGCCTGGTAGCAGCCGGACGGGTTGCTCTGTGCGGGTTTCACTGCTGCTCTGTATGGGCTGCTGCAGGAGAGTTAGATGCACATTGGAGGCGGACAGTGGAGGCACAGTGCCTGTGACTCAGCCATTGCGTCACGTCACTCCTCATGTGTGACCGTCTTTGTCTGGGACGCCCCTCCCCTCTGCAAGCTCCCACCCACCTGGCAGACCAGGCCAAATGCTCCTCCACAAGACACTTCCCCGGACTTGTTGGCAGAGGTAGTTTTTCCTGTTCGTGGTTCACGCTGTGCAGTTAACTCTGTGGATTTATTACGACCTGATTGGGGTCTGTTTCCACAGTTAGAGTGCGAACACCCCCAGTTTCTGAGGTTTCTGTATGAGAGGTAAGGATGGGGGCAGAATCTTTGGAGAGATGAGTTGTCTGTCATTTATACAAAGCTGGGTTTGCAAACACAAAGAGTTTTGGGGCCAGGGTGGTGACACCAGAGTGACACTGGCCTGGCTGAGTCAGGATGGGTCAGAATTAGTGGGGTGGTGGCTGACAAGAGTCCACACCTGGTCTGAGAAAGTGCTGACTCCATTGTGTTGGCAAACGAAACATTTACAAGGGCTGCGTGCTGTGCCCATGTCTCTGCTGTTGCCCGGCCGCTGACAGGAATGTGGCACGTTGGAGAAATCCCTGAAAACCAGGAGCAGCATGGAGAGGATGTAGGCATCCCCCATGTGCCCCCAGCCGAGACATTAGAGTGAGGAGAGCTTGCTTTCTGTCACTCCTTTTTAAAGGAATAATATATTTGTATTGATTTCAGAGAGGAAGGGAGAGGGAGAGAGAGATGGAAGCATCAGTGATGAGAGGGAATCATCGATTGGCTGTCTCCTGCACACCCCATACTGAGGATCGAGCCTGCAACTCAGGCATGTGCCCTGACCGGGAATCATACATAGGTCAATGCTTAACCACTGAGCCATGCGGCTGGGCTTCCTGTCACTCTTAAATCCGAGGGTGAAGCTGGCCCTGTGGTCACAGTGCTGTGGTCACAGTGCTATGGCCAGCTTCTCACCGGCTTGGACATGCTGCTGAAGGAAGGACCTTCGAGAAGGGACAGCCTGCGCCCTCGGGCTGAATTCTGTTCGCTACTTTGGAGGTAATGAGAAAGTGAGGGGACATATGATTATTGTTTGTTTCTTTGAAATCGCTCTAACAATATATTTGTCATGTTAGACCCCGTTTAAATCTATGAAGGACAGTCCCCTTCTCAGAGCAGCTGATGTTAATGGAAGAGGAGAGAAAATCCCCCATTAGCCTGCCCCACACCCTGCTTTTCTCCCCCAGCCATTCCCTTGAATGGCACCAGCTGCCTTAGGGACCAAACTTGGAGCACAGCCCTGCCAGGGGCACCTGGCTGAGGATGCTGCCACCCTGGAAATCCCCCTCCCCCCGCTCCTGCTGGAAATGGGCCCTGATCCCTGCGGCCTCCCCAGGACCTCTCCCTCCTTGGGGTTAGTGTGGAAGGAAGGAAAGCGTGAGGGCTGCAGACCTGGACACACCGGCAGCCCCATGACCCAGCTCCACGACTTCTGGCTCCTCCCGCCCGTTGTCCCCACCTAAAGGTGGCTTTGTCTACAATTATATGGCCTAGGACAAGGAAGAGCACATATTTAAAGTACATAGCAAACAGCTGGCACATGGCAGGCGTTCAACATGTAACTGATCTCTTCTCGCCCTTTCCAGCCCATGGTATGAATTTCTTGCTCTGTAAGTTTGAAGAGTTCAGTTGCATTTGTGGTGGATGCAGAGAAACTTGGTGTTTGCTCATTCAGAAGTGAAAATGGATTAACTCTGAAATAATACAAGTCAATGAGAACATAGGATTTGATGTATTACTATTTCAATGTAGATGCAATTGGCGACTATATATTTGCATAAAATTATTCTTGAAAATGGTTCCCCCCCCCCCTCCCATCCCGTCTTCACAGATGAGGAATTTCTTGTAGAGATGAGAAGAGTAGGCAGGCCTTTGGTCGTTTTAAAAAGCAAAGCTTTAGGGTCACAATGTTATCGTCCTCCTCTTTCCTTTTCTCAAACATGCCCGTGGAGAGAGAGAGTTCAGTAGAGTTAAAGGTAAAGGCGTTTTTGATTCCTGTTGGGAAGAAGCAATGATTTAATTATCTCTTATAAGAACTTTGAAAACCCTGGTTCCCATCTTTCCAAGTTTATTAGTAGCATTATCCAGCCAAGTGGACTCACAAATCAACAAGATTAAACTTTAGTTGCAGGCAGCAGGACTCATTGTGTATCGTCTCCTCAGCAGCTGGCCTGTGTCATCGATGTGAGCCAGGCCATTTCTCCTCATCACACTGATTAGGTCCATAAATTATGGCAGCATGTCTTCTCATGGCAACGTGGAGCAATGAGTTCTTTCTGAAGTCATCTAGAAGCCTTTGTCATGAATTTCTGTTTGGTGGTAATGATCACATTTATGCTTAGGCCACTGTTAAAATATTGTACTTGTTATCACCATCTTAGAATGAACACTGTTGAAAACACTATGTTTTCATGAGCCTTTATTTAAATCACCAAATGTGTGTAGCTATGCCGATTTGTTCCCTCCCTCCATCCCTTTCTGTCCCCTTTTGAAATGCCTAAGGGATGCTGTCCATGCTTCCCTTGTGGACAGAATCCAGTACAGGTAAAGCAGGACCTACCTGTGTTTGTCCGTGGTGGCAGACTGTAGCACCACCTGTCTGGGTTCCTGGTGCATAGCAGTTTGCAGGATTTCATGAAAGGCAGCATCTCAGGTTTATGCCTTTTTGGGTTTGTAGGGGAAGAAAATTAATTTCCCCTCTACCCTTTCATGTTCTTGGCTGGGATCTGTAATAAAAGACAGATTAATGGGAAAGAAACAAACAAGTTTAATACTTGCATACACATGGGTGATATCCAGGAAGACTGAGTAACTCCATGAAATGTCCCAGCCATCACCTTACATACCATCTCCAGCTGAAGACAAAGGCGAGACTGAGCTGAGGGGGTTGGGGGAGGTCAGGTGGGGGAGGTGACCAGGAGAAGCCCGGGGAACAAGGTTGGGCACATTTCAGCCCAGCCTCATTCATTGACGGAGTGTCAGAGTTTTAGTCACATTTCTCTTTCTGGTTCAGAGAGGGAGATGTCCTTATTAATGTAAATGTCTCTTGCAAAAGGGCAACTTTACGCAGCTCAGAGCGTCTCGTGTGTCTGCCATTTCTTGAAAATAACCAGCTCAAGCTAGCCCTGTGCCAGGAGGCGTCTGATGTGGCACTGCTGCCCCCTCAGGTTCTTCCTTGATGGAAATACTGGACCCACAGCCTTGCTGACCAGCTCCCTGCAGTAGGACCCATCGGATAGCCCTGCCAGGAAGTGGAGCCGCTAGCTCTGAAGTCCCGTGTGAATGGGGCGGTGATACCCGCTGTGGCTGGAGGCATGCGAGGATTAACAGGTGTAAATTAGGAAACAGCCATGAGAGCATCCTGATTTGCAAACAGTCTTACGGTGATAATGACACGATGGCATCAATTTTTAACTTGTTAAATGTGAACAACAGGACATATCTGAAATCATAACTTGCTTGGCATCATTTTTGTGTTTTGATGGTTTGTAAAATCTTAAAAGTCTTAGATTCCTGTTTCTCCCTCCAGGAAACTGCTTGCCAGTCCTTCTGGAAAGACTGGTACTGTTTCCTGTTCAGAACGCTGCTGACCTGCTGACCGTGACCTTGGCTCCCTTTGAGAGACAAAGGCCGCATTTCTGGGAACCCGCGGAGGCCCATTGCCTCTGCTGTGGCTCATTGCTTCCTCTCGGTGAGCAGGGCCGTCCGGTTATATTGCATTCCAGGTGACCCCGGTGGTTTTGGAAGACTAGCTGTCAGTTTCTAATATGCCATTTGGTTTCACAAGGAGGAAGGCTGGCCCTTTGAGCATTTGCGTGCCCCCTCCGTTAGGCATCCTGGACGGTGAGCACGGAGCTCCCTGGAGAGAGAAGGTCTGCTGCTCCAGGCTGCCTTCTGCTGCGAGACAGACCAGTTCAGCCTTGCGGAGGGTTTAGGTCGTCAGCCCCCTGCCCTGTGTCCCAGGCATCAGTCTGGTGGGGACCAGTTGATCTTGAGAAAGTGCTGTGCATGTTTAACACATGGCATCCTCACTTATTCATCAGCTCTGTCGGAGTGGAGGGGGCCACGCCCGGTGTGGTGTTCCAGAGCACTGCAGCATTCTTGCCACCTGATGGGGAAGTGCCCTGTCATTCTCAGGGGAGGGGGAGGGGGAGGGGGCATCGCCGGGCAGCACACAGTTAGGACCCAGTTGGATGCGGCGCTGAGTTCCTTGACTCGGCCCTCTGGTCAGCACGCCAGCGAACAGGAGCACCTTCAGTGTTTACCACCACCTGCCAATCATGTGTAGCTTCTACCTGGGAAGGCATGTTTCAAGGTTGGGGGAGCGGGGAATGGAAAAGCTGAACACGAGGTAGAGAAGGTGATGAGTAAGTGAGGGCTGTTGGGGTCAGACCGGCATTGCATCCCTCTGGGGGCAGTTCTCACTGCTTTGCCTGCTCCCTAGGCTGAGGGCTCTTCCTACACACTCTGCCTAGACCTGCACTGTCCACTGTGGCAGCATTAGCCACATGTGGCTGTTTAAACTGAAATATCAATGGATGAAAATGAAGTACAGTAAAAACATCAATCTCAGTCACGATAGCCGTGTCTCAGTGCTCGTAGCCACGTGGCTGCATAAAGGACAATGACTGCAGATCTCAGATATGTCTGTCATATCAGGGACATATATGTCTGTATGCATTAGAGACAGAGAGCTCAGGGATAGCAGAACGTGTGTGTGTGTGTGTGTGTGTGTGTACGCGTGCGCGCACCTGTGCTCACTATCAAGCCTTCAGTGCCTGACCCCTGAGAAGCTCCCAGTGACTACCAGTATCTGTGCAGGAGCCAGTGCAACCCTGAGCGAGTGGATACCATGCGTGAGGGATGAAGGGGTTGCTGCATGTACGTGGCTTAGCACTGTCCTTTCCCTTGCCCAAGCCCGTGGACCCTGTGGCGGTCATGACTGTCCAGGCCTGGTTTTTACAAGTTTACATGTGCCGTCTGCCTCCTCCTGACTTCATTTATTTGATTACGTTTCCCTGTGTTTTTCAATGATGTGAATCTCTTGCTGGCAGAGCTCAAGGCAGACATTTCATAAGTCTTTTCCCTCTCAAAGACACATGGGTTTCTGCTCCTATGGCATCTTTTACTGAGCGCCTCCTGCAACGGGGTGGATTACTGGCTGGCTAGGTGGAAAGTGCTTCAGGTAAACATTTCAGCGCAAGCCTGGTGTTCCTCCTGGAGGCGGTGCTAACCAAGGCCCTGTGCGAAGGCTGAGGCCTGCAGGGTTAAGACGTTTGTCCAAGGGAACCAGCTCCCAAGAAGGCCGCGGAGACCATGGCCACGTCCTTATCACAGACCTCAAAGCCACGAGGCTGGCTCCCTCTCGCTGTGCCCTCATGGCTGCTGTGAACCAATGTTCTGTTGACCTTAGGCGCCCCTAGGACCCTGGTCAGTTAGGAATTATACTGGGATGGTACTGCAAAGCCTCTACAATAGCAGCCTAAACAAGATGGACTTTTCTCCCAGGAAATGAAAAGTCGGGGGATGTGGTCCAGAATGTCCGGGGCCTGATAGGATCCCCAGTTGCTTTCTGTCCTGCCACCCTCAGGCCAGGCCCTTGTCCTTACCTCATGGAGGCTCCTGAACTGAGTGCGAGGCAGGAGGGAAGGAGAAGGAGATAAGCCCAAGAGGAAGTGGCCTGTCCTCTTTGAAGGAACTTTTCTGGGCGTTTCACCCAGCAGCTGTACCGACACCTCGTAGCCGGACAGGTTGCCTCCCATGAAATTGGGCTCCCTCCGCTGGCCCTGAGAGAAGTGTAGGGTGCGGTCAGCGCCTGCAGCCTGTCACAGTCGCCTGATCTATTTCCATTCTGAGGTCGGGAGCTCCCACCCCCATGGATTTGGGCAGGCTTTGCTGGATCAGCCCAGAGTTTAACTATTAAATTTATCCTCAGGTGCGGCATGTCCTCTCTGTTACCCGGCCCCCCCATATCCTTTTATTTTTCTTGAGTCCTCCTGCCTGTGCACAATGGCAGAAAGAAATGCACAACCAGGAATGTGCAGAATACAAAGAAAAATAGTTTAATGTTGAATTGGCCAATATGGAGGCAAAGCTAATGCTCAGCAGCCCGAACTCCCCAGTGGTGTGTAAGTTACAGGTCACATAGGGCAGAATCACAAGACTCTGTGGGTTAGGGATTCGGGATGTGCTGGGAGCTGACTGCTTGGAGGTGAGGTGAGGGTGATGAATCTTCAGGTGGTGAGGACAGCTCTGAGGTCTGTCCCCTTGTCTCTCTGTCTGTTTCATGGGGAAGCAGCCAGCAGGCCGTTCTACCTTAGGACTGAAATCTAGCCCAGGTCAGGATGTTATCTCTATCCTGCCGGAGGTCCAGGCCCATGACCATTAGGTCCCGGATCCTGTCTTCTGCCTTAGGGGTTGCTGATTACCGGGGGGAAAGGCTGGGTCTCTGAGGGGTATAGACACAGAGTGATTTCTAGCACTAGGATTTCAAACTAAATTTAATCACAGTCATAGGCCCTGGTGTCATCTCCCACTGCAGTCAGCACGTCCCTCTCGTGTGAGACCCAGCAGATATGCCCATGTGTTACCTTCCTGGCCCCTGGACACATTTGAGTCTCCAGCCCCTGATCAGAGGATGCTGTTCACACCGCTGAGATGCCAACTCCTCGCTCAGTGCGGGCTTTGGGTAGGTGCTTCCCTTCTCAGGAGCGGGGTCCCGCGGTGTGTGTGGGGACCGGGTTGTGGTGAGGCCAGCCAGGCCCAATGACACAGCGACACGTTGAGCCACAGAGCCTGGCTTGTTTTTAGGTGCCGGTCTCATTGGTGAGCCACTTCTCTGAGCTCCTGGGGGCATGCTTTATGCAAATCCCCCCAAGCAGGACCTCCTGGAGGGTCTTGTAAGGCCAGCTTGGACTGTTTTTTTTTTTTTTTTTTATGAATATATTTGAATATTACCCATTCTCTGGAAAGGGTGGTTCTTCTAAGCCTGGTCTTTGAAACCACTTTTATTGACCTGGTGGGCTCTTCATTGAGATTATATAGAAATCGTGAGTGTGAAGCTGCTGGCATAGGAATTCCGAGCTTTTTGAGAACAGAGAGATAAATGCTTATCACTCACTCACTCATTCATGCTTTCATAAATTAGGTGTTTTTTTTTATATACAAAGCACTAAGTTACTGGGGTGGCTTACCTTTTGAATGAAAAGAGAAGGTATATTGCATTTGTTTATGTTTCTTTGTTTCTGTGTGCTTAAAAATACATATTTTTTAAAAGGTTAGAATTTTCACACAACTAAACTGTTTTGGGCAGGGGCATCTGGGAGGGAGGGCTCTTGATTCAGAAGACCATTTCTCCTAGGAAGGTTTCCCTTTTAGTTTAACTACAGAATGCATCAATCAGAGCATTTTAATACCACAGTTACACGAAATATGGTCTTGTGTAGACAGAGGCTGCTTTTGTTTCCTGGACACCCAACCACCCTTTTTGGGTGCCCTTTTTGGGTGCATCTGACCAGAAATGCATCCTGGGCTTCTCTGTTCCGTCGAGGGGGCGGGTGGTGTGGGCCGAGCAGAGAAATGAATGATCTATGTCAGAACTTGCCAGCAGCTGAGAAGTGTGGTGTACGTTCACGTTTGGTCTCGGTATTTGAGGGGTGGAGCTTGTGCTAAGAATTCTGTCAGCACAGGGTCTGCAAACAAGAAGGACCCAGGGTCCTGCCCTGCCTGGAACTCACTCATCAATGTGTTAAACGTGCGCTGGTGAAACTATTCCTACCAGGCGGGGGCGCCGATGTTTGCAGGTTCCATCCATCTGGCTGCTGCACGTGTGTGAGGTGGGGCTGTCTAGAGATTGCAATACATCTCAGAGTCCTTTTGGAATCTTGAGTTATGAATCAAAGGATGTTGGTGATGTGTCTCAAAATAGCAACCACAAATGTTTTCTAATACTTTGCCAATAATTGTAAATATGTGTGTCAGACATGTCTTCTAACATTTTAAAAATGGCAAGTTTGATTTACCTGTCAGGTAGAGCCTCCCAGTCAATCCACAGTCCCAAACATAATGTGGGGCAGAGGCAAAGGGCAGTGTGCTTCTCACTGCCTCCCCTTCCCCTCTGGGCGGGCTCACGTCTGATGCTGGCGGGGCCGGGGCACCGTCCCGGGCAGCATGCTGCTCCTGTTACCAGGCTGTCACCTCGTGGAAGCCACCAGGAGAATGACCTTGGCCAGGATTTCTTCCCTGAACAGGGACAGAAAGGAAGGCAGGTGCGGGAGCACTGGCCCATGAACACCTGGTGTTCAGGCTGGGCCTCGCCGCCTGGCGGTGGCAATCTTGCCCTGGGCCCACGCCCTCCTGCGCCCTCCCACCTGGCTCCCCGAGTTCTCTGTGTCCCTGCTTAGCCTTCCTCACGCCGCAGTCTCAGCTTTTGGCCCTTTGGAGGTCAAAGGTAATTTTCTTCCCACCTTTCTAAGTTCTTCTGTCTGGGCCAATAATCAAATGCTAACAGGAGACAGGTTAACAGGAGAAAATGTACAAAATTATGACATTTTCTGAGACAGCCACTCGGTGTGGACAGTGGGGGAGCACAAACAGTGTGGAGGTGCTGGATAAGGGGTGATTCAAGGGCGCGGATGTCGCGAGATGTCACTGCACTACTCAATAATGGTGTGCAATTTAAAATTTATGAGTTGTTTCTTTCTGGAACAAGAAAGAAACATTTTCTTGTTTCTTTCATTTACTATTTTTGGAGTGTGGTGTGAAATGGCGGATAAGGAGTGATTACTGTGATGGTTAGCTTAGCAAAGCCTTAGTCCAATGGATTCTCCCCAACTGAAGTTTGCAAATTCACGTTCCATCAGAATCCAAGCATAGCAATAGCATGATACCCATAAGCCGCTGAGTGGGAGACAAGAAGATGATGAAGAGCTTTGTAGAAAGAATAGCAATTGCTTTCCCACAGCCCTATTGCTGTGCCAAGCACTTCCGCATACAGTCTCCTTTGAGATGTCACTGACCCTCCCGTGGGTTAGCTGTATCCCCGATGTGGACAGTTAGCCACCCATTTACCGAAACGCCACAGAGTGAGCGTCCCCTTTGTGCGAGGCCTGCTTCTCGGTCCCAGGCACACGGGAGCGGACAAGGCCCCGCCCCTGCCTTCCTGTGGGCAGTGCTTCGAAATAAAGGAATCGTGATTGAGGCCCAGGGAGACGGAATGACGGGCTAAGGTCGTGCCGCCAATGAAGGCGGGAGAGGACTTTGCACCGTAGGCGTTTCTGTGTGCCTTTTCTTCTCCAGTCCTGCTTATCAGTCTTTCCCACCGTGTGCCCCTGTGAAAACAGGCCAAAAAGCTCAGCCTTACCTTGACTGCCTGAGTTTTTTTCCTAAAAGGTCGCCCAGAAGTTATGGGGTATTGTGTTTCATAGCTTTGTTTCAATGAAAACCCTTTTAGGTGATGTAATGCCCTCCCTGTATCTACACCGCAGGAGGGTGTGTCTCGGATGAGGGTGAGCACCGCACTGGCGTGTCCTGGTGGACGTGCTCCTGGGATGCGATCTCCTCCACACAGAGGCTCTCCGGGACGCCTGGCCTGCCTGGGCCTGTGGGTTCCCTGGGCCTGCAGAGCTCTCAGTGTTAAAGCTGAGTCCCAGGGCAAAGGGGGTGAGTTGGTCACCCTCGATGGCACACTGGCAGTGCCTGAGAGCAGGACAGAACACTGGTGCTGCGTCTTAGAACACGCCCCACGCTGTTACATTTAGACTAGCATTCTTTTTATAAAGGAAAGGTATCCAAATGAGTTTGGCTGGTGACATTTTACTTCACTTGTACCCGTTATTTAGTAGGAAAATGTGATATGGCCCTCAACCATAATAGAGTATAGTTGATCATTAATTTCTGGCGTGCATTCTTGCTTTGTGCCCGCTGGTAAAGTAACTTATTTTTCTGCATTTGAAACTGAGTCCCGAGAGGGAGAGCTGGTTCCCTCAGAGCTAAATTTTTATAATTTCCGAACATCAACATCAAACCTTCAGTGGAAAAGGAGGAAAGGAGAAAATGTTTATTGATTTATGTTTTGGTTCAGTTCAGTTCCTTCTCTGTTAGATGTAAATAAAAATATACCTCCCATAAACCACTGCAGTACTAACCATATCGTCCTGTCCAGAGAAATGCTTGTTCCATACCAAGGAAGGAAGGAGGGAGAGAGGGAGGATTAATGAGCATCACGGTCAAGGTGAAGCAAATCAAAGCACAGCCAGGAGGATTATGGGAACAGACAAAACTGCATTTAAGTGCCAGCTCTGCTACTTACTACTCCTGGCTAGTTCTGGGGCAGGTTCCAAGTTCAGGCTGAGCCTCAGTGTCCTCATCTGTAAAATGGGCAGAGCTCAGTCTCCAGTGGAGTTGCATATCGAAAGTACACTGAACGTGTATGGAATTGACCTTCCATCCTCAGCCTGAACAACGAACGATGTAGGTGGTTCCCCAGGCTGTTAGCTCAGGAGCATTCAAACTCTGCTGGGTGAGAGTGTTGGGATTTTGAACTCATGTATTTTGATACATCTTTTATTTTTAAGAGAATACTCTAGAGATGAGAATGTCTCCATATAGATGAAAACTAAATTCAACACTCTAGTTAGAATTACATGAGTAAATTACAAGTTAATATAATAATTTACATAAGGTCAGTTTCTTGGACAGCAAGAATATTGTTCAGATCTTAGTTTTTTTTTGGCTCATGGAGACTTGGATTTTAGAGAAAAAAGAACCACCAGGTGGTGCCAGCCATTTTCTGATCCAGGGAGAAGGAATACAAACCCAGCTACCTGGTTTCCATCGGGATACCCTTAACAATTGGGGATTCCTTAAGGCATCCCGCCATCGGCCTTACTTTTCGCACTAAGTACATTGAAATCCTTGAGCTTTAAATCCTCCTGTCAAAGCTCGGTCTCTGATTTGTGGTTTGTCATGCTACACTCCTAGCCGGTAGGGCTTTTGTGTCTACAAAGAAAACATTTGCCCGTAGTGATCAGCTGTTGCCTTTTGGACGCTCATTTCATTAAGTAGGAGTGTTCAAGTAAGTACCCACCCGCAGGGTAGAAGAATGTGGCTCAGGAAATCATTGTCTTAAAATCAGTGTAAACAGATGTGCTTGGTGTTCAGAAGCTGCTGCCGCTCTGTGTGACCTACAAGGAGAACAAATGAATGTTTCCTTCCCTCGGAGCAAAGAGAGGGCCAGAGGATACTAACAGCAGGTACTTGCACTTGTCGATCCACCCTTCCTTTCCCAAATACGAGTGAGACGCTTCCTCAGGGGGGCAGTGCGGTCCAGTGGCTAGGACCTTGGATTGGAATCCTAGCTCCCGCATTTCCTAGCTGCCTTGAGTAAAGTTGCTTAACCTCTCAGGCCTGCAGTTATCCCATCTGTTGTGGGAATCATAACAGAACCTACTTCAGGGTTGTGATGAGGCCAAAAGCACGGCTCACGTGTTTTTACAGAATAAATGCTCAGAACATGTTGGTGACCACGAATGTTGGCATTTTAAGCCAGTGGCCACGTAGGGTTAATGTAAGGAACCGCATGGAGCTGGCAGCCCCACCCCAGTTCGCTGTCCTAGGTGCCATTGGTGGTAGAGCATCATTTAGCTCTGAAAACCTGGAGGACCCAGACCGTGCCCCCAGCTTTGCCAAGGAGGGAATGGTGCTGTGAGGCTTAAGTACCTTGTTAAGCAAGCTGCACAGGGCATCAGCCTTGCTGTAGATTTGCCATGTTGTTGAGTCTAGGGTGAAATGTCCCTTTTCAGCTGTTACTCGAAGCCGTGTTACGTCATGGCTTGCACCCCAGAATGACACTCATTTCAGACACCCTGTGGTCCGCTTTAGAGATTCCAGTGAGCACCTTGAAAACAGCACTTTATATAACCAGCTGCTTTTGGGGCGCTCATTTCATTAAGTGGGAGTGAAGCCTCCTGTCAGTGTTAGGGTGGGGCTGGCGGGTGCTGCGTGTGGAGCTGCCCAATTTCTGTTCCTTTGCTGTGTGTGCGCGCCCTCAGTTTCCATGGGTTCTCTACTGGCCAGACGTGGTACCATTTGGCATTTTTACTACTGGTTTGTAGCTCTGATACCCAAATTTTGTGAAAGAAACAATGAAGATTTTTAAGCCTATTCATCTACCTACTTTTCATCTCTGGGCCAGATAAGGACAAAAGGTCTGTTAGGCTTTGCAGGTTATTGACTGCTAGGCCACAGTAAAATATCGGAGGCATCACGAATGACATTGGAAGGAAAACAGCAAAGCTTACCTTTTGTAAATGACTGGAACTTCTAAAATTTGGGTGGTTAGTCTGGCACCCCTTGCAGTTCGAACGTAGAGAAGGTCTAGACAGGTATGTGGGACAGGTGAGGGTGAAAAGCTCAGAGCTGCCATGTGAGAGTGAAGTTGAAGTGTCTGGCGTCACAACAAGGACATGGCCCCTGCACCATTGTGAGTGGTGTGGCTGAGCATGTTGAGAAATTGGGACTCTGCGTTGTGAGTGGTGTGGCTGAGCATGTTGAGAAATTGGGACTCTGTGTTGTGAGTGGTGTGGCTGAGCATGTTGAGATGTTGGGACATTGAGCTGTTGTGAGTGGTGTGGCTGAGCATGTTGAGATGTTGGGACTCTGTGTTGTGAGTGGTGTGGCTGAGCATGTTGAGATGTTGGGACATTGAGCTGTTGTGAGTGGTGTGGCTGAGCATGTTGAGGTGTTGGGACATTGAGCTGTTGTGAGTGGTGTGGCTGAGCATGTTGAGGTGTTGGGACTCTGTGTTGTGAGTGGTGTGGCTGAGCATGTTGAGATGTTGGGACATTGAGCTGTTGTGAGTGGTGTGGCTGAGCATGTTGAGGTGTTGGGACATTGAGCTGTTGTGAGTGGTGTGGCTGAGCATGTTGAGGTGTTGGGACTCTGTGTTGTGAGTGGTGTGGCTAAGCATGTTGAGGTGTTGGGACTCTGTGTTGTGAGTGGTGTGACTGAGCATGTTGAAGTGTTGGGACTCTGTTGTGAATGGTGTGACTGAGCATGTTGAGGTGTTGGGACTCTGTGTTGTGAGTGGTGTGGCTGTGACATGTTGAGATGTTTGGACTCCTTTAGACACTTAAATTGGTTAATTTAAGGTCTGATGCATTAGGTGGTCATAACAGTACCTAACAGGTGACATTTGTTGAGAGCCTACTGTGTGCCAGACATCATGCCAAAATTAAATATAAATTACCTCATGTGATCTGGCGAGGTAGGTCTTATTACCCCAGTTTTATAGATACAAATGGTGACACTCAGCAAGGTTAATCATCTTCCCAAGGATTTCCATTGGCTGATGTCTCCTTAACTGTGAAATCTGAAGAAAGAATGTACTCATGGCCCTGGCGTGTCCTGTAGATGGCCAATGATCAGTATCACCTAATTCAGAATTTGATTTCCATGCGTTTAGAATAGGCTGTGATCTGCTCTAGGATGCACACTGTCAGATAAGGCCCAGACCTGTGTGACCTGGGTTTTCACTCACGTTCCAAGCTGCACTTGGAGAACTGCTGCCTTTGACCTCTGATCCCCAGAATATGGCACTCATGAGTTCAGCAGCACCTTGAGAGGAGAAACTTGGGGTGTGCAGAGTGGCCTGAAGGTTACAGAGCTCCTCTGCACGGTGTTCTCCAGGAAGAGTGCAGAGCGTGTCAAAATATTTGGCCTGAAACTCTCTTACAGAGCTTCTCTGAGATGAGGGTTGCAAACACATGAAAAATGTGAACTTTACTTCCCCCTACTTCCATTGTGTTTTGGTTGCTTTAATATGAAAAACATTCCACGGGATGAAGTCATCAGGACCCCGCTGAGAGCTGGAGTGAAGGGATCCCTGGAAACAGGCTGTGTGGAAACGAGGGGGTTAAATGCAGGTGACTAAGTCTGATTCTGGTTGTAGAGGTGCCTGGCTGGGAAGGTATATTAGTCATCTACTGCTGTGTAACATCTATCAGCTGACAACAGTACACGTTGTGTATTCCATGGTTTCTGTGGGTCACTAATGTGAGCAGGGCTTCCCTTGGCCCAGGGTTTCTGATGAGATTGGGGGCACGCTGTGCACTGGGGCTGCAGTGTGAGCCGAGGCTCGATGGTGGGCGGGGGACTCTCCTTCCAAGATCCCTCTTGTGGTTGGCATGCCTTGGCCCCTCACCACATGGACCTCTCAGCACAGCGGCTGCATAATGTGGCACCTGGCTTCACCCGGGAGGAAGGGTCGGGGAGCGGGAGGAAGACACAGTCTTTTTGTGACGGACCACAGAAGTGAGAGGAGGGTGGAGATCTCTTGGTAGGGAGATACACTTCAGTTTTCATTTGTGGTTAGGAGACAGGGAACAGTGGAACAAAATGCTACCATCCCTCGCTGTGAGTGTCACATTCCCGATCCCTAGGTACTCAGAGCCAGTAAGGAATGGATGGATATCAGTCAGGAACAGTGGGCCCCATGATTTGCCCCTGGGAGCCCTGTGGGCTCTGAAGTTTGCTGGAAGGAAGGAAGGAATTACAGAGAGCATTTTACTGTAGTCCAAATATTTCTTTCAGCAGGAAACACTATTAGGTTAAAACTACACATCTATAAAATTCAAGGGAGACGGAACTAAGGAAAAAAGAGAGAACAGCTGTGAATTTGTTTGCTTGATGAAATAACCGTTTCTGCCGCCTCCCTTACTAGAGCGTGAATTAGGGTGTTGCAGAAAGGCGGCCTTGTTTACTCGCTATCTCTTAAGACCTTGGAGGGAAACCAACACTTCTTCCTGTTCTCCAGAAACTGCCCCCTAGCTCAGGGCTGTGACATCTGTTTCCATGTTAGCGAAATGGCAGTAACGTTTGATTGAGGCCAATCATTTCCTTGGAGGGAGGTCTGGAGCAGGAAGTGGGAAGGTGGAATGATAAAAATGCTCACACTGATATTTAGATATTTAGTTTTTTAAATATTGCATTACTGGGATTGGCTTCCCTTGTGACTATATTATCAAAATCGATGATGATCCAGGATTTGAAATGAACCCCTGATGTCCCTCATGCTCGCTTCAGGCCAGTGGTGATATGGGCCATTTGTTCTTCAAATGTGAGGACTCCCCTCCCTCATCCCCGGGCATATTGTGAAATGTCTGGAGAAAATTGTGATGCTGCTAAATGCCCTACAGTACACAGCTAAGCCACCAGTTTAGAGAATTATTCAGCTCAAAATGTCAGTAGGTTGAGTTTGAGAAACCCTGGGACAGGTGAGATTTGGGATGACAGCCCCAAGGCATCCAATAATAGTATCAGAGAGGACGATAGATGAGCATAGTAGACCAGCAGAGATGAGAAAGCTGACAAAGACCTGCCTGTGAATCTAAAGGCGAGAACGTGTTGCATAAGAAGGAATGGCAGATGTGAGTTACTTGGTGCTATATGTTTGGACGTGGCATTTATACCACAGGGAACGCGCTCACTGTCCCTGGGAAGCAGGCACCTGCTGGAGCTGGGCGTCCCGGGTGAGTGGCTGTGCGTCTGATACAGCAGAGGACAGAGCACCTGCTGGCTGCAGTAGTGCCTTTGGTGAGCTGGAGGGATCGGTGAAGGTGTGGCATTGTAGGTGCGTGGGCGTGGAGACATCCAGGAGCCCTGTCCTCCTCTGAGGGTGTGTTCCTCCCCCCTCCCTGTTGCAGCTTGTGCCCTGCGTTGCCTTCAGGGCAGCTACATCGGGTGTTGACCTGCAGGCTGTCCAGCTGCTGCAGGGACAACAGACAGGCCCAGCGTGGAGTGCAGGCCCGGGAGGCACACACCACCCTTGAAACTACACTTTGCCTGGGACTCTTTCTAGCAGGAGTGGCTCCCAGATGCCACCTGTGTCTCCATGGAGTACGCCATCATAGTGCTTCCGAGGGAGCGTGCCTGATCTGTCTTTGCCCTGCACTCCCCCATCTGTGTCATGTCTTTGCCACCCCTGTGCCCCAGCCAGGGGTGCTGAACCTCTGTGTGTTTTGAGATCCTTTAGAAACTGTCAGAACTGCAGGCGCCTCACACTGAGCAGCTGAATGAGGTCAGTGTCCTTGTGACTGTCAGCCTGTCCCTGAGTGGGGCTGATTCACGGAGTAAAGTTTACAGACTTTCCAATTAAACATCATCTTTGTTGGGCTCTGTGCTGCTGTGTGCTGCATCCTTTACCCCTTGCTCGGGACCAGGCATGCCTCCCTCCTATCGGGTCACAGACCCTGCTCCAGGCATATGGAATTTGGCAACTACAGAAGTATAGTGAATAATGGTGACATGGCAGAGCCACCATATCAGAAAGAATATGTGCACCCCTCTGTTCATAGCAGCATTATTATAATAGACTAGAGGCCCGATGCACAGATTTGTGTACTGTTGGGGTTCCTTGGCCTGGCCTGCGCCTTCTCGCAATCCAGGACCCCTTGGGGGATGTTGTACTGCCAGTTTTGGCCTGATCCCCGCAGGCCAGGCAAGGGACCCCATTGGTGCAAGAATCCATGCAATGGGCCTCTAGTATGCATATAAGATCTTTGGTTAATCTCTTCCCACCCTCCCCTCTTCCCTCTGAGATTCATCAGTCTGTTCCATGTTTCTGTGCCTGTGCATTGAGCATCTGCCCCCTGGTGGTCAGTGTGTGTCTTAGCTACTGGTCGAACAGTGGCTTAGGCTTTTATATATATAGACGAGGGGCCCAGTGCACGAATTCGTGCACCTTGAAAGGAACTGTGGGCCGTGAGGCTGTGGTGGGCACAGGGGCAGGTCTTGGCCCATCCTCCTTGCCCCTGTCCAGCCCCTCCTGCTGCGGCCCCTGGTCCCCTGTCTGCCAGCAGCCCAGCTCCTGCCGCCCCAGCCAGGGGTGCTGAACCTCTGCGTGTTTTGAGAGCCCAGCTCGAGCGGGGCCAGCACCATCAGTGGGTGCGAGTGGTGGCTGCTGCCCTGATCACCCCTCAGGAGCAGGAGGAGGTAGAGAAGCCCTCAGGGGTGATCGGGGCCGGCAGCTGCAACTTGCACCCGTTGATGGCACCAAGTGATCACGGCCGGTACCAGGCTCTGGCAGTGGGTGTGAGCAGTGGCTCCAGCGCTGGCCGTGGATGCATGCAGGGTCAGCACCAGCAGCAGGTGCAAGTGCCCGGTGGGACCGTGACATGCAGGAGCAAAGAATTTTCAGTAACCACCAGAGACTTGCCCCCATGACAGTGGCTGGTGCCACGCCTTGGTCTGGCGCCCCCACTCACCTGCTCCACCATCCTGCCACGGTTGATGCCTGCCATGTTCCGTGCTCTGCTGCCTGCTGTCGACGCCCGCCATGTTCCGTGAATGTCCCCTGGTGGTCAGCGCACGTCATAGCAACTGGTTGTTTGGTTGTTCCACCGTTTGGTCTATTTGCATATAGGGTTTTATATATATACTAGAGGCCTGGTGCACGAATTTGTACACGGGTGGGGTCGCTAGGCCTGGCTGGTGATCAGGGCCAATAGGGGCCATCTCGCCAAGTCCTGATCGGGGCCTGCTGGCCGGGGAGATGAACAGGTGGAGGGACCATGGGAGGTTGGCCAACCAGCCCCAACCGGGACAATCAGGTCGGCTGGCCGGGGGAGGGATTGTGGGAGGTTGGATGGCTGGGGGACCCCAGGAGGTTGGCCAGCTGTGGAGAGGAACCGGAGGAAATTGGCCGGCCGCAGGAGGTTGGCTGTGAGAATGCACTGACCACCAGGGGGCAGCTCCTGCGTTGAGCATTTTGCCCCCTGGTGGTCAGTGCGCGTCATGACGACTGGTCGACTGGTTGTTCCAGTCGTTCTGGTCGTTCGGTTGTAATGGACGCTTAGGCTTTTATATCGATAGATAGATAAGATCTGGAAATAGCCCAAGTGCCCATCGTTAGATGAGTGGATAAAGAAGCTGTGGTACATTTATACAATGGAATACTAAAAAGATCTTACCCTTTGAGACCTGGAGACTATTATGCTATTATGCTAGACAAAATAAGCTAGTCAGAGAAAGACAAGTATCACATGATCTCACTTATATGTGGAATCTAATGAACAATAAACTGACGAACACAGTAGGTTCAGGGGCATGGATGCATGGAACAGAATGACAGATCTCAGAGGGGATGGGAAGAAGTTAACCAGAGAACTTACACATATATATGCATGACCCATGGACCCAGACAATAATGTGGTGAAGCCCTGGGGTGGGGCTGGGACTGGTCAAAGGTGGGCAAAGGCAGGGAAAATGGCATACATCTGTGACACTGTCAACAACCACAAAATAATAATTCTAGCACTCATCAATAATGTGTTGTTGTTGATTAAACATTTTGGTGCAAATTTGTCCAGATGTGTGTGTGTGTGTATGTGTGTGTGTGTGTGTGTGTGTGAATTACTAAAACACAATCATATATATAAAATACTTTTATGTATATACTAGAGGCCCGGTGCACGAAATTCATGCATGGGGGGGGGGGGGGGGTGTGTGTGTGTGTCCCTCAGCCCAGCCTGCACCCTCTCCAATCTGGGATCCCTCTCACAATCCAGGACTGCTGGCTCCCAACTACTTGACTGACTGTCTGCCTGATTGCCCCTAACCGCTTCTGCCTGCCAGCCTGATAGCCCCCTAACCACTCCCCTGCCAGCCTGATCGACGCCTAACTGCTCCCCTGCCAACCCGATTGCCCCTAACTGCCCTCCCCTGCAGGCCTGGTCACCCCACTACTGCCTTCCTCTGCTGGCCTGGTCACCCCTAACTTCCCTCCCTTGCCAGCATGGTCACCCCTAACTGCCCTCCCCTGCTGGCCTGGTTGCCCCTAACTGTCCTCCCCTGCAGGCCCAGTCACCCCAACTGCCCTCCCCTGCAGGCCTGGTCCCCCCACAACTGCCCTTCCCTGCAGGCCTGGTCCCTCCCAACTGCCCTCCCCTGCTGGCCATCTTGTGGTGGCCATCTTGTGTCCACATGGGGCGACCATCTTGTGTGTTGGAGTGATGGTCAATTTGCATATTACCTCTTTATTTTTATATATATATATATGTATATATATATATATATACATATATATATATATATATGTATATATAATTTAAAAATTATATGTAATTTTAACTTTAAAATACAGGTAGACATCTTGTATTGATAAATATATAGTTCTATATTACCTTTCCAAGTGTTTCAGAAGTTCACTGTGTTAATGTGCCATAATTTCTTTTTTAACAGTTCATTTTTGATGGACATTTAGCTTCAGTAGTGTGCTGATAAGTATTTAACAACTGGTTTTCCGGGTATAAAAGAGCCCTGATGTGTGGCAGCCTGCTTTCCAAGGTGTGAATATATCCACCATGGCTGACTGCAGGCACTAGTGTGAAGTCACTTAACAGGGAGCTGTGAAGAGATGTGACTCTGAACCAGGGCACACCAGCATCGGAACCACACTGCTGAGGTTAAAGCTTTAAACAATTGATTTTAAGGATAGTTTGTCAGCAGAAGTGTTGTTTAGATATTTAGATGCTTGACAGATTCTAAATGTGATAAGAGCGTCACTCAGCTGGGGCGGGAGGAGGGGAAGGAGTGGGGAGAACATGCCTGCCATTGCCAAAATGTTTAATTGGTAAGTTATCAACCTTTTTCTTTTCACTGCTCCTATTCTCTTAGTTTTTCAAAACTAACGTTGGGCTTCCGTTTTCTAAGATAATCTTTTACAACATCTTGAATCAATATGCTGTTTAACGTGATTTAATGCATTTTCTGTGTCTGTGCCTTTTGAAGATGTTACTCTGCCCGCGACTTCATGGATACTTACCTTGGGCTGTCAGTGTGTGCTACCTGGTGGCCTGGGGTAGGGAGTGCAGGCCATGCTTCTCCGGGAGCATCTGAGAACATCGAGTGTCCATTTAATTGGAAAGGATGTTTTTTAATGTCCATGGATGCTTTGGTGTCCGGGAACAGAGGGGTCAGGATGGACAGAAACATGGCATTTTTCAGTAAGCAGATGTTTCCTGTAACTTTCAAAGAGGTTAAATTATAGATAGGCCAGGAAAAACAAACAAACATGGCTCATAGAAGTATTGCCTTTCTGATGAAAAGCCCTAAGCTCTAAATGCAGTATTAGATGTGTATGGTATTTAGGTGACCACTTTCAGGAGGAAATGGAGGGCTGTTGTGTCCATTTCTTTGTTCATGAAACTATTAATGGTGGAAAGACTTGGTCAGGTGAGAGCAGATTTATTTTTGAAGAGAGTGGTCCTTATGCAAAACCCTTTCAACAATCCATTCGGCTTGTACATGTGGCTTTCTTGGGGTCTCCACTGCCATTCATTTGTTTTTTAGCATCTCAGAGCCTAGGGATTAACCATGGGCCTCTGGGCCTGCCCGCTCTTCGTTTTCTTCCATCCACGCAGCAGATGCATTCATTTTCCTCTTGCAACAGGTGCACAAATAAGACGTATCGCTTCGGTACTTGCAAAGAGTCCTTGGGCAGCAAGAATTGGAAAGGTGTCCAGATGTCATGTGCAAACAGTACGCACTATTTGCACACCCCCAGGTCTGACAGTTAATTATGTCTCTCCTTCAAGATCCCACAAGGGCTTAGAGTGAAGGTAGGGCAGGGATTCTCAAAATCAAGTCATGCTCCAAATTTTCAGTGGTTGTGAACAGGCATGGGTGGTTTGGCAAACTAACTTTTAATCCTCTTTCAATGAAAACAAATCCATTCTTTAAAAATTGCCAGGAAAAAAAATGGTACAATAGTCAGTAACATTTTGATTCTTTTGTACTGGGCTTGGTGAAAAGTACTTTATGTTTAATTCTAATGCCAACTCTAGGAATCATTCATATGCTCTCCTTTACCAGCGAAAACACAGAGTGAAGAGGGTTGAACCAGCTCATCTGGTGCCCACCATCTGGTAGGTGGCAAAACCAAATTCATGCCCAGTCTTGGGAATTCTGGAGCCCAGCGAGCATGTCTGTCTCTCACATGGTGATGCTGGAGAAGGGGCAGGTCAGGCATGTGTCCACCCTTAAAAATGTAAGCACCACAAGGCTTCCTCAGTACCCAGGTCAGCTCTGGCATATAGTACACATAAAAAATATGTGTTTACATGGAGGATGAGTATATATGTCGATCGCTCTGGGTAGGGGGTTTCTCACTTCTGTTGCATTCCCATAATAAAGGAGATTCTGTGCTAAGCTGTCAGTACTGGGGGAGAAGCCACCTGGAGGCCTGATCGTAGTGACAGAGAGGACGAGACAAAAAGATGCTCCTGGCAGCAGCAGGGTGTGCAGTGTGGTTCAGTAGCAGCAGCTGCCAAGATTTTATTTAGCTGATATGACCCTCCACAAAGCTGCCACTGGCCTCGGACTAGAGAAATTAATAATATGAACCAGTGGGAATGTCCTGCCTTCATTTAACAAATACTTATGGGGCCCTCTTGGTCAGGAACCATGCGGGGACTGGGAATCTAACAGACAACAAGATGGCTAAGAGCCCCGCTTTTGTGGGCCCCACTTTCTGTCTTGTCTCCAGAAAAGAACTGGGACATGAGAAGAGTGGACAGGACAGTTCAGTGACCCTCCCCGTGTGCCCCGTCCACCCAAGTCCTCACGCATGTCCTTCCTCGTTGAAGCACTTGGTAGATGTTCTCTCACTTCCTGCATCTTTCAGTGTGTGCTTCCAAGAGAGAAGGGTTGTAAAATGTCAAGTTAAAAAATTAACTTCATACCTTAGTCATCAAATATCCAGTCCGTGTTCAAATGACTAATTATCAACTGTCACAAAGTAGGCTGGTGTTCTCTTTGATTGAATAAGGATCAAAATAAGGTCCCCGGTCTGTGACTGATTGATTGTTCCTCTATGCTACTGGTTATCTGTTCAATTCCCTCTCCACCTCCCCGGCTCCCCACCCGTCTCCCTTTAGCTGTGGTTTAGCCTGGGAGAACGTGGGTTGTTTTCTCCTCCGGTTTCCTGCAGTGGATGGCCCCACCCTCTGCTCTCAGTTCCATGCTCCTCGAGTCTGGATTCCCTGTGAGTTGGGAGGTGCAGATAGACACCTGCTCTCTTCCTTCCCTGGATGATGGACAGTGGAGCCATGTGGTCAGGTTGAGCTGATTCCCTTGAAATGCAAAAATGAAATTCCCTAAACAAATACTTGTCTCAGGGTTTGTTAGCTTATCTTGGCCATCATTCCCTGGAGCATGCCCTCTTTGGACTTGAGTCTCTTCATCATGATGCACCATCAACTCTCTCCTCTGACAGGTCTTAACTTTCCCCCAGTCTGAATATGCTAAGTCACAGGGGCACCAGGAAAGCCCTTTGCCCAAGTAAATTGATGACTGTTTGTATTATGCTTGTGTTGTAGTGATAATCTGTTTTAGCCCCATGTAAGAATCAGGCTTCTCATTGTAGAACATCTTTGACCTCTGAGAAGGCTGGTGTGGAGTAAACAGTGGGGAGTGGTGCCCCCATGAATATTACCTTATTGAGCTTATAGGTAAGGGTAAAGGGCACCGATCGTATACACGTACTGGTATATACTCTGGCCAGAGTGCAGGAGCCCCCGTGCCTGAAACTGGGCAGGGAAACGACCCCATCCTGACGCGTCCACAGGTCTCCGGATCCCCCAGGGGCCCTGCTCCACACTGAGAACCGCTGGCCTAGATCCTGTTGTTTCCTTGACCTCTGAGATTCTGTGGTTCTAAGATCCTACTGCAAAAGCTGAGGCTACTCAAGTTCAGTGTGTGGGTCAGGAGTGTGTAACCAGCACCCACTTCCTTGTCTTCCAGCAAAAGCCTCTTAGATTTATGTGGAACCACCGTGACCCCTTCCTCTGCTGATTTGACCCCCAACTCTGGCACAAAATTGGGCAGAGAATCATGTCTCCTTGGTGGGCTCTATCACATTGATGGAATCAACATTGTAAAAAAATGAGACCTCGGTTCTGGGGATCTCTAATTCCGACCTGCCACCGCGCAGGTCATCCATTGACCACTAGAATGAAGGATGTGAGGGTGATGGGCAGGAGGGAGAGTGCAAACACTTCCGGGCAAGATCATTCAGCAACAGCTCCAAACCATGTTCTCTTGTTGGGGAGCTTATGCATTGTTAGTGAAGAATGATAGAAGTAAATATGTATTTGAGTGAATTGGTAAATGGGTAAGTTTTCCAGAATGAATTATGTTGAATCATTGTTACTGGTTTTGTGTTGAGCCCGTTACACTGCATTCTGAGAGGCCGTCTGCAGGGTCTTCTGCCCTCTGGCTTCCTCCACACCCCAGTTTCCTCTCTCCAAGGCTGACAGAACAGGTGTCCCGTGAAACTCAAGGCTGGTTCCACAACCCTGTCAAGATAGAACCAACACATCTTAACAGGAAGCACGGCCTTCAGCGGTCCCCTCTGCTCACATTGAACACACTCCTCTCCCGTCCAGCTCGCTGCACATCGCCTTCTCCTCTCGGTGCTGTGCCCACTGCCACGCTGTGGTGCATGCCACTTCTCAGGCCAGTGGTGCACATAGCTTTCTTACTCTCCGCCCTCTGCTGCTGGGATTCATGCTTTGGGTCTCATCTTCTGGAAGGCTACTACTTGCTCCCACATGGGGTTGGACCTCCCCCTCCCCGAATGTCCTGACAGCACCCTGTACTTCCTTCCTTAATTGCCTTTATCAGCCCTTATTCAGCCATAAATCTATGTATTGTTCCATCAGCCATGGCCCTTACCAAGTTCATTGTCAGACCTGCTGCATCTGGATGGTACTTGGCAAATGATCCCTCAGTAAATATTTGTGGAATTAAATGTTGGAGAGAGATGTACAAAGTAACTACAAAATAATGCAGTAAATTCTTTGGTAGAAAAATTTATAAGAGAACCCATGGAGGAGAAATTAACCCACATTTTCTAGACCAGGGCAGTGTTTGAATAGTATATTGTGTTAACAAAATAAAAGTCTCCAGTTCTTTTTATATTCTATTTAGGAAAGGAGAAGGGTAGGGTGGGGGGAAGGCACTCATAATTTCACTTAGTTGTTCTTTGATCGCAGTTAATGTTATGTGTTTTGGCTTTCACTGTGTAACTAGAAAGGAGCAATTAGAAGATATGGTCTCCTGAGTTGGAAATGACTATTTCAGGCCATTATCACAGTCCAAATTTCTTTTAGGATTTGCTTTTCTTTTTTATTACACCATTGTGTCTGGTTCTAATACATTTGCTATGTCATTAGCTTAAAAACACAGGCAAACTTTTTCTTTCATTACTGTCATAAAAACGGTGCTTCTGAGGCCAGAGCAGTCACGGGTGCTTGGAGGACTCAGAGGTAGGCGGGCCAGAGGCGTGTCCCCAGAGCTGCTACTGAACGGAGGCCTGCGACCCCTGCTCAGGGCACGGGTCACTCTCCCTCTCGCTTTCTCATGCCACCCAGTGGGTCACCTGCCTCGTTTTGAAAAATGGGAGGACGTTCAAAGGTATTACTGAGCTAATGAGAAGTATATCAATACCTTTTTTTGCCTTTTATCTCCAGATACTTTAATTTACCAGGTGAAGCTCTTGCTGGCTTCTAGCCTGGTACCATGCCCAGGTTTTATCGTGATTGTGCCGTAAAGGTAAATGTAGATCATAGGTGATGTTTCCTTTTTGAATGGGCCATTCAGAATATAATAAGTCATTTTAATTATGGGGGCTTTCCCATGTGCAATTAACAAAGTGTAATTCACTGCAAGGTATTTCTAAATCAAATTTAGAGGTGAGATATGTCAACGTCTGATGTAAAATTCAGTAAAACTGAGGCTTTTTAAAAAAGCATGGCATCTTATGGCAAAAGTCAGGAAGACATACACATCTCTGGAATGAGTCCACAAACATGTAGTCTTGTAGCCCAAACGAAGGGCAGAGCTTGGCACACAGGCATGTAATTTACCTGAGAATGTGAAACATTCTTATTTTAGTAAAAGTGAGCTATATTGGTAACTTTCTTAGACTGTAACTTACATCTAAGCCCTTATAGTCTTCAAGTATGATTAGCTACAGTATTCAAGATATTGGATAAATAAATGTATTCGTAATTGCTCTATTATTAAGTTATTAAGTAATCCAGCGCTTTTTATCCTTTTTCATCACATGGCACACATAAACTAATTACTAAAATTCTGTGGCACACCAAAAATATATATTTTGCCAATCTGACAAAAAAATAGGTATACTTTTGATTGTGTTACAAAAATAATAGTAATTACCTACCTGTTTTGCTCCAAAGTGACTTTTTAAAAAAATCAGATGTCTATACCAGTACTTGTATATACAGATTTCTGGTACCAAGAATTAACCCATCAGACACAACCTTTTTATGTGATGTGACCAGTACGATGCAACTCTTATGTGACCTATGTATTTATGGTTCAAGACAGAGCATTCAAACTAATGGCTATTGTTGTGTTGCTGTTGTCTTTTTTTAAATTTGACAATCTAAGGGAAAAGAGGTTAGTGCTGCTGACTAAATAGTCATTTATTGCATGTTTTAAAAATTCTTGCAGCACACCAGTTGAAAATCACCGAATTAATCCATTGAATATATATTTAGAGCATTGGAGTAGTAGATATGAATGCACCTATCTAATTTCTCACGTCCTAAATTCACTTCATTTCTTTGCATTGCCGTTATGAAACAGTATATATGATGGCCATGCTAGCAGTTGGTACCAAATCTGAATAATTTGCTTTATACAGAACAAATTAAGAATGATCCTGAAGAGCTCTGTCATCAGAGCATATTTGGTTGAACACATTTGACAAGTTTTCAACGACATCGATCATTTTTTTCCTATTAGCTACTCAGAACATCTGAATCATTAAAAAAGGCCCATTTGGGAAAAGCAGTTTTGTTGACTAATAACAGTAAGAGTCCATCTGCTTTGCTTCTCTGCTTACGTCAGCATCTCTCCTCACCCATTTCCAACCAGTGAAGCCGAGGCAGACTGATGTCCAGTGCAATAGGCGCTCTGATCGTGTGGCTATTTAAATTTGTTAATGACGATTTAATAAAATTTGAAATTCAGTGCCTCAGGCACACTAGCCAGTGAAGTTAACGACTTCCAGTTTGGACAGTGCAGACGATTGAATATTTCCATCACTCAAGAAGGTGCTTTTGGATGGAGCTGCTCTAGAGATTTCCCAAACCTCCTTTGGTCCCTTAGCTGCTTCTGTTAACATTGAAGTCCTACCCCTAATCCTTCCAGGTGGTGGTTTCTCACTTGGACTCCACACAGGAATCAGCTGGGGAGTGTTCAGAAATTCCTGTGCTCAGGCCAATGGAAATCAGAATGGTGTATGGGGGCGGGGGGTGAGGCTCAGGCACCATCATTTAAAAATATTCCCTGAGTGATTCCAGTCACTGCTAACATTGAGCACTACCATTGTAGCCAATATGTTTCATTTTTTAATGTACCGATCAGTGTCCCTTGAACTTGGTACACCTGCCTTTTTTTGACCAACCTCCTTCAGAACCTGCGTAGAGAGAGACAGTAGAATACAATGTCTTGTGCCTCACGTGAACTTGGGTCTGCCCCACACTAGCTGAGTGACTTTGGGCCAGTTACTCGGCCATTCTGAGCCTTTGTTACTTCACGTGTAAAATGCAGATAATAGTAGTACTTGGGTTGGAGCCTGTGAAGATTAATTAACATGAGGGATATAAAACAGTTGTGACAGTTCCTGGCACATAAGCCTTTAATAATTATTAATCTATTTTAGAATAAAATATATTTTAATATGTATGAAATAAAATATATTAAAATGTACTTCATAATAGAATTTTATATAATAAAATTCTTGCTAAGATCATTCTACATGATTTGTGTTCGTGAATTTTTCCTCTCTGCCAGGGAATGTTTAAATATCTCCTTACGGTATCCAGTGGGAAATCAAGATGGGGATTTGGGCATCCTGTTAATGAGTGGGGAGATATTTGGGGGCAGGAAGGCTTCTATAGAGTCTGCTATTTCTACCACAAGTTGCTTGCTCTGCTTTCTTAGTTCACATGGTGAAATTGCTGAGCAGGATTGAATTGAATGCGCTTAGCATTGTTCTCTCTTGAGAAATGACTGGGCTGGTACCCCCTCCATACTTAGAGGAATCAATAACCTTTATTGGCCGTGGCCTGAATTAGGCAAGACCATCTTATTCCCAGACCAGTGGGCCCAGCCTTAACAGATTGTGAAGGAACTCCTTTCCAGTCCTTAGAATCAGTGAGACTTCCATGAGGTTGGACGGAGAGGTCGGGATGGAGGGCAGAGGTCAGCGCTTGCAGTTCGGTGCTGGCTCACTGAACCCTTCAGACAAAGGGCTCTCATGACAGCAGTTGGCTGGGAACTGGACCAGTAGGACTTGGCAGTCTATCAGCGGATTTGTGGATCGATTTCCCCAAGTCAAAACTAAAATGCAGTTAACTTTTATGGGCTTCATCCATCCTTTTCCTCTCTGTAGACACTAGTATTTTCTTTCAAAAGGTATGTCTTTAGAAGCTGCCTATTAAAATGCCAAGACTCTTAGCAACTGGTTATATAAATGGACCATTTTATGTCTGTGTTTTAAAATAATCAAATCAAATTACTATAGAAATGAAATCTGAATTATGGCCATTTCTCAAAGACATGAAAACAGGCCAGCTCTACTCTTCTCCATAAAGGCATCTGTAACGTTCTGGGTGTTGTTTGAGTAGTTCGGAGGTGGTAGGCAAAGGTGGCCTGTTGGGATTGTTAGTGAGTATGTGCAGTTGCTTAAGAAACAAAGAGCTTGCTTCCTTAGCTACACAAACAAACAAACAAAAACAAAACAAAATAGGAAGCCTGTACATTTCCAAGATGGAGTCCTTCAGGCGAGAAGCAGTTTTTAGCTTTATAAAGGTCTTGGTTTCATGATGCCTTCCAGTATGCCAGGTGATGCTGGCGTCAGTAGTGACATCATGCATGTGAGGGATAAATACTGGCTACATTTTTGTAGGCTGTTCTAGGCTTTAGGCTGATGTATATCAAAGGCACTTCTATTATGGGATATTGTGTATCAGACACTGAGTTAAAACACTTTTACAGCCGATAAAATTAAGAGAAGGTTACACCATCTTTGAGAGTTTATTAGGGATGAAAGCCCAGTGTATGTCAGGAAAATCTGTGCCTTTATGTATTAGGTACTAAAGACCCACCCTCACGGGAACCTGTTTGGCATTTGGGGAGCTAACTACCCTTTCAGTCATCTTTATAGTACACTAGGGGCCCAGTGCACGAATTCATGCACCTTGAAAGGAACTGTGGGCTACGAGGCTGCAGTGGGCACAGGGGCCGGTCTTGGATCATCCTCCACGCCCCCTCCCGCCACAGCCCCTGGTCCCCTGTCTGCTGGCAGCCCCACTCCCACCACCGCCGCTCCCAGGTACTGACTGCGCTGCCCCTGCTCACACATGCTGACAGCACAGAGAAATTGGGGCCGGGTGGTGCTGTCAGTGGGTGCAAGCATCGGCTGCTGCCCCAATTACCCCTCAGGAGCAGGGGGGAGGTGGAGAAGCCCTCAGGGGCTATCGGGGCCAGCAACTGCTGCTCGCACCCACTGTCTGTGCCGAGTGATTGGGACCGGCAGCGGGTGCAAGCAGGGCCAGCGCTGGCAGCAGGGGGAGGGCGCCCCCGCTCACCTGCTCCACCATCCTGTTGTGGCCAACACCTGCCATGTTCCACGTGCACCCCCTAGTGGTGGTCAGCGCATGTCATAGCGACCGGTTGTTCGGTTGTTCCACTGTTCCTTCTATTTGCATATTAGCCTTTTATTATATAGGATGGTTTATAATGGCTGCATAGTAGTATTTTGTACCTAACCATTTTTTGTTTGTTTGTTTCTAAAGCAGTAGATTCATTTTATTACACACTAGAGGCCCGGTGCACGAGATTCCTGCACTCGGGGGCGGGGTGGGGGGGGGATAGGGGTCCCTCAGTCCGCCTGAGTCCTCTCGAAGTCTGGGACCCCTCGGGGGATGTCTGACTGACAGCTTAGGCCCCCTTGGACATCCTTAGCGCTGTTGCGGAGGCAGGAGAGGCTCCCGCCACCGCCACTGCGCTCGCCATCCGTGAGAGTGCACTGACCACCAGGGGACAGCTCCTGCATTGAACGTCTGCCTTTTGGTGGTCAGTGTGCGTCATAGTGACCGGTTATTTCACTGTTTGTTCGATTTGCATATTAACCTTTTATTATATAGGATGATTTTAGGTGGGTGCTTCAAATGTAATGCAGGTTAAGTCTAGGGTGAATGGAGAAGAGACCCCTCACTGGAATTCCCTGCTCTCTGCTGCAGGGGCCTTTAGCTCAGCAACTCCTTGGGCCTTTCAGACAAAGTTGGAAGAACCCTGGCCTTGGATGCATGTGTATATTTCTGGGCACCACTCCACCATTGTGGGGTCATTAGCTGGGGCCCTTTTCTCCCTGTGTAAGCCCATGTGTGGTTTCATGGTTTGGAGCAGCACTCTGCGTCTCTCTCTGCTCACAGCTGTAGGAAATGCTGGGTCCAGGATGCTGCATATTTTAACCAAGGGCAGTAGAATGTTTAAAGCAAGTTTCCTTCCACCAGTCAACTTAGAGCCTATCCTTTCTCTGCATCCTCACTATCACTGTGCCCTATACATTCTTTCCCGAATAAACTGCCCATTTGATAGGCCCCAGATAGAACCTCATGGTTTCCGTTTGAATTGTCGATTACTAGTGAAGGTGATCGTGAGACCCTATCACCTTCCTATTTCCCTTTTTCTCTCTCTTACTCTCAAGTTGCCTCTGTCAGCCTCTGCTAGAGGGTAGTCATGCTTTATGGTCGAATTTCCTGGGGCAGGAAGGCAGCGAACATTGGGCGCATGCTGGATCCTGGGTCCGTGAAAGGGAGGGAGCCAGTGCAGGGGTAAGGTGTGGTCAGAGAGAGAGCAGAGCTTGGAAGGTGGCCCCAGATAGGCTGCTGACACCTCCCTCCTGGATTCTTTCAGGAGAATGAAAGTGCTCTTACCTTATGTCCTCAAAAGGCACTGAGACTTTGAATGTTTTCTCTTTAATAAATATAAATTGACTTTTTTTCTTTAAAATCATGTAAATCACTTTTAACCAGTCATTTTGTGCCATTAATTTAATGTTATCTGCAATGTTTTTTGGAACACAGAATGCCAAGTGTCATTGTTAACTCATAATTATCCTGTAATTGTATTCAGTTTTCACTCACAGAAAATGTTTTTATGGATTTTGGGTCACAGCAACGGGTACCCTCACCTCGCTGGCCCTAGTTGGAAGCACTGGGTCAGGACCAGGTAAATGATAATATTTTAATAGCAACAACACAGCAATTAGCATTTCTAGAACACCTACTTTGTGCTTCCTTTTATACTTCACATACGCTGAGTCAGAAACATGAAGAGATTGGCCAGCTTGGTGGGACACTGTTTTTTCCCCCCTGGCACTTAAAAAATATTTGTCATTTGTCTAGGAAAATGTGTTTTCTGAAAGCTCTTTAGAGAGCTTGGCTTAGAGTCACAGAGATGTGAGTTTCAGGCCTGATTACTTCAGAGACCATGCGATTACCTCCCTCAGAGTTTCTGTGGGCGTTTGCACAGAAAGAAAATAGTTCCAGCCCAGCTGCTGTGGCTCAGCCTTTGAGCGTGGACCTATGAACTAGGAGGTCATGGTTCGATTCCCAGACAGGGCACATGCCCAGGTTGCAGCCTTGATCCCCAGTAAGGGGGCAGGCAGGAGGCAGCTGATCCATGATTCTCTCTCATCATTGATGTTTCTATCTCTCTCTCCCTCTGCCCTTCTCTCTGAAATCAATAAAAATATATTTTAAAAAAAGAAATAGTTCTGTGTTTATAGCTCTCTGGGCATGTATGTGTACATACATACACATGCATATGTAAACATACGAAAGATCTTCATAGTCTCAGGAATTCAGAACATACATATTAGGTGATAATGAATGAACTAGCTAGCAATGAAGCTAGCGTAAATAAAGCCCGCAAACGAGGGGGATCTTCATTATATAGGGGTGTCTCGTGCCACTGAGGGTCAGGAATAGACTGGACACTGAACCTGAAAGGCCCCAAGGACCTTCTCCCTCTGGTCTCCGCTTTTTGTTTTTGCTGCTGCTTCTCCGTCTCCGCAGCGCGGCTTCCGTGGGGAAGAAAACCTGAGTAAGCCTTGGCTCCCCACGGCTCCAGCCACCCACGGAGCCTGCGGAGCTGGCGCAGGCTCAGTGCCGCGTTCCCTGGAAAGAGGTGCCGCTCCGCCAAGCCGGTCAGCTGACTGCACTTGGCCGTGCGGAGCGCAGCTTCCCAGGCCACACAGGGCTGTCTCCAGCTCCCCATGGAGATCTGGCAGGAAGCTTCCCAAGCAGAGGGCTGGCTCTGGGCTTGGCAGACAGGCCCAAGGATGTCCAATATAATAAGAAGAAAGCAACCCAGCACTTAGACAGGAACATCCCAGACTCTGAGCGGGAAAGGTGAGCCAGTATTGCCTCCATTGTTTGTTCAGGTCAGCGGGGGCCGAATGATAAGACTCGGGGAGAAAGTTCCCCTGACAATAGATGCCCAATAGATACGAGGCCAAGATGCAAAGGTTGTTTGCGAAACTGTGTGAAGGTAAATAATGAAGTATGGATGGCAACGTTTTGCTTTCCTGCATATGCAGTTTGGTATTGTAGAGCATCTTCTGTAGTTAGTTTGCAGTGGCTAAACATTGATTATCCATTGAGAAGTAAAGCTTTCTTGTCCTTGTCTGTATGTGGTATGGCCTGAATGTTCGTGTCCCCTCCAAATCCGTGTGCTGAAGCCCTCACCCGATGTGGTGGTGTTTGTGGGGGGCGGCCTTTGGGAGGTAATTAGGTTGAGGTGAGGCCATGAGAATGGGCCCCCTTGGAGGGATTAGTGTCCTTGCGGGAGGAGAAAGACACAGTGAGAAGGCAACTGGCTGCAAGCCCGGAAGAGAGCTCTCTCCTGGAATCCAATCCGTTGGCACCTTGATCTTGTACTTCTCAGCCTCCAGATCAAGAGACACAAACTCCTGTTGTTTAAGCCACCTGGTCTGTGGAGTTTTGTTATGACAGCTATAGCTGACTAAGACAATATGTAGCTGTTCATTAAGTTATTCATCAATTCTTTGTTTAAAACCAGTGGATTAATGATCGCAGCCAGTATGTATTAAGTGCCTACTCTGTGCCAGGTCTTTGCAAGGTAATAAGGATACTGCCCGGAGCCCTCCTGAAATACAGAGCCTCATGGAGGAGAAAGGGTAGGACGACCAAACACATTCACCAAGAACAAAACAAACGGGATAGTAGGATGTGCAGGCGCCATGCAGGACACAAAGAGGTTGTGAGTCAGGTGACCTGGGGAGGGAGCAGGGCTGGTTTCCATACCACTATTTACAGCTCACGACAAAGACCTCTCTGATGAGGTGACATGGATTGAGGCGGGAAGAAGGGAAGGAACTGGGCAGAGACCATTCCAGGTAGAGGGAAGGGCAGGTGTATTGCTGAGTCCTAGTGAGCAAGGCCGGCTGTGGTGTGAATGAGCCTGGGTCACGAGAGATGAGCCTGGGTCAGGAGAGATGGTGAGTTGTTATTTTTAAGAAATCCACACGGTTCATAGTCCATTTTGTAATACAAGGCAGATTTGGCAACAGGAAATGCCTCTGGGATGAGAGGTGCAGGGGCTGAGGGGTCACAGCGAAGGCAGCATCTGACTTCCCGGAGGGAGGGCGCCGTGCGCCTGTCCCAGGCTGGCTGAGGTGTGTGTCCCCGGAGGTGTGATGCTTGAGGTTTGAGTGTCATCGGAAGCATCTGGGCAGATGGGTGTCTTGTCACCAAATTCAGAGGATGGGCCGAGAAGTCCCTGTGCAGGACGTTCACTGGAACTGCTAGACAGATCCCCAGGTTGACAGTGAAAGCGTGGATGCTGTAAGAAAACAACTAGCAGCTATCCAGTGAAATTACTGAGAAGGCAACATGTCCTTCCGGTGGTAACGTATTTGTGAGTTATTCTGAGTTGGTGTAACCACATTGTTGGGTGTATGTGTGCATGTTGTGTAGGGAGCAGAGTGGTGGGATTTGGGGGTGCATCGCCGATGTTCCTTGGAAGTGGAGACATCTGCCATGTGACTGAGGAATGCTCGTGCTCCAACAGGGGCTGCCGCCATCTCCCCGAAACCGCTCCTTCCCATCACAGCACAGCACAGGAGCCTCTGCGGGTCCTCGGGGACCAGGGAAGGAAACCCCCATCAGTTCATTCGATTCTCTCCGGGGAGCCAAGCTGGAGCTCATTTCCGCCGCTGCGGTGACTGGTTTCTTGTCTGGAGCAGTGTCTGCCGTGAGCTCCTCATCAGCACTAATGGGATTACTCAGGTTTCATTTAGCGGTCTGTCTGGAAATCACCTTCTGGCAGGATTCCTTGCCTGGGAAGAGGTGCTACGGGCACTACTTGTCCTTTTCGGTGAATGGGGTAGACATTGGGTAAAGGAGAGAGGCCCCCTGCTGGCTAGACGTCAGAGCAGACCATCTCCACCCCCCCGATTGAAGGCCACTAGGAAGAAAGATCCTCGTGGTCTCCCCAAAAGTGCCCCAGGTCCTGCCATCCCCATCATCAGCACGCACGCCTCCTGGTTGAAATGACTTACCCAGTGTGACGTGACAGGCAAGCATGATGCTAGGAGCCACTTTGATGAATGAGTTCGTGCGCTGGCTCCTGTTTCTGGCAGAGATGAAATCACGAGATACTGGGGAAAGGAGGAGATACTGGAATGCCGGAGAATGAAGATGGTGTGTGGGGGAGGGAACGCGGATGTGCACCCAGGACAAGTGGGAGGGGGAGGGGCACTCAGGATGGGTGTGCGGAGCGCCCTGGAGGGAAAGGGACCAGGGGAGTCCTGAAGACTGGCTGAGCCTTCCTACCAAGCAGACTGCATTCACCATGGTACACGCACAGGACGGGACTGGCCTCAGTGTGCAGTGTGTCTGCCTGACTGCGCCCATCCCCCTGACTGTGCCAACGGGGCCCCACGTGCCCCTGGGTCCGAGCCTGTTCGGGCCGGCAGCCTCTCCCCGGCCTCCAGGCTGGGCTGTGACCAGGTCAGCAGGGAAAGTGTCCCGCCTTCAGCTTGAGAGCGGTTTTCCGTCAGAGCTGAGAAGGGTTTTGGTTGTCCAGGATTCCTGCAGGGTTTGGGCTGAGCAGAACAAAGCGAACCCCCCGGTGCATAGCGTTTCGGAGAGACGCCTGGCCTGATTGTCCTTACTTCCCCACCCGTGTCTCTTCTCTGCCCCCTGGCTGCCCCCCGGTCCCTGTCTGACTTGCGGAAGCGCTATATTGTCATATTGCTGGGAGCTGGAAATGGATGACATCTGAGAACTGATGACATCTGTGGTCCTGGTGAAGGTTTATGTAAAATCTTTCTCCCACTTGTTTAACATCCCCTTGAAAATGGTAACAATTGTGACTGTGGCCTAATGGCCTTAAATTGACATTTATCTTCTCCATTTGAGCTGCAGAAGGGCCCGGAAAGAGGCTTAGGGTCCCAGCGTGCTCAATTATCCCAGCTGTTAGAGCGTGTCATCGCTGTCTGTGGCGGGAGCACCTCGTGAAACGCCCCCCGCGTTTTACAACACTCCGCTGGGCGCACGTGTGTATGCGGCCCAGCGATTCACTACACGTGCATTTCCTAATAACAGCCAGCGGCCCTCCTTCTGGGCCCTAACCGTGGGCTCGGGTCTCCTTTGGAATTCCCAGCATCCAGATATTTCCCTCAGATTGAATGTCTGTGCTTCACATGATTCCCATCCTGGGAACTCGCCTTTTCCCACCGTAAATCCCCCTTTGTTTCTGTCCTCTCCGCTGGGGTTCCCATGTCCCAGAGCAGTGTCAGCTCTGAAGGTAACACTTTTGTGGAGGGAGAACTCACTTATTCACTCCCCCCCCCAAATCTGGTTCTGTTTAAAATGAGATTTGAAAAACCCAAGAGCCATTCAGGGCCCCTGGGAGTCCCGAGTGACAGGCGACGGGCACAGTCTGTGTGTGAGGTGGTTGGAGGTGAGGCTGGGATCCTTAGGACGGTCTCGCCACGAAGTGGGGCCCAAGGGTATCGAACCGTCTCAGTTACTGGTAGTATGTGCCAGCTGTTTACATTATTTCTGGGTTCTTCAACCCAGAAAACCATTGTATCCAAAGCAGTGGAGGCTCAGTCATCAGAGCAATGGCGTGTTAAATCTTGGCTCCATCAGAAAGCCTCCAATAATTTCCTCGATCTCTCTAGACAAGGTTTTCTTACTGTAACATGGGAATACTGGTATCTATCGCGAAAGTTGCTCTGAGGATATGAGATCATGTGAACATATGAAGCATGTGTTGTTACCAGAAGCCACATGGGAGTTCCCTGTCCAGCGTGGCTGCTTCCCCTGCCGCTGCACCCCAGTTACTGTGCCTTTGTGCGCCAGGCTCCACAGTTAACCCCGTGCTGTGTTTAAAGGGCGCTCGCTTCATTCTCTGCGTGGAGATGGCAACATGCAGCATGATGGTTACACTTCCGGCTTTAAAAGTCAGATTTAACCCCCGGGGCAGCCTCTCACTAACCAGGCGATCTTGGATAGGCCTAGGGCAGGTCACTTCTTGAGCCTTAGTTCCTTCAGCTGTAAAATATGGGAAGTTATTGTACCTACCTCATTGGGTCGTTTTACAGAATAAAGTTTATATCGAGTCCTCAACACAACCCCTGATGTCCAATACTGAATAGGTGGAAATTGTTATGTTTTATTCTTTTTATTGCTATTGTTCCTGTCATCATTGTCATCATGATTATCATCATCATAAATCAGAGGATCTCAACCAAGGGCTGAGTTACCTTCCAGGGGGCGTCTGGAATGTCGGGAGATGCTTTTTGTTGTCACACGTGGTGGGTGCTGCTGGCATGTAGTGGGCAGAGACCAGGGATGCTGCTGCACGTCCTCCCGCGCACAGGACCGCTCCCCATCCAAGAACGATCTGGTCCCAGGTGTCGGTAGCGTGGAGGCTGAGAAACCCTGGTGCGAGGAGACTGTTCTCACCGATCACTGATGCCGCCCGGAAGTCTTTTCTTCGTTTTGATGTTTTGGCATTACCGTGTTTCTTTTGCCAAGCCGTCTGAAAACTGCTGTTCTGCAAAATGATGAATTCTTCAGAACTTTCTGCCTTTCTTATCTGTGTTCTGTGCCAAGCAGAGCCTGTGCCAGACTGTGCTGAGGAGCTAATGGGCTGATACTTCTCCGGGCTTCCACATGATAAGACAGATGTTTGTTTTTCAAACTTCCTGAATGTTATAAATGAGGCGTGAAGTTCTTGGAGTTGTCCCAGGGAGGGATGGAGAGTGGGTTTTAGAGAGGCCTCAAGCGTTGCTCCAGATTCGTGTTAATTTAGCATTATTATCTTAATGGTTTAAGTAGTCTTTATGGACCTCAGTTAGGCATTGTTTTTGAAGCTCTCATTATCATTCCTGTGTAAAAGAAGATACAAGGTATTTTGTTATTTGCAAAATTTATTTACAAATTACTTGGCCTTCTGACATTCTGAGTGATGGAGTAATAAATAAGGTTTCATAAGTGGAAGTTTTAAGATGAGAATTTTGAGGTTGTGTACTGTGTCTCGAGTATTTCCTTAGTGTATCTTCTATTTATAGTCAATACACATGCAAATAAAAATTATTTAAGCATTGACTATTGAGGATAAATGTATCACAATGAGAAATCTTCGGTACATTTTCATGCTCATGATGCCCTTTAGGATAAATGTCACCGACGTGATTGTAGCTCAGCGCTACATTTCCATGTCCTGACAGAGCCCTCACGCTATTCATAGTTTATATCGCGATGCCAGATCGGGGAGGCAGCTCTCTCTAATAAAGAAAATCAGCTTATGTAAACATTGTCTTATTCGAAACCTCTTTCCCTTTGCAAGTAGCAGAAAACAAAGAAACGAACAAAAAATGGATGAAGATGTTACTAAAAGGATGAAGGAGGCGCTGTCCAGGGAGTCTGCCAGGGGTGCTGAAGTGCAGTCTCCGTCTCCCCTGAGTGGTGCGTCCGAGCAGAACACACCCAGGTGTGGGCGTGGCATGTGTGTGTCGCACCCTGGGGGAGTTAGATGTCAACAGAGGCTCAGGTGCTTCGGAGGCTATCCTCTGAGGGGAGTGGTGAAGATGCGTTAGGGTCACCAAGGAAGAAAAAATGGTCCGACATTCAGTGCTGGTCTTCCGTTACCCATTCTTTCGGTCGGCCATTCAGTAGCTGCTGAGTTGAGTGCTGGTCGTATGCCAGGCTTTGTGCCCTGATGGAGGTTCCAGGATGAGCCGAAGGAAGGGGGTCCTTGCCTCAGCCTTGCCACCAGTTTATTTATTTGCAATGATAGGAACACCGCAGTGTGCAGGGTGTGGGTGAGTGGTGCCCCGTATTCTTAGGACGCCTGAAAGTCACTGCAAAGGTCTTTTTTATTTTTCTAAACATCTCTCACACAAATGCTTTAGTCCCTTCCTTTTCCTTTTAGTTACATGAGTAGTTCATTAATGTGTTCATGTGTCCAAAAATTAAAGCCCCCAAGACAAAGGGGAAATTGCCTGCATCCTCCTCCCCTTTCCTCCCTCTTTCCCTCAACCAACGAGGAGGAAGGTTTCCCTTCTCAGAAGTACTGAGTGAGGGGAGGGGTTGGGGAGGAAGGGGGAGAGGGTTTGAATCTCAAGTTCTGCAAACAATGCGTAGCACATAGGGAGAGCTCAAATAAGTTAGAATTGAATGAAAAAATTTAAATTAATGCAGCTGCTTTGAGGGTTAATAAAATAGGAACCCTGTGAATTTCTGGGTGTTTTTTTGTTTATATGTATTTTCTTAACCAACTGATAATAAAAGTAGAATTACTGTCATGTTAAGATCCACTAACCTTTAAATGCATCCTGGGTGAGTTAGATGTCAACAGAGGCTCAGGTGCAGGGGAGGCGATCCTTTGAGGGGTGTGGTGAAGATGGTTAGGGTCACCAAGGAAGAAAAAATGGTCTTCCATTTTTTTTTTTTGAAAAGTTAGGTGCTACTGAGCTGGAGGGTAGAACAAGTGGTGGGTGCGGGGAGGTCGGTGCAGGGAGAGAATACTGACAGGGCTTAGGGCAGGCCACCCCAAAATGTGCCACTTTGGTATTTAAGTATTTTGAATTAAAGTTCCTTGAGAAACAGCTGGTGTAAGAAAGAACACTATAATGCCCCCCCCCCCCCCCCCCGGCCCCTTCCTGTTAGAAGCAGGAATTAAATCCCCATGTGAAAGCATCCTCTCCTCCCAGGAGGATGGCAGGCATCCCTGTCTGTGGTTAGGGAATTCAAGGCTGAGAAACCTGTATAAATAAACGCCTCTCGTTCTTCATTAACTTGCTACCCTAAGCAAAACCCCAAGTTTTGTCATATCTTCACAAGTAATTGTTGCTTTGTCTGAAAACGTAGATAAACAGCCTGCCTCGGTCACTTCTTAGATCCCATTTCTATGAGACATTCATATGGATAAATACATTTCCCCCATTAATCTGTCTTGTGTCCATTTCATAGTTAGATCGGCCATTAAGAAAGGCAGGGAAATTCGGCCCCCCCCCCCCACCCCCACCCAATACCCAGATTTATAGAGATCTTCCTCAGACCTTGACAATGTAGAGCTTTCTCCAGCCAAGTTTGCCTACGAGGCTGCTCCAGCTAAGTGATCCAACTGCAAAGATTTTTCTCCGAATTTATTAGTCATCTGGATGGAATCTAAGATCTCAGCAACCTGGCATTTTTCTAGAATGTTATGACTTTGCATCTGATCTCAAGACGTAGCTCCTTTTATCAACACTTCCTGCTTTTTTATATTAATTTTAAACCATTCCTGGGAATGTACGAATTAGGTCTGGAAGCACTCAAGCTGTTTGTATTGACTGCATCAGTGTTTTGTATAGCTGGAAGCTAAACACCTGCTCTTTTTGAAGTCTGTTTTTCCCTTGAATTTCTGCCATGGTTTCTTGCCATTTCAAAAATGAAATTTTCATTGGAAGCTTCAGATCTATGGGGTTAGCCCAGAAGAGCTTTACCCAGAGTCATTCTTTATCTGTTATTTTTCATAAACATCTAAAATAGAAACCCGTGTTGTTGGCAGTTTGCAGATAACTGTAAGGTGACGGAGAGGAAGAGTTGAGGAAGAGCTTCCAGAGAAATTTGCCTGGCTGTTGCCTTTGGCCATTCCAGGTCTTTGGCCAGTGGCTGCCATCGCATCTTTTACTTGTGTTGGTATCTTCTAGCCTTCGGGTGTGGTCCAGGAAGGGAAGGACTCGGGGGTCAAGTCATGATTTGTGTTGTGGAATGCAGTTCATCCCAGATACTGTGGTCATTTTCTCCAAAGAGAAAGGAAAGGAATGGGTTTGAGCAGGGTGCGGGGTTCAGGGAGTGCACCATCAGTCCGAGGAGAAGGTTGGTACCATTGTGTCACAAGAGAAGAAAATGGAATGGGTTTTGTCCACGTGGTAACGGTAGAGAAATATTTCCGGGTACCGGACGTAATCTCTTCGTGGCCGGATTCCCGGGGTGTAGTGAAGGCACACTGAGAGGAGGGCCTCCCGGACAGAGAGCGGACAGGTCTCAGCTCCTCACCCAGCCCGCGGGGGGCGGGTATTTGTGCTAGTATCTTCACTGTTACCTTTTCTAGGCAGCACCCAGCTTCTTAGGCTGACACCTTGAAGTTTGCTCAGCGGCTCTAATCCCCCAACCCAGCGATTTTTAACTGGTGTGCCACAAGAATTTTTAAACATGTAATACCTGACTATTTAGTCAGGGGCACTGACCTCTTTTCCCTTAGATTTCTAAATAAAAAGATGACAACAGCTAGCCGAAACCAGTTTGGCTCAGTGGATAGAGCATCGGTCTGCAGACTCAAGGGTCCCGGGTTCAATTCCGGTCAAGGGCATGTGCCTTGGTTGCGGGCACATCCCCAGTGGGGGGTGTGCAGGAGGCAGCTGATCGATGTTTCTCTCTCATCGATGTTTCTAGCTCTCTATCCCTCTCTCTTCCTCTCTGTAAAAAATCAATAAAATATATTAAAAAAAAAAAAGATGACAACAGCCAACACAACAATGGCCAGCTGGTGTGAATGCCCTGTCTTGAACCATAAATATATAGGTCATGTAATAGAGTTGCATCTTATTGGTCACTTCCCATAAGAAGGTTGTGTCTGATTGGTTAATTTTTGGTACCAGAAATCCTTATATACAAGTACTAGAGGCCCAGTGCATGAAAATTTATGCACTGGAGGGGAAGGGTCCCTCAGCATGGCATGCCCCCTCTCACAGTCTGGGAGTCCTCAGGGGTGGAAGGCAACCCAGTGATCAGGGGAAGGCGATGCCCCATCACACCTCTGCTGCTGCCACTGCCGGCAGTGCAAACCTCAGCCAGCCCTGGTTACTGGAGCCTCGGGCGGCCCTGGGCGGCTGGGCAGCCGCCATCTGAGGCTTGCCTATGCCTCAGGCCGGCCCTGGGGGGCTGGGCAGTTGCCATCCAAGGCTTGCCCCTGGGCGGCTAGGCAGCCACCATCAGAGGCTTGCCTGTGCCTCGGGCATCGGCTGGGCAGCCGCCATCCGAGGCTTGCCTGTGCCTCGGGCCGGCCCTGGGCGGCTGGGGGGTTTAGGGGACTGGGGCACTCTGGCCTTGCCGTGCACCTGCCTCCCCGGCAGGGCTCAGGGGACTGGGTGCTGCCACCTTGTGGCTGTTTGCACAGCCATCTTTGAGGTCGTGGCAGTCAATTAGCATATTCCCTCCTTATTGGCTGTGGGTGCCACCATCTTCGAGGGTGGGACAGTCAATTAGCATATTCCAGCCTTATTGGCTCGAGTACTACCATCTTTGTGATGGTGTGAGGGTCAATTAACATATTCCTTTTCATTAGATAGGATAGGCACCTGACTTTTTAAAAAAAGTAACTTTGGAGAAAAATGGGTAGGGGGAAAAAAGCATGGTTAATTACTATATATATATTTTGTACAATTAAAATTGTACCCTTTTTTTGTCAGGTAGCCAGAAAATATATGTTGGTGTGCTGTAGAATGTTAGTGATTGGTTGATGTGTGCCGTGAGGTGAAAAAAGGTGAAATCGCTGCCCTACCCTATCACCAGGCTCTCCACTGCGGATGGACTGGGAGTAATGCCTCCGTCAGAGGCGAGGTTTGGCTCATTGCTCCTTCTGTGCCCGTAGCATTCTGAGACTCCGGGGCTCCTAGTGGATGGCGATTGGTGCAATGACCTCAGGCTCTTTGGCGAGAGCTCTTGTCATTGCCACCAGTGTGTGCAATTAACCCATTTATGAATCAGTCACCTTCTCCCTTGCCAGGGCTGAGTCACTTTAGTAGGTGGTCACAGACAGATCCAGCCCTTATTCCATCTGTCCTAGCTAAACGGCGTCTCCCTGCAGGTAGCACACAGGCTGCCTGGATGGTGTCTGTCCACTTGGAAATGACCAGACCCTGCGAACCAGCGCCACTCTGCGTCCCTGTGCCCCTTCCAAAGCCCCCGTCTCCTTGAACTTGGCTTCCTTAGAGACGGTCTTCAGAGGGTTTCTTAGCAAGAAGAGAAACCGATTCCACCCAGCTGGTTTCCTGAACAAGCCTTTAGGGTCAGAATTTCACCGTATAGTTAACCAGTTTTCAAACTCAAGCGCAGTGGTAGTCCTCCTCTGTGGTGTGCTTGAGGGTCACAGAGACGGAGAATCCAAGTTCCAGGGCCTCACCTCCGAGGTTCTGGCTGAAGAGATCGGAGTGGAGCTGACCCACTTTTGGAGAGGTGTCCATAGGCAGTCGTGTTGACTAGACCCCGCTCAGACTGCACCGTTATTATAAAGGTCTTAAAGAAACACCACTGGGGCGGGGTGTGTGTGTGTGTGTGTGTGTGTGTGTGTGTGTGTGTGTGAATATATCCATGTCTAAACCTGTGGATATGTATAAATAAAAATAAGTGGTTTTCCTACCATGAAAGTAACATATCTTCCTTGTAGACAACTTGGCAAGTGGAGAAGCATGAGAAGAGAGTAAACACTACCCATAAGCTACCAGTAAAAACGTTTATCTTATTGTTAATTTGGAGGGAAGGATGGTAAATCCTCCATCGCTTCCTGTCCCCTTTCCCATTTCTTGCTTTCTCTTTATTGTCTCCTCCCTCTGCCCTTGTATGTTAAAGATAATGTAATTATATAGCTACTGATAATTGGACAATTTTTAGAAAGTCTTATTTGTGTTTAGCATTTTTTATTCTATAGCCAATTTAACAGGACCAGCAAAATGTTATTCTATCAAGTTCCAAACCTATGTGTTTGGGGAAAAATAGACTGATTTTTTGTCTGACAGTCATGTCTTCTGCTTAATCAATGAAATGACAACCCAATTTGGCTTCCAGTCAAAAGAAGGGCCGTTACTGGACTTCAGAGGGGTTGGATCAAAAGCTTGAAGAGTCTGGGTTGATGAAAGACTAATTTAGGTAGAGCTGTTCTAGGCAAATATTTCTAAAGGAGACCACAGTGGCTTCCTTCTCCTTTTTCTTCTTTCCTCCTCAATTATGTGAACTGCTGTAATTAAGAAGGCAGTACGTTTTTGTTTTTCCTTTTTATGGTCCAGAGGCACTATAGTTTTTATTAATTTTGAATATTGCATCTTGATTATTAATGTTGGGTTTGTTTGGCAAAAATGAGTGAGCATAAGCTTGCTTTGGCTCTTGGGAAAGTCAGAACTACTGGTCTGGAATAAAACAGACCAGAGCTGGAGTCCGGGTCCTGCTACTGAGTTCATGACCTTGGCTCTTTCGTTCTCCTGTTTCAACCTCAGTAACATTATTTTTAAGATTGGCATGAGACACTGGGGGCGGCGGTTGTATGATTGCCAGGACAATCTGCATCTGAAAACTCTTGTAAAACTTTAAAGTGCTTTTAACATATATGTGTCTTGTGAATCCTCCCCAAATGGGCTTTGGAGAATTTCTCACAGTTATTACTTGGGCATAGTGACAACATGTGTTAATTATTTTTTAAGGTTTCTGGTTTGACCTCAAGTAAATTTAGAAGGGTCTAGAAAATGGGGGTGGGGGATGCAACCTCCAAACTTGCAGAGGTGGTTCCCTAAGGGTCATAATGTTTATTCTATTTTTTTGTGATTAGCTCACCTCCTTAACCTCTGTTAGTCTTTACTCCATACTCAGTTTTACCTTTTGCTTAGAGTGATCTTCCTACTTACTGTAATGACTAGCTCCTCCCCCTAGCTTTCAGCTGTATTCTCACATCCACTTGTAGTTATTATTACCCACCTAAGGTTCAATTAGGATTTCAACGTCTGTATTCCTACAGCACTGCATGCTCACCCTGACATTCCATCCTCCTTTGTTGTTGCCCACCTGTTTGTCCATCTGGTCTACTAGGCTGTGAGCTCCTAGAGGGCAGGAAAAGGGCCCTGTTTGCTGTACTATCTCCCAGCACCTAGTTCCATGGAACAGTTTTTAGGCTCATGCATGAATGATGTGTGAGAGTTAGTTCCCTTGTTGCTCAGGTACAACGTGTTTTTGGCATTGTATTTCTGGGAGGCCTAGAACCAGCTAAGCATGGCACCTTTGTTTGACAGCAGACTGTTCACTAAGGAAGTGGCAGAGGAAGAGATTTCAAGTTGTTTATCATTCGCTGCTCTGGTTTCTTATACAGTGAGTGGCTGTGAACATGCTGTGTCTGCAACAGCTCATCCTTCTGTGTCTGCAACAGCTCATCCTCCACCTATTTGTTCATCCCAAATGCAAAATATCTCTAAAAAATTATGCCTAATTTTTGTGTGACTGAGCTGGAAGTTAAGTACAATTTTTGCAATTGTACATGGCTGTGTGGAGGAAGTAGGGCCAGTATTATTATTGCCTCCAGACATTATTCTGATGTCAGACCATTTGAAATATGAGGTGAATGGAGAGGACTCCTGTTTCCCTAATGAAATTTTCTATGCTTGTGGTTTACTAAGAGGTGCATTGATTGAAGGACGCTACGTAGGAAGACGAAACTTCACTCACTGAGAGAGGTATGTCGGTCAATATTAAGGGATTTCTGGCCAAGGAATTCTATTTCACACCACAGAATGTCTCTAGGAACTTGTTTGAGAGATATTTATTCAGTGGAATGACTGTGATGTTTTATTCATTTGTTGTATGGATGAAGGGAAATATTTTGATGTGGTCCCCAAGGCATAGTAGATACATTTTTTTTCCTGAAATATAAGAAATGTGGATATCATTCATTTTTTAAAATGTATCTCATCCATTTAATAAATATTTACCAAGTGCCAGTTACACCAGGCATTGTTCCCGGGGTTGGAAATAGAGAGCAGAGAACCAGAGATCAAGTATTTATGACATGTTTCATATCTTATAATGATTTGTATTATTTGAACACGTTTTATGCTAAATAAATAACTTTGTATAATCTGTCGTATGACTAGAAGGAAAAGAAATAAGCTCAATCCAATGCTATCTACAGTTCCTCTATTATTGAAGTGTAAACATTTACTTTCTGCCTGTGTATGTCATGATGTTTTTCAACCCATCGTCGACTTTGGCCACACTGTTGGCTTAAATGTATTAGATGAAACATACTTATAATATACCCTCCATACCCCTCCCCACCCATACACACACTCGGAGCTGGGAATGAGGTTAAACTGGTAAATATTATATTTCCCAGGTAATTTAGAACCTCCTCATTCTGTAGCTATGGAGAAAGTGCCCTCTTGTGGTTGACTGGTTGTTTTACAAGTCTTTCTCAAATATCGGCCTTCTTATATGAAAACTATATAGTAATTCATGGATACACATGGAATACAGAAGTTAAATCACATTTTTTAAATATGAAGTGAATGAAGGCAATAATAATACTGGCCCTATTTCCTCCACACAGCCTTGTGCAATTGCAAAAATTGTACTTGACTCCAAGCTCAGTCACACAAAAATTAGGCATTTTTAAATTATATTAAGATATAATTAATATACTATATAATTTATCCACGTAACATGTACAATAAGTATTTTTAGGACATTCACAGGGTTGTGCAACCATTGCCACAATCAGATTTTAGAACATTTTATCCCTTCCGTAAGAAATCCTACGCTCATTAGTAGTTACTCCTTGCTTCACTCACCCCCTCCTCCCACAAGCCCTAGGAATCCACAAATCCACTTCCTGTCTGCATCAGTTTGCCTCTTCTGGACAAATGGACACAGAATCACGCCACACCAACACGTGGTCTTCAGTGACTGGCTGCTTTCACCTGGCTTGTTTTCAGGTTCATCCATGTTGAAACATGTATCAGTACTTCATTCCTTTTTATTGCAAAACACAGGCAGTCCTCGGGTTACGTCGGACTCGACGTACGTCGTTTCATGGTTACATCGCCATCTCCCACTTACAGTATTTATAAAAAAAAAGTTCTGTCATTTCGATGAATGTACATATGTGCTTTATTTTTTTTATTATTTATTTACCACAAGTAAAGGTCAGGAATTGTTATCTTTCTTTTTTTTTTTTTTATTTTTTTATTTTAATGAATCTTTATTGTTCAGATTACAATTGTTTCTCCTTTTTCCCCACATATCTCCCCACCACCCAGTTCCCACCCCCCCCCTACCACTACCTCCCCCCCGCTGTCCTTATCCATAGGTGTATGATTTTTGTCCAGTCTCTTCCCATATTCCCCACACAGACACCCCTTTCCCCCTGAGAATTATCAATCCACTCCCATTCTATGCCTCTGATTCTATTAAGTTCACCAGTTTATTCTGTTCCTCAGATTTTTAATTCACTTGACTTTTAGATTCACTTGTTGATAGATATGTATTTGTTGTTCATAATTTTTATCTTTCTTCTTCTTTTTCCTCTTTTTAAAGAATACCTTTCAGCATTTCATATAATGCTGGTTTGGTGGTGATGAACGCCTTTAGCTTTTTCTTATCTGTGAAGCTCTTTATCTGCCCTTCAATTCTGAATGATAACTTTGCTGGGTAGAGTAGTCTTGGTTGTAGGTTCCTGCTATTCATCACTTTGAATATTTCTTACCACTCCCGTCTGGCCTGCATGGTTTCTGTTGAGAAATTAGCTGATAATCGTATGGGAGCTCCCTTGTAGGTAACTAACTGTTTTTCTCTTGCTGCTCGTAAGATTCTCTCTTTGTCTTTTGCTCTTGGCATTTTAATTATGATGTGTCTTGGTGTGGTCCTCTTTGGATTCCTTTTGTTTGGGGTTCTGTGCACTTCCTGGACTCGTAAGTCTATTTCTTTCATCAGGTGGGGGAAGTTTTCGTTCATTATTTCTTCAAATAGGTTTTCAGCATCTTGCTCTCTCTCTTCTTCTGGCACCCCCATAATTCTGATGTTGGTTCGCTTGAAGTTGTCCCAGAGGCTTCTTACACTATCTTCAACTTTCTGAATTCTCTTCTCTTCATGCTTCTCTGGAGGAGTGTCCTTGGCCTCTTTGTATTCCAAATCTTTGAGTTGATTCTTGCAATCCTCTAGTCTGCTTTTGGGTCTCTGTATAATATTTTTTATCTCAGTCAGTGTATGTTTAATTTCTAGTTGGTCCTTTTTCATATCCTCAAGGGTCTCATTGAATTTATCGGCCTTTTCCATGAAATTCTTGAAAAACCTTATAACCGTGGTTTTGAACTCTATGTCCAGTCGCTTGTTCTCCTCCATTTCTTTGGTTTGTGATCTGTTTCCTTGCCTTCTCATATTCTCTGCTTCCCTAAGTTGGTAGGGTAGTTTTGTGTACTAGGTGTCCTATTGGTTCAACGGGTCAGCCTCCCAGTTACTTGAGGTGGACACTCTTGGTGTACCCTTGTGTACTGTGTGTCCCCCAGCAGGAGCTACAGCAAGGGCTAGTTTTCTCCTCCTTTGCTTGGGCGGTTTTGGAGCAGTCTGGAGCTGTAGTTGGTTAAGCTGCCACAGAACAGGCCATTTATATGCAAAAGCCGCTGTGTGGAGCCTGGGCGGGTTTGTAGAATGTGCGGGGCGGGGCCTCAGGGCGGGGCGGGGTCTCAGGGCGTCACTAGGCTCGGGCGTGGCCAACGGCGATGGCTGCCATCAGCCGTCTCTGCCTTTCCCGTTTCCAAGTCCCTGCGCCCCGCGCTCCAGCGCAGTAAACAATGATTGCTGGGCGCACCTCTGCAAAAAAGTCACTCTCACTTTCCGACCCGATGGCCGAGAGTCCAGCTTCTCCCCGTAGGCGTCTGGGTCCCCCGAGTGTCCCCAGAAACTGGATTTCAGAGTGATTGGGAGCTTGTCTCCCTGCGGGTTGAAGAAAAGCCGTGCACCCAGCCGCCCGCCGCCGCCGGCCCGATTCGCGCGCCTCCGTACCTCAGCTTTTCAGCGATTGTGCTCCTTTCTCTTCTTAGCTGTAAATCTTCCACTCAGCCAGCTTTCCCGTGGTTCTGGGTGGTAGATGTTTTTGTCTTTTAGTTGTGTTTTTGAAATTGTTGTGTGAGGCAGCAGATTAGTTGTTTAACTATGCCGCCATCTTGGTTCCTCTCTGTTATCTTTCTTTTAAACTTCTTTTACTGTTTTACTTCATTACTGCTGTGTCTGTGCTCCATGTGAGTGATGTAGGTGCTCATGTAGGTGGGTTCTGACTTACGGCGAAAATCGCATTACATCGCGCCGTAGGAACGGATCTCCGACGTAACCCGAGGACCTACTGTAGTTCCTTTTCAAATAGTTGATATTCATCCCCTTCTAAGAGGTTGAGAGAGAGACTCAGTACCTACTTCCTGTATCTGTTTCCGTTTTAGTGCTGAAACACATTTCTACAAAGCGACTTAAAACATGCAGATGTATCATCCTGCAGTTCTGTAGATTAGAAGTCCTGACAGGCGTCTTTCTGCTGAAACCGAGCTGCTGCAGGGCTGCGTCCGTTTCCAAGGCCTTATGGGCGAATCTGCTTCCTGGACTTTTCCACTGGTAGAGGCTTTCTTCCGTCTTCAAAGCCAGCAGGGTTGTATCTTTCTCCCGTGGCCACCCCGTTGGCTGATTCTTCGCTTCTACGTTTCAGGCCCTGTGATTAGGGTTGGCCTGCCTAGGTAATCCAGGGTCATCTCACTGTTTATTTAAGGTCACTGTAGTTAGCATCTTTACCTCTCCTTTGCCATGTGACACATTCACGGGTCTGGGGCGTCGGGCATGGACATCTTTGGGGGCCGTTATTTTGTCTGCTGTGCTGCTTAATTATAATTTCGGCCAGCTGTGATTGCAGGGTTTTGATGACCAGGGCTTATGTAGACTAGACATGTGATGAACTGACATGAAATGCATCCCATTCCAAACTCTAGGAGACAGTGAAATCTACAAATCCGCCCTGAGAAGGTTCTTTTCAAGGTGTCTCTGTTTTTGCAGAACTGTCTTCGGTGAGGGTTTCCATTCAGCTAGCTCAGCCCCCTCCCCCGACCCTGTGACTGACCTGATTTGCAGCCTCAGACGGGGCGGGGTGACAGAGAATTAATCAGAATTGAGGGATTCTGATTCAGCCACTGTCAGCTGAAGCGGTTATGATCCTGTAACAGCTTCCCAGTCATGAGATGAAACTGAATTATCTATAAGATGAGTTTAATGTCAAGTCAATTTCATTATATCCTTGGTGTTTGAAAAGCTACAATTGCTATACAATTTGGATAAGAATTATTTTAATGAACCTGTTTCTGTGAAAAAACCTTTTAGTTAAGAAGACTTTGTACAGTCCCTGCTCAGGCAGATAAGGCAGCGGTGAAGCTGGAAGCCCAGGGCCTGGAACTGAAAGTGCTCAGTAGGTGCAGTGCTCAGTGGGTGCAGTGCTCAGTGGATGCAGTGCTCAGTGGGTGTAATGCTTAGAGGGTGCTGTGTTCAGTGGGTGCTGTGCTCAGTGGGTGCTGTGCTCAGTGGGTGCTGTGCTCAGTGGGTGCTGTGCTCAGTGGGCGCTGTGTTTAGTGGGTGCTGTGCTCACTGGGTTTGTGTTCACTGGGTGCTGTGTTCAGTGGGTGCTGTGTTCAGTGGGTGCTGTGCTCAGTGGGCGCTGTGTTTAGTGGGTGCTGTGCTCACTGGGTTTGTGCTCACTGGGTGCTGTGCTCAGTGGGTGCTGTGTTCAGTGGGTGCTGTGTTCACTGGGTGCTGTGCTCAGTGGATGCTGTGCTCAGTGGGTGCTGTGCTCAGTGGGCGCTGTGTTTAGTGGGTGCTGTGCTCACTGGGTTTGTGCTCACTGGGTGCTGTGCTCAGTGGGCGCTGTGTTTAGTGGGTGCTGTGCTCACTGGGTTTGTGCTCACTGGGTGCTGTGTTCAGTGGGTGCTGTGTTCAGTGGGTGCTGTGTTCGGTGGGTGCTGTGTTCAGTTGGTGCAGTTCTCAGTGGGTGCTGTGAAACAGCTTACAGTGCATCAACATGGGTTCTTGAGGATGCTGTTTGAAGGCACTGTTCTGTTCTGTTTTCCTTCCAAACTTAAAAACAGGAAGTACTAAAATGTAAAAACTAAAAAATACTAAAAAGCATAAATCACTCACAGCCACAGACTTTGCAAAGTATAAATAAGCAATGTTTCCACTACCTCCCGTGCCACACGGGCCAGCGTCTTTCCTCCTGTCTTCTGCAAAGCGCTGTTCACAGCTTGGTACCCATCCTTCCTTAATTTTTCTAAGTTTTATAAGCAACCCCCACTTGCTCTCAACATATAAAGTGTTTTCTTTCATCCAATTGATCAAAATAATGATTTCTTTTACATGTTAGAATCTTTAAAAATTTTTTTTTAAATTTTGTTTACTGATGAGAGAGAGAGAGGGGGAGGGGAAGAGAGAGAGACTTGTTGTTCCACTTATTGATTAATTCATTGGTTGATTCTCGTTTGTGCCCTGACCGGAGATCAAATCCACAACCTTGGCATATCAGGGTGGTGCTCTAACCAACTGAGCTACTTGGCCAGGGCCAATGTTAGAATCTTTTTTTTTTTAAATGGATTCTTCCCTCAAAGTGCACGTTTGAGTTCAGCTGTGAGCAGCTTGCAGCCCTGTGCACCCCGAGCGTGAGCACTAACACTTTCCGTGAGAAAATGCGAGTGAGCCTCCAGGACTCTGCCTTCCTTAGCTCAGGGCTGGCTGTTGGTCCTGTCGGTTCCTTGGTGTTGTGGTAGAACGTTTGCTTTACATCGTCTTGGGTGCTTTCACACTTCTTTAGGGCAAGTTAGTAATTTTAGAATTAAGTGTTGACTTAAATTAACCTGTATGTGTTTGATAGGGGGAATAATTTTGCTTGCGTATTTGGTGGCGATCACATGGAATAAACCGCCTTTCCTCCTCCTGCCTGTAGTTACACATTAACATGATGGCACAGGCTCCAACAGCGAGCCACCCTTCTTCAAGTGTGTGGACTGTTACAGCTGCCATTCCCCCTTAAACGCTATGATTTGCATGAAAATTCATGCTCCCTTCACATGTGATAGGTAACAGAGCCAGCTGGTAAGAAAAGGTTAGGGTTACTTGTTACTGCTCGGCTTAACAACATACTCGTGTCACTTTCAACAGATAGATGGCTTTTGGAGACCTTCAGGAATCAAAAGCTTTTCCTCCGTGGTGTGAGTCAAATTCATTTGCCTGGGACTTTCAGAGACCCGTGTTCCTGCCGGGGAACTGGGTATCCCAGTAGATCCATAAATCTTATGCTGAAATTTTCTGGGAAGGGACAGAAGCTATCAAATTAGGGGATAAATCTATCAAGTGACTGCAATTCCTGCTCATGGCAGATTCAACTTTACTTTCCAAAGTTCCTTTTAAATCATCTACCATTTGTTTCTGCCAGAGAACACGGGCAACATAGACCACAGTCCTGGAAAGTGTTGAATGCAAATGCATGGCACCAGAAAGAGCCCTCCTGACTGCCCTCAGCCCGGGCTGAGCCCTTTCAGAAGCCAGTTGGGGACCATCTGTGTCAACTTGACACTATTGTTGGTCCATTTGCCCACATCAATATGGAGAAGAGAGGGCTGCGGACGTGAATGCTGGCCATGCCAGGCTGTGATGGACGTGGTCACATTGGCAGTAATGTGTGGGGAACATGAGCAGCCTGACTGGTCATTCCTGTGGGTTCTAGAGCATGGCCAAGCGCTGTACAGCTCTTTGCAAAGTCAAAGGTTTTTGTTTCATTGGTGAATGCAGGGTTTTGGAACATCCACACTGTTGATATTTGGACATTGCTGTCTGGGGCTGTGCCGTGCATTGTGGGGTTTTAGCTGCATCCAGGCTCCACCCCTGGATGCCAGTAGCTCCTCCCTAGCTGTGGCAACATGACTGTCTTTAGACATTGACTGTCCCCTGGGGGCATAGTCAACCCTGGTAGAAAAGCTGGTGAATCTTTGTAAACCTCTTAGATCAACTTGAGCTGAACGAGAGTCTGTATTTTCAAAAGATGCTAAAAGTGAAGATGAATTTTGACTTGTGTATTCATCTTTATATTTTTCTGCTTAGCAAATTTTAAAGTTATGGGCAATAAAGTCTGCAGATCTGAGCTTGAATTCCGGCTCTGGGACTTGTGTGGTCTCGACCAATGGCTGCCTGCCGTGTGTCCTCACCTGTGCACGTTAAGTAACAGCAGAAATCTTCTTGGTATTTAGTGAGGATAAAATTAGATCATTTATGGAAAGGGCCTTGTATGGGGCCTGGAATATGTTGGGTCTTTAATCAGTACTACCTTTCTTTTCATCCTCTCCTGCATTTCTCAAAAGGTTTTTATTTTTAAATTACTGGTGGTTTTGTTGTTGTTGTTCCTAATGCAGTTAGTCTCATGTGGCTGTTGTAGGGCTTCGCAGAATATGATATTTGGAATTGCCTGATACGATGTAAGTGCTTAATGAGTATTAGATGCAGGAAGAAATGATGCACAACATTAATTATTATGCAGTACGTGTTTCATCATGAGTTAACAGATCCTCAAATAACACTATAGCAGTGTTAGCTAAAATATATTGGTTACTAACTATGTGCCAGGCATCTTGCTAAATTTTTTTAAATTGATTTTTAGAGAGAGAAAAAGGGAGAGAGAGACAGACATTGATGTGCGAGAGAAACATAGGTAGGCTGCCTCCTGTACACCCCCTACTGGGGATTGAGCCTGCAGCCCAGGCATGTGCCCTGATCTGGAATCAAACCTTATGGTGCAGCGGACCGTGCCCCACCAACCAAGCCACACAGGCCAGGGCCTTGCTCAATTCTTCATGCATATCATTAATTTAATCCTCACAGAATCCCTATGAGAAGGGAACTATTGTTATCATCTCTGTTTGGTAGTGGCTGAGCGTCCCGGAGATTCTGCACCCCAATCAAACAGGCAGGATTGAAGCCAGTGTGTACATTTGTTCCCCATCTTTTAGGAGACTGAACATATTTTTGAAGTCCATTTGGTATTTATGCCAAGTATGGCCCCTGTGTTTTTATAAAATAGTGATAACGAACATGCTGTTCCTTTGCTTTTATTACTTTTTTTTCTTGACTTGTAGCATTTATTCTGTCCCAGTCGATCTGGGCAGTATGTTACAAGCAGAAACGAATCTCACCCTTTCAGCAATGCCGAGGCAGGTGCTGTCACTACCTGTATTTTACAGGTGAGGAAACTGAAGCTCAAGGGGAAGGGATTTCCCTAGAGGCACACAGCTGTGCATAGTGTGTGTGTGTGCTTCTGAGAAGTGGAATATTTGCTTTTATAAATGAAGTTATTTTAGAACCAAGGAAAGTTTTTAGTTTTTGACGTTTGCTTTTTGTTCAAACGTTAAATTTTTTAAATATATATATATGATATATATAGAGAGAGATTGAGAGAGAGAGAGAGATCAGTTTTGTTGTTCTACTTGTTTTTTGAAAATGTTTTTTATTAATTTCAGAGAGGAAGGGAGAGGTAGAGAGAGATAGAAACATCAATGATTGGCTGCCTCTTGCACGCCTCCTACTGGGGATCGAGCCTGCAACCCGAGCATGTGCCCCTTAACTAGAATCAAACCCAGGACCCTTCAGTCCTCAGGCCGAAGCTCTATCCACTGAGCCAAACCAGCTAGGGCTGTTCTACTTCTTTATACATTCACTAGAGGCCCAGTGCATGAAATTTGTGCACTGGGGGAGGGGTCCCTCAGCCCATCCTGTGCCTTCTCGCAGTCTGGGAGCCCTCAGGGGATTTCCACCTGCTGGCTTAGGCCCGATCCCCGCAGGCAGGGATCAGGCCTAAGCTGGCAGTCAAGACATCCCTCTCACAGTCTGGAGCCCTCACTCCTTACTGCTCGGCTCGCTGCTCCTTAGCGCTGCTGTGGCATGAGAGGCTCCTGCCACCGCCACTGTGCTCACCACCATGAGCCCAGCTTCTGGCTGAGTGGTGCTCCTCCTGTGGGAGCACACTGACCACAAGGGGGCAGCTCCTGCGTTGAGTGTCTGCCCCCCGGTGGTCCGTGCACATTATAGCAACTGGTCGTTCCGTAGTTTGGTTGATTTTCATATTAGCCTTTTATTATATAAGATTGGTTGTTTCTTGTATGTGCCTTGACCAGAGATCGAACCTGCACCTTTGTGTATCTGGTTAACCTTTTGCACTCGGATGTCGAGTGTGACTCAACACGGTTAGCATTAGAATAAAGGAATCGAGAAAAAAGCAAGCGAGTGCAAAGGGTTAAGGCTCTAGCCAACTGAGCTACTGGCCCAGGGCTTTGTTTAAACCTGTGGTTGGCAAAATGAGGCTCGCGAGCCACATGCGGCTCTTTGGCCCCTTGAGTGTGGCTCTTCCACAAAATACCACGGCCTGGGCGAGTCTATTTTGAAGAAGTGGCGTTAGAAGAAGTTTAAGTTTAAAAAATTTGGCTCTCAAAAGAAATTTCAATCGTGTACTGTTGATATTTGGCTCTGTTGACTAATGAGTTTGCCGACCACTGGTTTAAACCATCTTGATCCAGTCACACTCATTCACCCTCGGTCCACCTGCCCTGCCTCTGGTGGATTATCTACTCTGTGCAGGCGCTCTGCTGGCTCTGGGTGCCCTTCAGGGACTCTGCGAGATTGGGAGCAAGGAGCAGGCAAAGGCCCTGTTGGGCCAGTGGTTCAGCACCGGGAAAGCCAGGGTATGAATGAAGCAGCCAGGACAGGGCGTAAACAAATGGCTGGAATGCAGAAAAGCTCTGATGGAAGCGATCGAATGACTCTTTGTTCATGAATCACACAAATGTCTTTCAGCTGCTCTAGGCTGAAGGCCGCGAGGATTCATGTTTTACATTAAATTCGTGGTTATTTTTTTTTTTTTGGGGGGGGGACACCATTTTTTGTTGCTGTCATGAATTTTTTCATCACGGTGCCTGAAAGCTGGCATTAATTATTGTAGCAGCGTGTCTGCCCAGAGATTTCCTGTAGTTGCCAAGAAAACCAAATATTCGAGGAGAGTCAGAAAATCACCCCAGATGTGTTCTATTACGATGTAGAAATCAGCCTTTACAAAAATGATGTCCAATTTATAATTTAATGTTTGACAAGATCTTTTTTCTCTCTCTGTGTGTGTGTGTGTGTGTGTGTGTGTGTGTGTGTGCGCGCCCGCTTAAATAAGGGTTACCATTTTAAACATTGTGTTTTCTGGAACTCAAGAGACCTTGAAGAATTTTTGGAAATATATCTTCCATTCTTTCACTTCATCACTTTTTTGATATGAATGTTTCTGTAGCTCTTTAAAAATAATTGTGAGTAGGATTTAATGAATGGGAGGCAGACACTCAGAAGGCCTAAAGCCCCAGCTGTCTGAGGGTGGGTTTCCTGCAGCAAGTGGTCCAGAATGCTGCCTGGCTGCCTTTGAAGCTTTGTGCCTACGGAGAGGCAATGCAGATTCATATTTCAAGAGACTAGTGAAAATTGCAGATGTACAGTAAGAGCATCAAAAAGCTGTACTGTATTCATGCAATTTATTCTGTTAGATTTGGGGCACAATGTAAGTTGGGGGTTTATGGTTTATTTCTTTTTCAAAACATTTTGTTTAATTTATTTCAGAAATAATTGTGTTTCTCAAAGAACAATTAGAAAATGCCCTAAAAAGACCTGTAGACTTGCCAATCATGATAATCACAATGTACACTTGGGTGTATGTGACTGCAGATTTTCCCTATGTCCAATGTACACTTGGGTGTATGTGACTGCAGATTTTCCCTATGCATATCCATTCATTTATAGACTGTGCGGTCTTTATTATAAGACACTGTCTATTGTGATGTTTATCATTGTTCACCAGAGTAGTCAGCGGTAGTTTGGAAGGGTGGAGGAGAAGGCGAAGGAAACTTTATTAAATCACAGATTTCATAAAATTTAGAGTGAAAAAATGTGCTTCGGATCAATAAATCTGTATTTATGCTATATGAATGTGACTCTTTTGGATGATGATAAGAATTGTAATGATAGAAAATTTATGGCTAATATTATTGAGCTCTTGCTATATGCTAGGCACTATGAACTTTATATATGTTGTCTCATTAAATTTTCACTACTGTCTGATGCTGATAATATTTTTAGTAATTGACTCATAGATAATCAATAGCAGAGGCAGAAATCAAACTCAAGCTTATCTGCTTTCAAAGGCTGACTTCTTACTAGTGTCTCCCTGCTGCCTAAGCAAGTGCTGGGTCTCAGGACCTGGTTAGGTAAGAACACGGGCTCCGTCAGCACCAGTTGGCTCTTTGGTTGAATCCCTGGGCTGTTTCTTACTTCACATCACTGTGCTCTCTGGGTTGGGTGTACTTGTTCATCCCCGGCTGGGAGTATTTTGAGCATGCTATTTCTCTTGGTGGAGCAGGCTAATGGCAAGGTAAGGAATGGATGCACAGCGTATCCACAGACCATGGAAACAAAAACTTGATGGACTCTGGGTTTTCAGGGGACACAGGGCTCTGCGGAAAGTATGTGAGCACTTAGTAGGAGTCCATTTCCACCAAAAGCAGGGATTTCAGAATAAGAAGGAACTCTTTGCTGCGAGATTTTAAATGTCGGACAGAGTTGGACCTCAGAAAACAATGATCCCAGAAGTGATGCAGGAAAAAAAATGAGGCTCATTTCAAACACATTTTCAATAAATTTATGGGTGAGAAAAAAATCACAGGCAAATCATACAGGCCACAACGATATTGTGATAAATATAGTCCACCTTTGAAAGCAACCTCAAAGGCGATAGCCACCGTTTCACCCTGCTTAGGACGTCTGTGTTTGTCAAAAACGGAATTTTGGCTCGGCCAGAATTACATGTTGTAAGTAGACATCTTTAACAATGGCAAGTTAATTCCAATGTTAGACGAAGCCTTTATTACATACCAGTTTTCTACTTTTGTGTATTAGCTAGAGAATCTGGGCTCTGAAAACAAATGTCTGTGTGCCGCTTGGTCACTGGGCGGGCACATCCTGGGGTCCGGTATGTCGTTTCTGTATCAGAATCCTTTGGCGTTTTCTCTCTCCCTGCGAATTCTTCTTCCTCTTTGCTCTTTGGGAGAAATTATTTTAATTTGTAACTCATTCAGCAACCACAAGTAATTTGTATTAAAATGAAAGTACAATGGGATATAAAAATTCTAATCTGGGTATCTAATTACAAAAATGTCATTAAAATTAATGACTTAAGTATAATTAAGGCTATCCAGCCTAGCCAAGCAATCTGAAACCTGAGAAGGGCAAATTAGATTGCAATTATATTTTCCTTCGGAATCCCTCGTCTTCTCCAGAAGGCAGTCTCGTGCGCTTTTAGATCCTAGAGCAAACTCAAGGTGACGCAAGGTAGCATTCCAAGGCCTGTCTGTGAACATCACCACCCGTGGAACTTTCCAAGCCAGGAGCCGACTGCAGACAGTCCGGGGGAGGTGGCCGGCCTGGGGCCCGTGTCTGCCAGGGATTCCCTCCCCCTCATTCAGGTCATTTGTCTTTGGAGGTGTTGGTTGTTGTTTTAATATCTTATTCCTTGATCATAGTGATTCAGGATTGGTGAGAACTTAGGGGTTTATATGTAGTTTTTAACTTTACATGTCATAGGGATAAAACTAGTAATAGCTGACATTAATGGAGAATCACTCTAGGCCAGTACTTTCCTGAAAACTTCATACATAGGGTTTCATCTGTTTCTTACAACAGCACTGCCGGCCTGGTAGCTTCCCCATTTCACACACGAGGGACTAGGCCCTGCAAGGTGCAGTCCTGCTGCGGAGGGAGGAGGCCGTGCTGGTCCGGGGAGTCTGGGTCCCGACGCAGCTGTACCCGGTCCCAGGGAGTCCCATGGAGAGAGGGCAGAGAGGCGGGAAGAGTTAGGCACAAACTCGTGGTGAGCACAGCGAGCACTTGGCCCTGTAATGTATTTTCTCCTCTCTCCCTCATGCCCCCCCATCCCAATAACAAGGTGTGTGGGAGCTGTAACCGCGTCACGGGCCCAGCCAGCACGCGTGGGCCCCGAGTGTTCCATAAATCTTCCACTTGAGACTTCAGTGGTGCATTTTGGACATGAACATCTTTGCCCAAGGACCCTGTTGGAGACAGGTTGTGACAGCAGAGGCCATCTCATGGATGATGTTGGAGCGACATTAGCGAAGGGAGGCCACTTGGGGAAGCTGTCCCAAGGCCCTCCACCCTCTAGAGCCTGAACTCGAAGGCCCCTTCATTCTCATTCTGCTGCAGTGTCCTCAGCGATCAGAGCAGGATACGAAACCCACTGCACCAAGATCCAGTCGGAGGGATGATGAGGTTCGATCGGTGCTGACAGTGGCTCAGCACTCAGTTTCCTTGCTGTGTTTTTGTTTTCACAACCGTTCAGAGGTAAACAGGGCACATTATCATCTTCCATGAATGTGCTCTTAAAAAAAAGAGGAGCATGCTACTTCGGGAGGCACTGTGTTACAGAGACAGTAACTACCCCTTCCTTGGTGTCCAAAGATACAAGCCATCACATCTGTACTTGTATCTTCTCGTCTAAGGAGAATCGGAGCGGGGCTTTATAATCATTCTGCACGCAGGGCTTTGCAGCTTTATTTGCATTCAAATCCCCTCGGAAGGTGGTTACAGTGCAGTGTGCCCTGAGGTGGGGCCCAGATGGCACATGTGTAACAAACCCTGTGAGGCCGATGGGCTTGGAGCAGCAAAGCCAAGGGCACCTGCCGTGTGAGCCCGTTTTGTAAGATGATCAGCGGCCTCTACACACACCCGGATCTGAGGATTATATCCACCTAAGTAATTGCCTGGCCTTGCTTGTACTGCTGTTGTTAAAAAAGACAACTTTTAAAGCATGTGTTCTAGTTCTTTTCTTCGATGGTAAAGCAAATGTTGAGTTCAAGTTTTGCCATTTTTTTCAAGGCACTTTTTGTTAAGGAGTTGTGGGCTTTAAACTGGAATACACTGATGTCAGTACTAAGAGCTGTTCGCTGGTTTAAGTTTCCAGGTGTTCTTAGTCCTGGGATCGCTTTGGTGTGCGCTCTCCGAACCCCCCTGCTTCCTGCAAACTCCGCAAAACCTGCCTCGGCCGTGGAGTTTAAATGAGAAAATATTATTCTCTGTGCAGCACGGTTTTTATCTTTTTAAAACATGTCTCTCACAGTTTCCAGATAATAATGATTTTTTAAAAAAGAAGTAATGCGTGTAGAGTGGTCTAAAGTAGAGGTATTAAAAATTAAACTCTAGAAAGGTTCAAACACACGCTCCTACGCGCTGTACGTGAACTGGGAACATGGGCCTCATCGCTGCATTTCATCTTTGTCCTGTGCTTGATGGGGGTGGCTAAAGTCACTGTGCCCCCAGCTGGCTTGGTGAGGGGAACCCTGCAGGAGGACTCGCTTTTCAGAAGGCACTCTAGCTTTCTGCTGCTTGGTTTCAGTAGAGCTGCGTGTGTGTGTGTGTGTGTGTGTGTGTGTGTGTGTGTGTGTGCAGGTGCGTGTGCTTGCTTGCTTGCTTTAGTAAAGCAAAAAAAAGTTACAATTAAAAAACTTGATGGTGGCTCTTGACCTTTCTTTTGCCGGTTCTTGAGTTTCATTCCGTGGAGCCAGTGTTCCCGTAATTTTTCCTGCGGTTGCTTAAAGGCTGTCCGGTAGGAGGGGCGTCTGCCTCGTTCTGTTGTCAGAGCTTCTTTCTGGGCTGTGCTTCCCCTGGAGGGAGGCGTGGGTGGCTTTGGGCCTCCTGAAAGATATGAAAATATTACTCAGTTTAGGATGATGGGGATTTTGAAAACATTTTGAGGAAAGTCTTTATTAAAAAAACAAACGAAAGTGTGGATGACTCAGAAAGAGAAAGCGCATACACTTTGGGATCTGGAAAAATAGTATAGAACTTGGGGATCGCACAGGAGCCAGCAGGAAGGGGAATGCGTGACGGGTGATTATGATACGATGGAGCGGCAGCCGCGGTGGGGTCTGAGGAGCTCCTGCTGGCCAGGCCGGGCACGCCTGCCACTGGGTTTTGCACGCCGTGGTTCTGCCATCCCTGCAACATAAGCCACCAAACACTGGGCAAGAGACAGACTGACACTCCCAGAGGGGACTGACTGTCCGGGATGGTGGTCTGTTACCACGGGGAGCTGGACTGGAGCCCAGGCTTCGTTACCCCCAGGCTGCTGTGTTTTCTGCTGCTTCATCACAGGCGGAGGGTGATGGCTTTCCTTTCACTTCCCCAGGCCACACTCCCCATTCTTTGCATGTTTTCAAGAGACCTCACTTGTCATTCTCGGGTGCCTGGAAGCTCTTGCTGGTGAGCAGTGGTTGCCAACTGTGGTGTAACTGGGATTAGGTCAGAGAAGTAGGCCACGTAAAAGACCACACAAAACTTGAGCATCTATTCCCTGAGCACATTCATTAGAATATTAGTGCTTTTTAAACCCAGGAGGAAGATATGATGTGTGACGTGTCAATTTCAGCTGTTGGACTATAGACTCCCCACCACGCCGGCCTTTGTTTGGGTGTATCTCATTAAACTTAGGTTTTGAACTAATTTAAGGAACGTTGTTTTAGATATATACCTAACAATCTGCTGCTTGAATCCCTTCTAACTATTGCCCACAGACAGGACACCTCCTCCCTTCTTCTAGGGAATATACTACACTGAATGCGGACAGAACTTACTAAAATCCCACTTCGGAGTTGAAGCGGGTATTCTCCACTTACCCGGATGAAGTTTTCTGAGGATTAACTTGTCAATCTGGGCTGTGTCTTTGGAAAGAGCTGTGCTGAATGTGTGAGGTTTAATAAGTACTCAATATATGTTAGGAAGACAAATGCAAATGTCCATCGCTGTTAATTGTACAAGCAGGAAAATGCCAGGCATACTTCAGCCCGACATGTTCATCTCAATTTAATAAGTAGCAAGAATAAAGCCACCGGCCAGTCAACGATTCTCTCTCATCATTGATGTTTCCATCTCTCTCTCCCTCTCCCTTCCTCCCTGAAATCATTTTTTTAAAAAAAGAATAAAGCCACAGATGGGATTGAGGATTGCAAATGTCGCATCAAATTATTTAGTTAAGGGTAGTAGATATTTTGGTTATATTGTCAAGGTCATGTATTTATCAACAATGGAGGCAGATGTTGTAGAAATGTGAGTATTTTGTATAGGAATCGCCTTGCCTAGAAACAAGATTGAGAAGGATAGAAATTCTAAAAATGTTGAAGATTGCCCATTGATTTGCAAAAGGAAAAACCAAATTGATTTCATAGGGAAGGAATTACTGACATTCCCCAGCCAGCGATTAAATTCGCTACAAAATTAATTTCAAAAGGCTATCCAGCCTCTGGTTGAGTATTTCTAAAGACCAGTCTCAATACTTGTTCAGGCAACTTTTTTTTTTTTTTTAAATACCTGTCCTGACCAGGGATCAACCTGCACCTAGTTATGTACCCCGACTGGGGATCGAACCTGCGACCCTTCAGTGCACAGGCAGATGCTCCAACCACATTGGCCAGAGCCAGGCAACTTAAAGATGGTGCAAAGATGCTGTAGCTTAGTGGGTTTGGTGTTAGGCTGATCTAGGCTTGAATCTTGACACTTCCAATTCTAGCTGAATGACTCTGGGTAAAGTACTTAAGTATTTTAAAATTCAATTTTCTGTATTTTATTATGTAAAATAGATTATAAATATACACTTTCTAAGGTTGTTAAGAGCACTAATGAGACTCGAGCTTAGTGAGCACTCACGTATGGGCAGATTCATAGTTGTCACCATCACCAATCGTTGTGATAAAGTCAAATACTTGGCACTGTCTCAAATGAAAACCAAGCCCCCTAACAGCAATCCTGTGGTGGTTGGGTAGCCTTGCCCTGTGGTGTCTGTCCATTTCTAACATCAGAGCTGTCCATGAGATTCATGCATTTGTCAGAGATTTCATTCTACTGGAGTTGATGCCATATATTAGACTTTTTAAAGGGAACGGGTAAGTCAGATAATGTTAGTTACTAAATTCTTCCATTGGGCTGTGTGTTGCCCTCCGTGATGGAAAGGATGCATTGTGGACCTAGGGACACAGCCCCTTTATGAAAACCAACCTCACTGTTTTGTTGACTTAAGTTCATATAATTTCTTGACGATTAAATAGCCATTTTCCGGCCATACTCTTGGCTCAGTGGTGGAATCCCAAGGAAACAGTTCCCATGTCACTTTGTGAGCCACATTAAAACACGCACATAAAAAGGGCCAGAACAAGCAGTGAGCTTTTTAAATGTCTAGAAGAAATCAGCAGGCCCCAGGCATATTCTGAATCTGTTTGCGCACTTAGGATGATCCCAGAAACAAATTAATTTCTGAAATTCCTTAAAAAATTTGTACGTCTTCCTATGATTTTTTTTCTCTAAGTGTTCTATCAAGTTAGGTGATCTTTCCCACAGGCCTCAGTTTCCAGGCCTTCTTTAATACTTCAAGGTAAATTGAACTTTGATTTAGTGTGTTGACCTTAAAGAAATAGATGTCAAATTGTTCTCTAGCAAAATGCCTTCATTCAGGAACACAAAGAATTGCCACTGAGGACATGTGGTCTAATAGTGAGCCAGGGCACGTCTGGAGAAAGAGAGGAGAGGAACCTCTTTCCTGGACTTGGGCGGGGCTGATGTAAACAGTCAGTTGGAGGAAAGGTTCCCAGGGTAGTGACTTTGGCTGGTTGCGCCAGCCTCCCATTGGCTGAGCTTGTGCTGGGCTGGAGGCTCCGTTCTTCCTCCCACCGAGGGAGTCAAGTATTATCTCTTCCTGTTGGAGAGGCAAGGTAGTCTCTTCCTGCTGGGTCAGTAGTCTGCGTTCAGTGACACATGCGTGAAGTTCTACTCATTAATTTTTATGAGGATAAAGAGTGAAAACAAAATTAGACAAAACTGACATCCCCTTCTTTAAAATGTTTGTTGTTTTGAAAACATAGCAAACATAGTAAAGTAGAATACGGCAGCCCTTGCAATGAATGTCAAAGCTAGACATTCAGATTTCCCTTCCCTTTTGAATAGTGAGGGGGAGAGGAGGGGGAAGAAGCAGAGAGAGAATGAACACAGCAGAAAGTAATGCTTTGCTGGCTGTGCCAACCGTTTAGCTAAGATCTTGGTGATTCAGCATCATACCATTTTGACATCTACATCCTTTTTTTTTTTTTTGGGGGGGGGGGGGGGGAGGGTGTAGAAAATTGGTAACTGCACTAAGTGTTTCATGTTTATTATAAAAGGAAAGAGAAAGATCATCTTACTACCCAACTATAACCCTTGTTCACAATCAGTTCTTTTTTTTCTTAAAAATTACATATATAATTATAATTTTTATTATAATCTGTGTGCACACTTTTATTATAAACTAGAGGCCCGGTGCATGAAATTCGTGCATGGGGCGGGGGAGGGGGGGGGCTCAGCCCGGCATGCACCCTCTCCAATCCGGGACCCCTCAGAGGATGTCCAACTGCCAGTTTAGGCCTGATCCCGCCAGCAGTCGGACATCCCTCTCGCAATCCAGGACCACTGGCTCCTAACTGCTCACCTGCCTGCCTGATCACTCCTAACTGCTCCCCTGCCTGCCTGATTGCCCCTAACTGCCCTCCACTGATGGCCTGGTCGCCCCTAACTGCCTCTACCTCGGCCCCCGCCATCATGGCTTTGTCCGGAAGGACGTCAGGATGGATGTCCAGAAGATGTCCATTCTAATTAGCATATTACCCTTTTATTATTAGTGTGTGTGTGTGTGTGTGTGTGTGTGTGTGTGTGTGTATGTAAAATTTGGGAATATGCATACACTCCCAACAAGGACACTGTGCAGTCTTGCTCCTTTATTCAGGGTCAGGCAGCCTGGGTTGGAATTTCGGCTCTTGCCCTTGGAGGCTACATGGCTGGGCAAGGTACTTCGTTTCTCTGTGCCTCCGTTTTCTGGGGTTGATGTGAGGATTGAGTGAACTAATATGAGGAAAGTGCCTGACAAGTAGTGAGTACCAGGTAAATACTGTCGCCGTCTTCACGTGGTCACCTCCCTTAGCTCTGTTTTCCTTTGCAATGACTGCGTATCTCCCGTTGTATGGCTTTCCTGCCATTTATGGAAGCACCCCTACCTTTGGGTTCCAAATTCTGCTGCCATGAGTATCCTTGTGCGTGTACTTACGATGCCACAGTCCGGAGGTGGTAGCGTGATGCGTCTGTTAATACCATACAGAGACGCTGCTGTTTATTTTTCTTCATGCAAGACAAGAGTTAAGTCCTACCTCAGCTGCTTACTGGCTGTGCGGCCTTGGGTGAGGTATTTAGTCTCCTAAGAACTCAGTTTCCTTTTCTAGAAAATGGAAGGAAACAGCAGTGCCTACTTCAGTCGGTGCTTAAATGGGTTACATGAGAAAGGCACTTATCGGGGTGTCTGACCCATCACAAGTACTGCGGACATGGGGACCCACAGCCGTCAGTGAGAGAGAGCCGTGCTGCTGCTGATGGCACTGCTGCGTCCCCAGAGCCCTGCGCCTGGTTCTCCAGTGAGTGGATAAATGCACAGGGTGACTCTCTCCTCTTGGATCATCAGGAAATAAAACAATGGTGGCGCCCTGAGAACTGCACATTTGCTCCCTGGCTTTCTCCCTCCCGCTCTCTGGACCTCTGTCCATCTGCTGTGGGAAGTGAGAGTCCTAAGGGAGGCTGGTTTTGGAGCATGAACAGGTGCCCCGGGAGTCACCTCCGCTGCCTGTGTCTCTTCTCCATCATCAGAGGCCACAGCCACGTACAGAATCTCCCACTCGGAGAAGAGGGACCGATGTGCCAGGAGCTGCCGATGGGAACCCTCCTGGGACACATTGGTGGTTCCTGTGGGGGAGGGAAAGTGGAACCACTGATTGCTCCTGGGTTCCTTGCCTGAACAGCCTGGTATTTGCAGTGGTTTTACCTGTGGAAATGCAGTCATTCTGGGCGTAACAGAGAATTACTATCAACCTCCCCTGGTTGACCTCCCGAAACGTTCTGGGCTCACGTCCCAATCTGCTCTGGAGCGCGGGTCCTGAGGGTGAAGCAGTCTTCGGGTTGTGCCCACCGAGGCCCCTTTGCAGCAAGATGGAAAACACAGCTCTCCGTCGCAGCAAGACCCTTCCTCATTTCTGCAGCACTGTCCGCGCCCCTGACTGGTTTCCACAAGCACGGGGCTCCAGGCAATCCTGAAGGAAGGGGTGGAGATGAAACAGGCCACGGAGGCTCTGCAGGCTGTGCGTGGGCGTGTGGCCGAGGACAAATGGCTCTCTCCTTTGACCTCTGCTTTGCCCTAGGAAGACAGACCTGAGAGCGTTTGAGCGGTTAGAAATGAAGCCTCACGTAGTTACTATGGGAAACGGCTTGCCAGCGCTAGGATGTGGTATTTTGTAGTTCTGTAGGTCCTTTCTTGACAGGACTCTCCTGGTTTATTGGAGAAGTGATGGAGTCTTCATAAAAATGTCTAACCGGTTCATTCGACTCCATTTGCCTTCTCTCGCGTACGGGAGTCTCGGTTGGCATCTCGGTTGGCAGCTAGTAAGTATTCCTCTGAGTTCCGTTGGTGACCAGATGGTGAAGTGATGGCATTGAAGCTGTTTTTCCACAAATATGCCGTCAGGTGCCTTCTGCATCTCAGGGCACTCTGGAAATAGGACGCAGCCCAGTGATGGTCAGGTAAGTTGAGGGTTCAAATCCCATACGTTACTCCTCTGCGTCTCTCCTGTGGAAAAGCTTCGTCTTTTCATCTTCAAATATCTGCCTGTTTCAGCGATGGGCACCCAGATTACAAGAAATTCTCAGCCCCTCTCTTCCTTTGCTCCACATGAGGCAGTACCGCCTGGTAGCCCAGCCTCACAGCCTGGGCTCCCATGCCGACTCTCAGCTTGGTGCTGTGGGACCTTGAGGAAGTTCCTTCATCTCTCTGGTGTTCAGTTTCTTTTAAAAATATATAAATAATAATGACCGCACAGAACATTGTTTGACACACAGTAAACAGTGATCACATGTTAGCAGTGAGTCGTCAGCAGACAGTTATTGTGAGTCTGCTGTGGGCTGGGCATAGAGCTGGGCATAGAGCTGGGCTTTCTGGATGATGATGATGGTGATGGTGACCATAGCAGCAGCAACAGTAGTGACGGATCAAGGTTACTCTCCAGGCCGGATCCTGTGTGAAGCGTTTGACCTGCATTATGTCATCTGAATTCCAACAGTTCTACGGAGGAGGTGCTGTTGTAATCTCAGATTTGCCCTGGAAGCTGGGGTTAGAAGGGTGTGTAGCTTTTTACTGGCCAGAGCCACTGAGTGGTAGAGCCAAGATTCGAATCCAGCTGTTATTTCTAGGACCTTGAGTTTTAATTTTGTTGCCACATCTCTCACGTGAGAAGGAGCCATTTCCAGTCTCTTTCACCTGCTCGTGTCCCTCAGTAAAGAGACGCGCTCCCAGTTTCCTGGAACAGAGGCCACACATTTGTCAGCCACAGCTTTGCCCCGACTGTGTCTTTAGTAGCAGAAAAGGATAGAAGACGAATGCCAAGAATGTTTGTGTGACCCTGTGCCCATCTCACCGGAAAGCAGCCCCCCCACACACACCCCTGCACACCCCCGGGACTGCTCCCTTCAGATTTTGCAGTAGGTGTTTCTTCTGGTGGCTTTCCTCTCCAACATGTTGCTTGTTCTGCTGGAATCCCACACATCGGCCTGAGGTCTCACTAGCAGCAGCAGCAGCCGCCGCTGCATGTTCGCGAGAGCGCATTGTGTGCAAGCACAGACCTAGGAGCCCTGTTATCCCCGCTGCTCAGGTCAGGACACAGGCTTGCAGTTACATGAGGGCGTTGAGGAGGATGGCTCACTGAGCAGCTCACTTCCACATTACACACCATCCTGGGGCACATCGTTGTGGCAGGGAAAGCACCAGGGGCAAGGTCCAGGTCCCTGCTCTCCTGTGCGCACACGGGGCAATCAGGTAAATTGCTTCCCTTCCCATGAGCTGCGTCCTTCTCTCCACGCTGGGCTAACAGTCTCCCTGCGGGGGCTGTGCTGACGTATATGAACTAACAGGCAGGGAAGCTTGCAAGCATTTGATGGTTTAAAGTGTGAACTCTGCTAACGTGCACACGCATATGTGTTCATTGTCTTATTTTGAAGTGTGGGAAATAAGTAAATATTTGCCCATTTGTCAGGCTTCTTGAAGGGATGTGTTGAAGTCCATTGAGTTTTGAGTGAGAAAGTTTACTCTTGAGAAACACTGCGCTCAGTGAGCGAAGGCAACACAATGCCTTTGATGCCCCCCGGGCAGAGTGTCTCACCCTGGACACTACAGGCATTGTGGGTCGTGCACTTCCTGCCGTGGGAGGTCTGTGATCGTAGGGTTTGCGTATCCTGGGCCCGTATCCACTAGATGCCAGCAGCACCCCCTTGTGTGACAACCAGAAATGTCTCCAGACACTGCCAAGCGTCCCCTGGGGGCGAGAGTAACCCCAGTTGAGGCCATTGGTCTGGGAGTCTGTACTGAAGAGTAAATCTCCGGTAGACTGGGTACCTGTGCTGATGGGCCCACGTGGGCAGCTTGTGAAATCAGGCCACCGTGGACAGAAGGGGGCTCCTTCTCAGGTACCCAGAGTGCCTGCCTTTTGTGGGGATGGGCACCACGTGACTGCAAGAAAAAAGCGGTGAGCCAGCCTGGCGGTCTAAGTGGGAAGTGTTGAGTATAATAAAACCAGTAGCCGGAAGCATCTTTGAAAAGGATGAGTAATCTTCCTTTCTCTCCCTTCCCTTAGTTTGGTTTATGCCTCATTCTGCCCCCTCCCTTCCGTGCTCCGTCTTATTTTCTTTTCTTAAAATAACTTTCGTACAACATTCGTTTCAGGTGTACAGCCCAGTGATTAGACATTTATGTAACGTACGAAGTGGTCCCCCTGATAAATCGGGTACCCACCTGGCACCATACACAGTTATTACAATATTATTGGCTGTATTCCCTGTGCTGTACTTTTCACCTCCATGAAGATTTCGTAACAACCAATCTATGCTTTTTAATCTTTTCACCATTTCACCCAGGTGCCCCTTTGGCAACCATCGGTGTGTTCTCTGTATCTGTGGGTCTGATTCTCTTTTGTTTGTTGGTTTATTTTGTTCTTTAGGCTTCCCACATCAGGGAAATCGTCTGGTATTTGTCTTTCTCGGTCTGACTTATTTCACTCAAAGTAATCCTCCAGGTCCACCCATGTTCTTGCAAATGGTAAGATTTCATTCTTTTTTTATGGCCGAGTAATATTCTGTTGTATACATATGTACCACATCTTCTTTATCCATTCATTCATCTATTGATGGGCACTTAGGTGGCTTCCATATGCTGGTTATTGTAAATAATGCTGCAGTGAACATATGGATGCATATGTCTTCTTTATTTAGTGTTTTGAGTTTCTTTGGATAAATTACCCCAAAGTGGAATTACTGGGTCCTTCTTTGTCTCTTAGTATAGACTTTGTTTTAAAGTCTATTTTGCTGGTATAAGAATTGCAACCCTAGTTGTTGTTGTTTTTCCATTTTTATGAAAAATCTTTTTTCCACCCGGTTTTCTTAACTTGGGAAGGTGATTGGTTCAACAGTTCCATGCTAGGTGGTTCTTTCTGTGCCTCTGGGAGATCCATCTCCTTGGGAATCGATATACTCTTGAAGTCAGCAAGTGGCCTTGTATGGGCTGGAACCCACTTAATTAGGCGCGAGGATTTCAGGTGCCATCCAGCTCTGTGTACGGTGCTGAGATAGTGACAAAACGGGCCTCTCCAGTCAGCTTTTCCTGAGAGAAGCTTCTGGCAAGAGAAGAAGTGCTCTGAAGTGTCTCCCTGGAACAGAATGTTTACCTCTATTTTTCAAAGGAATTAGCTGGTTCTTTTACTGAGGATTCAAGAGTTTCTTGTTTCCATATCAAAGATGAAAAATTCAACTTATGATCCAGAGAAAGTAGAAATGAGTGTTTTTTTCCTTGTTCCCACCTCTTTTTAGTTTCATAAATAATTTATTCAGGAGTTCCTTTTTATGGATCATATGGCAGAGAAACCTAAAGCACAAGTAGTGAGCTGCCCCTGCATCTTCTGAGAAGATGGGTTAAGTCACCAGGAGGGTATGGTTTTATTTATGGGAACTTAATCTATACTGCATTCAAAAACCAACTGCTCACGTTGTTCAGTGCAGTCTCTTTGTTTTCATGGTTCCAACACTCTCTTCTCTGTAAATGCCCTCTCTCTCATCCCCAGCGCGGTCCTCTAAAATGCTTAGGAATTAGTGCTTGTCATGAGCTCACAGACAGTGAAGATGAAAAGAGTTAACATAGATAATCAAATGTGTTTTTGTTTCCAAATTACTGTTAAAAAATAGCAAATGGAAAGCTACAAAATTTGAGAAGGGCTTTTACATCATTTTATAAACTTTGCATTCAAATAGGATACCCAAAGCTCTGATACATTAAGAAATTTAAGTATATCTTTTTAAGTGTCTAAAATAAAATTATTTCATTATAGCTTAAGAGTTATTTTCTTGAACGGAAATGCTTTCAAATGTGGCCTTCCATGTAACATCAGATATAAGGTCCTCCTCACCACAGGAATTCTCCTTTCCATCCAGGTTAGGTGATAGAGCGAAGTATCCCGTGTGTATGACCGTGTGTTTGTGAATGTGGGTATTATTTTGTTTTAGCTAAGACTGAAGTGTAGATGTTGTGTATAGTTTTTATTTTAGCTCTGTTCTCTGAGTACTCTGTATTGCTGGTAATATCTACCAATGGCCTCAGAATGTGTCACTTGGGAACATGACCAGAATTATTTCATAAATGCCGTGAATAGGAAGAGATTGTGCCACCATAATGCACTTTGGAGGGTTTGCAGCGGGCAAAGGCCGCGCCTCAGGATGCACAGAGATGCTTGTGGGAGGCCTGGCAGCAGGTGCGGAGGCTGGGTGGGCGCCTCGTGTTCACAGACTGTGCTCATGCCGTCCAGTCCTGGAGCAGCGTTGCCTTTAAGAAGACAGTCCCAACAGGAATTTTGACCTTTGCTCGTGTTTTTATGAGATACCGAAGGTGGTCCAGAGTGACTGACTCCGTGACGATGCGTACTGAAATCTTCTGGCCTCAGTTCTCTCACTCCCAGCACTCCAGGACTTTGCTGTCAGCCACATCCCAGCGCCACCATCTCTGGTCCCGTCCTGAGCTGTGCTGCACAGGTGGGCACAGTCTCTGCCTCGTGTTGTGTGCCCCGGAGGTCAGCCTCCACTCACCTCCTTCTCCCTCCAGGGTCCCACAGTGAAAAACTGTCAGGTTGTCCTTTTTCCTTCCAGCAAGTGGGGACCGGGGAAGCCCAGCCGAGAAAGAGGCGGAAGTCTCTACACCTCCCCATACGAATGTTCTTACTGCATGAATATCATGCGGCTGTTCCCGGATTTAGAATGTCTTTCATTGTGAAAGTTGAAAGTATTTGAAAGATTTAAGAGGAGAGCTTATTCACAAGTGGAGAAGTGATAATGATAAAATTACATGAATTTTAAATGTAAGAGATTAGAAATGACAGATTTTGAATTATCCACGTTCAGCTTATTCATTATTACAGCATAATAATGCACAGAGTTGCCTTTGGGATAACATTTTTCTCAAATTGGTCCTATCTGAAATAAGTTGGCACAGGGTTAATGAGATTTTATTTTAATAATTATGATAACTTTGAAGAATAGCTATCGCCTTAATTTTTAAAAGACTTACTTGATTGTGGTGAGTTAATTTTATTATTCACACGAACAAATACTAAAGCATCATGATAACCTTCCTGTAGGTCATACATATACATAGTCGTATCCTTGGGTCTCAATTACATTTTCATTAAAGACATTGATTTTCTTATGCCTCTCTGTAAATTCCCACCACCTAATGCTGAATCCCATCACACACTGGAACAAATTAATTCTAATACCACCCATGCTCTTTCCCTTTTTCCTGTATGACTCTACATCAAGTGGTGATTTTTATTTCACAAAAACTCCCACATGTTTGTGCAAATGTGCCAATATCAGAAACCACAAATATAGGGGGAGGTATGGGCTGGACCTGGTCAGAAATGACCATGAACCCCACCAAAGTACTTAATCTTTGTAGCTCTTTCTTTTTAATTGTCTAAAGGAGATAACTACCTCCTTAGGTGAGTTATTGTATGCATTAATTGAGATTAATGCATACAATATGTAAATTGGTGCAGCCACTGTGGAAAGCAGTATGGAGGTTCCTCAACAAATTAAAAAAAGAGCTATCATATGACACAGCAATCCCACTTCTGGGTCTATACCTGAAGGAAATGAATCACTATCCCCAAGAGGCATCCATGCCCCATGTTCATTGCAGTATTAGTCAAAATTGCCAAGACATAGGAGCAACCTTAGTGTTTATTACTGGATGAACTGATAAAAAAAAAAAGGGGATTTTACTAGAGTCTCAATGCACAAAGATTCGTGCAAGAATGGGCCTTCCTTCCCCTGACTGCTGGCACTGCCTTCGCTCCGGCCCAGAGCTGCCTTTCCACCTTTCCACACTGCCCAGAGGCCCGGAGTGGCTAGGGTGGTGTGGCATGCCTGCCCCCGGCTGCTTGGCGCCTGCATATGCAAATTAACCCACCATCTTTGTTGGGTTAATTTGCATACTCACTCCTGATTGGCTGGTGGGCGTCATGAAGGTATGGTCAATTAGCATGTTACTCTTTTATTAGGTGGATGTATATAAATTATATATATATATATACGTGTGTGTGTGTGTGTGTGTGTATACATACATATATATATGTGTGTGTGTATGTGTGTGTGTGTGTATATATATATATATATATATATATATATATATATATATATAATTTCTCCATAAAAAGAACAGCATCCTGACATTTGTGATAGCATGGATGGATTTTGAGGGCATTATGCTAAGTGAAATAAGTCAAACATAGAAAGACAAATACTGTATGATCTCACTTATATATGGAATTTAAAAATACTGAATCCATAGAGACAGAATGCAACTTGGTGGCTCCCAGAAGCTGGGGATGGAGGCTGGGGGAAATGGGTTTAAAAAGAGAGAGAGAATATGAATGCACTGTGTTTTGGTGCATAATAGGTGTTTAACTGGTGTCCATCCCCCCCCCCCCTTTTTTTTTTACATGGAAGATACTTTCTCTTAAACATGAAAAACAGCAATCAATTTATATGTGCTCCAAATTGGCTTAGCCTCCAAAATACTGTTCAAATTGATTGATTAGGAATGTGTCATATGTTTATCTGTAAGTTGGCATCCTTGGTTTCAAATAATAATGAGAATAAATAATTTGAAAACCAGTGGGGCTTCTCTCAAGTTTAACTTCTTTCAGATGCTTGGAACTAACACTGCCTTGGGGTGGGGGCGGGGGGCCTGGTTTACACAAGCTGTTTCCCTTAAAGCAGTGCCTTTTCCAGGGGCCCTGATAAAAGCAGACTGACAACATCAAAGAGTACATCATGGCATACAGCTTATAAAGTGCCTGCTTCGGAAGCTTGTGAAGTCACTTCCTTGCTCTTGAAAATGATGCAGAGGCCCTAGCCGGTTTGGCTCAGTGGATAGAGCGCCGGCCTGTGGACTGAAGTGTCCCGGGTTCCATTCCGGTCAAGGGCACATGTGCGGGTTGAGGGATCGTCCCCAGTAGAGGGTGTGCAGGAAGCAGCCAATCAATGATTCTCTCTCATCATTGATGTTTCTATCTTCCCCTCTCCCTTCCTCTTTGAAATCAATAAAAAAATATTTTTTAAAAATGATGAGGAGGATAAAAATCTGAGGACCAAAGCAAGTGAGTGACCACAAAATTGGGTGACTGTTTTCATGTGCCCTGAATATATAGTTTTTCATTAATGGATTTGAGAGGAAGAGACTTCGATTTGTTGCGCCACCTATGTATGCATTCATTGGTTGCTTCTTGTATGTGCCTGACGAGATCGAACCCACAACCTGGGCCTATTGGGATGACACTAACCAACTGAGCTACCCGATCAGGGCTGCGTGCTCTGAATATTAATGTCTTTGACAGATGTCTTAAATAGTTATTTTTAAAAATTTCTTCACAAATTAGCTTCTTATTTTTTTCCTCCTGAAACTGTCACTTGAATGGGGTTTGGCATTAATTTTTAATCTGCCATTGTTTTTACATCAGATCCTGGCATATTTGCTGATTCATTCTTTGCTGTGGTGATCAAAATTGTCTCTCAACCATAAGTAGGAAATGTGTTTTGCTTTTATGCTTTAAAATAATTGGTAAATAAAAAAGTTACTGTATTGCAGCAGTAGCCATCATGTGATAGATTTCACGTGAATGGTAAATGGGGCAGGGAGGAGCAGAACCTTCTGGGGGGAATATTTGAAGAATAACGAGAAAGATTTTGTGTGATTATAATGAACTAGAGGCCTGGTGCACGAAATTCGTGCATGGGAAGGTTCCCTAGGCCTGGCTGGCAATCAGGGCCGATCTGTGGGGCGACCGGCGGGGCGATTGGGGGGGCCCTCGCTGGCACCCACCTTGGCTGGCCTGGGGCCTGAGGGCTGGGGGTATCTCCTGCATTGAGCATATGCCCCCTGGTGGTCAGTGCGTGCCATAGCAACCAGTTGTTCCACCGGTCATTCCGTTGTTCGGTCAATTTGCATATTAGGCTTTTATTGTATAGGATGAGGAGGGAAAACTAACTTATTCCTTCTGTTAGACATTAAGCATCCATTCCATTCAAAAAGTGCCTGAACCCATGTTGGGATTGTGGGGTTCTGTGGGTTTGGCTCTTACTTACCCTGGAATTTCAGTGTTCCTTTTCCTCTTTTCTCCTGGATATCGCTCCCAGGGAGTCAGCTTTGTGTGGTGGTGAAAAGAATCAAGCTGCTGCCTGGGTTTGATCCAGGCTCTGCCACTTCCTAGCTGTATAACTTGGCACAAATTACTTTACTTTTCTAATTATTAGTTATTTTACAAATAAAATGGGCATAATGATTATACCTATGTTAAAGATGAACTGAGGCACATTAACAATTTTAAGAGTTTATTTGAGCAAAAATCAATTCAATTTGGGCATAGCCGACCTGGAAGTGGCTGGGAGTGCACCCCCCACTGGAGAGGGGAGGGACTTGTATAGAGAAGAGGTTGAAGCCAAGCCAGGAAACTGATTGGCTGTAACTTCAGCAGTTGCATTATTGAGGAAAGTCTCCTGAACTGTTTGCATTGCTGTCCTTTGGTTTTGCTTTCTTAATCTAGAGTGTTCCAGGCTTAGGTTTTGAGTAGCTTATGTAGGCTAAGACTTTAAAGCCACCTGTCCAATGACTTCCATGTTTAATTAACTTAACACCTACTTCTGTGACGTTTCAGTGGGATAATAGACGTGAGGGCTTCACCTTAGTATTTTTTCTTGGTTTTTCTCATTGGGTGATAATGGGGGTATGTCTGGACCATACCACAGGTTTCAACGACCCTGGGCAGTTTAGAGAGGGAGGGAGGGAGGGAGAAAGAAAGGAGAGGGGGAAGGGAGAAGAGAGAGAGAGAGAGAGAGAGAGCGAGAGAGAGAGTGAGAGAGAGAGAGAGAGAGAGAGAGAGAGAGAGAGAGAGAGGTTGCAAATGCATCCCTATAGTTCTCAGACACTACATTTCAATTCAGGATATATGGGCTTTTCCTGATTTTCTTGTCCGTTTCTGTCATCTTTGTGGCTGTCCTGTGACATGAACTCATGCTCGTTCTCCCTATTTTTCTTTTACAGACTGTTAAAAAGAAAACATTATTCGGACACTTGTTAAAATGGCACAAAAGACTTCAGTTTGATTACAGTGAGGGTTTACAATAGGGGAGAGAGATTGGGCTCAATTCTGAATACTGAGCAGAGTGGGGGCGGTCAGTGGATGGAAAATTACTCAGGGGAGACCTCAAGGAGGGGCTTCATGATAAGCAGACTTCCTTCTGGCTGAAGGCAGGTCAAGGTGATCAGACTTCAAGGGTGGAGGGATGGCAGGATTCTTTGCTAAAATCGGGCTGGGAGGGCAAAGACAAGAAGGGGATCAAGGTCAAGACCAAGTGAAAAAGGAGGGATCAATGGGAGTCAGTCAATACACAGGGACACAGCAAGGCTTGTCCTGAACCAAAAATAGATGCCTGCTGGCACCGTCCTTAGTAGCTTCGTTCCCTACACTTAAGAATCATACCTCTGGGCTTGCAGCTGTAACTATGCCAGATTATTTCCAAAATTTGTGGAGAGCATCCATTTTGGATTACTTACATGATTTAATTTTAACTTTCAGTTACATTTCTGTAATTGGTTGCCATTTGTAAAGCACTTTACCGTGCATTGTTTCACTTACTCCTCACAAGAAGCCTCAGTGAGCATTTCCCATCTTCGAGAAGAAAACTGAAGCTTCCAGAGGGTAGGTGGTGCCTAAAATCACATGGAAATAAGTGACTAGATAGACCCACGTTTTAACCCCAGGCGTTAAAGATACCTTTAAGTCGGTAAAGGCATATCCTACAGATAAGCACCTTTTAAAAATTCTTCCATAAGGAATTCTGTATTTGTAAAAGACTGAACAGAATAAAGAAGGAAATAAAAGATTGGTTATCAATCAGGTCTTTTGACCCTAAATATTATCCATCTTCTTCTAAACTGTAAGAGTGTTACGTGAACTCGAGTGTAGAGTTGTTAGGTATTTCAATTAGGGAGGGAACAATAAGGCATATGCAGTTGCATATGAGGACGCACATACGCGCATTCTCATACCACGCCGGCCACCCTGGGCTCAGCGATTCTCACAAAGACATTTTTCAGCGACCTTTGGAAATGGCTTTTGTCTTCATCTCTCTTTCCTAAGGCCGCTATTAAATGACGCGACCATCCTCTCTTGTCCTCTGGTAGGAAGGACCGCAGGCATCTGGGAAGTGTTTTTCAGAAGCAGCTTATCAGAGCTGTGTAGAACAGTGCCCTTCCCTCCGAAGGTCAGCGCGACATCATCTCTTAGATTGAGAAGGGACATCAAAGTAGACAAAGGAGACTTGTTTGTTCTTTGCAGCGTCCCCGCCACATAATGAAAACACTGTGGCCTGGTTCCGATGCTACAGACATTGGTAACTTTCTCCTTCTGCTGTTACTCTATTGCCCAGCAGGGGGCAGGGCAGTTTGTTTCTTTCTTCATGAGCCCTTGCCCCCCTGAAGATCCGCCCTGCTAGTTCAGAGGCCTCAGCTGGTTAGGGCAAATGCAGAACTAGTGGCACCGCTTTAACCAGATGTTGTATAATTACTGCTTATCCTGGATAGCTCAGAGCTTTCTGTGTGCCTGGCACTGTTCACCTAGTAAATGCATTAGCTGGGTCAATCCTCAGAACAGGTTTATGATGTTATTTTTAATCCCCATTTTAAAGACTCAGAGCGGTTAAATTAACTTGCCCACTGCATCTTATTTAAAGGAAGGTTCAGAATTTTTTTTATAAGCTTCTTTGATAAGTCATTTTGATGTTCATTAACACCTCCTGTTGTAAAATTCTGTCTTTGGCCACACAAGTTCCAAGGAGTGTTTTAGTTCTGTGTTCATTGAGATCAACTGAGAGCCCTTCCTTCAGGGTCTCCGTGCTTCCCCTGGGGATGCTCAAATTCCAGTGTAAACACCTTAGGGCTTGAGCCAAGGCATTTGTGACCCAAAGATTCTAACGGAGTGGATCTGAATTTGGGCCCGAAAATGTGCATTTTCCACAAATACCTCAAGTGAGAGAGATAGAGACAGTCCATTGACTACATTTGGAGAAATTCTGATCTATATAACAAATTTTGAACTAATTCTGATTTTCAGAATCACTAATGGAATTGCATAGGTTTATACAATGTTTATAAACCAGTATTTGTTAAATTAATCACAATTTAGAAGACCCATGTTGTGTTTTTTTATAAATTTTATGAACTCACCTCGTTTGTTGACTTGATTGCTAATACCAGATTTCATCTTGATGATGCATCTCCACATGAGAAGCAGTGTTGAAGATTCCTTTCTCACCTCTCTGTTTCAAAATCCCAGTTCCTCAATCCCCTTTAAAGTATGTCTTTATAGACTTTAGAGCGAGAGGAAAGGCGAGATAGAAACATCAATCAGCTGTCTCCTTCACGCCTCCTACTGGGGGATCTAGCCCACAACTTGGGCATGTGCCCTGACCTGGAATCAACCCGGTGACCTCTTTGTTCATGGGTCAGTGCTCAGCCACTGGGCCACACCGGCCGGGCTCAATCCCATTTGAAAAGCCCCTTTTCCTGAGTTGCACGTGTACCTTCCTTTTGAACTTGTCTCAGGTTTCCTGGTTTCTGTCCCTGCCTCCAACAGGGACACTTTGCACACTTACAGGATGGTTGCTGTACGTCCCATTCCCCACTCATCATGCTGGGTGCTTGCCTTCGGCATTGCCTTCTGATTGTAATTTGGGGCACATGTCCCGGCTTCAGCAACCGCTGGGCCCCTTCCCGCTCTGCCTGCCCTTAATCAGAGCCGGGGCCTGCGGAGGCTGCCCCTCCCTGTACACACAGCCCTCCTGACCCTGTCTGCCCTCCATCATCATTTTGACTTTAAATGCTCCCCCCAAGGTTATGGAGCAGGTGGCAAGAGTATGCTCTGTCTATAGTGGCTGGATCTTGCCTGAGGGGCACAAAACAAACCATACATTTTAAAGTAAAGACTTGCAAGATGACTTGAGGCCTCCCCTTTGCTTGCTGGGCCAGCATTTGATTCAGTAATTTCAGCTCTTCCTGGATCCAACCTCCAGCCCCACTCAACATAGTAGGTGATTGGCAAGAGCACAGTTGTGCAGCGGACTTTCTCATGGTTATGCAGAATAGAGTCAGAGTCGTCTTATTTAGTTGGCCTGGTGCTCAGTTACTAGGACGGCGATGGTAATAGTAGCAATGGCTCTGTTTCATTGCAGGGATCTGGCACGGATAGGCGCTGGGCGTGCTTTCACTTAATCTTTACCACCCCTTTGCCAGGTTTGCTGGCCACCAGCGAGACCTTCCACTCTCGTGTGACTGAGCTGTAGAAGCCATCGGCTCTTCCACTTAGATGTCTGGCAGTTTGTGCTGTGGTCCCCTCGTTCACTCCCTGCATCCAGTTCTTCCCAGAGCCCATCAGTGCTCCTCCAAGTTAGCTCTGACCCATCCACCTCTCCCAGCGCTGCTGCTGGCCTCGCTGAGGATGCCTCTGGACCGTCATCACCCTCCTGCCCACTCGCCTGCTCTGCTCTCGTCCTTTTCCCCGGGCTCCTGTGAGATCCTGGTTGCTTCTGCCCCTCTGCACACGTGGCCCCCTAGCCTCAATGCCGTTGTGCATTCCATCCTTCTGCTGATAATCCGGACAGATTCTACTTGGCAACCAGGCCACAGTTTTGACAGCAGCTCCTCTAGAAATACATGTTCCTCACGGCCTTCCATTGGGCACCTTTAGTATCTTCTGTGTCTGACATGTCAAACTCACCCAAAGATATGATTTTTTTCCTTTTATTTTTTTTGGGGGGGGGGGTAGTTGGAGTCGGGGGAGAGATACATGGAAGTGAGAGAGAAGCATTGATCTGTTGCCTCCTGTATGCATCCCAATTAGGGTACGTGCCCTGAATGGGAATTGAACCCGCAACCTTTTTGGTGAACAGGACAACACTCCAACCAACAGAGCCACCCAGCCAGGGCTCTGTTTCTTTTTAATTAGTTTTTCCAACTTGATCACCAGATCCTTGATGTCAGGTCTGGCACACAGTAGGGGCTTAATAAATATCATTTGAAAGAGCAAACGGACAGCGAACCTAGCCTGCCAGTCTATGTAGCAGTACAAAGCGGCAGGTAGAGCCCTAGCCGGTTTGGTTCGGTAGATGGAGCGTCTGCCTGTGGACTGTAGGGTCCCAGGTTTGATTCTGGTCAAGGGCACATGCCTGGTTGCGGGCTTGATCCCTAGTGGGGTGCGTGCAGGAGGCAGCCGATCAGTGATTCTCTCTCATCATTGATGTTTCTATCTCTCTCTCCCTCTTCCTTCCTCTCTGAAATAAATAAAAATATATTAAAATTTTTTTAAATTAAAAAAGAAGTGGCAGATAGAAATTTATATCACCCTGTGTCTGAAAGGGCACATCATTACATTTCCCTTGCGTCCTGCACTCTCTGGGGGGTGACTGCTCAGCTTTTCAAACCCTAACCCAGAAGAGAGAGATCTAAAGGCTCACGCCCTGCTCTGGGCTGAGCCTCAGTCATCTCCAGAAGACTTGAACTTGAGAATCGAAACGTCTCACCGCTCATGGCCTCAGTTTCCGTCTCCTGGCCACCAGAGCAAGTAACCTCAGTGGACATGAGCTGGCTTCGTGCTGCTCCTCTCTGATTCTTTGAGGACGCTTTTCCAGTGACCTGGTGTTTATTAGATCAGCATCTTAATTCTGCTGATGCTCAGAGCAAACCTGGAAAGACGGAAGGTCTGACTTCTCTCCAAGGTGCAGGCAGACCCTGCTCGCAGGCTTGATTGCCTCTGAGACTTTCGGGCTTGCTCTGCCCTCGGAGCTGTTGTTATGTGAGGAGAGAGGCGTCCTGTGTCTGGCAGTGGTGCTGGGAAACAGCATGTTGTTGAAAGCTTTCGTTCAGCCACACCTGAGTTCTACTCCGTGGCCTCTCCTTGTGAGAGGACATGCTCCCTGGTTCTCCGCCCGCCTCCTCCACCAGCTTCAGCTCGGCGCTTCTGCAGGTCGGGGGCCTCAGACCTGTCATCTCAGCGCTTTGTACTCTGTCTCTCTTCAAGAGACTTCACTGTTCAGAGCGGTTTTATGTTGACAGAAAAATTGCACAAAGTACAGAGAGTTCCCACACGTCTCCCCTCACCCAACAGTTTTGTGTTAGTGCAGCAAGTTTCAACTTTTTTCATCTCATGGCACACGTAAACTAATTACTAAGATTCTGCAGCAAATCATAGATATGTTTGGCTCTGTTCAGGTGGCTCGGTTGGTTGGGCGTTGTCCTGTACACCAGAAGGTTGAGGGTGCAATTTCTGGTCAGGGAACATACCTAGGTTGTGGGTTTGAGCCCTAGTCAAGCCACATACAGGGCAGCTGATCAATGTTTCTCTCCCTCCCTCTCTCTCCCCCTTCTTCTCTCTCTGAAATCTGTAAACATATCCTCGGTGCGGTTAAAAAATATATGTATTCTTTGGACCAAAAAATAGGTATAATTATGATTAATTCACACTGGATGGCTATTGTTATGTTGGTTGTTGTTATTTTAAAAATTTGACAATATAAGGGAAAAGAGGTCAGTGCCCCTGACTGAATAGTCAGGTATTGCATGTTTTAAAAATTCTTGTGGCATGTCGTTTGAAAATTGCTGTTAGTGTATACATTCGTTACAATTGATAAATCAATATCAATATATTATTTAAAGTCCATAGTTTAATCCCTTACATTTATAAACATATTTGAGAACATAAAAGGGCTTTTGTTTCTTGCATACCTTTTTGAAAATTGAAACTGAGAAATTAAAAAACAATTATAAATGGCATTTTTAAAAATTTTTGCCAATCTTTATGGTCTGGTATAATAGAAAACAGTTGGCGTCTCATAATTGCTTCTTTTTTTCAGTCTGTTGTGATGCCACTGGTCTCATAGCTTCTGGAAGACAGCGCTGGATATTTGTGAGACAGTGAGGGTGAAATGGCATGTACATGGTAGTATCACTAGGAAACATATTTGAGCTTGTGAATCCCCTGAAAGGGTCTTGGGAACCCTCTGACCCCACTTTGAGAACCACTTCCACACACCCAGATGACGCCTCCTTTACTCCCATTCGTCCTTTAGACCGCAGTTTAGGGGTGTGTGGCCAAGGAGGCCTCTCTCCTGCAGGCCAGACCTCCTGTTCGCCTCCCAGCACACACACTCATATCAGACTGTCTGGATGCGCCGCTAGACTGTGCGTCCGGAGGGCAGGACTGCTCGCTGCTGGGTGGCGTAGTCTTAGCACCAATGTCCTGCATGTAGTGGTTGAAGCAATGATTGATTAGGCAGAAAAAATGGAAACGAATTGAATTGTTGTCCAGGAATTTACCAGTAAAGGGGGAAGACGAGCTTGAACATGACTTATTTCTGCATGAGACTGAAGTCCTTGATGGCGGGAATGATGCTTTTTTCTGTGCCTCATCAACAGGCAGACTTGTGCTCAGACATGGCTATTCAGCTAGTGAGTGAATGGGATCAGGGGTAGATGGGATGGCAGGGGCAGTTGAGGGTCCATCTGACTATGTGATTTTTGTGCCCTGGAATGACTGATTACACTGTGAGTCACTGCTGTCAGCTCCGAGTTAATGTTTGGCACAGTGATTTCACATATGTGCATCGGGAGTTCTTACCAGGTATGCATCTTAGATGGGATGTTCCCAGGAAGCAGGCTTGCCTTGGGGATACACGGCCTTGAACCAGGAATTCAGTCTCCACATGCCATTGCCAGCCTGCCATGAGGAGAAGCCATCGATTAAACATGTGGCATAGGCTACTAAGAAAGACATAACATTATGCCAATCGAGGTCTAATCTGTGTTGTTTGTTTATGTTTTTCAGGTAAGGAATTGCATTTGGTTCTGCCCGGTTTCCTCAGGAACTTGACAGATGCTGTCTTCTTGCATTTGTTTGTAACCTGCCAAACCTGCAAATGTGCTCACCTGCCAAATTAGGGCTTCGCTTGTAAGTAATACGCTCTGAGCTTTTGTCAGTGGAGGGGATCTTGAGGTAAGAGCTATGGATACCTGGGCTCTGTATATTCTCTGTCAGGCTGACACCGGAGCAGCGGCCTGACTATTGACCACTGCTCCCGAGCACACCCCTACCCCCATCGCTCGTGCAGGCTCAGTGCTACCCCCCACCTGCCCTCTGCACCTTTGTCCACTCTGTTCACCCTATGGGGATGCCTTCCCTTTTATCTGACTCCTTATCTCAAGCACAAAGCCTAATGATTTCCCATAGGTAACATTTTCATTATGAAAACATCACCTATACAAAAACATAGATGAACCTTGAAAACATCATGCCAATTGAAATAAGCCAGACCAATAATATGATTCTACTTATATGAAATCTCCAGAATGGACACTTTCATAGAGACAGGTTGCTAGGAGCTGGGAGGAGCAAGGGAATGTGGGATTATTGCTTAATAATTACAGAATTTCTGTTTGAGGTGATGTAAAAGGGTCCCCCCCCCCAAGTTTTATTGAGATATTATTGAAAAAATTTTGGAAATAGTGGTGATGGTTGCAAAATTTTGTGACTGTACTAGTAACTGTTGTCACTCAGTTGTATACTAGTACTTAAATGGCTAATTTTATGTTATAAATATTTTATCACAATTTTTAAAAATATTTTTATTGATTTCAGAGAGGAAGGGAGAGGGAGAGATAGAAACATCAGTGATGAGAATCATTGATCAGCTGCTACCCTCATGCCCCCTACTGGGGATCAAGCCTGCAACCCAGGCATGTGTCCTGACCAGGAATTGAATCATGACCTTCTGGTTCATAGGTTGATGCTCAACCACTGAGCCACACCATCCAGGCTATCACAATTTTTAAAAAATAAAAAAATAAATGAGCCATAATCTCATCCTTCAAAGATTTCACAGTTAATACTTGGGCGCATCATCCTTACTCTAAAATTTTTTAACATATCGCCTGATAATCTTTCTTATTATTGAAGTTAAGGTCCTATGGCACAATAATTTCTACATCTTCCTTTCTTTAATCCAACCGTTTTTCATAAGTATTTTTCTATACCATTGAAACCTTTGCATCGATACCCTCAGCTACGTGAGAGTTCATTCTGATCAGACACATTCATTCAAGACCAAGTGCCACCATGGTCCTTCCCAGCCTAACCCTGTTAGTGCTGATGTCTCCACTTCATTCATTAGCAGGTAGCTCTCCGGCACTGCATGTTTGGGGTGTGTTGGATATTTGCCACTCGGCCTCTGGCCCTGTAGGCGTGGGGAAGCTAGGATCACCTGACCTCTGCAGACCAGTTTGTGGGGTGTATTTGGTAAACACTGGGTGAATGGTCTATGATTCTGTATAGAATCTTAGTGGACACTCAAGATGTTTTTGACCTCTGCTAAAAACTGATTTGTAATATAATGAACAATTTCAAAGAGGTGTTAAAAAACATACAGCAAAAAACCCAGTGCCTCTCCTTACCAGACTTCTGGAGAAGAAGTGTGAAGTCTCATTACTTTTTTTTTTTTAAGAAGTAGAAGAACAAAGCCCACACACTGAGTTTTCTGAATATATATCTTTCTTATGTGTAAATTAATTCTCCCCAGTCTTTCTTTTCTTTGTCTTAAGATTTGAGAACCAACGTAAGAAAATGAATATATACTAAATATAGATACAGAAAATTGCTTTAAGGAAACCTTAATGAGACCAGTGGAAATGTTTTTTAGATTTAGGGCTGCTTCTGAAACATTTTTCTTGGTTGACTTAGAAGGGGGATGGTGGAATATGAACTGGGTGGACAGCCTCGTAAGAATTTTCTAGACTTACCTCCTCATTGCAGAGTACCAGGCACATAGTGGAAACTTGATATGCAAGTTCAATGAATACATAGATTTTGAAAGAGCATTACACTAGGATGTGAATATTATCACCACAGGAATAAACATATATTACGTATTTTAATACAGGATCTCAAGAACCTTGGAGTGGTGATAATGGGATGGTATGAGTCATGCTTGTATGTGCCTGGCACCCAGGAGTATGTGCAGATACCTTTGCATGTAGAAAGCAGATAGGGTTCTTTCAGTGATAAAATAGGGCTTATTTTACTAGTACACTCCCTCCCATTTACTCCCTGTCTTCAAAAGCTAATCTTTTTCAGATGTTTATGTGGGCAGATGTTTCAGAGTTTGTTTACAAACATTTTGCAGACATACTGTCAGCAGGTTTCAATTACCAGCAGCTTCGTAAGCCTGTTTCCTGCGTTCCGATTGTATGACAAGTGCTGTTAGGTTTTCAGAGACGCAGGGACAGAGAAGCTTCTCAGCTCAGCAGAACCCAGTGGAGATCTGATTGTGAGTCTTAGGACAGTTCGCACAGAAGGAATTCCCGAAAAGGGGGAGAGCAGGCAAAGCAGCCTCGTTGTGGGGCTTGCCTTGAATAAGATGATGCCCAGCCATTGTGCACGTACCATTGTGCGGTTACATTCCAAGTCCTTGCAATGCACTCGCTCACTCACTCACCCACACGTGGCATCTGGTGTAAACCTCTGAAGAGTCCTGGGGGAAGACAACAGAATCTTCATTACCTAGATGAGAGCAGAGAGTCTCAGAGACCATAGAACTTGCCAAAGTCTACTCGCAAAATTTATGGTGCAGTCACAATTCACACCCTCATTCATCATGCTCCAAAGCTCTTACTTGCTCTCTCTCTCGCCCACAAAAGAAAAAGAAAAAGAGAGAGAGAGAGAGAAAGAGAAAGAGAGAGAGATATTTATTGAAATGAGAAGCATGTTTGGGGTGTGTTTGATTTTTCCATAAGGAAAAAAATACATGCGCTGTCTCAGAACATGCGCACAAGGGTTCTTAGAATCATCTCTTTATATTAAATGCAATGATGTGGACTGTTTGACATGGCCTCTGATGCACCGAAGGGCTCCTGTGGTAAGGCCTGATGCTGTTGCTATTGTTTTGTCATTGATACACGACTACAGAAGCCATTGAAGAACCTTTGTTGTTCTTGCACTTGATGTAGTGGGTGTGGCATTTCAAAAGGGGTTGGCTTGGGGCTCTCCAGGGTCTGATCTTGGCATTACAGTGGGTGTGTGACCTTTGGTAAGCTCATTACCACTCAGAGCATTGGTCTCCGCACCTGGGCAATGGGGTAGTAATTGCACTAACCTCTTAGGATCCATGCAAGCATTAAATTGAATGTTATGGTAATGTACATAATGCACCTTGCACAATATCTAGCACTTAGAAAATGTTTTTAGTGTCAGTTGATATCAGTTGATCGTTATAAAAACCTTAAAGGCACCCCCAGTGGAAGCTGATTCATGGTGTTCCCTGGCAGAAGTACAATTATGGGCTGCTGGTTGGTTGTGTGTGTGAGTACGAGTGGGAGTACCTGTGTGTGCCGCGTGAACATTACTATCAAGGCTTTGGATAAACATGGAAACCATTACAAGTCTTGGAGGATGTCAGGCTGAGCGCTAGTTTCAACGTAAACCTGTGATTTAAACACTCTGGTACTATAGAGCGAAGATGTGGCCTGAATCCATTGGCACAAAGAAGAAAGAAAACTTTGGAGCTTTTGAAAACACGATTGCTTGCAGTGAGTTTTTCTTATTAACTTAGAAAATTGTAAGGGAATACAGAACCTACTTTTAGGAGGCCTAATGAGGCTGGTTCCATGGGTTGGTGTGTGTGTGTGGTGTGTGTTTTCAGTAACTGGTTAAAGGAAACTTAGACTTTCCTTCACCCTTCCCAACCCATTTGTCACGTGGAGCTAGAGTGATGTTCATAAGTGGAATCCCATGACCTCACTTCCTTTCATTGTTGCTGATTTGACATGACTGACCCCAGGCACCTACTCATCTGAAACCTTCACCTCCTGCCATCCAGAGGAGTTGGGAGGCCTGGCCACATGTGGCAGCAAGTGGTCCTGAGTGTTGTTACTCATCTGGTGCTGCAGACATTTGCCAGCAATCCTGGTCTCCAGGACAGGGTTACAGCGCCCCCTGCCATGTCCCACACCACTCTGCTCACCCCTGTTGGAGCTGCTGCCCAATGGGAGCGCATTGCTTCATTGTCTTGGGCCTTTTGGTTCCCCAGCACATTGCTGGGTTCTAACTCAAGGAGTGCTTGCTGAAGAAGTGAATTAGTCCCAAGATTGCCTTGTCCCTTACCTGAAGAAATTGCTTTTGTTATTAATTTTGGGGCAATCTGTCCATCCACCCACCCACTCCTGCATTTTAAAAGGATTGAAGGAAACAATATTAATAATCAGTTCTGGCTGGTGAGAACACAGGTGTTTATAATAGTAGGTGAATGACATCGTCTTTGAAATGATAGCACCCTATTAAATGGGGGCTTTGCTCTTGTCACCTTGGGCTCTAGGATCTAAAAATCACCACCTGCCATTCCCAGATGGGTGAGGCTTCTCCTGTTCCTGGGACTTTCCTCATGGGTTTGAGACCGAATGGTAGAAGTGAAAGTCCCCTGTGGTAAGAATTCACTTTTGAAAAGATCAGTGTTGTCCTTGAGACTTCTGTTTGAGAGTTCTAATTGTTGGAGCATCTTAGGTAAGACGTGGGTTTGGTTGCAGCTTGCGTCCTCACTGGTGGTGTAACCTTGATCTGCAAACTAAGCTTGAGGCCTCCATGAAATCTGACTGTGGGGATAAGAACAGCACGAGACGTCTGGACAGTTTGTTGACTTGGTGCTTGTAGTGTCTGGCACAGTGCCTTTCACACTGGATGTGAGTGATGGTTAAATATTATCTTTGTTAACATTACTTATTTGTATCCAAATGTGTAATTTATTTTATCATGAATGGGAATTAGCAGAGGAGGGCTCTTTAATTGTGATTCTCCTTGGTCAGTATTTATTGTCTTTTTTTTGGTCTGCAGGTGGCTGTTGACAATAATGACCATGGATTTGTTGCTCTAGGGCTAGGGGTTACATTTTAGACCAGCTCAGGGAGTTCCACTGGGTCAGAAGGATCCCTGGCAAGAGCTGTGGATACCAGGTTCATTGCTGTCAGAGCATCAGATTGCCCTTGACCAACTTTACTGATTCTTCTGATTTATTCTTTCTACATGATAGAGCAAGTCCATGGAGTCCCAATGCCCCACACTTCTTATTGGCCTGTTTGCTCTCACTGCTCTACATAACCTTAGGTATTATTTCCAATATTAACATTTTCTATTGACCTCCTGTCCTTAAAAAATTTAAACAGAAATTTAAAAAACTGCGCTTTATCCAAAACACGAGACACAAACAATACATAAATTCTGCTTCCATTTGCCTATTAGAATACTTCCAGACAGCAGTCCATATGTATGGCTCTCATTCACTCATTTTCAAGGGGGTTAAAGAAATGCTGGGAATATAGCACAGTTCCAGTAGGGATCTGAAGGAATCTTTGGAGGTTAAATGATATCCATAGGACTTTAAATTTTACTTTGTATCTCCTTCAGGAGCAAATAATTGGCCAGATTTTCAAATAAATTGTATGCACATGTTTTTTAATATTTAGCCCAGGCTGAGTGGCTAAGCTGGTTGGAGTGTCAACCCATATACCAAAAGGTTGCAGGTTCCATTCCAGGTCAGGGCACATAGCTAAGTTGTAGATTTGATCACCAATCAGGGCTTATACAGGAAGCAACCAATCTCAATATCTCTCTTCTCTCTCTCTCTCTTCTCTCTCTTCTCTCTCTCTCTCTCTCCTCTCTCTCCTCTCCTCTCCTCTCTCTCCTCTCTCTCTCTCCTCTCTCTCTCTCCTCTCCTCTCCTCTCCTCTCCTCTCCTCTCCTCTCCTCTCCTCTCCTCTCCTCTCCTCTCCTCTCTTCTCTCTCTCTCTCTCTCTTTCTCTCTCTCTCTCTCTCTCTTCCTCCCTCCCTCTCTCCCTTTCCCCCCCTCTCCCTGTCCCTCTCCCTGTCCCTCTCCCTGTCCCTGTCCCTGTCCCTCTCCCTCTCCCTCTCCCTCTCCCTCTCCCTCTCTCTCCCTTCCTCCCTTCCTCCTCCTCCCTCCCTCCCTCCCTCCCTCCCTCTCTTCTCCTTTCTTCCTCTTTCTCTCAAGTCAATGAATATATCTATCTGTGTGTGTGTGTGTGTGTGTGTGTGTACATATATATATATATATATATATATATATATATATATATATAGAGAGAGAGAGAGAGAGAGAGAGAGAGAGAGAGAGGATCTTATGTGAATTGCAGTGATCAGTAGGATAATTTTAGGATTTGTTCTCTCTCTATTACTTGGTTTCTCTGTCTCCTTTAGAGCTGTTAATCCAGATTTGATACTGGATTTAGCATCCCAGGAATTTCTAATAAATGCATAATATATTGAAAGGGATTGGGTCCTTTTATTAGATTTAGGAGATCTGTTTCCTTCAGGAATCTTCAGAGGTCACGCATTTGATGTGGAACCGTCAGTAAGGAGATTTAGTGCTGCCGAAACAGATTTCTGACTAATGATAGCAAAGGCCGTGTAGATAAGACAATCCATTTATCTGCAAATGAAAACGAGTTGGCATCTTGTCAGCTTGTCCTCTTTTGCTGAATTTATTCCACAGCCCATGGTCTGTCGGCTACAGAGATGATGCACTAAGAGTAGGCACTTATTTTTGAAAAAGATAAATGGGTGTAAGGAAGGGCCATTATGCAGATAGGAGAGTAGATTGAAGTTTAATTAACCCAAGATGGGGAAAGTAACAGTAGGAATTAAGTAGGAATTAAGACCTGCATTGGTCGCCCTTCCCTGGGAGAGGATCAGTAAGGGCAGTGGTGCCGTGGCTCCAGCAAATGGAAATGCATCGCTCCTTGTCCTCCTTGGGAATGCCCATCTGATGGTCTGTCTGCTGAGATTTTGGATTGAGCCAGCAGGGAAGGAAATAGCCCAGAAGATCTCTTCCCCTGTGGGAGTGGTTAATTTATGCTTTAATATGTCTTAGAAAGCCACTTTGTTTCAAAAATTAAGATGAAACACCCAACGAAGGGACTGTGTTGAGATGTAAGCTCTCTTCAGATGACCACATCTGCTGCCTGTCCCTGTTAACCAGATGTCTTAGGAAGAGAGATGGATGAGTTTTCCTTCTCTGGTTTTCCTCTTGGCTTGGAGTTGCCATCAGTAGGTAATCTTTTGGTAGACGTGTCTGCTCTGGTGGGCTAAATTCAGTTTGTTGTCGCAATTTCTTTTTCCCAGTACAGTGTTTTGAGGTAATTTAAACACCTAGGCCCTGACCAGGTAGCTCACTTGGTTAGAGCGTTGTCCCCATACACGAAGGTTGTGTGTTTAATCCCCGGTCAGGGCCCATTCAAGAATCAAAGAGTGAATACATAAGTAAGTGGAACAGCCCTAACCGGTTTGGCTCAGTGGATAGAGTGTTGGCCTGCGGACTCAAAGGTCCCAGGTTCGATTCCGGTCAAGGGCATGTACCTTGGTTGCGGGCACATCCCCAGTAGGAGGTGTGCAGGAGGCAGCTGATCGATGTTTCTCTTCCATCGATGTTTCTAACTTTCTCTCTCTCTCTCTCCTTCTCTCTGTAAAAAATCAATAAATATATTTAAAAAATAAAAAAATAAGTGGAACAACAAATTGATGTCCCCCCTCAAATCAATAAATAATTGTTAAAAATAAATAAACCTATAAAATATGATATTTTATGTAATTTTTTTTTTACTTTTCTTTTTAAAAAAAATCAGATGATATTCCACCGCCTAATCATAAGAACGTCTTTCATGGGCATGAGATCTCCAGTTTGCCACAGTCCTCACCATTCCCTAATGTTTTATACCTAGTTTATTTCTCTCATTTGAGTTTCTGATCAATGAATTTAAGAATCACAAAGTCGTAGTTTTTAGAACTTAGAGACACTTTTTAGAGAGTTGTCAGTCTAGTACCTTCAGATAGTGGATGTGTAAACTCCAGGAAGTGTATCAAACCTCGGGGGATGTGGCTTTGGGCTAATTATGCTTACTTGTGATGTACACTCTGTGGCAAGAGTTTTGTATGACTACCTTATGATAGTTGAAATGTAAAAACCTACGTCTCAAGAGATCTGAATTTTATATGCCAGAAGTTCCCATTTTAAATCAATTTCACATTCCTGTTTGCTAAGTCATCCGAAGTAAGTGAGTAAGAAGTGTGCAGTGATGTGCAAATTGTGGTCCTTTTTCTATTCCTGCTGTAATATTGATACCCTCTAGAGGGCAATAGAGAGCAGCTTGAGATTTGAGTCTGGGGCGGGCTACTGGTTTGGAGTAATTCAGAAATCTTTTCTTCTGCCTGTCTTCCTGGCATGGTAATCTTGGCCGTACAGAGAGTTCTTGGAATATGTGGGAAAAGAGATGAAAATTGGACTCTCTGCTAGGTATTGTTTATTAGTATCCCTAGGAATCAATCAGATAAGAGGTGTGTGTGTATACAAGGAATTTTTGCAAATCTTTGTGTCTTAAATCAGTAGCCAAAGGCAGCCTGCAGGTGTGTTTGCGTGGCTGCTAGGTGTCTGTAACCTTAGCACAGAGACACTGCCTGAGAGGCGGTGCCTTTTCCGCCCGGTTCTGTGGTCTCACCGAGGTTTGCGGCCTTTGAGGCCAAGTCTGAGTTAATTTTATTCCTGAACAGGTTAGCAAGAGCTAATTTGCTTAATTGATTGACATGATTTCTTTCTACTAGGAAGCAATGTAATTTAAAGGGGTAGAGTTTTCACAAGACTTAGAATTGTTTAATTGTGACATTTAATTATCATCTTAATATTATATCTCAACCCCAAATAACCACTGCCAATAGTATTTCCTTGGCTATTTGTGAAATTTGAAGACTCATTCTGTCCCATGCTTGTAAACTTTAGCAAGAAGGGAGATTATACATTACATTCCAGTTTTGGCTACAACCAGCATTTAATGTTCATCTTAGTATCTGTCTTTGCTTTCTGGGGATAAATATGTACCGTTTGCTTGATACCTGAGTTATAAGAAGTAGTGTTTACTATTTAAAGCACTAAAATTGCCAATTTCTGCATGATAATGTAAATTTCTGTATATGCTACTAGAATTTAATTTTAGCCAGATGCAGCCGAATGTTAAGTTGGCTGTGCAATGGCATTTGCAGCTGTAACGTGGAGGTGACGTGTTTGTGTCTCTGACTTGGCAGACAGACACCGCATGTCTGCTTTGGAGGTGACACTCTGAGGAGAGGCTTCATTCCTGGGTGTTGGTAAGCTTCGCCTTTTCTTTATATGCCCCACATGTCAGTGAGGTGTGTGCTGCACATTCTAAGTGGACCTTTCCGTCACCTCGCAGGAAAACGGGGTGACATACCCTGTTGCACTTCGGTTAACTTGGAGTTATCCAAGCAGTGAATGCTGGAGTTGGAAGACTTTGCAGAGGTGATTTGATTCATTCTGATCTTTGCAGTGAATATGGTAAAACGTGCTGTGGAGATGACCATCTCCCTCATTAAAACAATGAGCAAGAAGTCTGAGGAGGAGAGTTGACGATGACACATTCTGTTCTACAGCCTGATGCGTCAGCTCCCAGTCTCTTGTCGTACAGGGAACAGAGGAGGTGAGGTTCCTTACCTCTTTCCTGGCCATGTGTTTGTTTGCTCATAGATGCTTCCATTCTGGGAAATACTTGTGGGCTCCACTGCCTCCTGGATCCCCAGCAGCTTGCTCCCCTTCTTCCTATGAAGAGAACCCAGACTTGTTTTTAGTCAGCACAGTGACTGGGTCTCAGCAAAGCAGGCCTGGCCCCAGTGGTGCTTGCTGCGTTGTGATTGGTCTTAGCCAGTCTGTTGCTCATTCTGCTTCCACAGTGATTGGTCCAGAGTTGTCCATGTGACCCAGCTCTGGACAGTGACACCTAAGGGGAAGTGGGAGCTATCTCCTTCCTGAAAAAACGACAGGCACCCATGAAGATGAATTCTTTTGCTTCTCTTGTTTCTCATTTTGAAGAAGACATGTTGCTTTGAGACACAGCAGCCCTCTTGGAACAGTGAGGTGGCAGGCTTGATGGAGAAAAGGAACATGCCGAGGACAGTGGGACAGGAGCGAGAGCATTGCCGAAGAGCTGCACCACCCGGGAACCACCTCCCGCCCTCCAGATGCCTATGAGAAAAATAAACCACTAATTATGTAAGCCCCTGTTACTCAGGGATTCTCTTACTTGCAGCCCAAAGCATTCCTCATTGCTGCACCACCTACAAGGCAAAGTGTGTCATGGAGATGTTCACCAGTTCAACGACATAAGGAGACAGCAGTGTATTTTGTCTCAATATGCTGTTGTGTAAATATTATTTTCTTTTGGCTTGGAATGAAAGACAGATGTTAAGAAATGTAATTAGGCTGTTAGTATATGTGGCCAAGTTTTAATTTTTAATTGAACATGAGGCCCTAAAATATTTGACAACAGAAAAAAAAAATAATCCGGCTCTTTCTTATTAAATTAAATCATCCTATACTGCTGTGTACCCGAAGATCAGAGCTAGCACGATTGCATTACATGGTGATTGTGGCTGCTGCCTTTTGTTGCTAAGCGCTTGTTTTAAAATCCAGTCCAGCCTGCTGCTTAGACTGTATACTGTATTTACAGTCAGCTGGTGCAGAGGCTCTCACAGGGGACTGGCGATGGCTGGATTCCCGGAGCAGCTGAAAAGATCAGGAGGGAGAGTTCACTGTTGTTTGTGATGGGAGGAGCCTCAAGGACGGGTTCCAGAGGCGGCCAGCATAGGGCTGCTCGAGGACATCGGCCTTGGCGTGGTAGTGGGTCCTCTCTGCCTTAGATTCAGCCTCATTTTTTAACCTGAATGGCTGGAGCTTAATCCACTTACAAGCTTAGAAAGAAAGGAATCTGTAAGTGACTGGATAAAGTGTCTGTTCTATATGTCTGTTGTACAGTGTTATACCCATGTGTTAAAGCATACTGGCTTTATGTGATTTGAGCCAACTTCAAACTTTTGTACGAACTATATTCTAAAGCTAGTTAGAATTACTGAAAACTTTCAACTGGGAAATATTTTTATTTTTAAAAATATGTTTTTATTGACTTTGGAGAATGGAGAAGGAGAGGGAAACATGGATGTGAGAGAGAAACATCCCTGGGCCCCCCTACTGGGGGTTGAACCGGCAACCCAGGCATGTGCCCTGACCGGGAATCAAACCAGCAACCTTTGATGCATCGGACGATGCTCAGTTAACTAAGCCACACCAGCCAAGGCTAGGAAATATTTTTAAATGAAGACATTAATTTACTAAGATGTGGGGGTAGGCAACGTCACAGTAGAGCAGACCGCAGTGCCTGCTATAATGAATAGATGAGCACTTTGTAATCAGTGTGTTGGTTCTGTACAAATGTATTTCTTTATAGTTCGTTGCTTCAGATTGAATATGCCCCACCCCCAATTGTTTTTTAATTGCTAATTTATAAATCGGAATTTTTTATTGGGTAAATTAGAATATAGATTCAGATTACCAGATCCAAATTTTTACAAACTCTGGTTTAATAGGGTCAGAATTAATTAGGGTTTACTCTATGTTGTTTCTTTTTACTCTCAAGAGTTTTTAAACACAGTGAGTTATCATTCTACGAGGAGCTGTCGTGTGGGTATTGATTAAGAATCAAGGTAAAGCCTTATTATTTTACAAAATAATTGGCTTCCATACACACTTGAGTTCTACCAGAGGAATAGTGCTTACGAAGTTAAAATTTTAAGTTTTATCCTCAAGTTTTTTTTTCTTTCTTTAAGATTCAAAAGAAGGTTGTTAAGAATAATGCCACCTTGCCCTGGGCAGGTAGTTCCGTTGGTTAGAGCATCATCCCGATATGCCAAGGTTGCAGGTTCAATCCCTGGTCAGGGCACATGCAAGGGGCAACTGGTGGATGCCTGCTGGGTGTAGCAGCAGGTCAATGCTTCTTTCTCTCTCTCTTTTCTTCCTTTCTCTAAAATCAATAAATAAAATTTAAAAAATATGTAGTTTTAAAAAAGAATAGCGGTGCCCTGGACAAAGCACTATTAAAGCCAACCTGTTTTATGGGCATCATTTGTTTGGATGCCTGTATCTCCTCTGACAACACTGTGTGAGGGTGGAGTGCAGCGGGTGACGGAGCTTCTGCTCAGTCCTTGGCTGGTGCGTTTCCAGTTCCCCTCCTCCCTCCCGGATTTGGGCTTCTGGGCCCGAGGTTTGAGGAGGCACCTGCGTGGTTTGGTGTGAGTTACACTCACTTCTGTAGCCCTCCTCCTGCTTTTCCCACTCAGCAGCCCTTCCTAGCAGCAGAAGTCTCATCATGGCCTTTTCCTGCTGGAACCTGCCCAGCAGCTCCCCTCAGCTTATCTGAGCATCCAGGCTCCCCACCGCTGGCTGTGGGGCCGGGTGATCTGCCCGCCCAGTCTCGGGCTCAGCTCCTGCCACTTCCCTCGCAGGGCGCTCCCTGCAGCGGCCCTGGCCTCGGCTCCCTGCGCTCATGTCCATCTGAAGCGTCTGCGTGTTTGCTGGTAAGGCATCTCTTTTCCCAGGTCTCTGCTTCGCTGGCTTTGCCTCATGTTCTCGGACAGGCTCCTGGGTCACCTCCTCAGAGGAGCCTCCTCCTCTCGATCACATCACCCAGGCGGATATATCACACTTGAAAGCATACCCTAATTGTAATTCTGAATTTATCTTATACATCAGCATTTCGGTTGTCCGTCTCCCTCTGTGGAAATGGAAGTTCCACCTCACCCCCTTGTTTATTCATCTCGTCTGTCTGCAAGGGAGCCTGGCTCCCAGTGCCTGGGGCACTCAGTAGATGCCCACAGTACTTCTCGAATGAGAGGAAGTGAACGGAAGCAAACAGTGTACACATATACCTGGGCGTGTAGAGGGAGATGGGAGAATTGGCGTAGGCCATCCAAACCTGTGATCACTCACTTCTCCCAGGTCCCGTTCGGTTCGTTCTGTCATAAAGCATCTGCCTCATTAGGAACTCCATCTGGAATAACTCCCCCTTTCTTTTAAAATTTATATTTAACATAATAATTCAAGTGCTCATTGAAGCCCCTTCATCAGGTAACACAAGTTCAATGCTTACAGCAGCTGCTCCCAAACTGTTCTGTGCTTTATTAATCCCGATGAAACTCTGTGAAAAGGGGTGTGCTGTCAAATAAGTTGGTGAAATATAGGGGAATCCTATTCGTTAGTGTATCCATTAGCGTATTAAAGACATTTTCAGAGTTCTGTGGTGATGAAATCTGTCACGTGTGTCTCACTATTTACATATTTAATTTGGCCGCAGAATCTCCTCTGTCCCATGTATTTTGTTTTCTTCCAAACTCCTGTTCACTGTGTGGGACTAACTAGATCCTCTCCATGTGCCTCCCTCCTGCATGTGGTGGCTGACCTAGGCCCCGGTGATACCGCATGGCCCCGGGGAGGGAATTTAGAGCCCTGACCAGAGGCACCTAGGGTGAGACCGTTCCAAGGCCCACAGCTGCCCAGGACCCCAGGGCTGAGGGGTCAGTTTTCCTAGGACTCTGGTCGACAAGCTGTGCCTGTCGCACACTGATGGCTGGTGGCCTCTGGATCTCTGCCTTCTTCCACATTAGCGTGAACAGAAGACTCTATTCTCTCTGACCACTTCCGAGATGTCATCTGTGAACTGAGAATTGCATTATTCAGATATTTCTAGGCTTTGCGAATGCTGCAGAAACTTGGAGCCTTATAAGAAAAAAAGATACTTTATGCCTGCCCTATGGTCATCCGCTATCGGGAAATTGGACATGGCAATGGGTATCCAGTTCCAGTCAGTGTCTTCACCAGATGGAATGGCTAGCATCCCAACACACGGAGTATTCTGTCTTAACTCCCATTTTGGCAAAATTTAATCCAAAGGCAAGTCTTCTCATTGTGAAATATTATGCTAAGGTGTTTTATATAAAAAGCATTGAATTATTTTATTCTCTGGGTGGCATAGTCTAAATAAGATGGAAGTATGAATCTAATCAGCTGCAAGGCTGTGTCTATGTTATACTGTGTAGCTTCTTTTAAAATGACTGATTCATAGGCTACAGTCATTCATGTAATCTCAACAAGTCTTTGCATAATTTTATATTTCTGTTCTCTACTCTCTTTGCCAAGAATATGTTCATATAAATCACTTTCCCCCTGCTAAACTAGCTTCAGGAAATATTTGAAAAGTAACTAGTCTCTTCACCCTTTCAATAATAGTGTTTCTTTTCCTTTTTTATATTACTAATTAAACCACCTGGAATCAAGGTTTTTGAGATGTGTCTCCACATTTCCCCCGTTATGCACAGGCTTCTAATGTTGCAGCAACTGGGAGAGTCTTGGAGTCCTAAGAGCCGATCTCCTGTCTGTGATCATTGGCTAAGGCTGTGCTGCGTCTGCTTTTAAGTTGGAATACATGGGCTGCACTCATTCCAGGGTCTGGGCAGAGAGAGAGGGGGTCGCTCATTCTTGTCTTCCCACTCCTGTAGCTTGTCTCACTGACCTCCTTGTGTTCCCTCCTTTCCATGCTATGCCAGCAGATCAAAAGCTAGCCCGCATGTTTGCTTTGCAGCCTTTCTTTCTGAAGAGCTAACAAGGTAAATGTAATCACTGTGGTAGGATCTTCAAAGTTTGGTAGAGTTTAAAATCCTCTTCCCAACGCAGGGAAATTTATACCAGCTTTTGCTGAGTTGAGGCAATGGAAGGCAAACAGCAAGATATCTAATGCCATGTCTGTGGTGCTGTATAAAACCCCCGGGTATTTCATTTATCTTGTTATCTATGATTTGAGCTCCATTGCAATAGCTGACATTGAGGTAGGTCCTGTCACTGTTTCAGGTGGAGACACGGAAGATAAGTGACCACTTTAAGGTCACACACTGATAGAACCGGCTTCAGGCCCAGGCATTGTGGTTCCAGAGCTCACACACTTAACCGTGTACTATCTTGTCTCCGTTGAATGACTCGATTATTGGAAGGGATACAGAATCGTATTTGGAGGTGTTTTTGGTTTTTGTTTTGAGTAGATTGAAAAACTGAGTTCTTTTGACCCAAATTCTGGGCTTTGAGATTTTAAAATAAAGTATGGAGATTTGAGCTGTGGGTTTCCATAGAGATCACTTACTTAACAAATATTTATCGAGCACCTGGCATGTGCCCGGCATTACCTAGATAGTGGAGATGCAGCAAAGAACAAAGACGGGGGAATTCCTCCTCTCAGGTAGCATACACTCGCGGCAGTACTGCTTGATCTTCTGAGCCAGGTGTGCAGTACATTCCCTACCCAAAGACTAGCTATGACCACACTCGGATGATCCAGAACAGTCAGTCCTGTGCCTAACGGACTTTCCTTGTGACTGCTGAAGAATAACTTGAGCAAGTCATCCTGGCAGGAACCTCAGAGATGAGACAGAATCACTCAGACATCCCCAGTGTGGTAGCGATTTTTGTTGTTGCTATGGTAACCACTTTTCTTAGCATCCCTCTCCACCACTACATCATAATTTTGACAGGACAGTGTGAGTTTATGTACAAACACATGTGATTTTATAGAGCCTGGTTGGGGTGGAAGAAAGCTCTAATGTGTGTTTTGCCTTTTTTAAGATCCACAGCGTTCAGGCTACGCAACCCTGTCTGTATAGGCTCCTAATTGCCTGTGCTTCGCTTGTAGTCTCCAGATTGCTTTGTTTGAAATGATTGTGTGTCTGCAAGTGATGGGGTTTTAAAAATATATATGTTCACGGATACACCTAGCAAGTTCTCTAATCCGAAAACATGAGAGTTTTCACACAGTTCTCCGACACACTGCAGCTCACTGGAGATGAAATGCTTGAAGCCTCCCATGCCATTAAGATGCCATTACTCTCACTTTAGCTTAAGTTCTCCACCAAAACTGCGACTATGGTGTGCACTGTACATGCCAGAATCACTGATTTTGTCATCTTTTGCTGTTGTTACCTTCCAACCCGGATGAGAAGTCACTGCTCTTTAAGAGGTCTGTGCTGGAGAGGCACAAATCCCAGCTTATTATGAAGGGACCGGTGTGTCCCAAATGCAGCGTCTGTGGTATCCGTCCCTGAGCAGCACTGGTTTGAAGAGCACAGCGGGGGCCTGAAACTTGGAGAGCTGCTGTGCGGGAGCTTCCACAGCCGGAGGTGTCAGGATGCACCCCGGCTATGGTTTCTGCCCTGCAGGTTCTCAGCTTCCTTTGCAGCCCCATTGGGGCGGGGAGAGGGGGCACCAGATGCTGGATGTTCTGCACGAAAGCTCCAGTGTTGAAGTTTTTGGTGATGTAGCTCTTTGTTACACACACACACGTGCACACATGCACACTCTTCTTCCCCAGGGTGTACTCACAGCGCCACAGGGGGTTCACTATAGCACACTCTACCCTGGACGGCCTCCTCTCGGTGCACTGGGGCTTTGTTGGGTCACTCACTAGTCCAAACTCTGAGGTCCTTTTTCGCTCGGGCCTCCCTGACATCCTTTTCGGACCTGTGACCGCACTCAGCCTCGGTCTTTCGGGGATGTCCTAGTAATCACCCTGCTCAGGGGTCTGGGAGCTCCAACTTCTCCTGGACAACCTTTCTTCAGCACATGGACACCTGCTTCCTGTATCTATAAACGTCAAAGACACCATTGACCACACACACACACACACACACACACACACACACACGGTCCAATTCTAGGCACAGGAGTGGCAGGAAACTCACATGGTGATGCTCATGTTTCTTTCAGAAATGCAGCCCCATGGAGGGCCAATTGTGTCTGCGCACGTGACACTTCTGCTAGCATTTATTAAGAATTTAGTGAGGCTTTTCATGTCATGTTGTTGTTGTGGAATTGAGATAAAATCTAGCTTTTATTACCCAAGAGTTCCACATCCTGGTGGAAAGAAGATGGGCCTCAAGTCATTGGTGGTTTGCTCAGCTCCTCAGCTCTTCCCAGGAGCTCTCACACCCAATGGGCCATTTCACCTTAACCCCACACAACAGCAAGAGACCAGATGAGGTGGGCAATGGTGAGTAAACCTTGGTGAGAGCACTTGTACCACAAATTGCCAAACTCAGTTTCCTCATCTGCAGAGTGGGTACTCTCCCTGCCTCTGTTGCACAAATAGGTTGAGAGTACTGTGGAGGGAGCCGGTGATGAGAGTAGGAAGGAGTGGGAAGAAGGGCGGATGGTCAGTAAACTTCACCCTGAGGGGTAGGTGGATGTGGGAGGGCGCTCCGGGAAGAAGCAAGAGCCCCCAGGGGAGAGGCACTGTGATAAGCTGGGCATGAGAAGTTGTTGAGTGGGCTTCCCGCATGTTTCCCCCCACAAGCCTCCTTGGCAAGGATCATGTCTTTGTAAGCCCACTTCCTTAAAAAAAGCATAAGCAAACCACGGAGCCAGTGTGCAAAGGTTGGATTCCATGTGTGTCCTCTGCTGCATTGTTTAGAACAACATGAGTAAGAGGACCGTATTTTCCGGCGTATAAGACGACTGGGCATATAGAAGATTTTCCTGGGTTAAAAAGTCGTCTTATACGCCGGAAAATACGGTATATTCATACGTTTCCACATTTATGTACAAACACGTGATTTTATAGAGCCTGGTTGTGAGTATATTCATGTTTCCACATTTCTGTGCATGGGACCACTTTCCTTGTCACTCCAAGTGCCCATTTACCTCAACAGATGAGGCTTCTTAGAGCAGGAGGCAGGAAAGAACCAGTGTTCAGCTTTTGTTGACCAAAGCAAGGCTCTCCACATCCCGTGAGCCTCCAGGACCGTTATCGAGAGCCAGTGGCTGCGTGTCAGGGTCAGTAGAACCAGCCTGCCTGGACAGCTCAGCTCAGCACGCTGTCCTGGCCTGGTATCCAAGCACCCCGACTCTCAGCTGCGTTCCTGTTTGGATAAGTTACAGGGTCATCCCTGCCACCGAGGACGGAGGGTGAGAGAGCCGATGTGTTCATTTGTTGCTCTTTCTCCAAGGTCAGGCATTTCCATGACTGTTTGGGTGCTGGTGGGCATCTTAGCTATAAGCCATAGGATTTTTGCCCCCACAGTCCTTGAACCCTGGTAAGACTGCAGTGCCTGGTCTCCATGGAGACAGGCTGGCAGGGGCATGGTAAGAAGAGTGTAATGGGCTTAGGCAGAGAAGGCCCGAGAGATCCTGTCTGTCCTGAGTGTCCTGGCTCCCGCCTGGTGTGAAAGGGAAGTTGGCACATTCCTTGGGAGGAGTCTAGGTCCTGAGGAGAAAGCCAGAGGACTTGCCGTGGGGGAGATCACAGCCCACAGGCTGCACGGGTTGGTTGGAAGGTAGGAGCAAGGCCCAGAGCGTTCACCAGAGTTTGGAAGAGCTCAGGTAGGAGGGGGTTGGGAAGGGAGAACACAGGGCTCAGTCTGAGCCTGGAGAGCAGAGCATGTCCCCTGGGGTCTCCTTCAGAACCCAGCCCTGGGTAAGCCTAGGAGATCCGGTGCCTCAGGGCGGAGAGCAGAGGACCGGGTGGCCAGCACAGCCCCACTCCCCACTGCCATCGCGTAAGCCTGCGGGCAGCTGGTTGTCTTCCAGGGACCAGCAGGGTTAGAGGGAATGCAGGGTGTGGAGTTTGCATTCTCATGAGTGAGATGGCTTCTTTCTTTTAAGCCCTAGCCGTCTTGGCTCAGTGGATAGAGCGTTAGCCTGCGGACTGAGGGGTCCAAGGACCTCACTTAGGCGATAAGAAATTAAAATGTTGTTAACAATAAAATAATACTAGTCAGCCATGGGCGGGGACGGAAAGGAGAACTAAGGCTAAGGAAACTGTAGAAAGTTACGAAGCTGCATTCAGGCTTGCACTCGGCATAGTAACATTTAAAAATTTGCCACTGCAATTATAGAATTAGCAAAAAACTAAACATGTAAGAATAAGGGATGAGTAGGTAAATTATGGTATATCTTTCATAAAATACTATGTGTTAATGATGTCATAGATTAATATTAATTAGAATAGAACATTACTCACAATGTGTAGTGTAAGTCATAAAAAGCTAGTTATAAAATAGCCCATAGTATTCTATGGCTTATTAAAATGTTTAATGTATATTACATATAGTATGTTTTACAAAAATGGAATTATATATTGTAAGTGTAGACATGTATATGTATGTATACATTGTATGTGTGTTATGTAATAAACAGGAAAACCCACACATACCTGTATGCAGTGTGTTTAGACAGGTTAGCTTTGTGTGGGTTCTCCACTCTCTCTGGATCTCTGTGGATCTAGCTGTCTTCTGATATTTCTCTTATGAATATGGGATGTGTTAGTTTAAAGGATTTTATAAACATTTCTAGTGCACAGCACTTTTGTGTGGTGTGTGGTGCTGGAGGAATTCTGGAAGGGAGGGTAGAGCATGGGGCAAGGATCAGAGAGAGGGGCAGGGAGGAATGGGCTGTGTCTCCGTGGTTTGGGCGGAGGGAAGGAAAGAGAAAGGACAGAGAAGCAGACAGAGGGGGGAAATGTGTGGCCCGTGTGAAAGAGCAGGTGGGAGTCTGTGAAGGGTGCCTAGCGACACCCGGCCTGGGAAACGTGAGTCCTGAAATGACCAATATATTGTCTCTGGCAGGCTCATGTGAAAAAGAGGGTTTCACTTGCTATGTTCTCCTCCTTAGTGCCATGTCAGTTCCCAGGTTCATCTGCCATGTGTGTATGTGGATCCCATAGTAATTTGACCTCAGTATGTACACAGATCATCCTGATCACAGGCCACTCTGACTGGTTATACCAGACTTAGGAGAAGGTGAGGAAATGGGAAGTCAAGGCTCATTGCTGGCACTTACCCAGGCGAACTGCCCAGAGACCTGCGATAGGAGAAGTGGTTTGAAAGGATAAAGAAAATACTCAACATTGCAACCGATCAGAGACCCGTTCATCTCTCTCTCCTCTGGACTCGTGCATTGCACAGAGAATTGTACCAGGTCCTCAGAGTAATCCTTCTCTCCCCCATTTTGGGGAGCTGTCTATTGGATCCAGCCCCAGTGCTCCTGGCAGCCCTGGGAGTTTGTTCTATTGTTTGAGTGCCTGGGCACAGCATTCTTTGAAAAATATATATTTTATTGATTTTTTACAGAGAGGAAGGGAGAGGGATAGAGTTAGAAACATTGATGAGAGAGAAACAGAGTGTGCAGCTGCCTCCTGCACACTCCCTACTAGACATGTGCCTGCAACCAAGGTACATGCCTTTGACCGGAATCAAACCTGGGACCCTTTAGTCCGCAGGCCGACACTCTATCCCAGGGGTCCTCAAACTTTTTAAACAGGGGGCCAGTTCACTGTCCCTCAGACCGTTGGAGGGCCGGACTATAGTTTAAAAAAAACTATGAACAAATTCCTATGCACACTGCACATATCTTATTTTGAAGTAAAAAAACAAAATGGCAAAAACACCCACATGTGGCCCACGGGCCGTAGTTTGAGGACGCCTGCCCTATCCACTGAGCCAAACCGATTAGGGCTGGGCACAGCATTCTTAAAGTAAAGTGCACCGACCAAATTCATGCCACATTTACACACAGCCTATCAGTTATATTTTATCGTGACCTCTTGAAAAACACCTCGATGGAGTGTTAGGTTCATAGGCTGCTAAGTCAGAGTTCCATGTGGAGGTACAGAGACTGTGCGGGAAGGTGTCATACAGTGTTCACAAAACCCCCAGAATACCTCCTTGTCCACTTGGTTAGACGGAATCTACTGCTGTAGCCGACACTTTGAAAATCTTCTGGCATAGTTTCTTTTCAGTGATTGCCTTCTGCCATTGCATTGTGGTGTGTGTGGAGCTGGAGCTGACTCAGCCCGGGGTGGGCATGTGACCAAGCTTGGCCAATCAGGGTAGAGCTCCATCCTCAGGGCCACTGCGATTGGCCCAGGAGTCAGGGTGGGATCTAGGCTGGCCATCAGAATCAGTACAATGACTTTTGCCAGACATATTAATATTAAAATAATTTCTGAGATGGAAAGTTGTTGCTTGAAGCTGTGTGAAGCCACATTGCTACCATATAGAGAGTGCTTAACTGAGAATAAAGCCAAGCAAAGCCAAGACGGAGAGAAAAGGTGTCAGTATTATATTGTGTAAAACCGAGCACAGTTGATACTTGGGGTTGGATGATTTCTTGTTGTAGGGAGGTGTCTTAGGCAATGTGGGTTGCTTAGCAACATCCCTGGCCTCTACCAACTATATGCCAATGGCAGCACCCCCATGGCACCAGAGGAGATAACCAGACACGTTTCCAGGCATTGCCAGTGTCCCTTGATGGACAGAATTGCCTGTAGTTGTGAACTACTGATTGAAGCAACCGGGTGTGATTGGGCTTGAAGACAAGTCGAACTTTTGAGTTATTTGTACAGGTGTTTAGTTTCTGTCCTCGCCATCTGTACGACTGCTTCTGCCTTGAGGTCTGCGACCAGAGCCAGGAAAGGTTCTCCTCTTTGAGGATGTATGTGACCCAGACAATTCAGCATCATCTCCCCATCATCTCCCTCCGGGTCCTCTGCCGAGTCCCTGCCCCCTGTGAGGGAACATGGAGAGGAGGACAGGGACGCCTGTGGGGCGTTGTTCTGCCGCCACATCACTGATACGTTTATGTTTTGCTTGAACTAGTTTGACTTGACTTTCAGTTACTGCAACTGAGAGTTAACAGCAAAATGTTTGAAACCTGGTATTCGAAACCTCCTTCTAAGTCCTGTTGCAGTTTTCAGAATCAGATTTTTTTCTTACCCCCCAGCCCTTGACAGGAAGCCTGTACACCGTATCCCTCCAAGTGGACTCCTTGAACGTGGGTTTATTCTTCCCATTTGTCTCGGGTCCCAGGAGAAGAGTTACCAGAAACTCTGCCTCCTGCGCAGGTAGGCAGGCCTCCGGGCGGGAGAGGCAGAGAAAGGAAGCGGGCACCCGGCACAGAGAAGCAGCGAGTGATCTTGGAGAGCTGGGGTTTTGGAGCAGGCGGCAGGGAACCGTGCGCTCCACTGCGCAGCCTGTGACACGAGAGAGGCTGCCTGTGTTGGCCAAATCGCTGCTCTCGGTCCCTTTGTGTTTCGTGCATTGCACACGGAGGTAAGTGGCTGACCAGTCAACCCTGGGTGGAGGAGAGTTTGTTTTTATTTCCTTCTCAGAAGGAACTGTTTTTGTGCTTCCGCCTGTGTGCTCTGGAGACTGGGTGTTCTGACAGGAGGTGGCACTAATCCCTTTGGGATGACCGTTCACTGGCCTGGGGTGTATCTGGCCATTCCTCCTTCCCTGTCCCAGAGCCCTCCCGGATTCTCAGCTGGTCCTGCGGCCATCAGCGCCTCCCTCCAGGGTGGCGTCTGCTACCACAGCCCCGAAGGCCAGTGCCAGGGGATGCCGTCCATTTAGAACCGTCCGAGGGAGCCTGGCCGGCTTAGTGCAGCGAGCGCCCCCTTGGAACTCACTAGGGAACAGAGAGGCCTGAATCTCACATACATGTAACTGGAACTCGGAACTTTCTGGAAGCTCTGCTCTCACTAACTGCTTCCAGCGCCTGGCTCGCCAAAGGGCACCTCAGCTGACATGGAGCGGCCCTGGCTTTAGTTTATGAAACGTACAGTCCAAACCAGAATGAATTCTGCAGCCTAAACTTTTCCTGCTTTTTTATTTAAGCAGCGCAAAGTCTTGGTTATAAAACAGTGTTTGCCTGTAATGAGCACATAAATATTTCATCGATGCAATTATCTTTGACGTGATATTACTCCACAGCATGGGTCGTGCCTGGGAGAAGTGACACATTCTCCCCCTTGCTCCAGGTGATTTCTTTTTTAAACCAAAATGTGTGTCTGAAACTGGTTCGTGTGTACGTGACTCTGTACCTGCCGTGTTTTTCCCTGGAGTGAGCACATGGTCCCGGAGGAAGTGGCAGTGAGAGGAGGCAGGGCTGCTTTTTGCTGTCAAGATGAAACAGACAAATGCTGGTCCAGTAGGAATTTCCCAATTCCCAGCAGACAATTAAAAATGAATTTCAAATTCTGAGCTTTCGCCATATGTAACGAGTTAGCAAATTCAACTTACACCTCTGCTCTTTAAAAAAACTGGCTGGGAGAGAAGGGAGAAAATACTATAAGGAATCAGGAAATCCTTTATGACCTGGCAAGTACTGTACCTGCTGCCTGGGCACTTTTAACTCGGGTTACACAACATTTTTATTATCTGATAAAAGTGATATGTCCTTGACAAAGTGTCTTTTTGCAGAGCATTGCTGATTAAAACGTACTAGTATGAGATGATTTTTCTTTCTAGAGAAGTCTGCATGTTCAGCGTGAATCTACGCACAATACCGTATTTGCAGATTTGCCAACCTCTTTGGTTTTATGGTTCTTTGGCTCTCGTGTCTCTCTCTCTCTCTCTCTCTCTCTCTCTCTCTCTCTCTCTCTCTCTCATCCTCCTCTTCCTTATCTTTTATCTTTTTCACCATTCTGTGTGCTGATTCTAAACCTGAGTCTATGGTCACAGTTCTTTCTGGATTTGTGGGAAAACAAAGCATTATAAATACCTTTAATCTCCAGTGGTGAAAAACAAGATAAATTTTCAGGCTCGGTGTAATCGTGAACAGAAATCTGGCATGATTTAGATTGATGGTGTGTGTGTGTGTGTGTGTGTGTGTGTGTGAGTGTGTGTGTGTGTGTGTGTGTGTGAGTGTGTGTGTGTGTGTGTATGTGAATCTCATGGTGAGGGTACCGACAAACTGTCATTAAGAGATTACTCTCAGGGAGGAAGAGCCTGAAGACTCACCTGTAGAAGTCTAAGTTAAGGGTCACTGGTTCTCGAAGGACACTCAGGATCTGGGATTTTATTCTACTTACGAGCTAATAAGTTCGCCTTCTGTGTTTTATGCTGACAGAAAACATGAGGCGTTTGGGTCAGAGAGAAAAGACTAAGCACTCCCCGCACAGAAGGCAGGATGAGCATCACTGTGTGTCTGCTTTCAGGCTCCCTCAATCCCAAGGGGAGATGCAGAGGGGCCCTGGGGGTACTGTGCACACTGGGTGCGCTGTGAGGCTGAGGAACGCTGAGCTTGGGGAACCCACTTATTTGATGGCAAACCTGCTCTTTGCCCCGGAGGGAACCTTCACCTTATCCCTCAAGATTGCTCACTGCAGACACAATTCTGGGTGATGGCCCAGGCAAAGAGCAGTCAGGCTTAGCTTCCTCCCTCCCTCCCTCCCTCCCTCCCTCCCTCCCTCCCTCCCTCCCTCCCTCCCTCCCTCCCTCCCTCCCTTCCTTCCTTTTATAGAGAATAGTTTACTGATTTTTAGAAAGAGAGGGAGAGAGAGAGAGAGAGGAGAGAGAGAGAGAGAGAGAGAGAGAGAAACACATGTGAGAGCATAACATTGATGGGCTGCCTCCTGCACGCCCCTCCCCCACCCCCCCACTACCACCACCACCAGGGATCAAGCCCGAAACTGGGGCATGTGCCCTTGACCGGGAATTGAACTGATGACCTTTGGGTGCACAGGACAACGCCCAACTAAGTTAGCCACACCGGCCAGGGCAGGCTTAGTGTTCTTCACTGGGGCACTTGGGGCTCAGGGCCCATGGTTGATGGCCATTCCCGAGTCCCCCTAGGTACTTCCATGTTTCATATCAGTAACACCACCTGCCAGTTACTGCACATCCCTGCACGCCCAGCACAGGGCACTCACTGCTCTTCATGGGTCAGTTGGCAAGAGCGCAGTGTAGGAGGCCCGTGTGTGGGTGGGCAAGCTTAGACCTAACGAGTATAAACATAGCCTGTTCTGACCACTGCCCTAGAGCGAGGCTCTTTCTATTTTTTCTGTTTTTATAGCCCCTTGTTTCTTATAATGATATGTTGTTTTGTTTAATTTTTCTCCTGTCTCCACCACTGAAATGAAAGCCCTTGAAAGGCACGGCCTGTGTGTTGCTCACCTTGGTTTGTTATCTGCAGCTACATCAGGGCCTAAGGTGTGGGAGCCTGGGGTAAATATCTCAGGACTGTGTGTGTTTTGTACCTTAGGGTTTTCTCAGTGTTTAGCAAAGTGCCTGTGACCTAGTAGATGCATGAAAAAAACCTGTTGAATGAATATATAACCGAGTGAAAGGATTTGGCCAGAGACTGAGGAATGGAATCAGGACGTGCACTGAGGTCTGTCTGGCTCTGAAGCCTCGTCCTTAACTATTGTTAATCTCTGCCCTCTTCAGTTGTAGGGGGATCGGCCCAGTGCTCAGACATGCTTGGGGCTCAGGATTCTGCATGGGTTGTTTTAGGGGTGCCCATAAGGCAGGCGGTTGATATTATTTTGGAGGTCAGAAATGAAGAGCTTCATTTATTAGTATTATTTGTCATCTCTCTTGCAGCTTGATCGGGAGGAGACAGTATGGAGAAGCAAGGGGTGCCTCTCAGAATAAACAACAACCACTCTCACTTCAGTACAGGCCTCTCTCTCTAGTGTTCCCTGTGGGTGACGGCACAGAGGGTCTGACCAAGAGTGTTGAGTTTCTCCCAGGCTGGTTTCCATGGTGATGGTTGCAGCTTTCATAGGGCCGGTGTGGCAGCGAGAGGAAGCGTGAGACAGGGATGTTGCATCATGAGTAACGAGACCCTTGATGCCCACACCGGTCGGGCCTGCAGTCGGTGACAATAGACAGAAGTGGCTCCCGAGTGGAAGGACTGGGTCCGGAAGGCTGTTTTGTCTGTGAAGCTCTGTCTCCTGATTGCATTTTTGAGAGGTTTGCCTGTATTAGGGGTCAGGAGTTAACAGGAGGATTAATTCTCTAATTTTGACTTTCCTGGATACATATGCAGTGAGAGAACGGAGTAGCATGAGGCTCACTGCTACGTTCCCAGGGGCATCCCCAAGCACTTATGGGCAGCATTTGTAGAAACATTCGAGAAAGAATTTCATCCAACAGATAGTTTTAGAGTGCTGGGTAGGTAATATATTGTTGCATAACAACCCATCCCAAAACATGTGGCTTAAAACAACCATTTTATTATTATCTCATGATTCAGGGGCAGTTAGTCTTGCTGTGGTCTCTCGCATGCTTGCAAGTTCAGAGGGTGGCTGCGGCTAGATCACCCTGCGTTTCCCTAACTCACACCCGTGCTGTTGATCTGCTCTTGGGACTGTCAGCCAGAGCACCTGCTCCTGGTTTCCCCATGTGGCCGGGCCAGCAGTGCGTGCAGGAGAGCGACCGGAAGTCCCTGTGCCCTCAGCCTGGAAGCAGCACAGCCCACAGTAAAGGGGAGGTGATGCAGACACTCACTGCTTCGATGGAGAATGTGCCAAAGACTTTTTGGGTTGTGTTTTTAAATATATTTTTTATTTATTTCAGAGAGTAAGGAAGAGGGAGAGAGAAATAAAAACATCAATGATAAGAGAGAATCATTGATCGGCTGCTTCCTGCATGCCGTCTACTGGGGATAGAGCCCGCAACCTGGGCATGTGCCCTTGACTGGAATCGAACCTGGGACACTACAGTCCGCAGGCCGACGCTCTACCCACTGAGCCAGGGCTGGGTTGTATTTTTAAACCACCACAAATACCAACTCTGTGTGGGGCACTTGAAGGAACATGCCCGCTCCCTGTCCTCATGGAGTTTATAGCCTCGGAGCTAGGCTTCAGTAAAAACATGCAAATAAAAGGTAAACTGCAGTGTAGTAAGGGCCATGCTGGGGACATTCTCTGAGAGCCTACAGTTGGGGACCGGCTTAGTTTGCTCAGGCTGCCATAACAGAACACCACAGACTGGGGTCTTAAGCAACAGGGATGCATTTTCTTACAGTAGGTTTCTTCTGAGGCCTCTCTCCTCTGTTCACAGGTGCTGCCTTCTCATTGTGTCCTTACATGGTTTGTATTCAATGCATGCGTGAATGTGTCCTCATCTCCTCTTTTTATTGATTGATTGATTTTAATCCTCACCCAAGGGCATGCTTAGAGAGAGGAAGAGAGAGAGAGAGAGAGAGAGAGAGAGAGAGAGAGAGAGAGAGAGACATTGATGTGAGAAAGAAACATCTATTAGTTGTCTTCCATATGTGCCCCAACAGGGTATCAAACCCACAACCCAGGTATGTGCATGTGCCCTGACCAGGAATCTAACCAGCAAGCTTTCCATGCACAGGCCCACGTCCCCACGTGAGTCACTCGGGCCGGCCTAAGCTCCTCTATTTATAAAGATATCGGTCATATCGGGTCAGGCCTCACCCACATGACTTCCTTTCACTTTAGTTATCTCTTAAAGACCCTCGCTCCAAGTGCAGTCGCATTCTGAGGCCCTGCGAATTAGGACCTCAACATAGGAATTTTGAAGGGATCAGTTAAGCTCAAAATAGGGATTTGACTAAAGTTTTATTGCAGGTCCTTTTTGTCTGCAGATACATCCTGCTATAGACATACATTCCAATGACCCAGTTTTAAATCATTTGGGACTGTCTCTGCTTTTAGGGGTTGCTTTTAAAGTTAATTTTGTTTCATGTTTAAATAAAATGTTTACATGGTTTCCAAGTAAAATCTACCAAGTATATTCAAAGACTTCTGGCTGCCACCACATTTCCTTGGAAGCTGTGACCTGATTGCTCCCATCCCTCCACTCATAAAGAATTTGTTATGTTGATCGTGGCATTATGCAGTTTATAGTAATTATTTCTCACTATGAGTTATTTCTCCTCTGCTAGACTGCAGGCTCCATGAAGGCAGGAACTGGCCTCCTCTCACTCATTGTATCCCCGAAATCTGTTACCATACCAAGAACATAGTTGGCATTTGTTGAATGAATGTATGTACTGGGTGCAGGGTATAGCCTGGAACCAAAATATTTGAAAATCATGTACATAGAGGTCATGAATTAGATGGGGCCATCAGTTGGAATGTGTATAAAAAGAAAGTGCAGAAGGTCCATTTATATTACAGAGAGAATGAATGAATGAATGAATGACTAGAAATTGGCTCACATGGCTATGGAGGCCATGATCTGCTGTCTGCAAGTTGGACAACCGGGAAAGCTGGTGGTGTAGTTCAGCCTGAGTTCAAAGGTCTGAGAACTAGGTATAACCTTTGGTGTAACTCCCAGTCTGAAGGCCTGAGAAGCACTGGTATAAGTCCTGGAGTCCAAAGGCTCAAGAACCAGGAGTGTGGATGCCCAAGGGCGGGAGAAAGTAGACATCCCAGCTCAGGAAGAGAGAGGTACCAGTTCCCCTTGCCCCTGCCTTTTTGTTCTCTTGGGCCCTCAACAGATTGGATGATGCCACCCACACTGAGGAAGGCAGGTCCTCCTTATCCAGGGTACTGAATCAAATGCTAAGTCCTCCAGAAACACCATCATCGATACACCCAGAAGTAATGCTTTACCAGCACTCCGGGTGTCGCTTCGCCCAGTCAAGTTGACATATAAATTAACCATCACCCATACTCAGGGGATGCAGCAAGGAGAGTGAGCAAAGAGGAGAAGTAGCAGTTGGACTTCAGGCACCGCCATGTCTCTGGACATCTGGGAACAACCTAGTCATTAGTCAAGAAGTGCATGGTTGAAAGAAGTGCATGGCGGGAAATGAGAAAACATTACTTCAAGTTTGCTTCTACTCTTGCTTAGTTATGTGATCTTGGGCAAACTCGTCTCTACAAGTCATTTCTTCATCGTTGACATGAGAGTAATGGTGTCTTAGTAACTGTACCTCCCAGGTTGTGGGGGCTTGGGAAGAGGTCATGTTGAGGCAAAGCTGGAAACTCCTCAGTGCTCTCGAAATGGAAGGGGGACAGTGATACTCAGAATCAGAGCACTCTAACTGTGCCTGCGGAAGCCTGTGTCTTTTAGATCATGCCTGGAACGTCTCCCTCCTGTTCCGCCATATAGTATTTTGCTTTTCTAAGCCAAGACCCAAAGGGCTTGTGGAATCCTGAGGGATAACTCCTTAACTTTTTAGTGATGAGGTGATCTACAAAGAGAATTCTCAGAAGTTACAGACGGAGGCTTTTATTTGCCACAGTTTGCTGTTTTCCCATCAAGTAGGCTTTTTGGGTGAGCTTCAATCATAAGGACACTAGTTTTGAACACAGTTATTTTTAATAACAAAGCACACCAGATACTTCTAGGCAAGTGTTACACGAGTTATGGTGTGTGCTTCAAGTATTATAGAGGCTCGAGCCATTCAAACTTTAAAAAAAAAATAGCTTGACAAAAGCAGATCTTGAATTTTTAACCTGTTACATGCAACATGTGAAATGAGCACTCTATGCCCAGTGAGGTGCCGGAACCCGGCGTCAGCATGCTTACACTCGTCTCTAATGGAGGAGACGCTGAGAAACGATGCTAAATGCATCTGGTCTTACTAAAAGCCCACGTGGCAAAGCAACGCAGCAAGTCTGCTAATGCTTTACTTTGTTTCTAATTTGCATCTTTATTTTACCAAAACTCATCTATAATGTTTCTAAAGGCTTACCTCTTCTGTCCTCTGTCTGTCCTTTTCAGTGGCTCTTAATGTATTCATAAACGGGTGGGCCAACCCACTTGCAGAGGCAGAGACTTGGCGAAAGGCGCAGCTTCAAAGGGAAGTTTTCTAAAACTTCTGAGGGCTCTGTGACCCAGTGTGCTGAGCGCTGGGCTGGAAACAGAGAGATAGCAGCTTTTCATTTTCTGCTCTGTCACTGCCGCCTCTGCCGCTGCCTGAGATTGGCTTGAGAAATACGCCAGGCTGCTCATTTTTTCCTCACGGTGTTCTTTACTTGGAAAGAACTGAGATAATTATGTGATTGCAGAACGGATTTCTGTCACACACAAGGGAACAGAGACCATGTATTTAATATGTTACATATACCCATCTCTGCTTGGACATTATTGACTGGTTTTAAGTTTAGTTTCTGTCATGCCAACGCTGGGGTGTGGGGTCTGTCTGATCCTCTGGGTCCTTTTAAATCAGAACGATTTGTTAACTCCTAGCAAACCGCTGACACCCCCTCCAAGGCCGCAGAGCCTGTGGAGCATTGAGAGAGAGAGAGGGCGTTGGACATGATCCTCCCCTGCTTGGCGGGCTTCCCCCTCCCTCCTTCTCTTCACACCCTTCAGACTCCTTGGCCTCTGGTGGGAAGAGGAGGAAATAAGGGATAACCAATTGCGAAGAATGGCCAGCTCCCTGTGGAAGCCGCCAGCAGAAACGGAATGCATCTCCTGTCCACTCTTTCCCTCTCCTTCCTCGTTCTCTCTTTTCTCTTCTTTTGCCTCCTTCTCTGCTCTGCACCTTCTACTCGTCTCTCCTCTTTCCTCTTTCTCCAGTCATCTTTTTCCTTTTTTTCTCCTCTCCCCCCCTGCCAGCCTCCCTGTTACTGAAGCTCCAATTAGAAGAAGTAACTGATGGACCATATTAACCAATGGCTTCTCTCAGCCAGCCTCTTAGCCCACCCATGTTAGGGCTCTACCCCCCCCCCCACCCCCCATGGGCAACCATGCACCCCTCGGGCACAGTCTCTCTCTTTCCACAGAGACTCGGAGCTCTGCCCACACTCCTCTCTGTTCATTACAAGTGGCCAGAGGATGCTCATGTCAACGAAAGCTGGCCTTCCTCCCCTCCTAGCCTCATTAGCTTCTCTTCGTTGGCTTCGTTCATTTTCAGACCATTCCCATATTTAATTGGGATTGATTTCGTATAAGCGGGGAGGAAAGCTGGGCTCAGTCTCATCTGTAAAGGTTGGAGCAATGTTGAAACTCAGGTGGGAGAAAGTTTAGTTGTGAGGGAGGGATCAATTTTATCAGGCTGGTTCTAAAGATTCCTTTTTAAAAAAAATATATTTTTATTGATTTCAGAGAGAGGAAGGAAGAGGGATAGAGAAATAGAGACATCGATCGGCTGCCTCATGTACACCCTATACTGGGGATCGAGCCTGCAACCCAGGCAAGTGCCTTGACCGGGAATTGAACTGTGACCTCCTGGTTCATGGGCCAACACTCAACTACTGAGACACACCAGCCGGGTTAAAGATTATTCTTCAACTTACAGAAAGTGGGTTACATTTATAGGGTTGATTAGTTAGGTAAATAGGAGATGTGCAGAGTATATCCTAATCCATACTCCGATAATGAAATGCTTTTAAAAGGTGTATCCACTGATGCTCTGTTGAACGATGCTTAACTCTGGTACCTATTCGGTTGTGTATTCTTCACACAAGCACAGCCCCAGTTGGACCGGCATGACCATGCTGTGCGTTTTCACAAACCTTCTAATCGTCAATATTTTATTGTCTTGCCCTCCTCTGGTTTGGCTATTGGTGTAGTTTAAAGGCTTTGCTGAGAAAGAAACTTGAGAGGGAAGTTTGAAATCCATGGCTGGTGAAATGACTTTTATCTAAGAGTTTATCTTAGTAACTCTCTTCTCCAGGGAATCTTTTGCCAACTTGATTGCGTGTGTGTGTGTGTGTGTGTGTGTGTGTGTGTGTGTGTGTTTTAATTTACATAATGCTTCCATGTGGCATAGCATCAACCCTGCAGCACCTGAGTAATGGCATTTTAATTTGGAAGTTACTCTCCGGAGCCCTGCAGGTCGGCACTGAAGAAACATTTCCTTCAGCGAAGGCCCAGTGGCCTTTGCGGGTAGACGTTCCCGCACCGTCTACAGGAACTGCAGCAAACACAGTCATGTTCGACAGGAGCAGTCCTCTCCGAACGCGTGGCCAGGTCTTCACTTCGTCCCACCGCCCTATCGAGACAGCGGTGCCCTTGAAATGATGAGTGAAAGCCACAGCGGTTTGGGCATGGGAGTTTTTTGTGTATGCCGTGCCAAGGTGGAATTATAGGACTGGACTTAAAGCAAATTGAGCGTCTTGAATAAAGGCCCTCAGTGTCTTCCGGTTGAAATTACAGTCAGATGCAGACACCTGTCACCATGGCCCTCAAGCCCCTGTGGTGTCCGGCCATTTCTTGTTTTTCAGCCCCATCCCCTGCGAGGCCCCAGCACCCATCACACTGTGGTCCACAGAAAGGCCTGGTGTGTCAGACTGACGGGCAGACCCTTGCATTTCCATTTCCCTCTGCCTGAGTCTGTCTTCTCCTTGTGCCTGGATCCCCCTTTCCCTCCACTCCGGCTGCACCAGCTTCTCTCCCAACCCCCAGGCTCCCCTCTGCCCATTGAACGTGGCTGATTCTATTGAAGCTAACACTTCCCGGCTCATTGAAGCAGGCGTCTCGGCTCCTTTGGGGCAGTTCCCCCGTTTGTAGCTCTCCGCTTGTCGCAGAGGAAGTGCTCAGTGGCCATTTGCTGAGTCGGTGGATGGAGCCTGGGTAAACCGGGGAGCACAGAGGTTTCTATGGCTCCTTGCTCTTTCTGGAATGTTCTGCTCTTTCTGCTAAGCATTCCACTGAGGCTTTGGCAAATTCTGCTCAGATTTGCTCATTCATGTCAACAGTTGCCATGGTTTGCTATTTCAGAGCTTTTTTCTTTTTTTTTGACAACAGAAATGTTGTGCTTTTAGACAGAGGCACCAGATTGATATAAAGTTAAGATTATTTTGTTTTAAATCCCACCTGCAAAGCAAGGTGAGATTTAAACTTGCCTGTGTATCATCCACAAATGGACTTCCCAACAAAGCATAACAGAATGCTAGTACTTTCATGATATCCAGGGGACAGAAATAATGGGAGAACCTAGTTTGGACCTAGGAACTGCTTGTTGACTAGAAAGTACTGAAAGGTACATCCTTACAAACACGGTTCTAGTCTGTACTCTTGAGAAGAATTGGTCCCACATGGACTTGGGGTGGGTTTTATGCTGAAACTACAATTCAAGCAGAAATATGCTGCAGTAAGGGAGTAACCCCTCCACCAGGAGCATTTTCCTTTGTTATTTAATAAGCACATCTGTGCCAACTTCCCACGGGGTGCCTTCGGGAGAGGACATAGCCCGAACCTCTCCGGTAGCCCTGTCTGGACAAGAAAGCAGTCATTTGATTTGAAATTATTTCTCCACATTCACGTAATCTTTGCAGTGGACAGGTAAGGTCTGATCACCCAGGAGGGTGTGAGGATGTCCAGGATCTATCATTCAAAGCGATACCTGGGAGGTTCTGCGATGGCGTATGATAGTCACAGGCTGGCCCCCTGGGAATGAGGAGGCAGCATCGCCAGACGTCGCTTAGTCTGTCTGGGCACCTTGCACAACTGCTGCTTTAAATATTGAGCTAAATTTCATATAAAATTAACATAAAATTAACCATTTTGAAGTGTATGCACATGGTTGCGTTTTAAGGGATTGTGTGTACAGTTGGCATTGGTGCTCTCGGGTTCCCAGGACAGCTGGCTGGCCGTGGTACGCCACTGAATGCTAAGGGCTTCGTGAAATTTCGTAGAGCAGGCAAAATACTCAGTTAAGCTAACACACTCCAAAAACATTGAATTACTTAAAATAACACTTCATTACCCAAATGTAAGCGTAGAAATCGTTTTCTCTTCCTTCAAATAGACCTTGATAAGAACATAGCTCGACTTAACACCATGAGGATGAGAACGTGTATAACATCCCCTGAAATTCTCTGCGTCAGCGTCCTACCCGCTATCTGTGTGAAGGTAATCTGAGATGAATTGTGGCTGATCTTCACCTCCGCGGAGGTCTCCACCCGTTCAGCCAGGCAGGGCCCTTTTTAATTGAGCGGGGATTTGGGAGAGCCCCGAGGAGTCTGTGCTGCAGTGGGAAGCCGTGTTTCGAGTTTAGAAGGAAAATAACAGGGGTTATAGGGGAGGGAAGGTAAATATGAGAAAGAGCTCACAGCGCCCATCTCCTGCAGAATGGAATGAGTGAGGGCTCGTGCGTGACTAACACCGAGGCGTCTCCTCACCCCATGGGAGCGTCTCTACCTCGTGTTAACACTGCAGTGCCACGCATGGCATTAAAAATGAATCAAAAAAAAAAGAGAGAGAGAGAAAGAATCCTTACGGGGTCATGCATTCAGAGGCACAGAAATTCTCAGGAACCGGTTAAAGTAACGGTTGAGAACATCGAAACGGACCTACCAGAGCATCGCTAAACCTACAAAGCACAGCCGCCCCGCTGACTCGTTTGTCAAGCGTGCACAGTCTTGGTGCCAAGTCAGATGAGAAAAAAATTCCAGTCCAAATAGCCTGTCTGTGCAAAGAGAATTGGAAACAGATCAAGGGCCGGAGACGCCTGGCGAGTGGTGATGTCCCCGCAGTCCTGAGCGGCACGTGGCCGCGAGGCCCTGGGGCTGCCAGTCTGCTCCCAGCCTCTCACTGGGGAGCTTAGGTGGTTTCCTGCTGAATCGAATCCTGGGGCTGATGCTCATTTGGTAACAACTGTGTCCAAGAAAACTGGGAAGAGTTGGAGCTTGCAAGCCAACTGCAAAGAGATCCCAGAGTTCCGTTCAGGGAGGGAAGGACGTAGCCTATGCTTGTTGGAGAGCTAAAACATGACAGGAACGAGGCCGGACACATAGCCTGCTGCACTTGCAGAATGTTGCTCAAGAAATGGTATTTTCCTATGAGGGTTATGAGAAGAGGACAGTGGGTGGTGACCCCCTTCCTTCCTCCACACCTCTTCACCGCCCCCCCACCTCCCCCACCCAGGGAGGCGCTTCATTAACTGAGACTCTTAAAAAGCAAAGGCAGCAATAAAAGGCTGTTCAGGTTGTTCCAAAACCCACTGAATTCTAGGCAAGTGAATTTCTTGAAACAACTCGAAGCCCATCATTGTGTAGGAAATCCCTAGCTACCCTGAAGTTGACAATTTCCTGGTTAGTTGGAGTTTGGGTAGCATTTTATTGACAGCCTTCACCAATCTGGAACTCATTTCCCTGAGGGTCACTTACCCAAGCAAACCAGTGCAGTCGCCCCGCCCACTGTCCTGCAGGCATCCCCATCAATGAGGGGAAAGATGATGTGTATTCTTTCGTGTCAGGAAACCTGAAACCTGAAACCTGCCACTTTCTGTCAGTGTGACCTTAGGCCAGTTTTGCACAATTTTGAGTTTGAGATCCTGCAGGACATCCAAGTGGCAGTGCCCCAGCGCAGTGGGGTGTGAGCTTGGCTGAGAAGAAAGGCCGGTCTGGAAGACTCCTCAGCATAGATAGCGAGTGAAGCCTTGGGCTGGGATAGAATCGCTTAAGGGCAGTGCATAGAGCAAAATGAGAAAGCGCACTGGGAGTGTACTTAAATTTTCTTGGGGAAATTTTTATTGAGTCTATTCTAATCGGTGAGAAAAATTGACCAGGGCAGACTTGCTAGCATTTGAATAATCGCCTCACAGTCTTGGGTCCTCACTCACACACCTACTCCTCCTGGAGTCAGCGAATGCCCGCCTGGTGTTCTTTCCTCTAGTTAGACTCACTCGACATTAGAGCAGCTCTCAGATTTGCTCACCTCCTGGCTCCGTAGTGCAGCAGCCAAGACTGTGAGCCAGCCCCCTCTGCTGAGCAGTCTGGAGCACCTGGTGCCTGGAAGCTGGAATGAGGCGATGTCAGGTGCAGGATGGAGCTCCTGAACTTGGAGCCTTTCCTAGGCCCCACCTCCGGATTCTTTCTCCGAGGACGTGTGCGTCCATGAGCCTTAGCGGGGGCAGCTCTGCATCTCAGAGATCTGAGGGAGACCGTTCCTTACCGCCATATGCTGAGCCCAAGCTTTGAGGAGTGGAAATTAAAAAAAAAAAAAAGGAGCTGCTAATTTATTCATTTATTTGACAAGCATGCAGCAAAGACCGAGGCTTTAGAGAGTCCCTGGTTGCCAGTGCAGACATGGTGCTTGCTTTCAAGGCGTTCAGATCTGGAAGAGATAAATAGATAAAATAATTACCGGTGATGAAGTATTCTGATAGGAAATAATCCGATAGTGTTTAGCCGAGAAGGCTTCTCAGAGGAGGGGCCTGTTAAGCTGAGTCCTGAAGGATGCAGAGGGAGTCGATGTAGGAGGATAATCAAGAAGATATTAAGCTCAACTGGCGTGGCTCAGTGGTTGAGTCTTTGACTATGAACCTGGAGGTCGTGGTTCGATTCCTGGTCAGGGCACATGCCCAGGTTTTGGGCTCAATCCCCAGTGTGGGGCATGCAGGAGGCAGTCAATCAATGATTCTCTCGCATCTTGATGTTTCTATCTCTCTCTCCCTCTCCCTTCCTTCTAAAATCAATAAAAATATATATTTGTTAAAAAAAAAGATTAAAAATAAAGGGAAAAGGCCAAGGCGGAGAGGGTTTGGTGATTCTAAAAAGAGAGGAGTGCCATGTGAGGGGTCTCCTGGGGCAGTCTGCAGGACCCTGTGATAAATGACAGCAGTAACCGAAAGGCCATGTTGCACTGGACTTTCCTTCTTTCCATTATAGTCCTATTTCACAGGCCTGACGAGCACTGCCCAAGAGTGGCTGTGTGTGTGCATTGATTTTTTAAAGAAGCAGGGGGGTAAGAGTCTGCCCACAAAGGGCTGAGGCCTTTTAAACTGACACTTGAAAAATATTTGCATGCAAATCCTTCCTGACATTTGGATTTAGAAGACCAGTGGGCTTGCTCGAATGTACTGAATACCCACCAGAAACCTCCCTGAGGTTTGTCATTTCCAGCACAGCCAGCGTTCCAGCCAGAGCCCTGAGCCCTGAGGGAGGCTGGTCACTGCTCTGGTGTTGGCACTTGGACTTCCCAAGGGCCACATGCTGAGGAGACGAGAGAGGGAGAGGGGAGAGAGAGAGAGAGAGAGAGAGAGAGAGAGAGGAGAGAGAGAGAGAGAGGGATAACAGGCATGGGGAATATATGCAGGCAGTGATTTGCATATGATTTGCATACCACTTGATAAGCTGAAATCTGGTCTCAGAGAATGTTCAAATTAAAATCATACCACAGCGACTTGTGTAGCCATTTCTTAATATTCTCCCCTCTATTTTATTATTTTGCTCCTAGTGATTGTAATTCATGTATTTCTTTTTGTTGGAAATTTGCAGTTGTGATTCAGAGCATCAGTGGGGAAAAAAAGGATTGCCTGGGTCCACCAGAGACCGTTTCTTGGCAAATGAGGTTTGCATTCCAGCCCTTCTTGTCACATCTGTCTTACTCCTGTTGTGAAAGTGCCTTTATTGGGGCCCGTCTTGGGAGCTCCAGGGAGCTATAATTGAGATAGGAAAAAAAAAAAAAAGTGAATCTTGCATGGATAGCTACTTGGATTCAGGCATTATTCTTAGGAATTGTGCATTTTTAGGTAAGTTACTTTGTCTGTTGGGATCTCCTTTTTTTCATTCGTAACTGGAAATAAATATATAAACTTCATAGGCTATTGTGAAAATTAGACCCTATGTACCCGGTGCTTAGCACAAGGCCAGCCATTACTCTTGCCAACCTGTTTCTGTGAACTGTCCTCAAGCCTATTGTGGGCATAACGTTGTCTCTGGAGTTTGGTAGTGAGCACGTTGATGGTAGCTCAGGGGACTAGGGGGCCGTTGACTGTGATTGGGGACTTTGCCCCGGCTGTGGACGTGGGGAGTGGCCCCAGCAGTGCGGGGACCTGAGGAGCTGACCTTTGCACTTAATATTTAATTAACACGTGCACTGACTTCATTAGAAGCAATTAGAGAAGCAGCTTCAAGTAACGACTTTTTGAAATCTCTGTACCTGGGGCTGTTAGACACTCGCATTTTCCACCCTTCAAGGGTTTCTTATACAACGTTTTCTTGTCATTTTTTAATTTGCTGACTCCTGCTAATGATCAGAACGGCTACCTGTAACCGTCGCAACGTGAGGATGAGATGGGAGGTGGTTGCTCAGCTTCATTTGTAAGTAGGCCCAGGGCAGCCATGGAACACAAAGCTTGATTTAAAAACATATTTAAAACATTAGATCCCTTTGAGGGTTGTTGCTAAAATTTGCTGTTTATTATTTAACGACTGTCTCACCCACCTTATAAACCTGTTTTTAATTTTTAAGTCAAAAGAGTAAATTTGTGTCTCGTTAACATAAACGTGTAAGACCTCACAGTGTCCTTCAGGGTAGCGGCTCTGGAACCTGAGTGCACAGCAGAAGCCCCCCGGCCCCGCCCGGAGCTTTGGTCCGGAGCTTCGGGAGGAGGTCCAGGAATGTGCGTTTCTAGCAGGTGCCCGGGGTCATTATAATGCTGAGCGCAGGGGCCACGTGGGGGGAGGGGGAGTCCGGCTTTGGGGAGCATGTATCGGGGCCACACGGGAGAGCCTTGCCCAGTCTTGTTTCTTTATTACATGTGTTTCATGGTGGGATCCATTGCTTTTTGCTCAGAATCCAAATGTGTATTTCTGTTTGGCTTTTCAAATTGGGAAGCTGGGTTTACGGTATCTGGCAGGAGGGTAGCAAGGTCTTAGGGTCAAATAGACACGTTTTAATGGATGGATAAGCTGCTCTTTAGGTTAAAGTAGGCCTTAATCGTTTTCATCATCAGTGGGAATTCATTAATTTAACACATTTATTGGGGACTCCTATGCACATAGTATTGTTCTAAGAGTTCCAGATACTCCATGAGTGAAGAAGGTAAGATTGCTTCTTCCCTAATGCTGTCTGGGTATTGCATGGGGCACAGGACGGGTGGAGGGAGGGAGCCTACAATAGATCCAATACATGCCAAATAGAAAGTGTTATGGAGAATAAAGCTGGATGACATGACCGGAAGTGATAGTGAGGAGGGCTGTTTTACATCAGTGAGAGTTCTGCAGGCAGTACGAGGTCGTGCTCACGGGTGTTTGGTGACGGAGGATGTTTCTGATGGAGGAAGATGCTTTCAGGACAGGTAGGCAGGAGTGTCCTCGCTGTGTTTGGAGAAGAGCCGGGAGGCCAGTGTGATTGGAACCCTTTGGTGGAGGGAAGGGGGTGCTGAATGGCCCCTGGATTCCACTCTGAGTGAGAAGGGTGTCCTGGTGCGGGGGGGGGGGGGGGGGGGGCGGTGAGATGTGCAGTGATGGGTTCTGCCTTGCCTTTAGAAGGAGGAGCAGTGGCTGATGGTGGAGAAGGGAATGAAAGCGTCCAAGGTGATACAGGATGAGTAAAGGGAAGTCAGACTTGTTGCCTCACACATGGCAGACATCACAAATCAATCACAGAGTCCTTTCCTGGGGGACATAGCTGGGGATGACTTCTCAACACAGCACGCAGGCAGCACCGAGGCTGGAGTGTGCGCACGAAATAAGATCTCTTTCCACCTGTCCCAGCGGTTCAGATAGCGAATGGCTTGTGAATACATTATTTAGCCTTAGAAGAGGTCCAGGCATCTGCTCCAGGTTCATTCAGTCACCCACAGTGTACGTTGAGCATTGTGAGGCGGACAGTACAAAGGTCCAGAAGCCAATGGCCTTGATAAGTTCAGATCGTAAGTACTGTGAGGAAAAGTGACAAGTGATGTGCCTGCGATCCGAGAAGGGAGCCGTTGGCCGCCTAAGTACCAGGGAAGGGCATTGGGCGCCGGGAGCGGCAAGTAGGAGGTCCCCGGACAAGCTGGCTGGAGGACAGCGTGTCTGGCACATTCCCTTTTTCTCCTAGTTCACACGCACCCTTCGGTCCAGGCAGAGTGTGAGCTCTGAGCGCTCTCCCTGTGACGTGATGGGCCGGTCTCAGAATTATTTGATGGGGTGACGCCTGCATCAGGTCTGGACCTCCTAATACTCTCCCACCCCAAACACCACTCTTCCTCTGCACTCATTTCCACTCTGTCTTCCCCCCTTAGTCAGTTCGTTCTTATCCCTTTTTTCATCTTACCAGTTACCTATGTTGACAAGGATTGTCTGGGGGAATATATGAGGGTTGGTTTTCTCGTGGCATTTATGTAGTAATACGTTTATTAGTTTGGGGAACGAGCCCCCACTTCCCTCTATGATTATGTTTTGTAATAAATACCCACCTAATTTACTAAGTTTTTCCCTTGAGCACAAGCGACCTTTTATGCAAAAGAAATTTCTCATGTTGTGCCCTGAGAGAGTAGTTGCTAAAATACACACACAGAAAAAGTCATTCAATAGGAAAAATAAAATAGGAAGGAAACCAATTATTTCATGTTTAGGGAGTCAGCCAGCCAGAGGAATGAGTAGGAATTGCAGTGCTTTGTCATGGATGTTTCGATGGTATGTAATAGATTTCTGCTTTTTAGGACACTCATTTTATTGGGCATCGCTTTGAGAAGGGCAGCTGAGGGGTTAGTGCCTGGAGCAGGAGTCAGGGGGAAGTGTCAGGGCATCTGCCATTTCAAGGTAAGAATTCCCAGGTATGATTGGGCAAGAGCCGAAAACACCGCCAGAATCAGTGGTCAGTGGTGTGTGCCGCTGTCTGAATTAAAGAGGCGTTCAGGTTAGACCCTCCTGCTCTCCGCCCCTGCGCAAGGCTCCCCAAGCTTTGCTTACTCATCTGTACAATGGAGTTGATTGGATCCGCCCGCGGGGTTGCTGTGAGGAGGAACCCAGGGTGGTGGTGGTGAGGACAGTTCCCATCTGAGCCCTTACTCCCTGCCTGGGCGTTTTCCAAGGCACTTTACACCCGTCACTTCGGTTCCTCCTCACAACGGCCTGGGGAGTGGACACTGGTGTCCCACGCCCCCACTGAGGAATCGGGACACAGAAAAGTTGAGTGAGTTGCTTCGTCCAGTGCCTCACAGACATCAGTGTTTATATAAAGGAAATAACTGCAGTCGCTACTGTTTAGATTTAACTTTAAAAAAAAAAAAGACATAGTTTGAACATACTGCAGAGTATAGGAGGTCAGATACTTAATCCCGCTTGGTTTTTGTTTGTTTAGTTATCTGGCTCCTTTTCATGGCACTCATTTTCATCTCTGTTTTTCCATTGATAAAAATAGCCTGTTTTTAACTTTTTAACCTATTTTTTCCTCCTGTAAGTCCCAAATACGGGCACCCAGTTAGACCCTGACACCTGCTGGTGCTTCCAGCGTGACATCTTCTCCGGTCCCTCCAGGAAGACTCTTTCCATGACAGGGAAGTAGACATTTCAGATAAATGAAAAGATCCCCCAGGAAGTCACGGTTATTGGCTTTCTTGGAAACATGGCCCATGTGTGTTGTTTCCTGTGCTCCAGGTGCCTTGGAGCCAGCAGTGTGCGGAGTAAGGACAAGGGCCTAGGTGTTGGCTTTGTATGTGAAGGTTGCCTGGTCTCCGACAGCCTCTCCATGTTTCAGTCTCAGCCCCCACGTCTGCCACAAGGGGGTGGTGGTGATGCTGTTGATGGATCCTAGGGTAGAATACGGTTATACAGATCTCATATAATCTATGTAGGGTAAGTCACATCCTCTCACATAATAGAATTCATGTTCTGTGTGTTCTCCTTTCCCCTCAATATCCAGTTGCCCTCACAATGTTCATTCTTACCCCTCTTCTTCCCCTTTGTCTTCCATTTATCCAACATTCCGCCCACCTACCTACCCATCCTTCCATCTGTTCATCCGTCCATCCATCCCTCCTTCTCAGCCGTGAGTACCATTTTTACCAAATGCCCTTTGAACCCTGAGCACACAACGGTGAACAGAACAGAGACAGTCCCTGCCTTCAATGAGCTTACTTCCTTCCCAGCTCGACCCCCTTGTACCTAGTAATTTAAATAAGGTTTTCATCCTGTAGGTTGGGGATCAGCATTTGGGGAATGATGTCCCACTGGGTGGTTTTCCTGGCACAGTGTGCTGATTGCAGATGGAGCTATCTGCCTTGCCCCTTCGAAGGAGGTGCTGACGTTTGCTTGGCTAGGAGGGTGAAAAGAGAGGAGGAATTTGTCCAAAGAACACCAAGCACACACAAAAATATTAGCCGAAGAGGGAAAATGGAAGAAATAGAGACGAGGCATCTCTGTCAGAGGGCATTTAAAATAAAGATAGGTTAGACCCGTGGTCGGCAAACTGCGGCTCGCGAGCCACATGTGGCTCTTTGGCCCCTTGAGTGTGGCTCTTCCACAAAATACCATGGCCTGGGCGAGTCTATTTTGAAGAAGTGGTGTTAGAAGAAGTTTAAGTTTAAAAAATTTGGCTCTCAAAAGACATTTCAATCGTTGTACTGTTGATATTTGGCTCTGTTGACTAATGAGTTTGCCAACCACTGGGTTAGACAAATGGTGGTGTTCATTGAGGAAATAAAAAAGCAGTGAAGTTACAATAAACGAGAAGAACATTAGGTGTATATTCAAGGAGGAGGTCTAGAGTGCCATCACTATCAGGCTGTGATGCCAAGAAGTGGCATATGCTTGTCACTATTTACCATGGTATGGCCATATGGGTATTAATCCACATAATGACAATATACAGACAGATATATTTCTCTTATTTAATTTGTTTATTTTCTGTCTTATCTGTACTCTAGATTTTTCACTCCATGCTCTCAGTGCATCTGTAATCTCAGTGTCTAGAACAGTGCCTGCCTGGCACAGGGTAGCACTCCACAAATACTTTTGAATAAATGAATTAATCTCCATTGCAATTTAACATGCAGATAAATTAAAAATGGATGATCCTACAGTTTGCAAGAACCTTGGGTTATTTCACAGTTTAGGCAGTTCCAGAATTTTCCAATCAGAAGATAACTATGAACAGTTTTCAAATTATGGTCTTTGTGGATTCAGGAGTTTCTTATTAATACATCAGAATGGATTTTCTGAGAGCAGAGAAATGCTGCGTGAGGGGACTGGGCTTCCACGCCCAACTTTGATCCTCCGCTTTTATGTGATTTAGATATCTGGCTTCTAATTAGATCTGATTTGAAGAACAGTTTTCTCTACTTAAAAGTGTAGATTAGATTAGAAAATTCTCATCTGCTCTAGCCTTTTGCACTCGGATGTCCAGTGTGACTCGACACGGTTAGCATCGGTTAGCAGCTATTTTTATACTCTTTGAATGTATCAATAATTTGAAATATAAAAAAATCCAAAGAAATAAGTTTGTATGAAAAGAAACTCCAGTTTTTTATTCTACTGCCGCCCTTTGTAAAATCTGGGGTTTTTAAAAAATTAAATCCTGAGTAGAATAAAGGAATCGAGAAAAAAGCAAGCGAGTGCAAAGGGCTAGGAGTCTCCTTTCTTGGTCTCCTCTCTGACCCACTTCAGGCTCCTCTACTTGGGAGCTATAATGATCTTTCACAGTTGAAATCTGGTTGTCATGCCCCTCCCTCTCCCTAAAACACCTCAGTGGGTTCTCATCAATAATAAAACCAGTATCTACCATTTATTAAACATTACTAAGTCCCAGCATCATTTTAAGCACTTTATGTGTATTAACTCATTTGATCATCTATATTGGATAGAGAGTGTTATAAATCCCCATTTTACAGATGAGGAAACCCAGGCTCAGAGATGTTAAAAAACTTTTCCAAATGATACATCTAGTAATCAATCTCAGAATAAAGACAAAATAAAGATCTTAAGGGTTCCAAGTCATTTTGTCTAGACCCTTCTGGCAGTTTGGTAAAACCTATGGAAAGCATCTCAGAATACTATTTTTAACTACGTAACTATATAATAAAAGCCTAAGCGACCATTACGGTGGAACGACTGGAATGAGTGGTCACTATGATGCGCACTAACCACCAGGGGCAGATGCTCAACGCAGGAGCTGCCCTGGGTGGTCAGTGAGCTCCCACAGAGGGAGCGCCGCTCAGCCAGAAGCTGGGCTCATGGCTGGCAAGTGCATCTGCCACGGCAGGAGCCTCTCCCACCTCTGCAGCAGCAGGCGCAGTGGGCTGGGATGAGCGCAAGTGGTGCGGCGCCCACCCCGATGATTTGGGCTCCTCCCTGGCTGCCTGCCACTTGGTGCACTGCTACATCCCCCGAGGGGTCCTGGACTGCGAGAGAGATGTCCGATTGCCAGCTTAGGCCCGATCCCGCGGAGATTGGGCCTAGGCCGGCAGTCGGACATCCCCTGAGGGGTCCTGGACTGCGAGAGGGTGCAGGCCGGGCTGAGGGACACCCCCACTCCCCAGTGCATGAATTTCGTGCACTGGGCCTCTAGTAATCCTATATAATAAAACCCTAATATCCAAATCAACCAAACAGTGGAACGACCGGTCGCTATAATGTGCACTGACCACCAGGGGGCAGACACTCAATGCAGGAGCTGCTCCCTGTTGGTCAGTGCGCTCCCACGGGGGAGCGTTGCTCAGCCAGAAGCTGGGCTTACAGCTGGCAAGTGCAGCGGCAGTACTAAGGACTCCTCGGGGGATGTTCGCCTGCTGGCTTAGGTCTGTACAGCCATCAGTCGGACATCCCCCGAGGGGTCCTGGACTGCAAGAGGGTGCAGGTGGACTGAGGGACACCCCCCCTAGAGCACAAATGTCGTGCACCGGGCCCCTAGTAACATAATATTACAAAGAAAATAATTATATTTCAATACAGTTAGCATATTTCTTTAGTTAATCCTCACCAGAGGATATTTTTTCCATCGATTCTTTAGAGAGAATGGAAGGGAGAGGGAGAAACAGACAGAGAGAAACATTGATGTGAGAGCGACACATTGGCTGGTTACCTCCTGCATGCACCCTGACTGGGGCTGGGGATCGAGCCTGCAAACAAATTACGCGCTCTTGAGTAGAGTTAAACCCCCGACCCTTCACTTTGCAGGCAGACACTCTAACCACTGAGAAAACCCAGCTAGAGCATTAGCAAAATATTTTAAGTATATTTGTAGCAGATGGATCATAGAAGTAATATATGAGCTTCTTTAAATACCATTAAGTAACCAGATCTCAAGCCAGGCATAATAGCTCTGTAATTTGAAAGTTGTAATGAACACAAATGAATTTCAGGGTGTCTGCAAGATCCCCAACATGATATAAAAATACTACCAATTTCTATTGGTGCAAAAGTTGCAGATATGGCTATAACATTACCATGACTTTTCGTATACATTCATAATAGAAGGCAATGCTGAATTTCAGTTAAGGGTTAGTGAAAATAATGTGATTTTTTTTTCTATCCAGGTTCTCAGACCTTGGAATATGATCTTAGTAATAACTCCTTCCTTGTTTTACACACTACTCAGCTTGGCCTCCGATTACCTTGCCAGCCACACACCTCCTATCTCACTCCCTTGCTTTTGCTCCGCGACCACACAGCTTACCTCTGGTCACTCCTGTTCTTCTCCACAGGGCCTTTGCACACACTGCTTCCCCTGCCTTGAATATCCTTCCCATCCCTCCTGTCATTCCCATCTCAGTTCATGTGTCACTTTCGCAGGGAAGACCCTGGTCTCCCCCGCCAGGTCACCCTCCTCTGTGAGAGGACCTGTCACGGAATCTCATGCTCCAAGTCAGAGCTACAGGCTGGGCTGGTTTGTGTGAATAGTTGATCCAGGTCCGTCTCTCCAAACAGAGTGTAAGCTTCATGAGTGTAATAGTTTATAAGGGTTGTCATAACGAAGTATCACAGCCTGGATGGCTGAAACAACAGAAATGTTTTTCCTCACGGTTCTGGAGGCCGGAAGTCCAAGACCAGGTGTCAGCAGAGTGGATTTCTTCGAAGTCTCCATCTGTTGGCTTGTAGATGGCCATCGTCTTTTTGTGTCTTCACATGGTCTTTCCGCTGTGCGTGTCTGTGTCCATTTCTTATAAGGACCCTAGTCCTATTGGATTAGGGCCCACCCTGCTGATGTCACTTTAATTTAATCACCTCAGGAAAGACCCTATCTCCAAGTGCAGTCACATTTTGTGATACTGGGGTTAGGGCTTCAATATACGAATCTGGCAAGGTTGGGGCTGGGGGGGTCACAATTTAGGGGAGAGAAGAAGTCTGATTTTGCTAACAGTTATACCCCCATCAGCTGGCATAGCACTTAGCCAAACCAGGCCATCACTCAGTATCTGTTACCTTAATGAGTACGCATGCAGGCACACATGTATGATGCCGTACTGTGTTGACTGTTGAAATATTTAAAACATGTATTTGTATCACATGTTCTAACATTGAGCTTGTTCCTTGAGTTCTCTTTTTCACTGTTCTTAAGTTATGTGATCTATGAATGTCCACGTTACATTTTTAAAAAGAAATCTCATGTACCTATACTTGTCTGCTTGGAATTAAATCACAAATACAGAATATTTAAATTTCAACTCTGGCGTGATTAGTTGCAACCTGAATTTTATTCTGTTCTGACATGCAACACTTGGATTTAATAACAGCTATTTGGTTGTATAAAGTAGGTTTTCATCTCTATGAGAAACTAATCAGATTGGAGTTGGTTTAAGCACCTATTTTCTGGGTTGGTTTCAGAACAGAAATCTACGCAGATGAAAATTTTCTAATCTCCGCATACCTTTTTCTTTTTGCTCATGTCAGCACAAGTAGCCACAGCATTCTCAAGTACAAAATTGAGGATTGCCACACAATGCTGACACTTAACTTCTGGAAGTACATTATCTTGGGACATGCTGGGATGGTAGGATTCAGATTCTGTTGGATCTTGAAGGTCAAGGTGCTTACATTTTTAGCGCCACAGCCCCAGACAGGGGAGCAAGAGCAGAAACGTGCCTCGGACGGAGGCGGTGGCCCTGCCTGGGTGCGCTTCCCTGGTGAGATGCTACTGGGGATTGTTAGAATAAATAGATAACAATTATAATAAAAGAGAGTTACGCGTCAGGGGGCACTGGCAAGCAGGATTCTTCAACGCAGGCCGTCACAGGGCCCTTAGTCTGCTGGTGTACGGTCCCGGGGGGTCTGCAGGGTGCAGCCTTACCCACACATTTGCCCAGACTTGTTACTAAGGTTTGAGATCCTGAGAAAGGCTCTCTGAGTGGTCTCTCCGGACAATCTCAATAGCTCACGCCTTTTGTTGGTTTGGTTAGTCGGGTATTTTTATCAGATTTTTGTCTTCTACCATTCGGGACATCATTGTGTGATATCTTGGTATTTCACAGGCATCATTCCAAATGTCAAATTTGAACACAGCCCACTCTAGTGGTTAAAGCTTTCTACACCTGGTGTAAGCTTTTACTAAACTCAGCAATTAAAAAAATAAAACACCTATCTTTTTGTTGTTGTTGTTACAAGTGTCAGAAAGCCAACTCCAGCTGGGTTTAGCGAAAAACAGTGCGGAAGCGTCCGGAGGGAGATTGGTTAACGGAGAGTGTGCCATCAGGATTCAGCCCCGCGGCATCTGCTTCTTCCTCCACCGTCATGTGATTCTTCGCAGAGAGCTTTGCCTGTGAAGCAAATGGGCTCCAGCAGGTCTCCTCACCGGCATGTGCAGTGCAAATCGAGCTTTTCTCTACCTTCCAACAAAGTCCCAGACTTAAAGGTCGCTGGTCTGATTTGGGTCCCATCTCTCTCCCTCCCACCCCCTCTCAGCCTGTGATGGGCAAAGCTGGGTTGTGTGCTCTCTCTTATTCCAAGAGGTAGCATCAGCCCCATTGAGACCACATGAGCCGGGAAGGGACATGGGGGATGGACGCACAGGAGTAAGTGGAGGTGCTGTGGCCCACGGGATATATGCTCGGCAAGTAGAAATAACAGGTATTCCACTCACCCCTTTGTGGTTTGTTAACTTGTGCAAACCTCTTTTCCCGTTTGCCGAATGAAAAAGATTTCAGTTAATCGAGCTTCTAGTTAGTTAAGCTGCAGCTAATTAAGTTTGTTAGATAATTAGGTGCTGATGGCATCAACAAGTAGAAGGGATGTCACAGAAATGAAATAAAAGGTCCTGACATGGATTCACTGTGGGGACACGTGAGAGGGAGGGTTGGAGGCCGCCTTACACTGTCCCAGAGGACACGCTGACTGGGAGCCCTAGCCCACGAGCTTTTCCGAGGTGGGGCGGGGGGCGATGTCTTCTTCCTCCTGGTGTCACCGTGGCCTGGCCGGGTTACTGCTCAGTGCTGCTGTTCTCATTGTTGTAGAACTAGGAGACTGGGTGGTTTTTTGGAGCAAAGAGCAGATTTGGGAGAGAAGAATGCTGAGTGTGAATTTCAAGTGAAATGCATTGGAGCTGCTGGTGGGACAGGGAGGCGGTTGGGAATGTGGACCCCCGGCCCCATTCGATCGTATCAGGGTAAACCTTACCCAGTTCAAGACAGAACTTCCCCTGGGCAGGTGTGGGCACCTCTCCTCACCAGGCGCAGGAGGCGGGGTGCTCTGTCCCGTAATGACACTGCTGAGAGGGGTTTAGGGACCATTTGCTTCCTCCTGAGGCGCTGGCATTGGGTCTCAGAGGGATGCTGATTCCATATTTCCCCTGTGAGTGGCCAGCTGCATCCGATGCCACACTTTAGTGACGGGCATCACATTGCCTCAGCGAGGGTGAATTGGGTCGCCCAAGTCACACTCCAGGAAAAGGCACATTTGTTTTTGCAGTTCAGCTGTTTTCCAGGGCGGGGGATAATGTAGAAAAAGAAAACTACAAGCAGAGCGGACACTGCGTGAGCAGCTTCTTACTCAGTAGTTCTCACCTCAGTGCCTCCCTGCTTTAAGATAAATATTTTTAGTGTTTCTTTTATTATCCTAAAATGAAATTAATAGATAATACATCCGTTAACGGACCTCATTCTTAAACTAGAGAAAATAAAGGAAAGTAATTTATAATAAATGATGCATATGTAGTGCGTGTTCAGCCCAGGTTCAGAGGAATCGTGGTGAAATGCAGATTAAGATGTGGCAGCTGGGGTGGGGGGGGTGGGGGGGGGGCGAGATTCTGCATCTAATGGACTCCACGCCGCATAGCCAGGCTCTGGGAGACGGTGAAGTGCCAGCTGCTTGTACCTCCCTGTGGCTTCCCTCCAAGAACTTCCGCCATAAAACCACTGCTGTGGTGCAGGAATGGGCCACCGACAGCGAGAGCAGCGTTGCTGGTGGTGATGTGATTCTCTGCAGCGGTGACCCGACCTGATGAAGTCCCCGCGAAGCAGAGCGCCGGTCCGCTCGTGTTGCACAGTTTTGTGTGCGTTGTATGGTGAAACTGTAAAAACATGCTTCATTTATGTGAGCCACAGGAAGGCTCTAGGCTCAGATGCTTGGCGGTTTGGTGCAATGCCGTAGCTCGGTGCTTTGAGACACCCCGCCCCCCGAATCCTCCCCACTGCTGAGGCGGCTCCCTTCCTCTCTGTGTTCAGAAAACACCCCACAGATTCCCACAATGCCTCGCAGGTAAAGACCAATACAAGCGAATACAAAGAACCCCCCACCGGGGCGTTCATGGGGTCATGTGACACCTACAGTTAATTTAGTCAAAGTGCCCAAAGGAAATAGGGCCCCAGTCCCTGCCCGGGACAAGCGGGGTGGTGCATTCTTTTGGAGGTGTTTTCCCTGCTGCTCACTGTTTCCCTAGGAATTGGGGAGATGCTGCTGTGGCCTAGCAGCTGGCAGGGTGTCACGTGGAGGCCTGTGAAGCGTCTGGAGCAAATGGAGATACCTTTTGGGGGAAAGTGAGTGTTACCTTCCTAGTAACTGAAGGCTGCTTTGTGTTTTTCCAGCTGAGTCGCCACCTGTCCCAGCGGCTGGATTCCCAGCGCAGGGACCGGCGAGGGCAGTGCTCAGGGCTGCGTGACCCGAGGTCTGCCTGGGGCAGGGCAGGCTACTGAAGCTTGTTTCTAAAGTAGAAAGCACGAAGCACGGGGTGACTGAATGAGAACAGGGAGATGGAAATGGGTTTTATTAGTTGCATCGCATGAGGTATTTATAGTCAAGGGATGATCATTCCTAAATTCAACTTGCTGCCTCAACTGGTTTCTAAAATGCTCTAACCCTCAGACAAGCTGCATTCTTTGACATTGTGCTGGATAAGAAATATATGCAGTATATTCCCCACCACCACCCTTTTTAATATATTTATTGATTTCAGAGAGGAAGGGAGTGGGAGAGAGAGAGATAGAAACATCAATGATGAGAGAGAATCATTGATCGGTTGCCTCCTGCACGCTCCCCACTGGTGATCGAGCCTGCAACCTGGGCATGTGCCCTTGACCAGAATCGAACCTGGGACCCTTCAGTCCACAGGCCGACTCTCTATCCACTGAGCCAAACTGGGTAGGGTTATTTTCCCCTTTTGATGTTAGCGCTTTTAATACCACTGACATATAAAAATGATATATTCATTATAGACTATTTTAAAATTAGAAATTTGAGGGAAAAAGTTAAAAAACAATAACGGTATATATAATGCCACCACCTGGAAAGGGCAGCTGCTAACCAGTAAGGTGTTTCCTCTTAATCTTATTTTTAATGCATAAATATGCAAGCACACAATCACATTTTAACAAAGTCAGCATAGGTCACTAGTTTTGTATGTTAGTATTTTTACTTAATATTGTAAAGTCTGCATCTTAATGATGCTTTATTTTTAGCAGTTATTTTTTATTAGTTGAAAAACTTGGGGTACTTTTAGATTCACATGTAGTTTTATGAAATAGTACAGCAAGATCCCTTATATACTTTGCCCAGTTTCCACCAGTGTAACATTTTACAGAGCTGTAGTATGGTATAGCATCCAGGCCATCGGCACTGACCACTCTAGCAGTCTCATGCAGATTGCTCAGTTTTGCTTGCACTCGTGGGTGGGTGTGTGGATTCCATTCTTCACAGCTGCATCGCCGGTGTGGCCTCCTGTGTCCGCCTCCGCAGTCAAGATACTCAACTGTCCCGTCTCCATAGGACCCCGTTCCCCTTCGCAGCCTCACCGCCTCCCTCCTGCCTCCGTCCAACCCCTACAACCACTAACCTGCCCTCAATTTCTAAAATCTTGTCATTTCACAAATTTTAAATCAATGGAGTCATTAATACATATTAACCTTTTGTGATTGCCTTTTTTTCACTCAGTATAACTATTTAGATATTCATCTAGGTTGTTGCGAGTATCAGTAGTCTGTCCCTTTTTATTATATATATGTGTGTACATATGTGTGTGTGTGTGTGTGTGTGTGTGTGTGTAACATTGAATAGCTTGTCATGTGTTTGCCATCTACATATTCTCTTCAGTGAAGTGTCCAAGTGTCTTGCCCATTTTCTTTCTTTTTAAAACATTTTTAGTTATTAACTTTTGGAGAGAGAATTTGTTGTTCCAATCAATCATTTATGCTTTTGTTGGTTGTTTCTTGCATGTGCCCTGACTGGGGATTGAACCTGCAACCTTGGCAGGTCATTTAGAAGGAGATGAAATTTAAATCTTAAAAAAAATTTTATTGGCATAGATAAGGACTAGGTGGGAATTGCACATTTTAGTTATACATTCACACACTTCTCTCTTCACTCAAGGAGACGTATTAGAACGCGGATCTGAGAGTACCTTTTCATAAACATGCCCCCAATGCATTCTAGTTTATGGAAAAATAGAAAAGAATTTGCAAACCTGAACTTTATTACAAGTTTCTGGTGACATTCTTCCTGCCCTTGTGGGCAGACTGAGGGTTTGGGAGGCGCTGCCCGAGGGTGGGGTGTTGCGGGCGTGGTCCTCAGTGCAGGCCCGGCCGGGGGCCTCGGAGGGGCGCTCCCTCCTCTGGGCCTGCACTTTCGGCTTGTTGTCCTTTTTGGTGATGGATGTTTTGGTTGGTCCAGGGGAGGTTTTCACTAGGCGGTGGGAATGCTGTTAAGGAAATGGTAAGATTTATCAAGGAATCCCCAGGGGAACCTCAACAGCAGTTCTTATCACCACGGATGCCTGTAAAAGATGGTCCTACGATGAAATAACCACCTCGCATTCGACTTTAAGACTTGCTTTGCTCCATGGAACCCACGTGTCAATCACGGTGCAAGTGCAGGATGTCCGCGGCAGTTAGGTCTAGCTCATCCGTGTTTTTGAACTCAAGGATGTAGGCAGGTAAACAGAAAACGTTCCCTGCAGAAGTGGCATGCCATAGGGGAAAATTGCTTTATTAGTCCAAAGCTATGCTCAGCTGACGAGAAATTAAGCAACATGATTGAGGAGGAAAAGCTGAGCAGATCAAACACGGACATAAAAAATGCCTTCTCCACTGAGACCATCATTCATGTTGAAAGATTGGATGGCTCTTAATTACTCATCGGGTGTCAATGCGGGTAGAAGACAACTATCTCCGAAGTAAAAAGGGAAATTGAAATCGGTAAAAGATTCTCTAAGTTCCTAGGATGAGTATGTGTGGAATTGTGCAGATTTTCTGAAGCCTGTTGGTTTCAGTGTTGGAGAGAAATTTTGCACCGATTGACATTTTTCTTGTTCAGCGGGTGTTGGCACAACTGGCCGACAGAAGCCGAGACCAGCGCTGATGAGCAGATGAAAACGCCGCCGCCCAGCTTCCTCCTGCCAGCAGGGCAAGCCGCGAGCTCTTGTCAGGGTACCCAGATCGGGGTCCCCGCGTCTGCAGAAAGCCGAGAGCAGTGAGGACGTGAGCAAGTGGCCCTTCTCGGTCCCCTCCGCTCAGGACCAAAGGACGTGTGCGTGTTACGTTGCTACATGATCTCGAGTAATGCTCGCTTTCCTTTTGTCAGCAAGGACATTTGATTTCGTTTCTGGGTCCACAAGGTGGATAATTGAAGAAAATGCAGGTGCTGGCCGGGTAGCTCAGTTGATGAGACCGTTGTCTGGATACACCAAGGTTGTGGGTTCAGTTCCTGGTCAGGGCACATACATGAATCAACCAATGAATGAATGCATAAGTGGAACAACAAATCGGTGGTTTTCTCTCTCTCTTTCTCCCTCCCTCTCTCTCTAAAATAAATTAAAAATGCACTATGAGTTGCTATTTTTTAATGGGTAGCAGGCACACACAGCCTCCCGCTGATTGAGGTGTCTGCTCTCGAGTGCGTTCCTCTGTCAGTCCGAGGCGGCTGCTGGGCACGTGGAGGGTGCCACCTTTGGATGTGGGAACAGAGGAGAGAATGGAGCTGCCACCCCCTCCTGCTGGCTGCGGGGAGGGATGCGTAGGAACTGAGAGGCAGCGCAGAGCGGCGGTCCTTCTACATCGTGAATCCGGTCCAGTGCTGACGTGAGCCCTCCTGCTTCCCCGCACTGACAGTTCTCCTGCACCACCGCCAGCCCCCTCCAAGCCGCATTCTTCCCTGTGTGTGTCAGTCACAGGAGCAGCCCCTGTGGCCTTGTGGCCCAGCCTGGCTTGTCCGTCATCAAGCCCCGTCAGGCCCTGCCTCACAGTGTCCCCCGGCTGCCCTGTCCCAGTCCTCCATCCACTGTCGCCCCGGCCCGCAGCTCGCCCGGCCCTGCTGGCAAACGTAAATATCAGAACGATTTAAGAAGGAAGACAAAATAAAATGGTAAATTTAAAAAGGTCATAAAAGTTCTCTCTCCTACCCTGTTTAGCCCAGCCTCCAAGCTGAAGATCTTGTTTATGCTTCAATAATAATAATAACTACAGCAATAACAAATGAGGGCGCGTAGTCAGTCGTCTACTAGCCTGAATCATTTATCTCCTTCTTGTCATCTTTCCCCTCCCACCATGAAATGTTAAGTTTCTAAAGGGTCCTCCACAGCTCACAGGGAAACACCAAGTGCACGGGAGACCCTGGGTTAATACCTGGTGAATACCTCCCCTGGTAGGTCCCTTTCAGTGGCTCGTTAGTAATGAAGTCGGTAAGTCTCCGTGTGAGGGCCAAACTGGGAAGAAATGTCACTCTGTGTTGTCCCTCCAGAAGAAAGCTGCTGCTTTCGTGTGATTCATTGACACATTCAAAGGGTGGCGTGGCCACCTGTTTTCGTGGCTCCTGAGCGGGAGTGAGCAGGGGTGAAGGGAAGACTTGCCCCGTTCCGGCTGTGACCAGGACGGGACTGTGGGAGGCTGCGCGCCTCCCCGGCGCTGGGAACAGCAGCGCCATCTTGGATGGGAGCTGGGCTGGCCTCCCCAGGTGGCCTCGCCGGCTGCTTCCAATTCCGTGTTTTTAATTCCAGGTGTTTTTTCTTATCTCCCGGTGTTGTTGTTGTTTTTAAATTACAAAAGAAATGTTTGTTGGAAAAAAATCTGAGTTTTCAGAAAATTATAAAGTAGAAAATGAAGGCCTCTGCTCCGGTATCTTTTCCCAGAGGCCACACTGCTAGTGATCTGATGTGTGTCTTTTCATCCTTTTAAATTAGGAAATTTAAAAAGGTCATAGAAGTGCTGACCTTTGCTTTCAGGGTAGAGGCGGGGCGTTGGCGTGGCTTTTATGAAGATGCACCCCAGTTCCCGTCCTTCCCTTAGTTTGCAGCTTTCCTCTCAGAACTGTGTGTGTGAATGTCTCGTTAATAGTCAGTCAGCATTTCTTTGTAGACATTTACCATAATTTTGCTCTCATGAGTATGTGTTGTTGGGCTGTTCCTAAAATTTACTATTAAATAATAATGCTACAAATTTCCTTGTGCTTTACTAAAAGTGTATCAAGAATACATGCTCGATTTTATCAGAGGCTTTCTTTACACTATATGCTGAAGGAGTGAAATGGTTTTCCCCTCTAAACGGCTAGGATTTTAAAGTTTTAAGTCATCAAACAAGGTGGAACTTGAGTACTGCCATGATACTTTTGAACACCGTGAAATCGCCCCCATTTCTGCCCTAGTGTCCCTCCTGAGAGCAGCTCACCAGACTGCCCTCCAGCCTTGGGGCTGGTTACTGCTTCTCCGATCGAACCCTGTGAAATGGGTGGCTTGTGCTGTAGAAACATCCTTCAGCAAAGACGATTGTTCTCGGTGATGTTATTGTTGTTGTTTTATCTTGTTTTGTTTTTATCTCAGCTATGCAGTTGAAATTCCTAAGTTAGACACGTGTCTGATGCTGTACCATTGCCATGAGCTACCTCCATAGCTCTTCCCATGGTCTTGCCTTGAACGTGTGGATTACCCCTGCTTGGTCCATGGCGGGTTGCTTTTGTTTTTAGCATGCTGTTGAATTCACTGTGCTCCATTTTTACATGCTTTCATATGAGTTTATCTTTGTGTATTCTTCACATGCTCCTCAACATATATGTGTTCTATAGTATACTGTTAATAAACATGCAACTAATATTTTTCTGCACTTCCCCTGTGTCCGAATTGTCATTTATGCTTTGGTAGAGATTACTTTGAGACGGATGAGTACTGCTTTCCAAATTGATTTATTCTAAGCAAGCATCTTCCAATATCCTTGAAGGTTAGAGGCCATGCGGGTCCCATTTTTAAGGCTGATATGTTGCTGCTTTAAATTCTACTGAAAACTCTAAATGTGGAGCTTTTCACCAACCCACACACAGCAAGGACTGTCATCATTTTATTTTCTCTGCCTCCTGAGTCCCAGTGCCCACATGGTGAGGTGAGACCGACGGTGTGGCTGAAGGTTCCGTGGGGAGATCCGAGGGCGTCAGGTCCTCTGGTTGCGGATTCTTCTACCTCCCGGGGCACAGCAGAGCCGCTGGGATCCCAGGGCGGTGCGCTCAGCACCTCCATGCTTGCTCCCCCCTCTCTGTTGGAACCCGCATAGAGCTAATTGGGAATTCACTTCACAGAGCCAGCAGGAGGTTTCAAGTTTATTTATTAACACTAAACACATCTGTTGGGCTGCAGTGATGAGATTAATCTGCAGTTTTAATATTTGATTTGCAACTGATTAATCGCCTGCAGCTTTCATTGTGGTGCAGATCCAGGCCATCCACGTGTCTGGGAAGGGCGCCGGGTCTGAAGTGGAGGCAGCGGTGTGAGGGCAGGGGAGGGGTGGGGACGGGGAAGAGGCTCAGGCACAGGGAGGTGTATTTCCTTTCCTTTTGGTCGCGGTGGCTCTCGGGAAAGGCCCTGTGGGAACTTGCCTGCGAGCGGGAACAAACCAGGGAAAGCTGGCCGGCGTCGGGAAAGGAGAGGGAAGGGCTGTTTTTTTGTTTGTTTTTTTTTTATTTTATCAGCATAATAATGTTAGCCTTTTATTTATTTATTTATTTATTTATTTATTTTAAATATTTTTTTATTGAGGTATTAATGTGTACATATCTTACCATTACCCCCCCCACCCCACACCCACACATGCCCTCCCCCCCCCAGAGGGAAGGGCTGTTTTGACCTCAGCCTCCAGCACTGTGGCCTTTTCCCTGAAAATCTCATTCCCACGTGCCAACTTTCACAGGCACCTCGCCGGATGCAGAATGTCTGTGGCTGAGGGGAGAAACAAGGGGGCTGGTCCTGCTCTTGAAAATTCATTTGAGAGTTTGCATCCTCTGTGTTCTAGGAGTCCGCACAGATGTCCCGTGCCGATGGGGCTGTGCTGGCTCTGTGCTGGTCCGTTACCTGCTGGCCTGGAACCTAAGGGGTGGCGGGCCCTAAGCTACTTAACATATTCTACCTGATGTAGGTACCAGTACATATAAAAGGAAAATATATACTTGGGAGACTTAATTCCTTTTTTAAAACGGTTTTAGGTTCCCAGCAAAATTGAGAGGAAGATCAAGTTTCTGTATATACTCCGTCCCCCCAGCCTCGTCTAGTGTCAACACCCCCCACCAGAGTGGCCCGTTTCTTATAACTGGTGACCTGCACTGACACGCGTTATCACCAGAGTCCGTAGTTTGCCTTAGGGTTCACTCTTGGTGTTGTACATCCTGTGGGTTTGGGCAAATGTGTAATGACACGCATTTGTCATTATATGTCATACAGAGTATTTTCACTGCCTTAAAATCCTCTGTGCACCACCTGTTCCTCCCTCCCCGCTCCAACCCCAGGTCTTTTTACTGAGTCCATGGTTTTGCCTTTTCCAGAATGTCCTATAGTTATTATCGTACATAATGTAGCTTTTCAAATTGACTTCACTTAGTAATACGCATGCAAGGTTCCCCCATGTCTTTTCATGGCCTGATGGTTCATTTCGGTTTAGTGCTGACCAGTATTCTGTGGTTGGGATGTATCACAGTTTATCCACTCATCTACTCTGGGACATCTTAGTTGCTTCCATGATTTGGCAATTACTAGTATGAATAAAGCTGCTATGAACATCCATGTGCAGGTTTTTGTGTGAACATGTTTTTATAGCTCCTTTAGGTAAATACCGAGGAGCGTCATTGCTGGATTGTATGGTAAAGGGTACGTTTAGTTTTGTAACCAACCGTCTTCCCAAGTGGCTGCATCACTTGTCATTCCAATCAGCAATGAATGAGGGCTTCTGATGCTGTACATCCTCACCAGCATTTGTTTTTGTCAGTGTTCTGGGTTTTGGCCATTCTAATAGGTGTGTGGTTGTATCTTGCTTGTTTTAATTTGCATTTCCCTGATGACATTGTATGGATAATCTTTTCATAGGCTTATTTTGCATCTGTACATCTTCTTTTATGAGGTGTCTCTTCAGGTCTTTGGCCCATTTTTAATTAGGTTTTCTTATTGTTGAGTTTTAAGAGTTCTTTGTATATTTTGGATCTTAACATCGTTTTTGATGCTTCTTTGATATGGTCACTGCTTATGTCTTTAGTGTCACCTTTGCTCCACTCTTGAACTCTAAATCTCGCCTCACCGAGTTCCTGTGTTTGCCAAAATATGAGGTGACCCCACGTGGAAAGTTTTTTCCCATTTTGCTAATGAGAAGAGTGGGGGAGGAACTTTTATTTTGACAACTTGTGTACAAAAGCTTTTAGGAATACAGATGAAATAGGAAATGTCTATAACACTTAGTAAGCCAGTTGTATATTATATAAAATAATAGAATTAGTACATTTTTCTGTGTCCACTTTTTATAAGAATGCGCACCTGTGACTCACCAATAGAGAGAGGAGCGAGACTTATGTCTGGAGGTCTGATGGCCATTGTTGCAGGAGCTGCCAGGGCTGGGAGCACCTTCCCCATCCTGCCCAAGGTCCTTGCCTTACCTCTAAGGAAACGGAGGCTCAGGTGGGCACAGCAGGCTTGAGTTCACGCTGGGGCAAGACTATTTCTGGAGATTATAAGTATCCAGGGTTACATGAAACCAGATATTAACTGTGGTACCCAAATGACTCATCAATTTGACCTGAACATTTGGTGATAAAATATAAAACTGTAAATAATCTTAAATGTCTTTGCAGAGAACTAGACATGACTTACTCTGGTGCACAGCACAAAATTCAGATAAAATTATAAGCTAAAATACTAGATATCAGGGAATTTGAGGCATTTACTTTAAACATTTTCTCCAGATCACTACAGGGAATCCATTCAGGATCATAAGAAGTACACATATTGGGAGAAATTTAAGAATTTCTGCACTACACCATAGTGAATAGTAGAAAGACACCTCTCCACATGTAAAACATGAATGATGGGACCTTGATCCAACATGGACAAAGAAATGTGCAAACCCCAGTAAAAGTGCAACTCTGACTACCACCAACAGGTGGCGGTAGGTATCACTAGGTGATGCCCCATTGGGCTTGGGCATTTCAGAACCTGTCAAATCCATCAATTAAGAAGATGAGCTAGAGAAAGCCGTTTTTTTCATTCTTGATAATGGCATATCATTTAAGATCAGTTGATTCCTTTCTTCTGTAATTCCATACTCACCAAGAAAGTGGGAATAATTTCTTTAATGTTTTAATATTTTAATGTTGAGTAAGGTCTGCCCTTGATAGAGTCTACTGGTAATGCATGTTCACAGGAATGGATTTGAAATTACAGCTACTAATCGGTTTCCTTTGAGATCAGTTTTACTAAATTGATTTAGTGGTATCTGATCATCTCTTAATTACTTGATAACATACAGAATACTGTATCATGGAAATCTCCCCCTCCTCTCTCCCTCCTGCAGGGATTTTTTCCCCTCCCACTTAAAGAATGGCTGTTGTCATTTTTACTTTCACAACCTTGGACATTTTCATGTTTAACCATTGTATTCCATTCTACACATGGGCATATAAAATAAAAGTGACATAAACTAATGTAACCTGCAGATTATCTACAAATTAGTAAAAGCAAAGAAAAATGCCTTCTTCTAAGCTCCATGTACAGCTTTGTCATGTGGAGCTTAGCTAGTACATGCAGGGATAGTGATTGTGGTTTGACTCGCTAACGTGCTTTCTTGCCATAGAGTGAGTTTTGTCCGGTTGGGGACAGGCCCTGGGGTCTTTGGGCTGCAGCCAGCGCATCCGCAGTGTAGCTTGCACCCCACTTGTTTCCTCGGGTTTTCCTTACAGAAAGGACGGGAAGGTGCTTGCACCCACCAGCATGGGCACGCTTCCCGTCACGCCACACTCCAGTCGCAGGTGAGGACAGTTGATGGCAATCCCAGTTGGTCTGCTTTCTTCAGAGATGGCGCAGGCACTTTGCATAGTGGAACGATGCATTTCTAACTCGGGATTACATTTTACAGCCCTCAGAAGTGAAGTGGAAACCAGCCTTTTTCTGGCATGGATTCTGCTCCGGTTTTGTGTCTTTGATGAAGAGGTTGCATTTCTGTCAAGGAGTCTGTGTTTGGCAGGTGGTCTCAGCTACGTGATGGCTGGAGTTGCACCAACCATTTTCCCCCAGGGACGGGAGCCGCTGTGTGCAGTGTGGGGTGGAAGCCGTGCAGGAGGAACGCGTGGGCACCAGGGGTCCTCACAGATGGGTGTGCACAGAAAGGCCTCAATCACAGCCTGGCTCTGTCCCCTCAGCTTGTAGATAAGGGCTGAGGCACAGAGAGGGCAGGTAGTTTCCCAAGGTGGCAACTCACTGGTAGCAGATGTCCCCTCTAATGGTTTTCCTGGACCATTATGCTGGACCACTCGAAATTCTGATGCCCTGCAGCAGGAGTAGGGCCTGGCACCTCCATTTTAAACCTTATTTTTAAAAGTATCCCCAAGGGTCCTGGCTGGGTAACTCAGTTGGTTAGAGCGTCATACCAGTATGCCAAGGTTGTGTGTTTAATCCCTGGTCAGGGCACACACAAGAATCAACCAATGAGTGCATAACTAAGTGGAACAACACATTGAGGTTTCTCTCTCTCCCACCCCCCCCCCCCGTCTCTATTTCTCTTTCTCTCCCTCCCTGAAAGCAATCAATAAAATAACAGTGATTTTTTTAGAAGTCTCCCCATGCCATTTCTGACATCCAGCCAGGTTTAGGAATTCCTCTCGTCTGCTTCCTTCATTTACCGCAGTGGTTCTCAACCTGGGGACATTGTTGGTCCAGAGGGAAGATTTGGCAAACGCCTTTGGGTGAGTTTGCTTCTTATGGGTGACACATTCGCTGTCACAGATGGGACTTGCTCCCGGGATCTTGTCAGTAGAGGCCAGAGGTGCTGCTGAACGTCTGCCTTGCAGGAGGATGCACAGCGAGGAAGGGCCCGCCCGGGCCGTAGTGCAGCTTTGGGAAGCACCGAGGCACAGCTCTGCAGTTGCCAAGCTCAGATGCATCTCAGTCCCTCCTGGCTCTGTGGCCCGAGGCAGGTGACTTGATCTCTTGAAGCCCTTGATGTTTCCCATCTGTAAAGTGGGGGTGGTCACAGGATACTTCACGGGGTGGGTGGAGTGATGGAAAGTGCTTAGGACAGTGGTCGGCAAACTGCGGCTCGCCAGTTTGGGGCTCTGTTGACTAATGAGTTTGCCGACCACTGGCTTAGGAGACCGGCTGCCAGGAAACTCGCAGCAAACACTAGGTGTTATAATTGACCATCATCGCAGTGCATGCCTTTTCGTTTCAATACCACATCGTAAGACTCAGCTAAAACAGTGAAAGAATAGCCCCTAAGCGTAGAAAGGTACATTCTAAGGACTTAATATAGGTTTGCTGATTTAGATGGAAAATCTGACTGCGTTGGGCTTTTTTTGGTATATACCTAGTAAAAGGGATGAGCAGCAAACGTGGGGCCTCGAGGCGGTGGCTGTATTTATCCCAATTAACTGTGGCGATAGGGAGGTTCTGGGGGCAGCAGTACAGGCAGGTGAGCCGGGTGGGGCTCAGCATGATCGAAGGAGAGCAGTGCCCGCCAGGTGCAGACTCCCAGCTGGTCTTCCTGTCCCCTGTGAGAGGTGAATGTGGGGTGAGGGGGCTTAGACTGGGATTATCTCAGTGAGGTTGTAAACTGCTGTCACGCAAGGGCCTAGCTATGTCTGTGCTGCAGGCCACAGTGGCTCGGCCTGGGCCACACACGTTGCTGCCACGCCATCATTTTTTGGTGGGTTGAGGATTTGGGGGCAACCTCAGAATTTTCTCGTAACCTGTATAAAAGCCAGGAGTTCAAAAGACCCAGTCTCTACTTGAGTCACGTTAAACAAATATTAGTAATCCTATATAATAAAAGCGTAATAGGCAAATTGTCCCCTCAACCAGGAGTTGGACCGGGAGTTCAACCGCTCGCTATGATGTGCACTGACCATCAGGGGGCGGCGCGGAACTTGATGGGCATCGGCGATGCGGCACTGGCAGCGGGCAGCAGTGGAGGCATTGCCAGCTTCGATGGGCCCCGACAAGAGTTGGACCACGGCGGGATGGTGGAGATAGTGAACGGGTGGTGCCAGGCCAAGGCAGGTGTGAGCAGGGGCCCAATCGCCCCACCTATCACCCCCACAGACGGTGATCAGCGGGGCAGCTGGGGCGAGGCTGCCACCTGGCTCCTAGGCGTTGAGGAAGCCGGGCAGGGGCCTGGCCCCAATCTATCACCTTGCAGAAGGTGACCAGCAGCCAGCAGGCCCTGATCGCCGGATCGGGGCTGGGCCCTAGCTGGGATCGGGAACTGGGGGTGGGTGGCGGCGACTAACCTCCCACGGTGCCCAGGCAGGGGGCTGCAACCTCTTGCCTGCTACCTGGCAGTAGGGGTGACAGGGACAGAGGTGTGGTGAGAATGCGGGGTGTCCGCCGAACTCGCTCTCACTCCCTCTTCTACCCTCCCCCGGGATGCCAGGGCTTACACACTGGGGAAGCCCCCATGCTCAGGTGCCGGGCCCCCGCGAGGAGCCCACCCCACACGCGTTTGGCCTCTTCCGGGTGAGCTGGGCCAGAGCCGCTGGGATGGCAGGGGCCGGTCGGGCTCCCCCTGGGTTTGCGCAGGAGCCGGTCTGCGAGGCCAGCCTGGAGAGAGCGCACTGCCCGCCCAGCTTCCATGCGGTGATGCTGGGCGGCCCAGAGGCCCACGCTGTGCCCTGGCCCGCAGTGTCCAGCCGCACTCATCCCATCTCCACATGGGGACTCGGACACTGTGACTCAGGCGGAGGGGGGCGCGCAGGGGCCCAGGGCCCAGGTGCTGCCCAGGGCCCAGAGGTCAGCTGGGACCTGCCCTTTCACACCAGACGTGCAGGCTTTGATCACCGGCCAGGCCTAGGGACTACACCTGTGTATGAATTTCATGCACCAGGCCTCTAATGTTATAATAACGATGGCACTTATACATGAGCATGTGTATGTATATGCGGGGAGACATGCATGTGTATGTATGTATGTATGTATGTATAGCATGCACATGTACATACATAGAGATACACATGTATGTATATATAGCATGTGCACATAGAGGCATGCATGACAATAATGCATTCATATGTGTAGCATGTTTGTATTTACAGACACACATGTTCACATGCATATCATGTATATGCATATAGAGACATGTATGTGTGTACATGTATACACACAGACACATGTGAATGCATGTACAGAGAGGCATGCATGTGTGTGTATCATCTGCACACATATGCACATATGCATGCATGCATGTGCATGCATGTATGTATGATATGCTGGTGAGTGTTTAATGGCTGACTCTGGCTTTGGTGAGTCTGACGTCCCTGCTGAGCATAAAGTTGGGCAGAGATTGGCTCGCTTAGCCCTGTGGGTGCCAGGCACTGCGGGCTTTAAGTGGGAAGCTCATTTACCTCGTGTCAGCCCTTTGGAGGTGGATGTACTATGTTCACCTTCATTTTGCAGGTGCACGAGTTGAAGCAACCAGCCCAAGGCCCCAGCTGGTCCCTGGCAGGGCTGGGGTGGGCTGCTCTGCACCTCAGCATTTACTGCCATCGCTCAGGAAGCTCCAATGTTACTCACTTAGTGTCCCTTAAGCCTGGGTTCTGAAAGGACGCGCCCTCCTCCCGGCCCCTGTGTCTCGCACATGTGGTCCTTCCTTCCCGGCCCTGCCAAGCCCATGGAGCACAGCCCCACCCTCTCCCAGGCTCCTCCCCAGTGGCCTGGGGAAGCTAATTAAGTTTTACCTTCTGGCTGTTTTCCCACGAGAGTCAGCTGCTGAGGGATTCTGATGACCCAGGCTCTTCTCCGCGTCACATGTGTCCTTCTCCTAAACCACTTTGACACCATCCCCCTCCCCGCCACCCTCACACAGACCGCTAGGCCCACCCTCCTCCCTCAGGGACAACAGCCATTGCTCCCTTCCTCGCGGAATCCCTGCTGAGGTCACCAGATCATTTGGACAAAGGCCCTTGGAAGTGAAAGGTCTGTTCCCGGCAGAAGGAAGCCGCTTCGCTCCTGGGGACAGATGGACGCCTCCATTTCCCTGCCTGAGAACAGGCTTCCTCTTGCTGGTCTCTCCCAGGGCGGTGGTGGGAGGTATTTCTAAACGCCTCACCTGGGCGTATGGCCTGGTTTGGGATGATACTGTCGTGAGGAAGGGGCGTGAGGCCAGCGCTCAGCTCCTCCTCGTGGGGCCTTCCCTGTGGCCAGGCACACGTGGCTGTCGCTGTGGCGTTTCTGAAGGGGCCCGAGGCTGTGCGGCCATGGATCTGCCCTGAGCCCTTACATGGGCGGGAGGAGAGGGAGGAGTCACGGAGGGTCCGTCAGAACATAGAAGGCGCCACAGTGCTGGTGCTGTCATCCTTCTCTGTGGCCTCTGCACCAAGACATTCACACGGCATGTCTCCCCCTCGCTCCCTGGGGCTTCAGGTGTCCAGGCCTGGGCCCTGCGGGAACCGCGCTTCCGGTACGTCCCATCCTCGCCTCCCCTTCAGGGCTCTCAGCTTTCATCACACCAGTGAGGGATGGAGTGCGCCAGGGTTCCCCAGCGCTGTCCTGCCGTCCCTGCCGTGGGATTCTTCCTTCCCCGAGACTCTGTGTGGCCCGTGTTCCCCAGAGCAGCCTCGGGAATTCTGTTACAATTGCTGGGCGCTTGGGGTGACCCTTAGGGCCACCCTGAACAGGGTTCCGTCTGTGTTCTCTGAAGAAAGTACACGTCCAGCTCTGATGATCTTGTAATGCCGTGTGTCGCTCTGGTCACTGATGTCATAGCACGTGGTAAACAAGCGCACAAGTGCAGCCTGTAAAGGGCGGGGAAGTGGACGTGCTGAGAGTGACAGGGCGTCGATGACCCGCCCTGTGTGTCGACCAGCACCAGTCGGTGTAGCCGTGCTTAGTACACAACACCTTCTGCCTCGGCAGGTAGACTTCTCGCTACCGTATTGGGTGGGTGGCTTTTTAAATGTCCATATAGAATAGGGGTCCTCAACCTTTTTAAACAGGGGGCCAGTTCACTGTCCCTCAGACCGCTGGAGGGCCGGACTATAGTTTAAAAAAAACTATGAACAAATTCCTATGCACACTGCACATATCTTATTTTGAAGTAAAAAAACAAAACAACAAAAACTCCCGCCTGTGGCCCCCGGGCCGTAGTTTGAGGACGCCTGATATAGAGCAGTGGTTCTCAACCTTCCTAATGCCGCGACCCTTTAATACAGTTCCTCACGTTGTGGTGACCCCCAACCATAAAATTATTTTCGTTGCTACTTCATAACTGTGATTTTGCTACTGTTATGAATCCGATGGTCTTAGGCTCTACAGGTCGACCCACAGGTTGAGAACCGCTAGCAGGGTCACCTAACACCATCGGAAAACATAGATATTTACATTACGATTCATAACAGTAGCAAAATTACAGTTATGAAGTAGCAACGAAAATAGTTTTATGGTTGGGGGTCACCACAACATGAGGAACTGTATTAAAGGGTCGTGGCATTAGAAAAGTTGAGAACCACTGATATAGAAGGTGGTTGAAAATGTTTTCGTAAAGGTTTAAGGAAATAGTTGCCTAGAAGGAAGGATACAAGCCAAATAGTTTCACAGCCTGAGCCTGGGTGACGGTGGGCAACTCTCTGTCATACGGACCAAGTTCAGGGTGATGCCAAAAGCTAGGGTGAGCCAGGTATCAGAGGTTCATAAACACAGGCCTATGGACAAGAGAGCCTAAAACATTCCGATTTCTGGCCCCACTGCTAAAAATGTTAATTCAGGAGCTGTGAGGGAAAGCCCAGAAATATGTAATTTCTAAAAGGGGCCACATAGAATTGATGCTTTTTTTTTTTTTTTAAGTCGTTGAGTTCCATAGAGTTGCCAGGACACTGAATTAGCAAATCCTGAGCCATGGCTCCTGGAGAAACACGGGGTTAGGTTCCTGCGAGCTTCTGGCCACCTTTTCTCATTGCTTTATACATATCCTTGTTTCATTTGTGATTCTGTGTAAAGATACGGTATGTAAACTACACTTCTCAAAAATCACAGTACAGACTTCTTTATCATAAAACGGGGATGAGAAAGATTGGCCCTTTTCCTGAGCCTGGATAACGTGGCTGTAAATGTCTTCGGCTTTCAGTCTCATGACGCTGTCTACTCTGCTCCCCTTGCTTTTTTTAAATTGGTTTTCACCTCAGAATCCACAATCTAACCACTTTTCCATGGATTCATCACTCTCTATCGATGTTGCTTTCTGCACTTCTGGAGCAGCCCCGGGCAGGTTGGCAGACTTTCTCTTCCTCATTCTGGATGCACTTTTCTGTTGGAGACATGGGCCTCGTGGCCGACACAGCAGACATAACGCATGTCCGAAGGAAGGTCATCCACTGCTGATTCCTCTGTGAGGCGCGTCACGGCTCCTCACACTCGGGAACTCTAGATGCACTCCCGAGCCATTTGAAGCGACAAGTAGCAAGCAAAGCACAAAATGTGAGGATTTAGCGCTTCAGGGTTAAAACCCCTTCTGCACCCCTTGGCATGTTCTAGTTCTCGTTAACTGTGATGGATATTCCTTTGCTTTAGGCCAGGGGTGCACAGTGGCCGTGATTTTGATGCTTGGGGTGCACATGGCGATGTCTGCAGACATTGTTGGTCAGGACTGGGGGAGGTGCTACTGGCATCCAGTGGGTGGAGCCCAGGACGCTGCTCAGCACCCCGCAAGGCACGGTCAGCGCCCTCACAGAGAGCTGTCCATCCCGCAAGGCACAGCCGTCCACACAGAGAGCTGTCCATCCCTCAAGGCACAGCCGTCCACACAGAGAGCTGTCCATCCCGCAAGGCACAGCCGTCCACACAGAGAACTGTCCATCCCGCAAGGCACAGCCGTCCACACACAGAGAGCTGTCCATCCCGTAAGGCACAGCCGTCCACACACAGAGAACTGTCCATCCCGTAAGGCACAGCCGTCCACACAGAGAACTGTCCATCCCGCAAGGCACAGCCGTCCACACAGAGAGCTGTCCATCCCGTAAGGCACAGCCGTCCACACACAGAGCTGTCCATCCCGTAAGGCACAGCCGTCCACACAGAGAGCTGTCCACCCTGCAAGGCACAGCCGTCCACACAGAGAGCTGTCCATCCCGCAAGGCACAGCCGTCCACACAGAGAGCTGTCCATCCCGCAAGGCACAGCCGTCCACACAGAGAGCTGTCCATCCCGCAAGGCACAGCCGTCCACACAGAGAGCTGTCCATCCCGCAAGGCACAGCCGTCCACACAGAGAGCTGTCCATCCACAAGGCACAGCCGTCCACACAGAGAGCTGTCCATCCACAAGGCACAGCCGTCCACACAGAGAGCTGTCCATCCCGCAAGGCACAGCCGTCCACACAGAGAGCTGTCCAACCCGCAAGGCACAGCCGTCCACACAGAGAGCTGTCCATCCCGTAAGGCACAGCCGTCCACACAGAGAGCTGTCCAACCCGCAAGGCACAGCCGTCCACACAGAGAGCTGTCCATCCCGCAAGGCACAGCCGTCCACACAGAGAGCTGTCCATCCCGCAAGGCACAGCCGTCCACACACAGAGCTGTCCATCCCGCAAGGCACAGCCGTCCACACACAGAGAGCTGTCCATCCCACAAGGCACAGCCGTCCACACAGAGAGCTGTCCATCCCGTGAGGCACAGCCGTCCACACACAGAGCTGTCCATCCCGTAAGGCACAGCCGTCCACACAGAGAGCTGTCCAACCCGCAGGGCACAGCCGTCCACACAGAGAGCTGTCCATCCCGCAAGGCACAGCCGTCCACACAGAGAGCTGTCCATCCCGCAAGGCACAGCCGTCCACACAGAGAGCTGTCCATCCCGCAAGGCACAGCCGTCCACACACAGAGCTGTCCATCCCGCAGGGCAGAGCCGTCCACACAGAGAACTGTCCATCCCGCAAGGCACAGCCGTCCACACAGAGAGCTGTCCATCCGCAAGGCACAGCCGTCCACACACAGAGCTGTCCATCCCGTGAGGCACAGCCGTCCACACAGAGAGCTGTCCATCCGCAAGGCACAGCCGTCCACACAGAGAGCTGTCCATCCCGCAAGGCACAGCCGTCCACACAGAGAGCTGTCCATCCCGCAAGGCACAGCCGTCCACACACAGAGCTGTCCATCCCGCAAGGCACAGCCGTCCACACACAGAGAGCTGTCCATCCCGCAAGGCACAGCCGTCCACACAGAGAGCTGTCCATCCCGTGAGGCACAGCCGTCCACACAGAGAGCTGTCCATCCCTCACGGCACAGCCGTCCACACAGAGAGCTGTCCATCCTGCGAGGCACAGCCATCTACACAGAGAACTGTCCATCCCGCAAGGCACAGCCGCCCACACAGAGAGCTGTCCATCCCGCAGGGCACAGCCGTCCACACAGAGAACTGTCCATCCCGCAAGGCACAGCCGTCCACACACAGAGCTGTCCATCCCGAGGCACAGGCAGCGTCCACACAGAGCTGTCAGGCTCACAGCGGCAGGAGTTCCAAGGGTGAAAACCCCCAACCTGAGCAGAAGGCTCCCCGAGGGCAGGCACTGTGACTCACTCACCTCCTGTGGCCTGGCCCAGGTGTGGGGACCCCGTGGGCCTCAGTGGATCAGCCCCTGGAGGGGACCTGCCGCACACAGCCCTTCGGGGTGGCCTGTCTGCATGACCTCCGCATCCTAAGATTCAGTCTTGGACTAGCCTCCTTTCTGACTTCATCATTTTAAAGATCTCAGCTCCGCCGTATTTCGTACATGAGGAGAACACAGAACATAGTATGAGCAGAGCTGTAGGTGTGGCCGGGCGTCCGCAGGAGCCTGTGGGAGTGAGAGCTGCGATGTTTGTGTAGCAGTCGCACGGCTGCGATGTGTCTGTTGTGTATACAGAGCAGCGGCGGGCACAGCGTGGGCATTAAGCCCTGGCCCTTCCCCTCTGGTGGTTTGGGACACACAGTAACCAGCTCGTGGGACTCCCACCTCCACATTTCACAGATGTTGCCATTTTCTTGTATTAAATTCATACTCGGATCTCTGTTTCGATCTCACTCTATCACCTTTTGCCTGTTTTATTTTAAGAAACGTTAAACTTGTATTTATTGAGCCCCAATATGTGCTGAGCTCAGGCAGGTGCCCTGCCGTGGCCCAGGTTGCTCGGTGTCCTGCCAGCCCCCTCTCTGCTCTCCCTGCCTCCTTGTCCCCCCCACCCCCAGGTGGTAGGATCTCAGGACCTGGACAGAAGCAATAGCTAGAACAGCTACAGCTGGGACATAGCTGCCACACTGACCTCTGGGTGTCCATTTAGATGGGGGTGAGCGGCCTTGGCTGCGGTCAGCTTTGTGGGAACACAGCCATGCCCATGTGCACCTGCTCCTGGCCGCCCTCAGCCTGAGCAGCTCAGCTGGACTTCCCCATGGTCTGCAGGGCCTGACCTAACGACTGCCTGGCCTTTCCCTGACAGCGTGTGTGGACCCCTAATGTACCAGGTGTACCAGTTACTAATGCGGATTTTGTAATCAAAGAAAACACAATCATTTCAAGAGAAACACCAAAAGTGCTTTATTCAAAGTAATGTCCATCGCTAGCTACACATTCCCCCATCTTTCAGGTAATTTGTGGATACCGTCCCAATAGAACTTTTCTTGTTTTGGGGCAAATCATTCAGAGACCCAATTTTCCACTTCTTTGTACGTTTTGAAGTGTTGCTCAGAAAGTGTGTGTGCCATCGATCAGAACAAGTGGTCATCTGAAGGAGCAAGGTCTGGTGAATACGGTGGGTGGGTTAACACTTCCCAGGCAAGATCTTTTAACGTGTCTTTAACTGGTTTTGAAGTGTGTGATGGTGCGTCATCATGAAGCAAAATTACTTTGCCGTGTCTTCTGGCACATTCTGGTCGTTTCACGATCAAAGTGTGGTTCAAATTGATTATTTGTTGTCGGTAGCGATCAGTATTAACGGTTTCACCTGGTTTTAGAAGCTCATAATACACCACACTTCCTGATCCCACCAAACACAGAGCATTGTCTTCTTTCCGAAGCAATTTGGCCTTGCGGTCGATGTTGATGGTTGACCTGGATCAATCCATGATTCTGTGCATTTGGGATTCTCAAAATAAATCCACTTTTCATGGCCAGTCACAATTCGATGCAAAAAAGACTTTCTTTCGTGCCATTGAAGCAACATTTTACTGATGACTTTTCGGTTTTCCATTTGTCTTTCGTTCAGTTGATGTGGCACCCAATTTCCTTCCTTTCAAATCTTGCCCATTGCTTGTAAATGATTGGAAATTGTTTGCTGAGCAACGTTTAATCTTTCTGCAAGTTGTCTTTGAGTTTGACATGCATCTTCATCCAATAATGCTTGCAATTGTTGGTCTTCAAACTTTTTTGGTTGACCTGGACGTTCTTTGTCTTTCACATAGAAATCATCACTTTTAATGCGTTTAAACCAGCGTTCACAAGTATCTTGAGATGAAGCATGTTCACTATAAGCTTCCCAAAGTATTCAGCAGCACTTTTCTTCAAAATAAAGTAATGAATTAAAACTTCCCACAAATGCTTTTTTTTTTTTGGCACAAAATTCGACATTTTTAAGTGTAAAAATATCTATGATGTTAACACCTTCAGCAAATTTGACATATGAAGTTTTGAAGCTTGTTGTCAATACAACAAAATAGCATACAAATCAAATTGCATATATATCAATATATGTGTAGCTCTATCTATTGAAAAACATCTGCATTATTAGCCGGTACACCTGGTAGAAGAGGACTTTTCCATGTAAGGCAGGGCCAGGCTGCTTGTCTGCATGGCTGTGTAAACAAGCTGGCTTCTTGGAGGTCCTGCTTGCTAGGCTGGGGGTGGGGGTGGGGCGGGTCCAATCTTTTGATTACAATTTTTTCTCCTTTAATTCACCTTTCAGTTTGATCTGATGGAGTGTCTATCCTGAACTTGTTAGAAAAGTTATTGGTGATGCCTGCTTTTCCAGAATGTTAGTGGCCTCCCTCCCTTTTCTGGTGGCGAAAACAAAGAAACACAGAGGTGATTGTAAGAATAGCAGTAACAGGTAAAAATGACAAGTGTCAGACGCCAGGGTATGAACTTTCTAGGCTTCACATCATAGCAGATCTACCATCCCCTGTTTCAAATGGGGAAACTGAGGCTCGGAGAGGAGAGGCAGCTTGGCAAGCCTCCCAGCCCAGCGCGGCAGAGTGGGAATTCTGAGCACAGGTCCTGCGTGAATCCAGTGTGAACTCTATGCAGCAGGACCTGTGGGCTGTTGATGTGTTGATGTGGCGTATGTTTTCACCATCTATTTTAAAATGTTAACATGCAGGCTTTTTCCCCTGAAGAACCAAGATGTCATTTCAAATGGCAGTTTTCCGGTGAATTTATCCTTGTTTAATTATGAAAATGACTTGTGTGTTTAATAAGATGCCACATCCACAACAACATACCGACTGTTCCTTTTGTTGACAGGAAATCACTTAACTGTGATTTACATATGGTAATGGCGGTGCCCTGACATTTGCTTCTCTCCCTGCTCATTCTTGCTTCTAGACTGGGGATCCATCCACCCGGGAGGGAGGGCGACTTCTGCCCCTGGGGCTACATACCCACAATGCATCTAGTTGCGAATGTGCATAAGAATGTGCACTTGGTTTTTCAGTTTGTTTTTATTTTCTCAGGCCCTAAGCCGATGGCAGCAAAGGGCTCTGTGTCCTGAAGGGTGTCTGCAGGCTGGAGTCCTGGGGGTTTGCTGTGCCCGTGAGGTGCCACTGTGATGAGTGTTGTTTGAATTTGATGCTTTTCTCCCTGGTAATCTTATTCCCAGAATGGCATCCTAGCAATATTGGTCCTTTGGCCTCGAGGTGTGGTACTCCGGAAGACTAGACACGTGGCCTCCGTGGTGGTGGTGGTCCCCGTTTGTCATATGTCATTAGAGCGGAATTGGTTTAATCTGGAAGGGAGAAGTGTCATTAGAAGGCAGGTGTCCGAATGCTTTTCGATGGCCTAGCTGCCCGTGGTTTCCAGCGGGTTTGATGTGATCGTGCGATGAAGAGCAGAAATCTGGCTCATTTTCCCCTGATGACAGCGGAATCTTTTTCAAGACAGTAATGTTCTTTATTCCCGATGAGGGTGTTGATTTCAGAGTTGTGAAGGGACAGTCACACTGTGCAACTAGACAAACAAGTGAATGGATGCGGTGCTTGAGTATTCATCTTCCCCTGGTCTGCGTTTTCAGGGCGTCTTGTCTGTGGCCCTGGACCAAGCCCAAGGCTTCCCTCGCACCTTGTACTTGAGCCTGCTTGTATTGATCACCATTGTGACCATTTGTGTAATTGTCCATTTAATGTCTAGCTCATCTGCTTGACTGTGACCTCAGAGGGGGTGAAGCCCTCACCTGACACTTTTACCTTCCTGGCCCGCCTACCCGCAGAGCGGGTGACACGGGCCAGCACTTAGTGAGGATTTGTGAAATGAATGAATCAGGGAAGTCATACCCCAACATACTGCATGCCCTTGGAGGCTAAAAGCCCGTCCTCCCTCCTTCCCACCCTCCCTCCCTTTCTTGCTTTCTTTTTAAAATTTATTATTTAATTAGAGTTGACGTATAATATTATATCCGTGTCAGGTAGACAACGTGGTGATTAGACATTTATATAACTTACAGAGTGGGCACCATGAGTTTGTTCTCTGTGCCTATGAGTTTGTTTCTGTTTCGTCTTACAGTTGCTGTGTTTATTAGATTCCACATATAAGGGAAGCCATACAGTATTTGTCTTTCTCTGTCTGACCACCTTCTCTTTCTCGTGTTTACGTCACAATGCAGCATAGAGGAGTCATTGTATCAATACCAGCCCCATAGGATAGGTGAGTGGTTTCTATGTGGTCAGTGTATAATTGGTGTCTTTTCAGCCTTGCTCTGGCAGGCTGTAAACCATGGGCTCCAGGCAGCACGTGGAGGGAACACAGCCAAGCCTGGGGACCTGCATCCTTCACCATCGGCTCATTCAGAGGTTCAGGACATGAGAACCACGGGCCTGGGACTGATGCCACTCTGACACAGGGAGTGAATGGTTTGGTGCCTTTTACTCCTGAAGCAGAATGGAGGATCTGGGATCATTGTACCTCATAACTTGGCAGTCAGACAGACTGTGCTTTCTGTCCAGATGACAGTGAGCAAGTTATTTCATCTGGCTGGGCCTCACTTTTCTCTTCTGCAAAATGGGGATAAAAACAGGACCTCCCTGGTGGGTGTTGGGATTAGATAAACATGAGGGCCTGTCATGAACAGGTACAAAAGAGCAATTATCATCAATCCTTAAAGAAAGGAGGTGTGGACATAAATCCTGGTTGATTGCTAATCTTTATTATGTCTTTATCCTGATGTAGTTACATCAAGGTGCAGGGCAGGAAAACCTTCCGATTTAGCCCCCTCACACACAATTTCATGTTTTATAGGTATTGTGTTTGGTTTTGGCGGTGGACTGAAACTTCCTCTAGGTAGGAGGACAAAAATGGCTCCTGAGTGGATTAAAAATGGAAAGCTAGATGGGAGGGAGAGAGAAAGAGAGAGAGAGAGAGAGGAGAGAGAGAGAGAGAGAGAGAGAGAGAGAGAGAGAGAGGCCAGACCAGAGAGAGAGAGAGAGAGAGAGAGAGAGAGAGAGAGAGAGAGAGAGGCTGTATCTCACACCCATGCTCCTGAAAGTGTGGGCCGCGGACCAGCAGTGCTGGCCTCAGGGGAGCAGTTAGGAATGCAGGACCCCAGCTCACCCAGCCCTTCCAGAACCAGAATCAGCAGTTCAACCAAACCCCTACATGATCAAGAGGCACACTGACACTTAAGTCAGGCACACTGAGAAGATCTGTCCTAAAGAAGTCATCCCTTCATTTTATCAGTTTGCTTACTATCATGCTGGAATCTTGGTGCTCATAGATGGTGTCAGAGGACAGGGAAGGTACAGATCTTCTAAAAATTAATCTTGATTATTAAAGAATAGCATTTTACCTGCCCACTGGGTTTTGTAACTGAATTTCAAGCTGCAGCTTTTATTCCTACACTGACATTTTGATATTTGGTTCCTCACGTTCTTATTAAAAGTCAACAGTGATATTTACAAAGAGAACTGCACAATTCTCTAGCGCCCAACAGAAAGGTTTTATAAGTGATTTTGAGCCAAAACACAGAATCAGTTCATTTTAATGAGCCTCATTTCATCCTCTTAATACAGATTGTCTTTGGAGCATTGAATCTCTTTCCCCAGTGAACTTGTGGTCAAGTCAGTGATTTTCCTTGATGTGGCCACGTCATTTTAAAGTCCTAGCCTGTTGGATTAACGTCAACCCCAGTCGTCTCCTGTGTGTACACTTCAGGATGCACCGGTACAGACGCCGTACGTGGCGCTAAGCATTTTACATGCATCATCTCAGTTGGCAGTGACCTCTGAGGAAGGCACCGGCAGGCTCCTTAGATAGACGAGGAAGTTACTCTCAGAGAGTCTGTGACCTTCCCAGCAGCGCCTGCTGCTTCGGTGGCAGAGTCAAGATTTAACCAAGGTCTCCGTGCTGCTCTCACTTCCCTGGGGGCATGTGCCCGGCGGTGTGGATTTTGCTCCAGACTCGGGAGCTAGTGTCTTTGCCACCAGATTTGGGCTGCACAGAGCTCAGGCTGAGGAGGGTGCAGCAGGGAGAGGTGTTAATGGAAACCAGAGTTCAGCCAGGCCTTGGCGCCAGGTGGGTTTCGCTGCTCTCTCATTCCCCAGTTGCTCTGGGATCCAGCTTACTCCTTCCTTTAGCAGAGGTGTTCTTTTGGGAAATTCGTACGTTTTGCTCCCTAAAGAACCAGCAGCACAAGGCTGCCACATCGCTTGCTCTCGTGTATAGAACATAGAGGACACTTTCCCTGCCCCGTTGTACTGGCTTCTATTCCTTCTACCTGGGAGGCAGGCGGCACCAGCTCCACACTTACTGTACATCTTTGCCAAGATTCTTAGCCCACCTCTGCCGAGGCCTCTGTTTCCTTCTCTTTAAATTAGGGATGACGATAGCTAAGATTTGGAAACAGCCTAGGTGCCCGTCAGCAGATGACTGGATCGGAAAACTGTGGTACATCTACACGATGGAATACTATGCTGCCATAAAAAAGAAGGAATTCTCATCATTTGCAGCAACCTGGATGGAATTGGAGAACATTATGTTAAGTGAAATAAGCCAGTCAATGAAAGAAAAATACCACATGATCTCACTCATTTATGGATAATAAAGAACATTATAAACTTGAACAAAAAGACAGATACAGAGACAGTAAAGCATCAAACAGACTGTCAGATTTCAGGGGGAAAGTTAGGGAGAGGTGGGGGAGATAAGAGATCAATCAAAGGACTTGTATGCATGCATATAAGCATAACCAACGGATGCAAAACTCTGGGGGGTGAGGGCATATATGGGAGTGGGGTGGGGGGTGGCAATGGTAAGATATGTACACATATAATACCTTAATAAAAAAATAAACATGGTTAAAAATAAATAAATAAATTAATTAATTAATTAGGGATGACGGTAGTATTAATCTCCTAGGGATGTTGTGCTTTGAAGGCAGGGATGCATATATAGTTCTTAACCTAATACTTGGCAGGCAATAGGCATTCCATATAATACAGCATAGAGGAGTCATTGTATAAATTGAGATCATTGTCCTTATCCTCATTAGCATGGTGTTTGCTATTGTATTACTTTTTTTTTTTAATACTTCCTGATGTTTCCTTTTTTGTTGTGGGACACATTGTCATTCTTTCATTGATTCCCACATTTTATCGGATAGCCCTGCTTCATTTTTCTCCCCTGGAATAAGACGTTTGCACTAAAAGATTCCAGCGTCCTTTTACCTTTGATGGTTATCTTAATCCTGTTAGCTGCTTTCATATTCTATAACATGGTGTATGCATGAGATTTGGAAATGAAAGTTGTTTGAGAGATGTACATCGCTCTGTGTTTAATGATGTTTTTGCGTACAGGATTTAACTCCTTTGAATGTGAAGTATGCTTTGCGAACTTACATCAGACTTCACCTGGTTTCCAATATTAAGCCCTCTGGGCGGACAGCTGGGCACAGAGCAGACGCTGCCGTGTGGTGTCACATGTGGTTTATGAGACGGTGGAATTCACCAGAGGCAAAGGGGCTTTGAGATGGATGCGTGTTTTCTAGCGTTTGATTAGAAGAATGAATTTTCTCAATGTGTGGCCTGGAATTGCCTTGATAATATTGAGGGCTTTTTAAAATTAGCACTCATTAAACTTCATTCCTCTTCCCCCGATGCAGACTTGATGACATTAGAGTTGTATATTTGTTACAACCTTATGAATGATCGTCCCAGTATCTTTGACACCCAAGCTCTGGGTTGCCAGGGAAGCCCCAGCTTTGAGGAGAGGCTTAGGAAAAAGAACCCCAAACCTAAGAAGATTCTTTCTTTGTTAAATAACAAAACTTCTCACACAGAGTGTGGGAGAGTCAGAACACTAGAATTGAACTGCCTGAATTCAGACACAATTTCTACCTCTTACTAGGCGGTGTGAACTTGGGCAAATTCCTCCACTTGTCCGGGCCTTATTTCTAAAACAGATAATGACCGTTCCCTCTGCAGGGAGTGAGAGGATTGAATTAAATGCTGTATGTAAGTGCTAGCGTGGTCCCCTAGTAAATTGTAGTCTTCGTGGTAATGGATGATAGCAACTCAGAACTCCCCTTTGCACGGCCAAGCGCGCGGCCAGGAGAGCTCTCTGGACTGATAAGTCTGCGTGAATCCCGTGGAGCCTCCGTGGGCCGAGGGCCGAAGCGCTCTTTCCTTTCTCATCTCTCTTGCTGGAGTTGGACGCGGTGCGGCGCCAGAAGTCACGGTGGCTTGTGTGTCACAGTCTACACTGACTCTAGGGCTGGATGGAGATCCTGGCTTCTAATTCGTGTGTTGCTTTTTTTTTTTTTTTTTAAGCCTTTATGGGTGTTCAGTGAAGTGTTTTTCAATGCCAGCTGGGACTACGGGTGGTGAGTGCTCCCTGCAATCTCCTTCTCTGTGGGTGTGCCCCCAGGGGTCACAGTGCTAGAATGCCAGGGAGCTGAATGAGATTCCCTCCACACACACACACACACACACACACACACTCACTCACACTCACCAGCCTTCACACTGCGAGGAGAACACAGCACGCATGTCATGAAGGGAATTTATAAAGGCCCCTGTAATGATTGCAACTGGGCTTGCTGTTCCAAGGCAGGAGACAATTTCATCTTTTGAAATTGATATGAAAGGAATGAGGTAAAATAGCAAGAGGCATTTTCATGTTTAAATTTATTTGACAATTGCAAATACATATAATCACTCTACATGCAATCTATGCTTAATATTTTACGTTTCTAAAGCCGGGCAGTAAAGCCAGTGGTAGTCTATTTATATTCTTATACTTGACACCCATAAACTTAGGAAAAGAATTCACCGGGCAGAAGACTCAGCCCCGGGTCTCTACCCAAGCGATCACTTCACATCATGATCAAGACTCATGTGTGGCTCCTGGGTAAGTAGAGGTCTGAGTAGGTAAAATTTGGCACTTGGATACATCACCATACCCACAATGAGAAAACGACATTCTTCAGGCCAAAAAATAGACAGTCAACTACGCATGTCACTAGCACACAGAAAGAGCCTCAATTGTGTGTCCGATGAAGCTCTGAATTTGAAGCTTTTCATATGCATGGAAGTTTGATTTGAAAGTGGCAGGTAAACCTTTTCACAGATTATTACAAGGTGGCCAGACTTCAAAACTGTGCTCCCTTTGTGTATTTCCTCCTCCACCCTGTGGAAATAGAACACATATGTGCATGTATGTTTTGAACATAGCTGGAATTGTGTTTTACATACTGGAGTCACAGTGTAAGTAAAGTTTACCACCAGTGTAACTTCCCCAACCTCCACTCCTGCTAGATTGGAACGAACCTAAGCCTGGCACCCCTCGCTGTGTCGAGGGAAGGAAAGGCACAGTAGGAACCAGAGAGGTTGATCCTCGGGCTTTGTGATCCCAAAAGTTCAGGCGCTGGTGGTGTAGAGTGATTTTCAGGTGTGATTTGGGTTGTCAGTGATTCTGGCTTCGTAATAAACTCTTCTAGTACCAAATCCTGCCGAAGGTGTGATTGCATTGCACGTGACATTGTTCCTGTGTCCCTCCCACGCCCTATCCTGGTTCAGAGACACAGAAGCTTGAAGGTGTTTGCATTCCATTTAAGCACATTGGGAAGCCCACGAAGGAATACAAGCTGGAGAAGGCCAATCAGATTCAAGCTTTTGAAAGATCGCTTTATGTCCCATGGCAGAGGCTACAGCAGGAAGTGAGGTGACCGTTTAGGAGGCTTTTGCAATCGTCCAGAAATGAAAGGTGTGATGGGCAGAGGGGCCTGTTCAAGAGAAACACAGGAATGGGGTCGGGAGAACTGGGCAATGGATGTGATGTGGGGATATGGAGATGGACGGAGTCAGAGATGACGTCAGGTACAAGAAGATACTCTGCCCTCTCTCCCAAGTTATGAGTTTAGTGTAAGTTTCCTTTGGGAAAGAAATAAAACAATAACATACAGGGTTGCTTATCCCCATTGAGGTTATTTTGAAACCACAGGTGACCTGGATGCTTGTTGGGTGAGTTGCTTACCTGGCAGACTTCTTCTGACTGCTCAGATTTCCTGATTCCAGCAATTTATGCTCATCGGGGGTCATCTATTTTGATGCTACCTTAGGCCGGGGCTACAACATGTTTTCCACATTTGGGGCAGAGTGGCTTTCTCAGGTATTCCTCATAGTAGCTTTGGTTGTTGGCCTTATGCTTCAGAATTATACCTCAGTCTCTAGCAAACCAGTGACCGTTATTATTTCGGTCCCTCTGTAGCTGAGGCCTCTACATGAATGGCCTTGCACTGCATGCAGTATGCTAATCCCTGTACGATTCCTAAAAGGTGGTCATAGGAAGCTGAATGGTGATACTCACTCTACTGGGTGGGGAAACCACTAAACCCACCGTGGCCAAGGGAGAGTTCAGTTACTTCCAGAATTCAGCGAGGCTGCCCTGGTGCTGAAGGTGAGGACAGTGTATTCCTCGGGATTTGTTTGGCAATGTCTGGAGGTGCTTTTGGTTTTCTCAAGTGGCAGGAAATAAGTATTGGCATCGGGTATCTAGTAGGAAGAGACCAGTGATACTGCTAAATCTCCTACAAGCAGCATAGCCCCACAACAAGGAGTTATCTGGCCCCATATGTCAACAATGCTAAGGTTGAGAGCTCTGAATGAAAGCAATATTTTACTTTTCCCAGGTGTCATGGGGTTATTTCTCTTTTCTATTACTCACTTTGAATGACCATGAATCCTACTTTCTTCTTGAAGTCTTAAATAATTGCAATGACTTCATATTTAGAAGTGAAAATAGTTTTCTTCGAAGAGTGTTTACTTATCTACCCTTTGATAATCATGTTTTTACAATCCTAATATATAAAAACCCAGGGTCCATAATATCCAAAACGACTGAAGGCTCGACCAACCGGAAGTCAGTGCTGGGTCGCTACAGCTGCGGGAGCCCAGACCCAGCACTGACTGCCGAAGGCGCTGCAAATCAGGCCTGGAGAGAGGCCCGGGGAGAGAGAAGCAGGGTCTGATCCGTAGCCTCCGTGGCAGCTGTTGATCAGCACTTGCCTCTCTCTTTTGCTCCAGGCCTTTCCAAAAGCAGCTGTGCCTCTCTTTCTCTCAGGCCTCTGCTGGGGCTGCTGATCAGCCCCACCTCTCTGATCATGCCTGTTGATAGGCCCAGCGACGCTGAGTGGCATAGAAACCAACCAATCAGAACCAAATCTGGGTGAAGTGTGAGGAGCCAATGGCTGCCTAGGAGGCGGAGCTTTTGACATTGACTGGCATAGAAACTGACCATTCAGAACCTAATCTGGGTGAACTGCAAAGGCAGAACCTTAGGTGGGGGCTGAGGAGAGGTTTTAAGGGCAACAGCTGTTTGGTGTAAGGTGTAAGAAAGCGGTTCAATTTTTTAAAGACCGGTTTAGCAGTATAGTGCATATGGCTGTCTATCAGTCCAGATGTAGGGCTTATGTATTTTTGTCTGCCAAGAGCATCTCCTCCTGATGAAAAAGGCTTTTCCCCCCATTTAAGCAATCCTATCCTATATAATCTATCTATACTACTAAAAGGATAATATGCTAATTAGACTGGGTCAACGGGCCATCTTCTGGATGTCCAGCTTCCTTCCAGACAAAGCCATGGTGGTGGGGGCCGAGGCAGAGGCTGTTAGGGGTGATCAGGCTGGCAGGGAAGGGCAGTTAGGGGCAAGATGAGGTCGGTAGGGGAGGGCAGTTCGGGGTGAGATCGGGCTGGCAGGGGAGGGCAGTTGGGGGCGAGATCAGGCTGACAGGGGAGGGCAGTAGGGGGTGATATCAGGTTGGCAGGCAGAGGCAGTTAGGGACTATGAGGCAGGTAGGCAGAGAGGTTAGGGGCGATCAGGCAGGCAGGCAAAGGGGTTAGGGGCAATTAGGCAGGCAGGCAGGCAGAGGCAGTTAAGGGCAATCAGGCAGGCAGGCAGGTGAGCGGTTAGGAGCCAGGGGTCCCAGATTGCGAGGGGGATGTCTGACCACTGGTTTAGGCCTTATCCCTGTGGGATTGGGCCTAAACCAGCGGTTGGACATCCCCCAAGGGGTCCCTGATTGGAGAGGGTGCAGGCTGGGCTGAGGGAACTCCCTCCTCCCCATGCACAAATTTCATGCACCAGGCCGCTAGTATTTAAATAATGATTTCATAGCATGAGTGTGGCTAGTATAGAAATAATAATGAAACTCATTCATTTTCATTTGGGATGGCATGTATATAAATAATTGTTGGAGTTTGGAAGTAGATATTATTCTGTTCAGCCAACTTAGCATTATCTCTTTAATTAAATTTTTTTGCCTCCCTTGGTGTAATACTTAAAGAAGATAGGTTTTTAGATATTTATGTATAAATAACCCCAGAACGTATTTGAACTAGTGCATTACTTGCTCTAAAGATTAGCTGAAAAGTTCATCTAAAATATAGTCGTTTTAAGATGAGGAGTGGGAGAGTTGGCTTTTAGGATAAATCATTTGGAAAATTAACTTTGGGGTTGATTGAAACATATTGTTGCTTTCAAATATGTGAAAAAAAAAATATCTTGGATCCTCTGAAAATCTGTTGGTGTTTTCTTGGTGCTGTCTGCGAGGTTGGCATGCCTGGGATGTCTGCCTGCAGTGAGGAAAAGAAAGAAGCAAAGGTTTAAAAATTGACTGGCTGATAACAATGAATTGATTTTATTGTTGGTGTTGCCGATTCCATGTGGCTGGAAAAGAAGGTTTAATGTACAAATCCATAGGCCACAGTGTCCAGGCACACAGCTAACCCCCCCTCACTGTTGGCACTGGGCACTTCCAGTGGGCACTGGGCTCTCACTGCCAGACCCACATTCTGGAGCAAACGAACCCAACTGTGGACATGCAGGGAGTGTGACTATATTGACCACTTGGACCCCTCACCTCCAGAGGCTTGGACTCACCTCCAGAGCCGTGGACTTCTCCTCCAGAGCCTTGGACTTCATCTCCAGATCCTTGCACTCACCTCCAGAGCCTTGGACCTGATATCCAGAGCCTTGGCCTCACCTCCAGAGCCTTGGACTTCATCTCCAGAGCCTTGGACTTCACCTCCAGAGCCTTGGACTCACCTCCAGAGCCTTGGACTTCATCTCCGGAGCCTTGGACTTCATCTCCGGAGCCTTGCACTCACCTCCAGAGCCTTGGACTTCACCTCCAGAGCTTTGGACTTCACCTCCAGAGCCTTGGGCTCACCTCCAGAGCCTTGGGATCACCTCCAGAGCCTTGGACTTCATATCCAGAGCCTTGGACTCACCTCCAGAGCCTTGGACTTCACCTCCAGAGCCTTGGTCTTCATATCCAGAGCCTTGCACTCACCTTCAGAGCCTTGAACTCACCTCCAGAGCGTTGGGCTCACCTCTAGAGCCTTGGACTCACCTCCAGAGCCTTGGGATCACCTCCAGAGCCTTGGGATCACCTCCAGAGCCTTGGACTCACCTCCAGAGCCTTGGACTTCATATCCAGAGCCTTGGGCTCACCTCCAGAGCCTTGGACTCACCTCCAGAGCCTTGGGCTCACCTCCAGAGCCTTGGGATCACCTCCAGAACCTTGGACTTCATATCCAGAGCCTTGGACTTCACCTCCAGAGCCTTGGACTTCACCTCCAGAGCCTTGGACTTCACCTCCAGAGCCTTGGACTTCACCTCCAGAGCCTTGGACTCACCTCCAGAGCCTTGGGATCACCTCCAGAGCCTTGGACTTCATATCCAGAGCCTTGGACTTCACCTCCAGAGCCTTGGACTCACCTCCAGAGCCTTGGGATCACCTCCAGAGCCTTGGACCTCATATCCAGAGCCTTGGACTCACCTCCAGAGCCTTGGACTCACCTCCAGAGCCTTGGACTTCACCTCCAGAGCCTTGGGCTCACCTCCAGAGCCTTGGACTTCATATCCAGAGCCTTGGACTTCACCTCCAGAGCCTTGGACTTCACCTCCAGAGCCTTGGACTTCACCTCCAGAGCCTTGGTCTTCAATATCCAGAGCCTTGCACTCACTTTCAGAGCCTTGAACTCATCTCCAGAGCGTTGGGCTCACCTCTAGAGCCTTGGACTCACCTCCAGAACCTTAGACTCACTTCCATAGCCTTTGAGGTTGCTTTGGGTGTTCCTTCAAATGAGAATGTTTTGGACCATGATTTTGTTTTGTTCTTTAGGCATGCCAACCTTGCAGACGGCACCAAGAAAACACCAACAGATTTTCAGAGGATCCAAGAGATATTCTTTTTCACATATTTGAAAGCAACAATATGCTTCACTCAACCCCAAAGTAACCATTTGGGGTTGGTATTTTTCACTCAATCTCTGGAGATTCTGTTAGGTTGTTGCTAAGTTTATTTACCCACTCACCCAATGAAGGATATCTGGGTTGTTCATTTTTTGGCTATTACAAGTGAAGCTGCTATAAAACATTCAGGCATGTATTTTTGTTTTGGGGAGCAAAGGGATTTTGGCTCCTCCCTCCCAAACCCCCACTGTGTTCTCTGTGCTTATTTCCATCCAGGCCTTGACTGGATGCACACACAAAAAATCACATGAGCCATATGGAATTTCAAGTATGTTTTCTACTTATTTTACATACGTTGTTATCATAAATGCTTTCCACGCTGGTACAAGGTCATCTCCACGACAAAGTCCGAACTGTGGGGTGGCTTATAGCAGTGCCTCCAAGCTTTAACCCTTCTCATCACCTGGGAACACTGTTCACTGCTGCTGTGGTTCACTGCGCCTGGGTCAGGGCCTGAGAAGCTGGATTCCCTGGACGCCCCGTCACCTGCTTATGTGGCGGGTGTATTCGTCTCCCATGGCTGCTGTAACAACTACTGTAGAAGCTGACTCTCTCTCAGTTTTGGAGCAAGAGTTTAATCACGGTGTTGGCAGGGTGTGCTCCCCAGAGGGTGTAGGGAGAACCTCTTAGCCTCTTCCTGCCTCTCGTCACTTCAAGACTGTTCTATAAATGGAAAGTAACCATTTGGGGGTGGCATTTTTCACTCAATCTCTGGAGAGTCTGCTAGGTTGTGGCTGAGTTTATTTAACCACTCACCCACTGAAGGACATCTGGGTTGTTCATTTTTTTGGGTATTACAAGTAAAGCTGCTATAAACATTCATGCACAGATTTTGTGAGCATGATTTTTTACTTTTCTGGGATAAATGTCCAGGAGTACAGTTGCTGAGTCATATGGTAGTTGCCTGTGTAGATATTTAAGAAGCTGACACACTTTTCCAGAGTAGCTATATCAGTCTGCATTCCCACCAACAGTGTATGCGTGATCCAGCATCATTATTTTAGAGCTTCTGACAGGTGTGTAAGGATAGCTCATGGTTTTTCTTTGCATTTCCCTATTCGCTAATGATGAATATCTTTTCATATGCTAATTTCCATCTGTATATCTTCTTTGGTAAAATGTTCATATATGTATTTTAAAATATATTATTATTGATTTTAGAGAAAGAGGAAGGAGGAGGAAGAGAGAAACACTGGTATGAGAGAGAAACATCCATCCGTTGCCTCCTGTACACATGCCAACCAAGGTCTAACTTGCAACCTGAATATGTGCCCTGACCAGGAATCGAACTTGTGGCTTTCAAAATGCAAGGGAGATAGATTTCCAACCAACTGAGCCACCCTGGCCAGGGAAAAATGTTCAGATTTGATGTCTGGCATCTGATCATATCTTTTGCTTGTTTTCTACTTAGGTTGTTTGTTATTGTTGTATTTACTATTGAGTATAGGGAATTATTTTCCTGTTCTAGATACTAGGCCTTTTCTGAGATATGGTTTGCAAATATTTTCTCCTAGTCTTTTCATCCTCTTTATGGTCTTTTGCAGAAAAAAAGTTGTTAATTTTTATGAAGCCCAATTTATTGTTTTCCTTTTGTGGAACATGGTTTTGGCTTCAAGAATAAAAACTTCCGAAACCGGTTTGGCTCAGTGGATAGAGCGTCGGCCTGCAGACTGAAAGGTCCCAGGTTCGATTCCGGTCAGGGGCATGTACCTTGGTTGCGGGCACATCCCCAGTAGGGGGTGTACAGGAGGCAGCTGATCGATGTTTCTCTCTCATCGATGTTTCTAACTCTCTGTCCCTCTCCCTTCCTCTCTGTAAAATACCAATAAAATATATTAAAAAAAAAAAGAATAAAAACTTTTTGCCTTGCTCTCAATACCAAAGATTTTCTTCATTTTTCTTTAAATATTTTATAGTTTTACATTTTACTTTTATGTCCATCATCTACTTGGAGTTAATTTTTATATAAGATAGGAAGTTTAAGTCAGGGTTCATCTTTTTTTCTTTGGTGGTTCCTTGTTCTAGCACCATTTGTTGAATGGTTATCCTTTTTCCACGGGATTGCTTTTGTTGCTTTGTGAAGAATGAGTTGGGCATATTTGTGTGTGTCTGTTTCGGGGTTCTGTACTCTGTCCCAATAATCGCAGTGTCTGGCCCAACACAAAAACTATCCAGACTTGAATACTTAGCTTTATAATAAGTTTGAAATTAAGTAAACTGATACTTCCAACTTTCTTCTTTTTCAAAAAGGTTTTGCTCTTCCAATTTCTTTGCATTTCCATATGAATTTTAGAGTACTCTTGTATATATCTACAAAATACTTTCCTGGGATCTTGAGATAGGCATTGTATTAAAACTGTATGGCAGTTTGAGGAGCAATTGATGTCTTCACTATGGTGACACTTCCAATCCATGAGTAACACACACGTCTTCTGCATTTATTTAGGTCTTCTTTGATTTAGTCCATCACTGTTTTCTAGTTTTCAACAAACAAATCCTGTAAGTTCAGATTGCATTGTGTTCATTGCTAGTCTACAGAAATATAATTGATTTTTGGATGTGTTTCTTGTGTCCTGTGACCTTTCTGAAGTCACTTACTAGTACCAGGAGGTTGTTTTTACTTTTTAATAGATCCCTTGGGACTTTCTCTATAGGTAATTATGTCACCTGCAAATAAGGGCCATTTTATTTCCTCCTTTCTGATTTGTACGCCTTCCATTTATTTCCCTTTCTGGCCATTTTTGCCACACTCTTGCCAGACTTCCTCACTTTGTTGAATAAGAATGAAGGCCTGTGCTGTTTCCAGTCTTGGGGGCAAGGGGTTAGGCTTCCACCATCCTATCTAATAAAAGAGTAATATGTAAATTGACCATCACCCCAACACACAAGATGGATGCCCCCATGTGGACACAAGATGGCCGCCACAAGATGGCCAGCAGGGGAGGGCAGTTGGGAGGGACCAGGCCTGCAAGGGAAGGCAGTTGGGGGCAATCAAGCCTGCAGGGGAGGTCAGTTAGGGGTGAACAGGCCAGCAGAGGAGGGAAGTTGGGGGCGACCGGGCCTGCAGGGAAGGGCAGTTGGGGGGGGACTCAAGCCTGCAGGGGAGAGCAGTTGTGGGGAACCAGGCCTGCAGGGGAGGGCAGTTAGGGGTGACCAGGCCTGCAGAGGAGGGCCGTTAGGGGCAAACAGGCTGGCAGGGGAGCAGTTAGGCATCAATCAGGCTGGCAGGGGAGTGGTTAGGGGGTGATCAGGCTGGCAGGCAGAAGTGGTTAGGGGCAATCAGGAAGGCAGGCAGGCAAGCAGTTGGGAGCCAGCAGTCCTGGATTGTGAGAGGGATCTCAGATTGGAGAGTGTGCAGGCTGGGCTGAGGGACACACACCCCCGTGCATGAATTTCATGCACCGGGCCTCTAGTTAAGTATAAAGTGATTGTGGGATTTTGTACATGTTCTTTATCAACTTAAAGAAGTTTCTTTCTATTCATATTTTTCTGAGAGTTTTTTTTTTTTATCATGAATGGATATTGAATTTTATCAGAGACTTCTGAATTTATTGATATGATCATGTGAGGTTTTTTCCTTAGCATGTTAATATTGTGGATTGATTTTCAAATATATAGCCAGCCTTCATCCCTGAGACCTCATTTGGTCATGATGTGGAATTCTCTTTATATATTGATGGATCGTTACTGGCAATTTCTCTGTCGGTCTTGCTTAAAATGTTTCCATTGTTTGATCTTTTCAAAGAACTAGCTTTTTATTTCATTAATTTTTCTCTTTTTTTTTCCTGTTTTTAATTTCTGTTCTTTATGTTTTTGTTTTCTTTGGGCTTATTTTTCTTTGCTCTTTGTAGGTTCTTAAGGTAATAACTGAGATTTTGATTTGAACTGTTTCTTTTCTAATATAATCTTTTAGTGTTATACATTTCACTCTCTGCACTGCTGTAGGTGTAGTCTCACAAATTTATTATGTTGTATTTTTCTTTTTCATTCAGTCCACTATATTTAATTTCCCTTGAGACTTTTTCTCTTTGACCCATTTTTTAAAACATAAGTGTATTGTTGGGTTTTTGTATTTAGAGGTTTCTTTATCTTTTGATTTCAGGTTTGTTTTCCTTGTGCATAGAGAACACACTCTGTGTGTCTGATTTCAATTCTTAAAAGTGTGGTGAGGTTTGTTTCATCCTTCACAGTCCGATCTGTGATGGTTTGTGCTCAGTGGACGCTTGAGAAGGATTTCATTCTGCTCTTGTTGGGTGGAGTGTTTTATAAACACTTGGTCCTATTGCTTGAAGGTGACTTTCTACATCTCGCTGATTTCCTGTTTAATTCTATCAATTGTGGAGAGAGCGAGGTTGAAGTCTCCAACTATAATTGTGCCTCTGGTTCTCTTTCAGTGCTCTCGGTTGTGTGTTATGTATTCGCAGCATTCTTGTTGGCTGCGTACACACTTAGGATTGTGATGTCTTCTTGGTGGTTTGACCCTTTTATCATTACATAGTGTTTTTCCTGTCATGTTAACTTTTTTTTTCTTGCTCTGAAGTCTGTTTTATCTGATATTAATGTAGCAGTCGGCTTTCTTTTCATTAATGTTTACATGACACATCTTTCTCCATTCTTTTGCTCTCAACATACTTATAACATTATGTTTGAGGTGTTGAACAATTTCCATTTCATGTACTTACTGACAATTTAGAGCTCACTAGTAAGTCTGACGCTTTGTTTTCATGTGTGTTGCGTCTTTGGTCTCTCCTTACTTTCTTTTCCTTGCCTGCCTGTGCGTTATTGTAACCTTTTTTAGCACTTCATGTTGATTTGTCTGTAATGTTTTTGAGTTTATCTCTTTTATGGCATTGGATTGCTTTAGATATAGACTTTTTCACAGTGCACTGCTGTCATTTACCAGTTCTATGAGTGAACTGTTGAAGCTTTGCCTCCTTCACGTCCTTGTTTATAACATCATTGTCTTAAACATTTCCTTCCTGTACGTGTAGGACCACAGGAGCCAGTGTTTGACCTACTCTGACCATCAAGTCTAACTTAGAAAACTCAAGGGGAGTAGGAAAATATATTGTATTTACCTATATTTTTGGTATTTCCATTGTTTTTTTCTTCTTTCCTCTTATTCTAAAATTCCTTTTATAACTTTTTTGTTTGTTTAGATAACTTCTTCAGTCATCCATTAAGAGTAGGTCTGCTGTCAACTGAGTCTTTTAATTCTCTTTCATCTGAGAAAGTCTTGATTTCCACTTCATTTCTGAAGGAGATTTTTATCTGATGTAGAATTCTCACTTGAGGGTTCTTTTTTCCCAGCACTTGAAAAATGTGCCTTTTTCTTTATGTCTCCATAATGTCCTATGGAAAATCCACTGTCATTTTAATTTTTTCTCTTCTCTAGGTAGGTATCATTTATTTCAATGCTCTCAAAATTGTCCTTTTCCTTTAGTTTTCAAAAATTTGATTATGATGTGCTCTAGTGTATATTTTTAAAAATTTATTTTGTCTGGGGATTCTGCTCATCTTGTATCTGTACGTTTATGTCTCTTGCTCAATTTGGAAAGTTTTCAGTCAAGTAAGTTTTTAGCTCCACCCTCCCCGCCGCCCCCCCTCCCCCATTTCCTTCCACTCCAGTGACACAAATGTTAGATTTTTCGTTATATTCCCACAGAGAACCTGCTTATTTCCCCCGTCATCTTCTCTCTTTCAGATGGATAATTTCTAAAGTTTTATCTTCAAGTTGACTGACTGTTTCCTCTGCCCCCCTCCATTAGTCATTGATTTTGATTTATAGTTTTAAAATTTCTATTTGTTTTACCTTTATATCTTCTGTTGTTTTGTTGAGACTTCATACTTTTTCATTTGTTTCAGCTATGTTTGTAATTGCTCCTGGAATGATTTTTACAATTAATGCTTTTAAATATTTGTCAGATAATTCCAATACCACTGATTATCTTCATTCTGGTTGAGCGTTTCCTGGATCTTATGATGAGTGGTGTTCAGTTAAAGTCTGGATAGTTTGGATCGTATGTTATGAAACCCAGAATCTTACTTTAACTTTGTTTTACATGGTTTGACAGAGGAAGGGGGTTGCTACTTGTTACTTACTCTTCTTTCATTGACACTTGATTGGGGGAGGGGCTTCTCATACTTCCGGGTGGGGTAGGAGCTGTGACTTCCCATTGGACACATGGGGAATGAGGGTGAGAGAGGAGAAAGGGCTCATTAGCCCAGTGGGGTTGAAAAGTCTGTCTCTCTACCCTGTGCTCTCTGACATCAGCCTGCCATGGGCGGGGAGATTGTATGCCCCATTACAGCCTGGAGAGGACGGATGTCTAGGCTCCCTGCTCTGCCGTTTCTGGGTTGGGTCGCTCTGCTATTGGATATTGTGGTATTTGGCTGCAGTAGAGCAGTTATGGTCTAAAAGTTTTCTGTGTTGTTCGTCTACCTCTTTGCTGGTTCTTCAGCCCGGGAGAGCAGAGCTTTTCTCGTTCTTTCTGTTTGATCCATTGGCGTTTCCCACTCACTGGCTCTTCACTCTCATTCCGGGATGAACAAGGCACAAAAAAAACTCAGGGACTCATGTCCAAGCGAGGTCTGTCCCGAGGTCCCCCGCTTGTCTGCTCTCCTGTTACCTGTCAGACTTCTCATTGCCTGGTGCTCGGCGTCCACGGCTGCTGTTGCACTCAGTGGGAGGAACAGGGAAACAAGCCTCTGCCCACCTTCCCAGAGGGGAGTGTTAGCCCTGCACTTCCCTAGGCAGCAGGTGAGACCTGACTGGGCTCTGTGATCCAGAACATTTAGTGATGAGAGCTGTGGACATGGCCTGAGCTATTTGCTAGCAGCATGGTTTAAAGGAGACAATTACTAAGGAAATGGTTATCTGCATTTTTCCAGTTCTCTTCTTCCCAGCCCTTCTAAGGCATTCCAAACTGGAAGTTATCCCTGGTGGTCTTGATCCGGCATCCAGAAGGGTTCAGGAATCTGGAGAAGTGGCTGTGCGTAAATTAAATAAGAGTCCAGAGATGAAACATAATTTTGAAAGGCATTTGGGGGGGCAGAGGAGCCTGGCTGAAGTTCTCCTTGTCTCAGGACCCATTGCTTTTTATTGTCTTAAGGCGAGGTGGAGAAATACACATCAAAGTAGGGTTTGGTACAGAATCCATTGTCAGATTGGGGAATTGCCTTCGGCTATTCAGGTGTTTGGCCAATAGGAGGCAATAACATGTAGATTGAGATGCCCTGAGCTGTCTAACAGCAAACAATCAATTTATGCATCCTTTTCAGGTTTGGGGAAATGCCTTTAGCCATTCCCAACAGGCCTGTGGTTGGCAAACTGCAGCACGTGAGCCACATGCGGCTCTTTGGCCCCTTGAGTGTGGCTCTTCCACAAAATACCACAGCCTGGGCAAGACTATTTTGAAGAAGTCACGTTAGAAGAAGTTTAAGTTTAAAAAATTTGGCTCTCAAAAGAAATTTCAATCGTTGTACTGTTGATATTTGGCTCTGTTGACTAATGAGTTTACCAACCACTACAACAGGCCATAACATATGTGACTCAACCCTTGTTGAGTCCCCAAGTTTCATCAACCTTTCAATGAAACTCTTGCAATTATGACATGCTGGAACTGGCTTCCGGCAAGAAGTCACTAATGGAAGGGCAAAGAACCTTCCCCACCGTGGGGCCTGCCGCAGTGCAGAAAGCTCATGACATCTCCAGGTTCCTTCTTCTTCTCCGTGTTTATCCAGGTGCCAAATGCTGTATTTCAGCCAAGAACTGATTTTGAAAAGATTTTCTACTTCCGTTGTAGAACGTGTCCGTGGCATGTCATGCTAGGGCCTGTGCTGCCCCAGCTCTTCTGGGGGCAGGACTCCAACACGAGAGCCTCGTGCCTGTTTGGGGCCCGAAGCATCCAGAGACGGCACAGGGCATGTTTCCCCTCCCGGCAGGTCGCTCACGGGAGGTGGCGCTCTCGTTCTTTGAATGCTATGCTTTTATATATAAGACTTGGTTTTTAGCTCTTTTCCGCTCGGGCCTGGTTGACTACATTTTCTTTCCAGAATCTTCCTAATTATGAGGAGAAAAGCAAATGTTAAGCTAGTCTCCTTTCAACAGGAAAAAAAGACGAGAAGCGTAGCAGCTTTATTTTCATCTTTGGACTTTGCTTGAACTTTTAGGTTGCAGTGTGCTCCCGTGCATGTAAATAAAGCACAGGCGTCAAGGGGGTAGGATACGGGGGTGTCTAGGTAAGCCCGCATAGAAACATGTTTTGGAAAATTCTGGTATCTGGATGAAGAAAGGGTATTTGGGGGGCTTAAGTATTTTAAGTTTGTGGATGGAAAAAATGTTACACTTTTCACTCGTTGCCTTGGAGCCTTTGGAGAGAGGGCTGGGACAGCTCGGGTCTGGCCAGTGCTGAATGGCATCTCCTTAAAGGAAATGGATTGCCCTGTGCACACTGAGGGGCTGATCTGCATCTGGGAGTGGCCAGAGGCATTAGCCGGTGTTGGACCTTGAAGAAACCTTTGAGGGAGCACATGTGTTAGCTCGGTGTTAGCTTGGTGTCAGTCCATCAGCAGAACGGCTTGGTTCCCCGCAGGCGCCTTGGAGGTGTTTCATGTGGGGCGCCTCTGTGAGTTCCTCCAGCTTCAGAGGCCAACGGCGCCACCTGAGGACAGGAGCTGTGTCCAGGTGGGGCCCGCCCCTGCCCTCCATGGCCCTCTCACCTTGCTGTTTGTCACCCATCACAGCCAGGGGGACACCTTGGGCCCAGTGCCGCCCCTGCCCTCCATGGCCCTCTCACCTTGCTGTTTGTCACCCATCACAGCCAGGGGGACACCTTGGGCCCAGTGCCTACTCCACCCTTTACATTTGATGTGTGCTCTTCAAACTAAATGTAAGTCATTTATGGCTTTTCTCAGGAATTGGTGTGAAAGCGGAAAGTGTGGCTGAGCCTCAGGGAGAGACATCGAAGTCCAGGTCACCCAGAGTCCCCCGTCCTTGGAGATGGTCCTGCCAGCTAGTGTGAGTTCCCTTCCGCAGTCAGGGCTGGCAGAAGGCCAGTGTGACCCCGGGCTGTGACTCTCAGGGCGCCTTAGGGGATCTTCTTCACTCCCGTCCCTCCCACCTGCTCCTGGGGCTTTGATTTCAGGGCACTTTGTCCTAGGAGACCCTGCAGGATGCTCTGGACACAAAGGTTCTGTGTGGATATTCTCAGAGTTAGTGGACCCACTGAGAATTCAGGGTCAGAGAAGAAGGCTAGGCTTAGAACCCTGCTGTACCCTGGAATCACTAGGGAATATGCAAAAATAAAAGAAAGAAAAAGAAAAAAGTAAAGAGCAAAAAGCCTGTTTCCTCCCCACAGATTCCTGATTGCTCGGAGGTCCGGACCTCAGCACTGGAGTTCTTGCAGGTGCTCCCCAGCGCGTCTAGCTTTCAGCAGGTTCAGGGCCCTGGCTGCTAGGAAGCGCCCAGCTACCCCGTGAATTCTGCCTGAGCCTGGCTGCTTCCCTGTGGTGAGAACACCCCAGGCCGAAGGAGAGAGCTGCTCGCTGCTGTTGTTAGGGCCAGGTGGGGGATCCAGTGAATGTCATTCCTTCCGGTTCTCACCTTAGCTCATCACCATCATCTGATTTACGCTTCTCATACGGATTTATTAAAAGTGGGAAGTCTCAATTGTGGTTGGTATCTCCCTAGGGTTTAGGCTGGTCTCAAAGGGCATTGCAAAATGTATTTAATTTTGTGAAATAAAGTTTATTTAATTCTGTTAAATTTATTTCACTTCTAAGGATACCTTTCTCCCTGGAGTGTCAGTGCTGGTCTGAAATCAAGCAGTGGGGAGAGGTGTCCCAGGTTCCCCGGGCTGAGGTGTTGACCTGTTTGTTTGTTCCTCTGACACGTTTCGGACCCCCTTCTATGTTTTGGTGACTGAGTGTCAGGGACTTGCTTGCCCCACAGGGGGTCGGTAATTGGGTTTATTGGCTCATCTGGCACCTTTGTTGCAGTTTTAAAAATGTTATTTTACAAGTGGGGTGAGTATGTCTGCATATGAGCAATGTATTCAGAGGAGAGGTTCACAATAGAAGTTTACCACCCCCTATTGTGAGTAAACACTCCGCCCACCCTGCTTGCAGGGTTTAACTTGGTTGCCCACGTGGGAGAGGAGCTGGATGAGATGCTACAGACCAGGGGCCTGTTGGAATGACTGCTGACCTGATGAGCCAGGAAGGAGCTTTGTCACTTTTTCTGAGAGGCACAGCCCTATTAATTTTGGAAGAGGACACTGGGGGAGAAGGCATTGCAGGGATGGAAAGGTGAAGCCAAAATAAGTATCACATTTTCAGAATGGGAGAGACCTCTGGGATTTTCGAATCCGGCTCATTCGTTTACAGATATGTGAACTAGGCCAGTTTATGAGGGATTTCAGTGACATTCATTAAGCACCTATTAAAATGCCCCATGCTGTGCTAGAGCTAGAAGAGGCAGATGATGGATTCGTCGGGGTTCCCGAGAAACAGAGATAATAGAATGCTTGTATGTGTGTGTATGTGTACTTAAATTTAAGAAGAGATTTATTGTGAGAATTTTGCTTATGCAATTGTAGAGGCTGACAAGTCCCCAAACCTGCAGTTGGAAAGCTAGATCCTCAGGAGAGTTCAAAGGCAGGAAAAGCCAGCTTGGCGGCCCAGTGGGAGGAACTCCCTCCCGCTCCTGGAAGGGCCCACCCCTTTGTGCTTCTCAGGCCTTCAACTGATTGGGTGAGACCCACCCACGCCGGGGAGGGCAGTCGGCTTTAATCAGTGTCTACACGTCATTGTTAAACTACCCACAAGCATACTCACAGAAACATGCAGAATACTATTTGATCAAATATCTGGGCACCGGTTAACTTGACACATAAAATTAACCTCACAAATGACTTCCCCAGCACAAATATGACACAGATTTAGGTGTCAAATCCAGGTATCCTAACCCTTGTCCACAGTTTTGTGTGTTGTTGTTTTTTTAATCAATTTCATTATGCTATTTGCTGACTCATCTGTAATAATGAATACATACAAAACTCATCAGACTTGATAAATTAGATTTAATCAACAATCAAAACTTCCACTTATCAAAAGACATCATCAGGAAAGTAAATAGACAAGACACGGGCTAGGAGAGATATTTGCAAAGTACATTGCTAACAAAGAGCTAGTATCCAGGACGCATGTTTAACAGCATTAGTGGTCAGGGTAATCCAAATTTAAATAACGAATAAACAACATGATGCATAAGAAGAATATACAAATAAATGGTGAATAGAGAATGCATCCTACGGGGAGGAGTGCAGTGGATTGCTACTCCGCACTGTTGGCACAGCTCCCTCGAGCCTTCGTCTGCACGCCTCTGCCATACAGTGTTCCATGAACAGAGGCTGTGTGAAAGCAACCTGGGGATAGCATTTAGGTTTTCCTTAGTTTGCAGTCTGGCGATATGGAAAAACTGGCTTGTTTAACTTGTTTGTTTTTTATACTTAGTCGTAATCACAAATCTTGAAAACATTTCTCTCCTTGAGAACAAACCAAATTCCATGAAAGGTGTTTTGAAATATGTTACTTTCCAGTCAGATGCTGAAGGGGGAGGGCAGCTAGGATTTATTGAGCATGGTGTTGTGTGTGCTCATTTATTCCTCAGGATGGCCACGTGGTACCTGCTCTCATGACCCCCGTTGTCCTGACCGAGGCTCCCAGTGGTTAAGGAACTTGCTAATGCAGAGGCAGCAAATGGCAGCGTGAGGATGAGAACATAGGTCCACCTGCTTTGGTTTAGCCACTGCTTGGATTGTTTTAATTAGTATTGTCATTATTTATTCATTCACCCAGTCAGTCATTAAGTGTATACAGGCTCCTCCTCCACGCGGAGAGGGTCTCAGCTCTCTTATGAAAACCTCCTGGTGGGGAAGTGACAGGTAACAAACAAGAGAAAGGAAAGTAAATTATTTCAAAGCATGATCAGGACTCTGAGCACAGTGAGCCAGAGCAATGGGCCAGGCCCTGGGGAGGCCTCCTGGGAGCCTTGTCCAGGGGCCTCTGCAGAGCCGCAGTGAAAGCAACCGACCTGTGACCCAGCCCTGAGCTCTGCAGCCTCGCATCCCCCTCGGCTCCTGTGTCCTCCTCCCCCCTCCCCCCACCCCCCACCGCCCCCCAAGAAGCCTGGACCAGAGAGGCGTGCGCTTCTGAGCAAGGCAAGTAGAATCCTAGCCGTTTGGAATCATCACCAGCATGGGCCTTTTGCAATATTCTTCTCTAATAAGCTCTTGGATCTAAATGAAAAATTTTTTTAAATCAACAGTTAAGCAATGACTGTCCCTGACTGCTCTTCATTTGCCTGCCTCGCAGGGTGGGGCTCTCCCCGGGTTGTCTCAGTGATGGGGAGCCCTTCAGGTCTGTCTTGGAGGGCAGCCAGCAACAAGGATGCTGATGTCCAGAGGGCCGCCCCTGAAGCGACACAGGAACCGTCCTGCAGGGACTCACCGGGCGTCCTGTGAGGGCTCAGCGTGTGCCGGCGCCTTGCGCGCAGGGTGCGAGGGGCTGGGCTGGGCTGGCAGGTCGGAGTTGCCCTCCACCTTCACTTGGGGCTCTCCCCCTCTGTGACTCCGTTCATTCTGTTCTGTGCTTTCCCTCCTGTTGTCCGCATGTGTGAAATGGCCAGGCAGAACATGGTCGAGTTTGTTTTCTTTCCTTGCATGTAGGGTTTAAAAAGCTGTGGCACCTTGGCTTGCTGGTCTCTTTTCTAGTCAAAAAAACAAAAAAAACAAAAGACACTGATAAGAGCAATGCTGATGAGCAACTGGACAGAGCCTAGTGCGCCCTGATAGCGGGCCTCGCGCACATCACTCCCGTCAAGGTGGGCGCCTGGCCCTGCGTGTCTAATTCCTGAGTGGCCTCTGTGGCCCCTTCCCTTAGACTCCCTTGTGAATGGCAGCTGGAAGCCTTCAGGGAGATGGAAGGAAGAGAGTGGAAATGACAACACGCGGATGGGATGGTGGAGATTAGGACTATGGGATGATCGGTCTGTGAGGTGAGAATTCTCTCCCCCAGGGATTTTTCAGCCAGGTACCCTGTGCACCACACTCTAACAGCGAGAGCCGTGGCCAGGCCAGAGACGCATCTCTAAGCATTCTTACCTTAGTGGGTTTGCAACACACCGAATAGCCCAAGAGCCCGCGCCCAGGCCCGCCCACGCTGCGGTGCGGGACATACGTCTTTAAATAAGCGAACTCTGCTTCGGAACATGGAAGAGGCAAACAGGTTTCAGAGCTGGCACAGACCTGCTGAACCTCCGTAGCCTGACCTTTCCTGACCCTGACATCGTGCGTGACTGCGGTGCCGCTGTGAAGAGTAAGACGCTAACGTGGCTACGTTTCTGTTCCCTCGGTCTTAACTCGATTTCACCCGTTTTCGACACTAATGTCCCTTTCCCGCCCCCGACCCAGCGCAGGGCTCCACGTCCCGCTGTGGGTCCTCACCGGGAGGCTGAGCACCGGGAGCCTCGGTCAGAAGGGTTTTCGGTCAGAAGGTGGGAATGTCTTTCCCCGTCGGGTTCGAGGCTGGAAGAAGGCCGCCATTCTCACTTGCTTTTGTAAGGTTTCAGTGAGATGATGTTCAAAAACGTGATTTATGATAAAGCGTCCAGTTTGCAATCCTCAGAGGGCAAGGTGTGTGTATAATGGAGGAGAGCGCTCCTCCTCTGCCTCTGTGAACTGGAGGCTGACCCCAGTAGGCTTTACCCCAGGAGTCACGGCTAACTGTCTCTGAGGCTCGCCAGGCCTTTCTGCATGTACACGTGTCCTGCTTTCCAGCACGGGGTGGAAAGAGTGCTTTCACCCTGTGCATATTCCTGCGCAGTGTCATCAGTGAGACCCACGGCTCACTCCCCACCCTTTTCTCAGGGAGTGGCTTCCTGCACACACACACACTCACACACACACACACACACACACACACACACTCACACACTCACACACTCACACACACACACTCACTCTCACACACACACACACTCTCACACACACTCACACACACACACACTCACACACACACTCACACACTCACACACTCTCACACACACACACTCTCACACACACACTCTCACACACACACACACACTCACACACACTCACACACTCTCACACACACACACACACTCACACACACTCACACACACTCACACACACACTCACACACACACACTCTCACACACACTCACACACACACACTCACACACACACACTCTCACACACACACACTCTCACACACACACTCTCACACACACACACACTCACACACACACACACACACTCACACACACACTCACACACATACACACTCACTCTCACACACTCACACACTCACACACACACTCACACACTCACACACACTCACACACACACACACTCACACACACAAACTCACACACACTCACACACACACACACACACACACACACTCACACACACACTCACACTCACTCACACACACACACACACTCACACACACACACACACACTCACACACACACACACACTCACACACACACACTCACACACACACACACACACACTCACACACTCACTCACACACACACACACAAGTGCACGCGCGCGCCCTGACAATACTGGGGAACTCTATCCTGTTTTTGAGAGAGACAATCCCCCAGAGCAGGGGGTGGCGAAGTACAGCGTGTGGCCAGCTCTGTGACTGCCCGTGTTTGCAATACCATGTTATGAGAACCCAGCCATGCAGTCTTGTACACGTTGTGTGGGACCGGTTTCCTGCTAAAGAGGCAGAGCTGCGTGCTTGGCCCTGGATCTCAGCCTGCAGTGCTCACCGCCTGCCTCGGAACCCTGCGTGCCTCTGCTCTGGAGCCCTCCTGCTGCCGGAGAGGTTTTCCCTTCCATCCTTGCCTGTCTGGGGCCGTGGGTTCTCTCTCGTTTCCATCTTTGAAAGATGTTTAAAGAGGGGTGCTGTGCAGAGCAGATTCCGAGGATGCTCTGCCCAGGGGAAGCGGCTCTCCTTTTCCAGGCCCTCACATGGCGTGGACAGTGCTGGTCCCTGTTGTCTGATGCAGCAGGAGTTGGAGGGGCATTTGCTGTAGTAACCCTGCTTGTGTGAGGTCCCCAGTGGGTCAGAGTGCCCGGAACCTGGTCCCAGCCTGCGGCTGTGTGAGTGGCAGACACATCCGGACAGTTTGTGACCCAGATGATCCACTCCTGCCCGAGAATAGATTAGGGTGAGGCTGGGCAGTAGGGCAACGGCTGCCTTAATTATTGGACGTTCCAGACTCTGGAAGGTCGGCGGACTCGGCCTGCGTGTGCATAACGCGTTTAAAACACGCTATTTGTCAGCTCCGTCCACAGGCCCCACAGCCCAGGCGCTGGTCCTGGGGAGGAGCCTTGCTCATGTGACATCCCGGGCTGCGCGTTCTCCGGAGGCCGGTGCGGGGTCAGATGTCACCGTCTTGGTGTCTGCCGGAAGGCTGTGGGGACAGTTTTGCAGTGGGACAGTGAGCTGGGAAGTCAGTCTTTGCTTTTCATACTGAGATTCCCGTGGATGTCTCCCAGAGCCATGGTGTATATAGAACTATCTTGTGTTACTTTCTTACTTTACAGACGGTCAAACCCACACCGCTGTTGAAAGAACAGCATAATGTGCACCCCTCCCCAAGACTACCAGCTGTTCACCGCTGGACACGCCCGTGCCGTCTCTCGGTGTTCATACACTCTTGCATGTAGACAAACCGCCTGAGTGGTGGGGCCATCTGCCAGCTGCAGTTCATTCTTCCGTAAAATGAGCCAGCCCCCCGGGTGGAGTGAGGATTGTAAAGTTCGGACCCAGCACAGAGTCTGCCCTGGAGTCCAGCACACCGCCGGGGCAGTGTTTCTAGATCCCCATGGAATGTCGTCTTAAACACTTCATGTTTTCTTGAAGGGCAAGCAGACGTGCACACGCAGGCACACATACATGCTCACACACATGTCTTCAGATGCCACTCCAGGTCTAAGTGGAGAGAGAGATACCTGACAGCCCTGGGTGAGGCTGTGCAGCTGCCTGTGGGTCAGGGCGGGGCATGTGTTACTTTCTGCTTTCTCTGTGTACATCTTATATTTATTTACTTTGAACCGGTATTATTCTACCACCCTACTTTAACTGGAATAAATATAAAAAAGCACAAAAGGCTGGAAATAATGAAAAAAATTGAGATGATGGAATTTAAACCTTGCCTTTCTTTCTGTGCTTAATTCCAGTTCCTTCTCCCTGTGGGATGCAGTTTGTTATAAAAAGATTCTCCTGGAGAAAAAGAACAGAGAAGGCAGCCAGGAAATAATGATAAAGCGGGTGTCCTGAAGTGCTAGCAAAATGTTTTGAGCTTGTTCATGTGGGGGGTTCAAGGTCAATAGTAGTTTCCAGAGCTCCATCCGCACACACACACATCTGTTCTGCAGCCTCTATTTTACATCACAGACTCGCCACACACTTTTCTTTCTCATTTTAAGTTCTATGGGAACATGACTGAAAGGCTAACTGCCTCTGTACCACGAGGGGCATGGATTTAATCTCCGCGTGGCTGACGAGGTGCCACCTGCCTGGAGTCGTTTCCACGGGACCTGTTGTTATAAGGGTTATTCTTAGCCCAGTGGTGGAGGGGCAGCGCTGAGGTTTGCCCGAGATGGAGACCATTGTGAGGAATTGGGAATAGGCTCCTTCTCAGAGCCTCGCTGCCCACGTACTGTTAGGGATTCGCTGCGGCTCAGCCCGCGGGCTCCCAAACTTCAGCATCTGTCAGTAGCACCTGGAAGGCTGTGAAAACGTAGACTGCTGAACCTGACCCTCAGAGTAAGTGTGGGATGGAGCCCCCACATTTGCACTTACCAGGTTTCTGGGTAATGCTGCTGAGGCCAAGCTTGGAAACAATGACGACCTTCCACCCCCACCCCAAGTGTCACTTACCTGGAGAATTGCTCACCTGGAAATGCAGGGCCAGCATCTAGGCCAGGAATTAGTAGACTGTGGCCTGAGCCAAATACACATTTCTTTGTAAATCAAGTTTTATTGGGAAACAACCTTGTTTACAGATAATCCTCGCTGCTTTTGTGCTGCGAAGGCAGAGCTTAGTGGTTGGGCAGTGTCCAGATGTGCTCCCAACGCTGGGAACTGTGCACCTGGCCCTTCGGAGAGGAACGCTGCTGACTGCGGATCTCGGCCAGGGCGTCCCTGGCATTGGGGAGAAGGGGGCTTGGAAGGAATTCTGCGGGGCAGTGGCACTCGGGTGTTCCAATTTGTGTGTTTTTAGAAGCAAGGGCTTTTTTCTTTATTTGCCTTTATTTTTCTACTTAAATATGTATGATCATGGAATTTCATTCATTACTTCTCCACAGGCCATTCTCTAAATTAATTTTCTTTATTGGAAACAGCGGTTTCTCAAAGTGAACAGAAACACAGTGTACCTTGAGCCTTACTAATACAGCGCTGGCATCTGTTTGAAGCCTGGGTGGGGAGTTTTAAAAACCACACAATTAACAGGGGGAAATCATTCCTATTTTGACACTGTAATTGTCAGATTAGTGATACTGTACTTCTTTTAGACTGTAGGAGGAACTGGCGCAACCTCTCTGGCAAGCAGGGTGTCACTCTGTAGCAAGAGTCTTTAAAATAATGTTCATACTTTTTACTCCAGTAATTCCTCTTTTAGGAAATTTCAGCGAAACTTCATATTCAAGGTTTTTCATTACAGCATTGCTTGTAGTATTTTTTAAAGGAAAGAGCTAAATATCTGTGAACACGGAACTGCTGCTATTATGATGAATCCACACTGCTACCTTGGAGCCGTTTAGAATCAAGCTGGATGAAGGGAAGCTGATAAAATCTTTTTGGAGAGAATTTGTATCAAAAGCCTTAAACATTTTTATGCTTTCGGCTCCAATATTTTCATTTCAGGAATCATGAGAAAACAATCAGAGATACAGACAGCTTTTATACAAGGAGAATGATCACAGGGAAGGCATTGGATATGCTTAGTAATTAGTAATCGTTAAATAGATTGTGATGGAATGAGACGATAAAATACTGGATAGCTAATGAAGTGTATTTTTGAGCACTAGTCGTGTATTGGGAATGTCACGGATTACGTGTTAGATTTGGGTATAAATCCACATGTACGGCACACACCTGCATATCTCAAATGGATAGGAACTCTGTGTTCCGCCCAAACCTTTTCAGCACCAGGTGCGCCCAGACACTGGACAGATTTAGGCTCCTCCCTTGCCTTTGCTGTCTTCCTCCATCACATCAGCAAACCCTGTCAGTTCCCGCATTAAGTGACATCCCTCTGTCTCCGCTGCCCCCTTCCCGCAGGGCCTTCCTGTCCACGCCTCTTCAGGTCTCCTGTGATCCGCTCCACGGTCATCGCATCACCTGTTTCTCTGTCTGGCCCACTGCAAGCTGCAGAGGTCATCTCAGGATTTAGACCAAGCCTTCCCACCTTCTGACTGAAATCCCTGCAGTGGATTCCTACTGAGCTTAGACTAAAATGCACTCTTTATCGGCCCTGGGAGGCACAGAATTCTCTGGCTTCCACATCTGTGCCACATGTGACCTAACACGTGACCTCTTTTCTACTTCCGAGCCATTTGCCCATGCTGCTCCCTCTGCCTAAAAAGCTCTTTCCCCACATGTTGCAGAGCCAACTAGCCTCTCATCTTCCTTCAGTTCGCATCTTAACGGTTGTCTGTCAGAGGCCAGCCCTGTCCCCTTCCTAAAGCCTGCCAGTCCCTGCTCAGGAACTCTGGGCTGTCCTGGTGGGACCTAAGGGCCCACAGAGCATGTGGCTGTAGGCTCTTTTTTAAAAACTGTGTGTGTGTGTGTGTGTGTGTGTGTGTGTGTATATATACGTATACGTATACGTATATATACACACACACACACACACACTCACTAGAGGCCCTGTGCATGAAAATTCATGCACTGGAGTGGGGGGTCCCTCGGCCCGGCCTGCCCCCTCTCACAGTCCGGGAGCCCTCAGGGGTGGGAGGTGACCCAGCGATCAGGGAAGGCGACGCCCCATCACACCTCTGCTGCTGCCACTGTCAGCAGCACAAGCCTTGGCCGACCCTCGTTACCTGAGCCTTGGGCAGCCCTGTGTGGCTGGGGGCCGAGGGGACTCGGGGACTCCAGAGCCAGGCATGCGGAGCGGCCGGGCCCGCCTGCTGCCCCGGCGGGGTTGAGGGGACTGGGCGCCACCATCTTGTGGCTGTGGGTGCCACCATCTTTGAGGGCATGGCAGTCAATTAGCATATTCCCTCCTTATTGGCTGTGGGCGCCGCCATATTTGCGATGGCATGAGGGTCAATTAGCATATTCCCTCTTTATTAGATAGGATATAAAAGATAGAAACATCAACAATGAGAATCATTAACCCTTTGCACTCGCTTGCTTTTTTCTCAATTCCTTTATTCTACTCGGGATTTAATTTTTTAAATACCCCAGATTTTACAAAGCGCAGCAGTAGAATAAAAAACTGGAGTTTCTTTTCATATAAACTTATTTATTTGGATTTTTTTATATTTCAAATTATTGATACATGCAAAGAGCTGCTACCGATGCTAACCATGTCGAGTCACACTCAACATCCGAGTGCAAAAGGTTAATCTGCTGCCTCCTGCATGGCCCTTACTGGGGATTGAGCCTACAGTCCAAGCATGTGCCCTGACTGGGAATCGAACTGTGACCTCCTGGTTCATAGGTCAATGCTCAACCACTGAGCCATGCTAGCCGGGTGCTCTATGCTCTTAATAAAGATTTGTTGAATACGTGAATGGATCTCTTCAAATGACTAATTGTATTGTAAGTGTGTAGGTGTGTATATGTAAGTGTGCGCACACACACAATCAGAATGTTATTGGTTATGCAAAGCAAGTTGTTTTTAACTTTTTTTGTTGTACTTTGGTGTACTTTCCAAATATTGTAATTAATCTCTATTACTTTTTATTGCGGTAAAATAGACATAACAAGAAATTTATCACTTTACCCATTTTTAAGTTTCAGTTCTGTGGCAGTAAGTGCACTGCTATGCAGCCTCACCACCCCCACCCTAGACCTTTTTCATTTTCTCTGTGGAAACTCTACCCATTAAACACTGACTCCTCAAAAATTTATATTCTTTTCACAATTAGAAAATTGTACTAGAAAGAAACAAATAGCAAACATCTTTTCAAACAAAGCTCATATCAATATATTTTGGATTGTGAGTTTGAGTGACTGTAAAACTAGTTAATTTGTATTCTAATATCTAATTTTGGTTTTAGAAAATTATTCTTTCTAGATCTAAACTGCTGAACTTACGGATTTCTCTTCTGCTGCAATAGCTCCCCCGCAGTGCAAACCATTTGTGCTGCCTAATAAACATGTCCTTCCTACCGCTCTCATCATTTCTGGGAGACACTGTGTGCCAGAGCAGAATCCCCTGCAAGTGCGATTAGTTTAATACTCACATACAAGTTTTTCTCAACGGTGAAATTAATTTAATAAAGTCTACATTCTAATGGTGACGAAACACTGTGCGTGGACCTGAGAGAGGTGGACATGCAGGAGCTCACGACGGAAGAGTCGGTTGTGCCTCGTTGGCTGGAAGCAGATGGCGTAAGGAGGCTGACAGGGTGCACTGGAGACCTGGGTTCCTGACCATGAGGATCAGTTCTCCTGCCTAGCATTTGCCCTGAGGATCTGGGGGCCAGGAGGCAGGCCAGACCAAGCAGACACCCTCAGATCCATCACCTTGGAAGTGATGCTCCGGTTGAGTTGGCAGAAAACTGACTCGCACAGGAGAGGAAAGTTAGAGACGGCACCCCGCCATTATGTGAGGGGGTCACTTCATGTTTAAGTGACGACAAGCAAAATCTGCAGCATGAATAACTGATAAAGGAATCATATCCAGAATATATAAAAAAACATCTTACTTAGAATAACAGAACAACCCATTTGGAAAATGCACAAACATGAACAGGAAGTCACAGGAGAGGAAACATAGACCAAAAAATAAAAAAAAACAGATTCAGTCGGTTTCATTAGTAATCAATAATTTAAGTTAGCATAACCCCGAAATGTCATTTTATTTGTTAGATTAGGGAGGTTTCAAATCGAAACTCTGGGCCTGGAGTGTGTAGTGAGCATCCCGAGTGCCCAGTGGGCAGCACTTCACAGGTGTTGCTACAGCTCGTTGTCTGGGAGTGAAATGTGTGCTGCACTGGGGAGGACTCAGGAGCTGGACCTGATCCCCTTTGGACTTTGTTGCCCCCAAAGCCGTTCCCTTTGCTGGTTTTGCTCTGCACCCTTTTGCTAGAATAAATCACAGCGATGAGCTCAGCTCTATCCTGAGTGCTGTGGATCCTGACAGAGAACCATCGAGCCTGGGGGTGGTGCCAGGGACCCTGGTACATTGGTGACAGCACATGTTGCCCTGAGTGTGGGACGCAGGACCTCTAAAATTGTTGGTGGAAGGTAAATTGGCACCACCATTTGGGAGAAAAATTTACCAGTAGCTAGGTAAGCTGAAGATGTCTTTGTCCATTTCCAGATTTAGAGAATCGAGAGAAAAAAATTAACAGATATGTTTAAAAAAAGGCATTATAGCGACATTGTAGCATGGGTGTGTTGTCACAAACAAAGGAGATAGCCTAATGTTCTATGAAGGAGAAATATATTTTGATATATTTTTAAATAAAATATACAACATTTAAAAATAATAGAAATTACATCAATCAATATGGTTAAATTTTTGTAAACTAATGTGAATTTAAAAAGCAGCAATACATTGTTTTAAATGTAAAAGACCGAATTCCAGATATGTAGATAAAATATCCTATATAATAAAAGGGTAATATGTAAATTGACCCTAATGGCGGAACGACCTGGGAATGACCGGTCGCTATGATGTGCACTGACCACCAGGGGGCAGATGCTCAATGCAGGAGCTGCCCCCTGGTGGTCAGTGTGCTCCCACAGGGGGAGCTCCGCTCAGCCACAAGCCAGGCTGATGGCTGCAAGTGCAGCCGTGATGGCAGGAACCTCTCCTGCCTCCTCAGCAGTGCTAAGGATGTCCAACTGGCGGCTTAGGCCCAATCCCCATGGGGAGCGGGCCTAAGCCGTCAGTTGGACATCCCCCAAGGGTTCCCAGGCTGCCAGAGGGATATCTGACTGCCAGCTTAGGCCCGATCCCCTGGGAAGTGGGCCTAAGCTGGCAAGTGGACATCCCCCGAGGGGTCTCGACTGTGAGAGGGCACAGGCCAGGCCGAGGGACCCCCTCTCCCCCCAGTGCACAAATGTTCATGCACTGGGCCTCTAATGAAAATATAAAGGGAATGGCAAATTTAGGGCTGTCTAAGCCCCCTTTTGCCCATGTGTATTATTAAATCATCTTAAATCATCTGAATCCTTTTCTTGGAAAAAGTTCCGCATATTTCTGACCTATGTTTTCTTTTCCCTTTTAAAACAAATCTTGAATTTCAAAGGAAGTGCAGATGCTATGACAAACTCTGTCTTTCAATATATTATTTCATTGGCTCACTGCCCTTGGCTATTAGGAGAAGATTTATAGACATGTCCCCTAAATAATTGGCAATTAATTTGAGATTAGATGCCCAAAAGTACAGTATTCTTAATGTAATGTGAAGGTTGAGGCTTTTCGCCTACAAATGTCACGGAACGCAGAGTAAATGTTAACGGGCAGCACAGTTAGCCCTGCCCTTTTGCACATTCGCAGTGGAGAGGAATTTGAGTTTGATGACCACAAACTGGGTTGGCTAGTTTGAATGTAAAGCTATGTAAACCGAGAGTGCCTCTATGTCCTAATGCCTTCCCGTCTGTTAGTCCCTTGTTTATCTCGATAGGGACTGATAGGAACCTACGGTCTACAAGGGATAGAGAGATACTGTATCCCAAACCTTCTTTGGAATTGTGCTTACATTTGGGTCCCATGGACATCTTTGGTGTCCATGGATCAAATGATAACTGTCAATATTTTTTTTAATGTCTAGGACTCTGGTCTCCTAGGGCCGTGGTCGGCAAACCGCGGCTCACAAGCCACATGCGGCTCTTTGGCCCCTTGAGTGTGGCTCTTCCACAAAATACCACGGCCTGGGCGAGTTAGTTTTGAAGAAGTGGCGTTAGAAGTTTAAGTTTAAAAAATTTGGCTCTCAAAAGAAATTTCAATCGTTGTGCTGTTGATATTTGGCTCTATTGACTAATGAGTTTGCCGACCACTGTCCTAGGGGAAGGTAAACCATAGATTCCAGGTAAGAGATTTCGCTGGTGAACATGGTTATCCTTTTGGTCAAATTCCGAAGTGCCTTATATCCGGAGGTAGAGTTGGCAGGTGTCATCATCAAATATCAGTGATTTACCTGTTGGTTTCATTCCCTGAACTTAACTCGCGCGCAGAGCCTGGAATCCATCATGCGCTGGACATTTGTTAACCAGTGTGCACATGTCCAGGCCATTTGAGACCAAGGAGAATTTTAGTCCCTTCCACAAACTCGAGAAACATCCTGTGATCCAGTTTCCCTAGGCCTGTATTTCGTTTCTCACTATTTCTAAGCCAGTGGGATGGGTTTTAAGTTTAGCTGCATTTAAAAAAAAAAAAAAGTAACTGTTCACCTTTGGACTGATCCCAGCTCTTTCATTCTTGCCTCGAACCCTTGTCCACTCTGTATTCCCACAATGGTAATTTCCAGGTCTCATCGCGTGCTTTCTCGTTGCCATGCTCTGTCTTTGTCTCACGAATCCTCCCAGCAATCTGGTGCGGGGGCTGTGTGGTGTCCGTGCTCTGTGTTCGCATATGAGAACAGTCAGAGGTTACACAGTGCCCGTGGGCTCACCAGCTAAGACCCGGCGCAGACAGGATTAAACCCAGGCCTGTCTGTCTTAACTACCAAGATTTAGTCTATTTTTCTTTTAGTTCAATTTTCTAGTGGGATTTTGAGAACTAAGCCGACCACATAGTCATTCTATAGTTGTGTTTATTTTAAATGTTTGAAATACACTGTATTACAGAATAATTTGCATACTATATACTACACTTGTTTACAGATATAGATAGCTCTGTAAGTTTTGACAGATGTATAAACCTGTGATGTCACGGTCATAACCAAATATATTTTACTGACAGCTCCCCCAAAAAGCTTCCTTGTGCTTCCCCTTTTAAAACATTTTATTTGGGAATCATTGCAGATGCCCAGGAAGTTGTAAAAATCGTGCAGACGTTTCCTGTACCCTTCGCCCAGTTTCCCCCAGTGGTAGCTCCTACCTACGGGTAGCTGTAGTGCAGTCACAAAGCCAAGAAGGGGGCACTGTTACTCTCCACAGACCTGAAGTCCCTGCCCACCTGCATCAGTCTTTGTCTACTCGCGGGTAGCCACGTAACTGCCTTCTGCGCTATAAATTTGGTTAGCCTTTATAACACTTTCTGTAAAGACAGAGCGGTGCAGTATGTTCTCTCTGTGTCTAGCCTCTTTTGCCTGGCATTATGTGTTTGAGAGTGACCAATATTATGTATGTGCTCCTTCTAATTGTGGTGCGGCATCCCGTTGTTGGACTATAATGCAGTCTGCTTTTCCATCCTCCTGCTGATGGACATTTGGGTTGTTTTTCACTTGGGCCTATTATATAATGAGTAAAGTTGCTATGAAGATTTACCTACAAGTGTGTGTGTATGGGGGGGGGGACATAAGAGTGGAAATGTTGGGCTATTTGGTTAGTGAAGGCTTAGCGTTATAATACACTGCTAAATTGTTTTCCCAAGAGAACGAACCATTTTATACACAATCGTGCTAACACTTGAGATGGTCAGCCTTTAATCTTTGCCATTCTAGTGGGTATGTAGTAGGTCCTTATTGTGGTTTTAATTTGCTTTTCTCTGATAATTAATGATATTGAATACCTTTTCATGTACTTGATGGCCAGTCATATATATGCTTTTGTCTGATCAAACCCAGTGTTCATTTTAGGGGCGAGTGGGTGGGGATTTGTCTTCTTCATACAGTAAATACTTGATGAGTAATTGTATGTTTATTGAATGACCTAAGATTGACTTGAATATGTGTATTTTCTTTTTGGCCACTTGAAACTGTAGGTATAATACAACTCAAATAAAATAGTTCAGGTTGGTTGTTAGTATATTCTAAAATGATAAGCTGTAGCAGGGAATCTTGTTCTGAACGTGACATTGGGATATAGATCAGTAGTTGCCCGCCCTGGCAGGACATATCACCCTGACTACTCCTGTCATCCGCATGGCCTACTCTTCCTGGCCATGGGGAAGTTTCCATCTGGAGACATGACTACTGTGGTCACACGGGTGCTGAGTTGCTGCCTTGTTTCTCTAAGGCTAGAAATGCTCTTACCTGGTTTTTGTCTTGTCTGAAAATGGAAAGGCAAGCCGAGCCTTGTTATTTTTAGCTGTCACTGTCGCGTCTTTCTCCATTAAGAATGAACGTTCGCTAGGCTGATAAGCAGGCCTCTCTGGATCCTGTGGACTATAATTTCTTTTTATTATTTTTAAAAATTGTTACCTTTTTTTCTGTGGCACATATTTGTAAGAACATATATATTTTTAGCTTTGTTTTTGTTCTGTTACGTGTAGAGAATTACCAAGAAGTAAACACATAGCACCTCCCAGTTAACTATTGCTTAAACAACAACAATGATAAAAAAGAAATATGTAGATAGTGTTTGTAAATCAACACAAGGGCGTGAGATCTCCATATTTCCACCTGTCTATATAAAGAGTGATATCTCCTTTAGTTCCCACGTTCAAGATCTTCTTCCTAGAGGACACTGTTTGAAAAGGACGTCCGCATGATTCCCTCCACTCATACATGGTGTCTCCTTCTCTTCCCATTCTTTTCCCCCGGAGGGACCAGGCAGCGTGCTCTGCTCCGCGTATCCCCACAGTATCAACACGCAGACCCGCTTCCGCACAGGGGCCACTGTTTGGATGAACTATGCTTTACTTAGTTGATCCCTGGTGGTTGTTTCTAGGTTTTTTTGTTTTTTTTTATTTTTATTTATTTGCCATTATAAAAGCTGTGCGATAAATACCAATAGAGATTTCAGCAGACCTTTGCAGGTATATCCACAGGGCACATTTCCACCAGTTGGATCCCTGGTCCAAGAACATTTTATAATTTGTCAGCTCTTGTGAGGTTGTCCTGCTGAAGGCTTCAGCATGCTCTCTCATATAGTGTTTGCAAATGTCTAGGGTACATGTTTTTGCTGTAAAGGCTTAATTTAAATTCTTTGTGGTTTTAGCCTTCTAGTATGAGGTGAAGTGGGACCCCCAAATCAGTGCTGTTTGATCATTGTTGCATCCTTGCTTGCCTGCACCCTTGGGGAGGACACCCTAAAGTGAGCCCTGCCGGTGCCTGAGGGGTGGCGGGAGGGCCTCCTGCGGTCCCCGCGCCCCACAGCCCGCGGCTCAGCGGCGGAGGCCGGGGGTTGATGTGCTGTCTGTTTTACACGTTTCCTGCAGGAGGAAAGCTGAGCAAGGACCTGCGGCACTTTCTCAGCCAGCGCTTCCAGAAGGGCTCTCCTGACCACGAGCTGCAGCAGACCATCAGGGACAACCTGTACCGCCACGCTGTGCCTTGTGAGTAGCCGGTGCCCATGGGCGGCTGTGTGGGAAGTGGAGGGGAGAGGAGAGCGGCTGGCCCCGTGGCTCCTAGGCCCTGGGAACCACAGTGAACAGTGGGACGCACAGCACGGCACGGGGTGATTTCCTGGCTTTCGGGCATTGGCTCTGCAGCCCGCTAGCTCCTAATGCCGGCAAATGATCTGTCGCTGTCGGTTCAGTTTTCTCATCAGTGAGAGGACATGCCACTCACACGAACACCTTCAGAGCCCTGTTCTGAGGAGTGAATGGGATGAGGTACACCAGTTCCATGTGGCATGGGCAGGGCATGAGCCTCTGTAAATGCTAACCGAGGTTGTATCAATGGCGTGGACCAGGCCAGAGGCCCTCGGGATGGCCACTGATGGGGGGAGGCTGTGAGGCAGGCGACTGGCAGCTCAGGGGTCCTGCAGTGTCCCAGACGCTGCCACACTGCACCCCCTGTGGCCAGTCCTGAGGCGGGGGCCCTAGAAGACAGGCGACTAGCTGATTTCATGCAAAGCAAGAAAGAATGATTCTGGGTTTATTGCTGGGAAGTTTTCTTGGCTCCTCTCTGTTACCCCATACTTCACAGTTTGAAATGCCCTTTTAGAAATACTATATTTTAATCAGGGAAAGAAAGGAAAAACAAATTGAAGTTCAAGGTACCTGCTTATTGTTTGATTAGTTTGCTATAAATGGCTTTCTTTAATAAATTATATTTCACAGGTAATGTGTGAGAGTTGTGAACGTTTCCTGATACAATTGCAAAAAAAATACATGTAATCTAATGGGAGGCGTGCCATCGCTCCGCAAGAACGCAGACCGTCAATCTAGACCGGGACCCTCTAAGGGACCCTTAGAGAGCAGCTTCTAGAACAGTCCCCCTATCCCCTGCCCCCATTTTACCTCTTAATAAAACCTGGGCTCCAGGGGGAAAAGAGCTGGACTTCAAGGAACCTGGGTCGGTCACAAAGTGGCCTCTTCCTGCTGCGAGGCAGAGCTCTGGACAGAGAGGGTGTGGTCATAAGGTGTCCATGGGATTTCTGGCCCTCAGTTCTCTTGGGCTTTCAGCATTGGAATTGAAACTAGAATCCTACTGACATCCTAATAATTCCTTACACTTGGATTAGTAATAATTTCTAGTGTTAATCACATGGATTAAGCATGGATTCTCATTCTATTTTTATATATCAAGAAACCAAGGCACTAAGGTAAACCAATAAAAACAGGTTTAAAGGTGACCAGGGCCTCGGATCTCCTGATTCACCATTGCCCTGCCTCTGAGATACTGTCCAGTTTTACTCTTAGAAAAACCTTTTGAGGCTGGAATTTTATACCCATTTTACAGATGAGGAAACAGAGTCGGGCAGATCAAGTAACTGCTAAGTGGCATCTCTTAAGCCATCAGGGCTTGTGGCTGGAGCACAGCTGCCGCTGAGGTTCTAGCACAGCAGGTTGAATGCAGTTTTGCAGAATTTAGTAATTGCAGAATCATGATTGTTCTCTGTGTAATCTTCCCCCTGCTTAGATTCCAATTTAAGAAATGGGGAATGAGGCACACCATTTCTGGATGCATCTGTGGTGTTACCATGGTTACATTTTTGGCATGCTTTCCCGTTTATGTTTTCCACTGATTTTATTGCACCTGACTGTGAGCTAAATGGCTTGGTTTTAAGCCTACCGTCACGTAGGAACTGGGGCAGAAGTGGCCTCCGCCGTCACGCACAGTGGAGAACCATGTTTCATCTTTGCTTGTGTACAGGCCTGGGGTTGCATTCCTGCGAAACCAGTAAATTAGGGATTTGGAACGTGCAAATGGTCTTCCTACTGAAAAAGAAAACAAGTAACATTTCATTTTATGTTTCCTTCATAAAATGGGAAGGAAATTCAGCGGAGGCCTGTTTCCGAAGCCGGCGGAGTGTGTGCCTTTGAACAGGAGAGGCCGTGTGGCGCGGATTCTGTTCCAGGCTCGCACACCTCCGGCCACGGCTGTGTTTACTTTGGTTCATTGACCCACGTGACAGGTGAAGCAGGACCTCTCGACCACCTGTCCTGCCAGCCGCTCAGGAAGCCCTGCGGCCCTGGGCTTGGAGGACGGATCCTCCTGGCTCTGTGGTAACTGCCCTGGGAACAAGCTCGTGTAATCTGCATTTTCCAGAACTTCCTGCTGCTGCTATTTCAGTGACTTCAGTATTTTGAGAAGGGATGACCTCATGAGCAGGTGCTTGTGCGTTGGGCTAGCCTTCTTTTCCTGTACATTTTAGGAGGCTCCGCGGCCTGAGACATTAGTAAGTAAAGCCCTTTGTTCTCAGGTTCTTCTCCTAGTGCAGCCTAGCTTCACACGCACCACAAGGGCTTTCACCATCCAGGGTCCCTTTTATCCAGTCCCCTGGGCAGCAGCCCTCCCATTGCACAGCTTTATTGAGATACTGGAGGCCCGGTGCACGACGTTCTTGCACTGTGGGGGTGGGGAGGGTCCTCAGCCTGCACCCTCTCACAGTCTGGGACCCCCAAGGGGTCCTTAGCGCTGTCATGGAGGCGAGAGAGGCTCCCGCCCCTGCGCTCGCCAGCTGTGAGCCCGGCTTCTGGATGAGCAGCGCTCATCACCTGCGTTGAGTGTCTGCCCCCTGGAGGTCAGTACGCATCATAGCGACTGGTCATTCTGCCGTTCAGTCGATTTGCATATTAGGGTTTTATTATATAGGATGATTCACCTACCATACAACTCGCCTGTTTAAAGTGCTCATCCGGTGCTATTTTTGCTTGTTGTTATTCTCCCACTTTATTCAAAAACTTTTATTTCAATAGTATGAGCAAGGTCATCACAATTAAAATTTAATTATATTTGCCATTGAAAATCACCCCCCCAAGAAAACAAACAAACATAAATTATGGCAGAAAAGAGAGCTCGATGCAGAGTGACTTGCAGTCCTGGTGTGAAGCCTGAGGACGTGGTGTAGCTGTGTGGCCTTTTGCAACCTCCCTGACCTCCTTATGCTTCAGTAAAATGGAAATAGAAACACCCACCTCCGCCACTGTCTCCCCAGACCTCTGGCACCCTGGGAGAGGGGTCCGTCACAGGAAACAGGCCCAGAGAGGTGACTAGCTTGCCTGGAGTCACACAGCGAGCACGTGGGGCCAGGGTTAAGCCAGCCTGTGTACCTCCCGGGGGGGGGGGGTAATTAATCACACTGTGATTAGAGCAGTGTGACAGGGACCGTTGAGAGTGGGATAAAAGGGAAGCTTCTCATTGTTGAGCTGTATGGCGTTAGCTGTTTAAAACCATGGGGATTTATGTTTTGGGGGTGGGGACTATGTAAAAAGAAGTATCTTCTCTATGAATTGCAAGTAACTCACTAATACATACAATAGAAATTTAATAATCATTTAATGGTTATTCAGCTTTAAAAAATCATTACAGGATTCTCTTGGGATATCTAGATTTATCTTAGATTTTGTTAGAACTCTTCTTAGTATACCAATGGAAAATCACCTTTAAATAATGGATTTGAAATGCATGTAAATGGCATCCATGCTGCTCACTTCTCTCATTCCTCAGAACCATCTGGATAACATTCCTGTCTCCTGCCCCTGAAATTCTGTTGAATTTCCCAACCTCCTTCCCCTCAGTGCTTCAGTCACGGGAACTTCATCCATTCCCCAAACACACCTGCTGCCTTTTAATAACCGGGTAGATACTATTTCCCTACATTTCCATGTGACCAGTTTTAAGCTTTAATCTAGATGCCACTTCCACCATGAGGGCCTCCAAGGATTGTGCCCACTGCCCTCACTGCTCCCAGACCACCCTCTGTGACTCTCTTCAAGCACATATTTGCCTGCTGCATGTCTGTCTGTCCTGTCAGAATCTAACTCTGCTGAGGTTGGGCGCTGTCGGCCTCAGTGACCAGCCCATGCCTAGAATATTGCCTGGGCCATAGGATAAATATTTGTTGAATGAGTGAACAAAATGAAGAAGTGGAGAAGATGCTCTTTGTGTTCCTTGTTTTATTTTTTCCTCGGTTACTGCGCATTAGGGAGAAACAGCAGAGCTGCTTTTGCCATGAAGGTTTTAGAATAAAAGGCAGCTCAGAGGTGTGAGGTCCTAGAAGGCTGCTAGGACTCCCTTGATGACGTGGCTGGCCAGCCAGGCCCAGGGGAAGGTCAGGCTCCGGGGAGCGGGGAGCTGGAGTGCCATCCCCCCTCCTCCCGACTGCAGCCTGGACCTCTGGACCTGCTGCACTGACAGTTTTCCTGCGTTGTGACCTCCCGTCCCAACTGACGTGACATCTGAAGATGCATGCGATACCTGACCGGGCTTGTCATTCACTACACGGCTGCTGTCACCAGGAGATACGGCTCATCGCCAAGGACTGGTTCCCTGGAGGGCTGCACCACCCCGCCCGCTCCTGTCTTCCCTGGGCTCCCCTCTGGGGAGCTCGTAGTCCTTCCAGGCAGAGGTCCCCTGGGACAGGGGATGGGTGCTTTGCTCTGTAGCTTCCTTCCACTTGTCGATCAGGGCGCTGCCTGATGCTGAGACCCTGGCCCCCGTGGAAGAGGCATAGGTCATTGACGAAGCAGTTTACAAAGGGGTGGAATTGCTTCGATCTACAAGATAATTTAAATTGGATGTGATAGTAAACATAAGTGATCCTAATCGTTATTCGTGCCATTTTTCAAACCTATTTGAACCTATTGGTTTCTCTAAGTATAGCTGGGCCAGCTCCACTGGCCGAAAGCCAGCCCGGTCTGCATTAGAGCTGAGGGTACGAACTGCCCAGCTGGTCAGCGAGCGGCCGGATGAGAACTGGGCGCTGGAACACGCTGCTCTCCTGGGACGCGCATCCCTGGGTGTTTGACACGAGGGCGAAGCTCAGGTCGCGCTTCCTGAGCTGGACAGTGCCACGAGCATCCCCGGGACTGATGGCATGGAAGTCACCAGGACCTCCTTGCTGTGCTCACTGCCTGGTCCTCTAATAAGCGCTGTCTAAAACGGTGTCGCTTTAGCCTTTACAAAACCTCGCCTGTGTGAAATGGTGGCTGGTAACGGTAGTAATAGCTTCAGTTTGGGCCTCCTTTGCTGTGTATTAGGTATTTGCCGTGATCCTTACACATCTGTCAACTCTAACTCCAGCCTCACCGAGGACGCAGAGATTAGGAAAAGTCTGAGCTCAAGCCATTAGACTCTTAATCCCTGCCTCTTTTCTATTCAATCCAATCTTCATGAATTCTCCATCTAGTCTCACCTCTTCCCTCCCCGTCCCTTTACCACCAATACTGTATTTTCTCATGTGCTCTGGTTGGTCTGTGGTCTGGAGACTCCACCTAGCCACTGACTTCCCCCGCCACTCCCCCTACCTATCCTTTCCTTCCTTCTCCATCAAAACCTACTTCTACATCCATTTCCTATTGGCTGTCCTCAAAGAGGCCAAGAATTAGAGCACAAGTGAATGGTTCATGCTGTGGTACAGGGTTCTCCATCCTACAAAATACTAGGTATACCGGTTAATAATGCGGATTTTGTAATCAAAGAAAACAATAATTTCAAGAGAAACATCAAAAGTGCTTTATTCAAAGTAATGTCCATTGCTAGCTACACATTCCCCCATCTTTCAGGTAATTTGTGGATACCGTCCCAATAGAACTTTTCTTGTTTTGAGGCAAACCATTCAGAGACCCAATTTTCTACTTCTTTGTATGTTTTGAAGTGCTGCTCAGAAAGTGCGTGTGCCATTGATTGGAACAAGTGGTCATCTGAAGGAGCAAGGTCTGGTGAATACGGTGGGTGGGTTAACACTTCCCAGGCAAGATCTTTTAACGTATCTTAAACTGGTTTTGAAGTGTGTGATGGTGCATCATCATGAAGCAAAATTACTTTGCCGTGTCTTCCGGCCCATTCTAGTCGTTTCACCATCAAAGCATGGTTCAAATTGATTATTTGTTGTCGGTAGCGATCAGTATTAATGGTTTCACCTGGTTTTAGAAGCTCATCATACACCACACCTTCCTGATCCCACCAAACGCAGAGCACTGTCTTCTTTCCGAAGCAATTTGACCTTGCAGTCGATGTTGATGGTTGACCTGGATCAACCCATGATTCTGTGCATTTGGGATTCTCAAAATAAATCCACTTTTCATCACCAGTCACAATTCGATGCAAAAGAGACTTTCTTTGAAGCAACATTTTACTGATGACTTTTCAGTTTTCCATTTGTCATTCATTCAGTTGATGTGGCACCCATTTTCCTTCCTTTAAGATCTTTCCCATTGCTTGTAAATGATCAGAAATTGTTTGCTGAGCAACGTTTAATCTTTCTGCAAGTTGTTTTTGAGTTTTGCATGCATCTTCATCCAATAATGCTTGTAATTGTTAAGCTTCAAACTTTTCGGTTGACCTGGACGTTCTTTGTCTTTCACATAGAAATCATCACTTTTAATGCATTTAAATCAGCTTTCACAAGTATCTTGAGATAGAGCATGTTTACCATAAGCTTCCCAAAGTATTCAGCAACACTTTTCTTCAAAATGAAGTAATGAATTGAAACTTCCCGCAAATGCTCTTTTTTTGGCATGAAATTCGACATTTTTAAGCGTAAAAAATATCTATGATGTTAACACCTTCAGCAAATTTGACATATGAAGTTTTGAAGCTTGTTGTCAATACAACAAAATAGCATACATATCAAATCACATATATATAAACATATGTGTAACTCCATCTATTGGGAAAAAATCCGCATGGTTAACCGGTACACCCTGTAATGTGGTATGTTCACCGCTGCCCTTGCACTCTTCCTCTGTCTGGCAAGCAGTCTTAAAATCTGTGACATGTTCTGCTGCTGTGAGACCTTGCGACAAAATACTGTGCTTTCACAAATTAAAATGAAGTAGCTGCAGCCCATTATCAACCTATGTGTAACTCCATCTATTGAAAAAATCTGCATTATTTATATTTTAACAGATGACTTTAAATGTGGTGCTGCTAAAAACACCCTATATAACTATATAATGGGATTTTGGGTGGGTTTTTTGTTTTCCTTTTTATATTTTTATTAATTTCAGAGAGGAAGGAAGGGGAAGAGAGAGATAGAAACATTAGTGATGAGAGAGAATCATTGATCAGCTGCCTCCTGCACGCCCCACACTGGGGATCAAGCCCACAACCCAGGCACATGCCCCGACTGGGAGTCGAATCATGATCTTCTGGTTCATAGGTTGATGCTCAACCACTGAGACACGCCAGCTGGGCTAATGGGATGTTTTGCCAACAAAGCGGCCTCCTGGGTAGGGATGAATTCTTATGCTTTTGATTTGTTGTACTTTTTACATTGCTTACTAGTAGCTTAGCATTGCATACATGGAAAACACCTTAAACACAGGATGCCCTCTGTTGCTGGACCACTTCTCACAGTTTCCTGTTCCACCAGCTGAGGTGTGGCTCGTGTTTCTCAAAGTAATGCTATAGTCTAGGTAAGGAGTGTTATGCCCAATTAAAAAACCATGGCTTTTATGCCCATGGCTTAGAAAAAATACCTTTTATTTAGATACTAGAGGCCTGGTGCACAAAATTTGTGCATGGGGGGGTCCCCTCAGCCCAGCCTGCATCCTCTCCAATCTGGAACTCCTTGGGGGATGTCCAACTGCTGGTTTAGGCCCGATCCCAGCAGTCGGACATCCCTCTCACAATCCTGGACCACTGGCTCCTAATCGCTCGCCTGCCTGCCTGATTGCCCCTAACTGCCCCCCCGCCAGCCTGGTTGCTCCCGACTGCCTCCCCACTGGCCTAGTCGTCCCTCACTGCCCCCCCTGCCAGTCTAATTGCCCCCAACTGCCCCCTCCCCTGCTGGCCTGGTTGCCCCTAACTGTCCCCCCCCCCCCCCTGCTGGCCTGGTCACCCCACACAGCCTGCTTGTTCAGTCGTTTGTTCATCCCTCACTAACCCCCCTGCCGGCTTGGTCGTAGGCAGCCATCTTGTGTGGGTGTGAGGGTTAATTTGTATATTACCTCTTTATTATATAGGATTATGTGGATAATAGTTACTATTAACAAATGTTCATCCACATGACTGCTTGGAAGGGCACTGAAGATTGTGAGGGATGTGAGAATGTTCTCTGTTATTCTGATAACACCCACCCGATAGATGCCAGCACGCACCCACTTTGTGACAACCCAGAACAAAATGGCCATCCTCATTCCCACAGCCTCCCACCCCAGTGGGGCTGTGTGGAGCTATCCCAGCAGCGAGCCCCTGAGGAGGTCTGGGACCTTTCCTCTCCTCCCAGGGGGTGGGGGGGGGGTAGTGCTCAGGTGTGACAGGCTTCCTGGGGGGCTGGGTCAGAGCAGCTGGCAGGTTCTCCCACTCACGGATTTTGTTGACTTGAACAGGTGACCCAGGCTTTCTGGGCCTCTATTCTCCCTTTAGCATCGCTGTTTCTGAGAAGTCCAGAGCCCAGCAGTGAGCCAGACACCTCACAGTCCTCTCTCCAGTCAGACTCTCTCCCCTGCCTCCTCCCTCCTCTCTCCAGTCAGACTCTCTCTCACCCGCTCCTTCCCTCCTTGCCAGCATGAATCCTCAAGCCACATTCTCCCTTTTCTCTTTTCAAGTTCTCATTAGGCTTTGGGCCTTATTTATATGACTATCTTTTTTTTAATGATTTATATGATTCTTTTGGGGACGCTAAGTTAAAATCATTTCCTAACATTTGTTGAGTAACAGCCTCACACTAGCAGCGAGGCGAGAACACAGGGAAGATTAATAATTGGATGATTTAGCCAATAATAGGCCTGCTTGAAGCAGCGCTTTCTCTGCATATTCCCAGCATCAGCTAATTCCCCAATGTTCTTTTTCTTTGTGTTTCTTATTCTATGTTGTTACCCTAATTGCCATTGTATATTTGCTGAGTAGATGAAGTCATTGGAAAAAAATAAAAGAAAAGCTACAAACGTAAGAGCCCCTAACACTGGACTTGATTTATGTGTGTCTTTTAATAGACTCATATAAACATGGCTAGTGCTCTTTTTTCCAGGGTTCTCGGGAGTGTAGAAAAAGGGAAAGCCATAGGAGTCTAGATTTAAGTTTAATTAGAGTTGATGTAATTTATAATCTTCTTATGAAAACATGTTAGACCAGCCTCACTGCCTAACAATAAATCTCTCCTTAACTGAGTGGTTACTACATGTACCAGGCACTGTGCTAAGTGATTTACAAGTTTTGGCTCTTTTAACCCTCTCTAAACCCTGCGAGGCATAGCATTATCATCCCTGTATGATGAGTGCAATGTCGGTGTGGGGACTTAGGTAAGAGGCTTGTTCAAGGATGCACAGTTTAACAATGATGGAACCCAGACTCATATCCAGTTCTCACTGCCTGCAGGAGTCCACGCTCTTGCTATATTTTTCTGGGCACAGTCACCTTGCAGCACATTTTTTAAATTAATGTATTGAATTTAAAAGGAAAAGAATATTTTCTTAATAACATATGGATTAATCCTTGGCTGGATATAGGATACTAAAATATCTATTTCACAGTCTTGTTAATTTATTTAATTGCTTTATAAATTTAGCTGACATTTTCATCCAGATTTGTTGCAATTATAAAGCAATTTCCACAGCAATTTATACAGGAACATAGAAGTTTCACAGTGTCCTTACTGTCTATTATTTAAGAGATGGTTTTACCAAGTTTGAGTTTCCTAAGAAGCATTCAAATAAAGTACAATATATTTTATTTCATTTATTTATTTTTATTGATAAAGGAAGGGAGAGGGAGAGGGAGAGGGAAACATCCATGTGAGAGAGAAACATCTATTGGTTGTCTCCTGCACACACCCCAACCTGGGACCAAACTTTTAACCCAGCATGTGCCCTGAGCAGAAATCCAACCGGTGACCCCTCGGTGCACAGGACAGAGCTCAACCAACTGAGCCACACCAGCCAATATATTTTAAAAGAAATCTCCTTATATCAAATATGTTCAATAAAATATTACAAGTAATTTCCAGCTTCTGTAATGGATTATGTGCATTTATGCTAAGATCCAAATAAGGATACTTACCAGTTATCCTCTGACGAGCTTACTTAAAGTCCTAATGAAATGAGCTACCTCAAAGGATTACCTTACGTTTAAAGAAGTAGACATCACTCAATGACATATTTTCCTATTGTATTGAAAAGTAACCATTTATGTATCCCTATTTTAGGAAATACTCTCATGTTTTCAGGGGTAATGGGCTATGGTAAATGCATCTTACTCTCGAATGACGACAAAACATTGTCAGTGGTTAAAAATGTATTATGTGTGGGGAGAAAGAAAGAGAGGACAAATGACAAGCCAATAGGTTGAAATGTTATTATTAGATAAATCTGGGTATACAGTGTTCATTGTACTATTCTTATTCTTGAAACTTTCTGGAAATTTGAAGTTATTTCTAAAGAAAGTATTTTAAGACTTAATCCATACAAAAAATTAAAAAGCAACAAATATAGTTTTTGGGATGAGAATTATATGTGTTATGTTTTCATATCCCCCGTTATTAATTATCAGTGCTTTTAGCCTATAATTGATATTTATCATTAAAGTATGGAGAGACTAGCCTGAAAGACATTGTACATATAATAAAACAAAAATCAACCACTTATGGGATAGCAAGTATACGCGGAGAATTTTAATGATAGTTTCTCACTTACGGGGAGGAAGCTGAGGCATGGTGATGCTAAGTGACTCGCCCCACAGCTATGGAATGGATGGAACCAGGCAGTCAGGATTGATACCAGCCCTCCCTCTAGTAACCACCACATTTTATTCGCTCAGACTATGTATGTGTATGTCTATATATACAGATACATATGCATATACTGAATATTTTTAGAAAATAAGTAAGGAAAATTATTTTAAATGGATCCGAAATACCTGCCAATGAGATTCTAGGTGACTATGAAAGTATAATGATAATTATTATTAACACTGAGCACTTGCCATGTGCCAGGTTTTATTCTATGTTCGCATAATAACTCATTCAATCCTCACAGTGGCCCTGGAATGCAGATGCTGTTACGCTCCATATTCCAGGAACTGAGGAACAGAAAGGTTAAAACAACTTGGTCAAGATGTCACAGCTACTAAGTGGTAGAGCTGTGGAGTGTTGTTCTAGAAGTTTTGCTCTTAACCGGGAGCTCATATTGCCTATTTTGTAGCTCTAGAAAAGACCTGAGAAAAACAGGAAAAAGAATCAGTAACTAAACACATTCCTTTTCTTTGGGGTGGTGTCTTTTATTATTCGTTCTGTGCTAGTTACTTGCTCTCCTTAGGTCCCATCAAAGCCACTACATCATTTAACTCCAGGGGGCACTATTTCGTTTGTAATCTGTGTGAATGGTGCCTCCTTGGTGGGCAGCCCTCTGACTATGGTTTTTGCAGTGGCTGAGTTCTCCTCAGAGAAGATACTCAGCTAGACTTAAAGCCTGAGGGATAGAATCAAATTTCCATTCATTCAGGAGGTATGTGCCTCAACCATGCTCTCCAGGTATGGTGAAGTGGTGCCTTACCCCAGTAAGGATAATATCCCCTGGATCCTTGAACACCAGAGGCCTAATCTAATCCAGTTACAAGGTCTCTCTATTCTTAGTTCAGCTAATTAAAGGCTGGAGACAGTATTAGAATTGGATCTTATTGGGTAGTAACTATTATTTGTTTTCTTTTTTCATCAATCAGTTGACCTATCTACTTACCCAACCATTCTCCATTTATGCCATTTATCTGTGCATTCAACCAACATGTAGTAAATACTACTGTGAGCAGGTAACATTTCCTGCTCTAGGGGAGTTCACAGTGTAGTGGGGAAGACAGACAATAGCAGCTATCCTAGAGTAAAGTAAGTCCCATGATAGGTAAGTCCAGGACTGAATAACATACAAGAATGGGCACCAACCTCAGTCTTGAGACCAGCGAATCAGTGTGACCAGGAAGTGAAACAAATACCAAAGGAGAGGCGAAATGAAAGCAGTGGGACCTCTTTCCCAGGGAGCGTCAGGAAAGATCTACCCACGGGACCGTGGGCAAGTGACTTTCCTTAACCTCTCTAGGCTTACTTTGACTTTAAAAGGAGTCTGTCTACTAGGGGTGTAATAGATACAGAAATCATCCTGATCGCCAGGCCCAGTCTCAAGATCATGAAGTCCTTTGGATGGTGCTTGCTCCTGTGTCCCTCCTAAGGACTGAGAGGTCTGACTCTTATGAAATATTTGAAAACACAACAACAAAGACTAATGCAACAGCAAGAAGTTAGGACATGGTCTTAATGTTTGCATTTATTTAATGTTTTTAACATTCACATAGCAATGTGGTATAATCGCACTATTCACTAATTGCAAGATGTATAAAACATTAATTCAAGGTACATGAAAGTCAGTGTAGTCTGAAAATAGACCCCACGTTTAAATATATTTTCTTCTTTTTAGTGTGTCTTTATAACTGTAGGTATCACTTTATTTGAAGAGAACAAAGTCTAAATTTGAGGCACTTCATGAGTAGGAGGCCTGGGTTAAATGACTTTTTTGCCCTTTCCCTTCCTTGGCAACCTTGGGGGTATGGGGTGCTGTGGGGGACACCTCTGAGCCCAAGGCATGGCTGTTTCACACTCAGCTGTAGTTGCTTATTATGGAAGAAGCCTGAGCAGGGTAGGTGACAGTTGTCAAGAACTGTGTAAATGAGCGAGATGGGTGCTAACGGAACCCCAGTTTTACCAGGGCACAGCCTCCTCATCCATTTCTCACCACTCCTGTCATCAGAAGAAAACTATTGCTGGACCACATCTTCGAGGATGCCGTATTTCTGGTTGGGGCTTATAAGAAGTGGGCCGTACGAGTGTCTTAAGTGCTTTGCTTCGGTTATGCTAGAAGGGATGTAATCTTCAAGGTCAACAAGCTGATGCCCTGTAAATGATTTATTACATTGGCTTTCTAATTGCAGTTGCTCTATGTAAATGAACTTGACATTTTTCTCCTTTCCCATCTCCTAAGATGAACATCGTCACAAACAGACCCTATAGGGTTGTTAGGAGTTACAGCGTCAGTACCCTATTTTTCATCTTCAGTTGATTCGAGGGATGCACATTTCTTATTTCCATCTCTAAGTGGTTTTGCACAGTCTCAGCTTCACTTAATTAGAGATTTGGGGGAAAAAGATATCTATTTCAGTGGAATTTTGAAAAAATGCTGCCCAACTTGTAGATAAAATATTCTTCATGTGTGATATGACTTGAAAATGAGATATCCTGTGGAGGCATCAGGGAGACTGAAAGTCGGCCGGGTTCCAACAGTGTTGCCTGCTGGACTACAGCTCATTCTGGGAATCTACAAGAAAGTCCTTTGACCCAGGACTCCCTTGTTTTCCCCAGGGAATAGAAATGTGTGGCCAATACAAGTTGGATTGAATTTCCTGTTGGTTGCTGAATGTATCCTTCCGTAGGCCATGTGCTGAATGGTGGGTATTCAGACCCCTTCATTTCGCTAGAATGAGACACCCAGGCAAATCTCCTCAGCTCACTGTGGATATGGCTCATGTACTAATTGAGAAACACTGTCAGATATAATTAAACAAATATGGTCTCTCTAAAGAACATTGACTAGATGGAAAAAATAACTTGTTGATATGGCACTTGCTGTTTTTTCTGAATTCATAGTATTTGCTTTAGGGGCCTGGCCTCCCTGCCGAATCATCCTTCTCTCTCCCTCCCTCTGTTCTCCCCTGCCCACCCACCCCCCACCCCCACCGCTCCTCTTCCTTCTCTCTATTTCCTTCCCCTTCTCTCTTTCCTATCCTTCTACCACAAACTGGTCTGTTTCTCCCCCTTGTTCCAAACTTGGTGGAGTAGCATGCCAGTTATGCCAGTTACTGGAGCTAGGCATTTCTGGATTCTAACAGAGAGTGCATTTGTTTTGCTTTTTGATTTGAGGTATTACATACATATAGTAAGCTCTATAAATCTTAAGCGCAGAGCTTGAAGTGTTTTTACACACACACACAGACACACACACACACACATACACACATGTCTGCACCCACGTGTCCATTTACACACACATCCATCCCTGTAACCATTACTCAGATCAATATATAGAACATGTGAACTTCCCAGCAGGTTCCTCCTGCTCCTTCCCACTGAACACTTCTCTCTCCCAGAGGTAAGTAACCTCGGTTCTGAATTATCACCCTAGATTAATTTTGCCTGTTCTAGAAGTCCATATAAGTGGAGTCATGCAACATGTATTCTTTTGTTCTAACTTCTTAGGCTAATGTTACTTCTGTGAGATTCCTCCATATTGTTCGCATGTAACAGCAGTTTGATTTTTTTTTTATTGCTATATAGTCTTGCATTGTAGGAATATACCATGATCTATTTGTCCATTATTCTGTTCATTAGAATTGTCAGCACCTGTTAGCTCCTGCTGGCAACATCCTACATTATAATAGAGAAACATGCAAATTGACCGCACCTCCGCTATGCCCATGATTGGGCCTGCCAGAGGCTGGGGGCGGGACTCCGGGTGGCCTAACTGGCCATTGAGAAAACCAAGATGGCGGCGCCAAATCCTCTTAGTTCCGGGGGTCCTGGTGAGTGATGGCAACCCTAGAGGGGCGTGGTATGCACAGCCAGCAGCCTCCCGGGGGTCCCGGGACCCATCGCGACCCGGGGGGGCGTGGCCGGGCACGGCCAGCAGCCTCCCGGGGGGTCCCAGGTTCAATGGCTACCCGAGGGGCGTGGCCAGGCACGGCCAGCAGCCTCCGCGGGGTCCCGGGACCCATCGCGACCCGAGGGGCGTGGCCGGGCACGGCCAGCAGCCTCCCGGGGATCCCGGGACCCATCGCGACCCGGGGGGGGCGTGGCCGGGCACGGCCAGCAGCCTCCCGGGACCGGGACCCATCGCGACCGGCGGGGCGTGGCTGGGCTCGGCCAGCAGCCTCCGCGGGGTCCCGGGACCCATCGCGACCCGGGGGGGCGTGGCCGGGCTCGGCCAGCAGCCTCCCGGGGGTCCCGGGACCCATCGCGACCCGGGGGGGCGTGGCCGGCACGGCCAGCAGCCTCCGGGGGGCCCGGGACCCATCGCGACCCGGGGGGGCGTGGCCGGGCACGGCCAGCAGCCTCCCGGGGGGCCCGGGACCCATCGCGACCCGGGGGGGCTTGGCCGGGCACGGCCAGCCGCTCCAGGGGTGATGTCCCTGGGCAATCGCCACCCTCGCCTAAATGGCTGGTGCTGAGAGGGATCAATGGGGCCAGTGGAAGGAGCAGGTGGTAGTTGACCACCGAGGCCATCTGCAGCAGCCGGATGCAGAGCTGGGGTCCACGTTCTCCAGGTTGGCCTCCGTGGGGCCCGAGTCGCACCCATAGTAGCCGAGTGGGCATGCTGGCATCGTAGCCCCAGCATGAGGCCAGCTTCCCAAGCCAGGCTGCGGAGGGAGGGAGGGCCTCTGGGCTGGGAGCACTCCCCCACCCCAGTGGACAGGGCACAGAGAGCAAGCAGCAGAGAGCTACTAGAGGTGGTGGGTGTGGTGGCCTGGCTTCCAAGAGGCTGGCTTCAGCTGCTGTAGCCTGCGCTGAGGTGGCTGGTGGTGGGGGCAACTGCATGGGCGCATCCGAGGCTGGGGCACTGGGAGACGTGGGACTGCAGCCCAGAAAGTGAGGCTCCGGAGGACCTGGTCACTGACCCGGGGCATTAAAGCCGCCTCCTACAAGATGTATCCTAGCCTAGGTGTGTGGGAAGCAGATTCAGGAACCTCTCCCTTGGCGGCGCCAGAGCCCAGGCCTGCCAGCACCCCAGAGGAGACCCCCACCAGGATCGGGGGCGTGACCAGTCTCTAAACCAGGGTGGCCATTAGCCTAGGCCTGCCAGCACCCCAGAGAAGACCCCCACCAGGATCGGGGGCGTGACCGGCCTCCAAACCGCCAGTGACCCTAACCTAGGCCTGCCAGCCCCCCAGAGGAGATCCCCACCAGGATCGGGGGCGTGACCAGCCTCTAAACCTCCCGCAACCCTAGCCCAGGCCTGCCAGCACCCCAGAGGAGACCCCTGCCAGGATTGGGGTCATGGCCAGCCTTCAAACTGTGGCGGCCCCTAGCCCAAGGAGGCCTCCTGGCCAAGGACGCCTGAGTCTGTTCTTGACCTAGGGCCGGACTCTCCCCACAAGGGACTCAGAAGCCACCAGAGTCTAACTGCCAGTCTCTGGGAGTGCATCCACTGTCCACCAAAAAGTAGGGCCATCAAAGCATTCAGTCTCAGTGCAGGCACAGGTCTGTGGCTGACGGGGTGGAGGCCAGACCAAAACAAAACAGCAGAAACACCCTGCCCACCTGGGCGGGTACTGCTGTAGTCCACGTGGCCTGGGCAGTGTAGAAAGCGCTACCGTCTCCCAGGTCCTGTGCTGGCACCGCCGCCTCGCTCACCCTCAAGCCCCCCTGAGTCCTGACAGCAAAGTGTGTGGGGCATTCTGCAGGAGTTGTGCCGTTCTGGGTGCTTTTGCCCAAAGACACACTTTGGGATGAATTCAGAGCCACATCTCATTTCCCATGAAACTGGAAGAACCATGTAAAGGATTTTGACAAAAGCTTTCCACATCTCTGTTTATTCTTTTGAATCCATAAAATGACCTTAAAAAAAGCATCCGGGCCACCTAAGAAAGAATGCACTTTCTGGCCAGAGCACGCAGGATTCTTTTGCCCAACAGGTTAAAGGGAGCAGAGCTGGCACAGTGGGAATGGCCCTGGTGCCCTATGAGGAGACCGGGGGAATGGGGTTGCCGAAATTCCATAAGCCTCTTGCCACCTTCTCCTTTGCAAACCACACCATCCAGATCCACCAGGACTGGAGGCAACTGGGAATCACAGCCGTGATTTGGGACATGGTGAGCAAATCTTGAGGGGCCTCTGTAAACATCTGCAATTGATTATAAGACTGGTCTTTATTTAAAAAGAAATAAAAGAACAGCTTTGTTGAGAAATATCCATATACTGTACATGTCACCTAAAGTGTACAATGAACTGGTTTTTTAAAGTAAATTCAGAGTGGTACAACCATCACCATGCTCAATTTTTAAATATCTTCATGACCCATCCCCTCCAAAAAAAACTTCTACCCATTGGAATCACTTTCCTGATCATCTTCCCCAAAATAGATTGCACTTTAAAGGTGGGTAAAGGAAAGTTGAGGGAAGTTAAAACACTGCACAAAGGATATTGTAAGATGACAAAGCCCAAAGTGAAGCTCATGTGTTTTCTTTAAAAAATATATATTTTTAAAATGTCAGAAAGGGAGAGGGAGAGAGAGATAGAAACATCAATGATAAGAATCACTGATCAGCCGAAACCGGTTTGGCTCAGTGGATAGAGCGTCGGTCTGTGGACTGGAAGGTCCCAGGTTCGATTCCGGTTAAGGGCATGTACATTGGTTGCTGGCACATATCCTGGTGGGGGGTGTGCAGGAAGCAGCTGGTCGATGTTTCTCTCTCATCGATGTTTCTAGCTCTCTATCCCTCTCCCTTCCTCTCTGTGAAAAATCAATAAAATATATTAAAAAAAAAAAAAAAGAATCACTGATCAGCTGCCGCCCACAGGCCCCCTACTGGGGATTGAGCCCAAAACCCAGGCATGTGTGCCCCTGATCAGAATCAAACCTGGACTCTTCAGTCCACAGGCCGATGCTCTCTCCATTAAGCCAAACTGACCAGGGCCATGTGTTTTCTTCAAGTTCTGCGTGGTTTTAATGGTCCCCAAATCTATACTAATAAAAGGATAATATGCTAATTAGAGTGGTTGTCTTCCGGACATCTTTCCAGACAAAGCCGCAGTGGCTACAAAGGCCAAAGCTCAGGCAGCCATAACCAGCTGCAGTGGCAGCAGCATTGGGGTTATGGGGGTGGTGCCTCCAGAGGGAGGCCAGACTGGGGGCCAAGGCACAGGCAGTTTGGGGTGATCAGGCTGATAGGGGAGGACAAGGTAGGGGCAATCAGGCTGGCAGGAGATCAAGGTAGGGGCGAGCAGGCAGGCAGGCAGTGGGGTTAGGGACAATCACGCAGGCAGGCAGGTGAGTGGTTAGGAGCCAGCGGTTCCGGATTGTGAGAGGGATGTCCGACTGCTGGAAGTTGGACATCCCCTGAGGGGTCCCAGATTGAAGAGGGTGCAGATTGGGCTGAGGGGCACACCCCCCCACCCCCACCCCCAGTGCACGAATTTCGTGCACCGGGCCTCTAGTTCTCATATAAGAATGGTATGCTTGCTGTTGGCCTTTTTTTCAAACCTATAGATAGATGTGCGTACCTCTTAACTACATCCAACAGTGTATGTACGTGATATGTGCTCAGCAAATACTTGTGGGAAGTCGTGTAGAGCAAGCTTTGTGAGGAATGCACACCTGTGTCAGCAGTGATTGGACGGCAGCAAACACTGACACAGCACTTTTCCCTGTGCCAGGCGCTCAGTCTTTGTAACAAACCTGTGGGGCGGGAACCCTGTATCCCACATTCCAGGTGGGAAGGGGAGGTGCATGGTAGTCTCTTACCCAATGATTCGTACTGAGAAAGAGCCCCAGGTGGGTTTTGAAGGAGCCTCATAGGTGGTCACATTTCCACAACATTTAATTAGTCCACTCCTGATCACTTCCCTAATTGTTTTCAAATTGTTCAATGAGGGAAACTCTTGGCCCTTTTCTCACAGTCGTTTGTTAAAAATTGCTAGTGAAGAAGTGTCTGCACTCTGCTGCCACTCTAAACTGTGCCCCGAGGACACCGCATGCTCGCCCTGAAGGTTGAGGAGCCAGGCCCTGAGGGAAGGCTGGCCCAGGGCTAGGCTGTTAACTTTGTGTGGGACAAAGGAGTTCAGAAGAAATGCAGTTAAGCATCTCTGCTGGCCTAGTTGGAGACCACACAGGCTCAGGGAGGCTCAGCCTTGAGATCTGTATGTACTCTGATAAGAAGCAAGTCGATTTTCATGAAATCTCCTACTCCTGCTTTACTTATGCGTGGAAACCTGGTCTTTGGAGCTCCGGGTGAAAATAATTTGTTATTGTCAAGGCTATTTCCAAACCAAATGAGAGCTGTTTTTCTCCCCCTATTGAAGACTGGAAAGCCACATCCTGAATACTTCCTGAATAAAACTTTCCTTCTTTCTTCCAGGGAGAGAATGGAGTTTGTGTTTTTGTCCCTTTCCATGCAGTTTCAATGCAGCTTCCTTGTGAAACGGCAATGTAATTTATCCTGCACAATCATTTCCTTGTGGAAAGTTAATAAAATGAAAATTTCATTTTTCAGTATTAGGTTGTGGCTAAAGCTTTTCAAAAGTGTTAAATAGAATCTGCTTTTCTTTTCTTTTTTTATGATGATTAAAAGGGCCACGATCTGACTGTCCACATGTATTACATTTATGGTTGATAAAGAAATGATTCCCTTAAGTTTATTTTTTTCTCTCAGACCAAATATATACGCTGACACTTCACCTTCCGCTCCCAGGGCGTGCGCCTTCCTGGGTAGGAGTTAAGCAAGCAGGCAGCGAAGGCCATGGCTTCTCTCCCGAGGCCTCGCCCACTTTTCCCACCGGCGGAGTGACGTCCAGGGCTGGGCCCTGCCTCCTAAGGGGGCCAGAGGACGGCTTGCATTTTGTGGAGACACGTTACACAGAGACAATTTAGTGAGCACTTGGCGCGGTGAGCGGTGCCAGGCCCTTGGTACACATTATCCTCCCAGCAAGCGGGTAGATTTTGTTCCATTTTTTATACAGAGGAACGGGCCCCGCCTGGCAGGGACTTATCCGTGGTCACATGGCAGGAAAGTGGAGCCATGTGAGCCTGACTCGAGCTGAGGCTTTGACCACCATGTGTGACCAGAAGGACAGGGAGCGTTGAAATGCATTCCTTCCACACGCTGGATGTTCAGGGGACGGACAGTCAGACGTCCGTGCACACGGGGCTGCTGGCCGAGTCACACTGGGAAGGGACAGACCTGTTTTCTCATCTGTGATGTGAAGGCCCCACCCCCGCACTGCATCCCATCCAGGAACGGATGTTACCTTGTCACTCCGCTGGCCCATCGCCTCCGCCATTCATTCTTTTTTTTTTTTTTTTTTTTTAATTTCTTTATTGATTAAGGTGTCACATATTTGTCCTCATCCCCCCATTCCCATCCCACCCCTCTCCCCACGCATGCCCCAATCCCCTGTTGAACTTAACCGTTGGATAGGCTTATATGCATGCATACAGGTCCTTTGGTTGAACTCTCCCCCTCCCCCCCACCCTCCCCCTACCCTCCCCTATCCTCCCTCTGAGGCCCGATAGTCCATCACATGGGCCTCCGCCCATTCTGAATGGAGGTTCTGACTCCCTTCTCCTCCCACCCCCCAGGGGGAGGGAGGTTCCTTGCTTCTGCCTCCCTTTCCTATTTTCCTACCATTCTCCACTCAGAGCCTCTCCAGCCCCTTCCTTTCCTTCTCCTGGAGCTGTGGAGTGAATTCTGGGGGATGGTCGTGCCTGGCTCCAACACCTGGCTGAGCGAGGCAGGCCCAGGGCCGACTTCCTGCTTGACAGTCTGGGCGTCCTCTGTCCGTGACCAGGAGTGGCATCAGCAGCTGCCAAGGACTGACCACCTGGCACCAGAGAGAGCTTCCCTCTCCGAAGGCAGAGGTCCCGGTCAAGCTTGCTCACCAGGGGCAGGGGCGGGTGTCTCTCAGACACGGAATGGAGATAACGCCGGGGCTCCTCCAGATGCTTTCGAAGGGCTTGAGTGACAGAGATAAGCAGCAAAGCAACAGCTTGGTGCTGAGCCAGGTTCTGCCCTTAATTCTTGAAGTGCCTGTTCCTTGAAAGTGGATTCTTCCCATTAATATTCTAAGCCTCTCCGTCCACCTTTATCGTAACTCCAAGGAAAACTGTGATTTCAAGCATGAGCGTTGTTATCTTTGAAATTCCCTCCAGAGGTGGGGGAGAGGCAGCGAGATGGAAAAGGCGGGGGTCCCACCCCAAGCAGCAGAGCCTAGTGCCCCATCTCCTGAAGTCAGTGTTGCACCCCTAACCAAGAGTCTCCACCTCCCCCCGCCCTCAGCCACCCAGGGAGCAGCCCCATTCCCCGCCCTCCCTTGGCCTGGGGCTCCCGCAGGACCTAGCGGGCACCGGGGACCTGGCTGCCCGGCCAGAGAGATGCCCGCCCGCTCTGCTCGGCCCGCCCCGCAGGTGCGCCCTCACCCCCTGGCCTAGATAGCCGGCGGCCTCCCGGAGCCGGGCTGTGATGTAATGCTCTTTTTTTCACACTCCGGCTTAAATACAGATGGAAATTGTTGTCATGTGTTAGAAATGTCGCCGGTAATATAAAAGGCGCAAGCTTGGGCATCTTCTCTCCCTTCCCGCACCGTCAGCTGCTCCTGCCGCCTGCACCTTCTTCCCTCGCAAACCGCCCTGTGGTCAGGTGGCCACGGCGCCCCGGCTCGCTGAGGAAGGGGTTCGGATCCCACCCCCACCCCGCCTCTCTCTACAGCCGCCGCAGAGCCGAGCACCGGCCTGGTAGGAGGCTCTTTCAGGCTCACAAAGGGAAGGATTAATCTTGGCGATCAGGCTGGGGTTTGCAGGCAAGTACCAGTGGCCCAGGATCGCCCCTCGCTGCCCCCGCCGCCCTGCCCATCTCTGGACGCTCCGCTCCGCCGCTGGAGGAACCTGGGGACCGGCGGGCGGGCGCCTCTGCCGCCGTGGGGTTTGCGCTCGGGCTGTGGGAACATCCATGGAGGTGAAGATGCCGCGTGTGGTGTGTGGACCAGGGAGGAGGGGCGGGGAGAAACGCGGCCAGCTTGGGCGGCCAGATGGCTGCGGCGGCGGTTTAATTCACCGGCAGGCCCGTTCGGCCGGACAGGGGGGAGGGGGAGGGGAAGCGGGAGAGAAACACCAGGGGTCAGCGGGTAGGGAGAGGCGGGTTCTGGAGCAGATGCCTGGCGAACAATGGGGCTTTTGAAGGGGATGCTGGAGGAAGTGTGGCCCGCGCTTTGTATCGCCTCCTCCGCATTGCAGGTCGGAACCGGGCGGCTACATTTTAATGAAGTGCATTCCAAAGTGTGCTAGTCAGCCCGGCTCGGCGAGGGGCTCGGCTGAATGGGGACCGGGCGTGGGAGGGGGAGGGGGCCGGCGCAATGAGTTCCTGATGGATGGTCGAGGAGGAGATGAAAGCCGGCTCAGTGTGGAGGGCAGGGAAGGGAGGGGGAAATCAATACGTCCCCGCGCATCTTAATCGGCTCCAGCAGGTGTTGGGAACTGTGTTGCTGCATTGTTCCGGCGGCTGGGAAGGCGGGAGCCGGGAGCCCAGAGCCGCTGCTTGGGGCGGGCGCGGTGGGCAAATGCCTTTGCACTTTGGAGGGCTTTGCAAGCTCCCGGGAATTAATCCAGGAGGAAGGGCCTGCATCCGCACCCCCTCCCGTTCTCCCCATTTCCCCCATTTTTAAAAGAAAGACTTGTACTTGCAGAAGGCTTTTTAAGTCCGCTTCCTGGAAATTAACATGTGTGTGTGTGACAGCAGCCTTAACTAGGTAAGGTACGCATGTCTGGGGGCTTCCAGAAAATAGAAAGCGGAATCTAGAGTCGGGCTTGCCGGAGCTTGGAGCAGCAAGGCCAGGCTCCCTGTCCTTGGAAGTGAACGGCCAAGCCAGGAAGGCTGGGGATTGTTAAGTCTTAAGTTGCATTGCGCTGGTACCCGCGAGAAGCAAGCTGTCATGTCCATGGTGTTGGAACATACACTTGGCCTCACAAGCACAGGGGGTGGGTTTGTGCCTGAGCCGAATTATCTGAGGGCAGGTGTGACACTGTGTGAGGATTGGCTGTGTGTGCCCCTGGCTCTTCCCTAGAGTTTACCGTGCTCAGGGCGCTGCCTGTTGAGAAGCATTTGGGAGACGACTCACGAGTGTGTGTGTCTGGATAGCCTCGCTGGCTTTGTTGTCTGTTTGTTGACTTCCTCGCGAACAAGTACTCATTGCTTTCGGAAGGTTCAGACATATTTGTTGCAGGTTCAGATAAAACTGGAAGCTTTGACATGAGGGCATTAGGATGTTTTCTAAGTGTATATATTCCACGTACATGAACACATGTATGTGAACTTGGTAACCTCCAGAATAGCCTACTGTCTTTCTGGTCCTGGGGAAATAAATGCATTTGTTAGTTGAGAAAACCTTGTGTTTTATCATCTGTAGGGCTATTAACCTCTGAAAACTGGTGTTTTTGTGATAACTTCGGAAGCCCTCAGTACTGATCGCTATCAGCTCTCCGGTTCTTTTCATGATTTTACTTCTCTAGCCCCTGGCCCCCACCCCGAGGTAAAGACTGAAGGTCACTTGTGTGCATTTCTGTGTGGTTTCTTCCTCACACTGCATCTTTCAGGCTGTATTTATGTGGCAGCATTTTTTAAAAATTGGGGGGTTTGGTGTTTGGATTTGTTGTGCTTGTAATAAAGAGGTGTGGGGTCAGTTCGTTGTTCTTTGCCCTCAACTGTGGCTCTTGACTGTGTCTATTATTACCTGTAGGTCTTGCTGAGCAAAAGGCATGGGTGGTTGTGTTTATTATGACACGCCTCTCCCACCCCTGCATCCCACCCCACCCCCACCCCCATCCCAGAGACCAGAGCTCCCGGCCTGTTGAGTTAACAGTGGCTGGAAGAAGCAGGTTGTCAATGCGGCCCAGGTATGTCTGCTGGACCCAGGTCTCCAAAAACTTGCAGATAACAGCTTCATTAACAGAGAGGACCTCCTTGAACCACTGTATACCTAGGACTGTTTTGTGATAAATGCCAGTAGGCTTTTCACGCCCTCATGTAAAAGAGCAGAATGTACCCATGTGTTAAAGGCACCATAAGCAGTGACTGGAGCTGATATTACTAAGACACGTCCCGCACACACTGCTAATGAGGCGCCCCTCCTCTTGGCAGATGGCTGTGGGTAGAGGAGAGGAAAAAGAGGTGAGGAAAAAGAGGTGAGGAGGAGAGATTTCCATGTTCATAAGGGAGCCAACCACCATGTTTCATTGACACCAGTTATTAAAAGGTTGAAGGCTAACTTCTGTTTCTATGTCATATAGAGCAAGTAATGTGATGCCAATTGTGATCACATATTTAATGAGCCAAATAACTATGTAGACCTAAGTTGGAGTTGCTGTAGGGAAAAGAATTGGTGAGACACCTATAACTCAAGGCAAAAGGATTTCTAAAGTTAAAAGTCAATGTGGAAATGATATAAGGAAAAGTTAAATCAAAAGATTCCCTCCACCCTGCTCAAAACACTCCCAATTTTTCTTTCCAACTATATTTTTATGGCAAAATCCAGTTGGTTTGGTAGTCACCATTTTGTCAGCATGTTTGTTTCTTCTTTAGAAAAATGTTTCTTATGATGATCATCAGACCCCAAATATTTGCATGTAAACACATCCCTTGCAGTCATACTGGCACCCTCTGGCGCCAGGAAAGCTGCCCTGGGATTTCTTCCCTGGAGGAGCCGGTGGGCAGAAAGGCAGTGATGCCAACCAGGAAGTCAGTGGCTCTGCTGGTGTCTGTGTCGGCACGCAGGTCGGCCCTGGGCAGTGTTTAGGCTTTGGAAGTGTCATAAGTACTAAGCGCAAAGGGCTTGCCTGCCTTCCTTTGCTGCCCGGGTCTTGATGACATGTTTCCCCCACTATCAGCCTCTCGCACATCTGTGTGGTTAATTTAGGGTGCAGGGTGCCCTCAGCCAGGAACAGGACGGGCAGACGGGGCTCGGGAGGAGTGTGGGGGGCCATTTTGCATTGGTAACCCCATTTGATGTGTGGTTGGTTCCACGCTGACCACAACACTAAGGGTGTTCAGTCCCCAGTAGTCTAGTGCTTGATGCCTAAACGCTATCTGGGCATCTGTTGAGTTGCTGTTTTTCCCGATACAGTCCTTGCTCTTGTTGATTTTTATTTCTCCTCCTAGTGAGATTGACATCCCTTAAATGTTCAGTAGGCGGTTGGATTCAAGAGAAAAAACAGAATGGGGAAAATAGTACCTAATTTTTACAGGTACTGAGCTTGGAAATGAATCAGTGGGTTGAGCTCTCAAATGAGAAGATTTTTATAGTTCTAATGTTTGTAAAAAGGGCAGCAGAAAAGCATTGTTCATTTAACTCTATTTTGTTTTTGTCCATGGGGATTTTTGTTATTTTTCTTTCTATATCCTAGTTCTAAGCACAATGCTTAGCATATAATATGTGTTCAATAAATACTTGAATGAGTGGATGAACCGAGAAGTTTGACCAGCCATCAAGAAGCTTGAGCTGGTTCCTACAGTGAAGTTGCTATTACCAAAACAGTGCAAAAAGTGTAATTCCATGAAAAGTCAGTTTAAAATAGAAAAGGAAACAGAGCTTTCCCCTATTTAATAACACATATTCTTTTCCATAAACTACATAGTTTATCCAGTAGTTCTACTGGAAATAAAAAAGCATTTAGACTTCTACTCACTGTTTAATTGATCTTAAAAGTTGGACTGTTCTGATTAAAGAACCGCCTTTTCTCGCCGCTTTTCCTGCTTTATTGGTCGTGGTTCTGAATTATCGCACTTGGTACATTTCTTTGCTGCAATAAAGATTAGATCAATGGGAATCCACAAATTTAATAACAACCATATGAAATAACTTGCCTATAAGACAGTAAGTGCCATAATTTTCTAATTAATTGTGGCTCAGTGCCAAAGAGAGTTGCTTTAAAAATAAGTAATTATTATAGACAGATACCTGGAAGGGAAGCAAGAGAGTCTAAAACGCTTAACTCCTTTCCATGAGGCTTAACACTCCAGCTTGCTGAGGCCTTTGCTATTCACTACTTACATTTTTACCTGGAGGTGACCTCTGACAAGAATAACTTATTTTATAAATATGAGGGCCTTCTATGTGCCAGGCACTTTTTAGGTATTGGGGATAATGCAGGGAACAAAACAGACACCCTGCCCCCCCAACCCCCCCACACACACCCTCCTAGAACTTGTAGTAAAATGCATGTTAATTTAATCCTGATAAGATCAGGGAATAGGGAATAAGGTTGAAGTGATTAGCTAAAGTGAAATCTTTCAGCTGTAAGAATTTTGTTCCTAAAAATTACTGTGGTTGGCAAAACTGAAGTTTGCTTGATTGCTTGCAAAAAACCCTAAAACAAAAAAACAGTCAAGCACAGTGGAATGATACAGTATAAGCTCTCCTCAAAAAAAAAAAAAAAAAAATTTATATATATATATATATATATATATATATATATTCTCTGTGTGTAAATATATATTGCATATGTCATTTGGTTTCCCTCCAAACCTTTTTGCACTAATATGTACACAGACAGATTTTTTTTTTCTTTCAAAGAAAATGGTATCACACCCTACAGCCTGTTCAACCAACGTCACTTTTCTTTCCCTCCTAAAATTGTTATCTTCATAGGATAATGCAAACATTTTTGCCTAATTCTTGGTAATAGCTACCTGGTGTCCAAAGTGTGGAGTAGAGTTGGTATAATCCAATTAAGGATTTCCCGAATGGAGGGATTCAGATTGTTCCCGTGTTTCCAGCATCGCTCACAGTGCTGGGAACTTCGCACTCTGGGCCTTATTTGCTGTCCTCATTGCCGTTACCAGGGGCAGCTTCCCACATTAGCACATGTCTTCCTGCTTTATTCTTTCTAATAATAACTGGAGTCTACATAGATTAGATGGCTGTTTGCTAGGGCTGGTTCACTTTGTTTTCACAAAAACTCTAAGATATATTTTTTCATTCAGCAAATATTTATTTAGCAACCTTTATGTAGGATAGTGTCACACAAAACAAAAATCCCTCATAAGGTTTGTTCTAGTCAGAGAGACAGGCAGTGAACAGCAGATGTAATAATAAATAGATACATGCATACCTTATTTTGTACATTAGAAACTGGTAAGTGATATTGTGGGGGGAGCAGAGCAGAATAAGGTGGCGAAGCCTGTGGAGATGGGGCACAATGCCCTGTGACAGAAGTGGTCCGTGCATTGTCCGAGGAACCGCAGGGAGGCCAGAGTGGCTGGCAGAGAGAGAGAGTGCTGGTGGGCATGTGGAAGGAGAGGTCTGGGTGTAAGAGCGAGCAGAAAGAGTACCAAGCACTTTGGACCATGTAACCCAGTGATGGGACAACCTTTTGAGCTTGGTGTGTCAAACTTCGCCAAAAAACTAAGCATAACTCGGGTAGTGTGTCACTTTGAGGAAAAAACATTATTTTGCAAATGTTTCATCCTCAGGAGCAGCAAATGTTTCATCCTCGGCATGCGGCCACCTCAGCGGCCACGTGTCATCAGAAATGGCTACGCGTGTCAGTGCTGACACGCGTGTCATAGGTTCGCCATCACTGATGTAACCACTTCACTCAGAGAGAAATGGGAGCCCTTGTGGGGTCTTGACTGGGATAATGACATGCCTCAGCTACCATTGGGAAAGTCTCGCTTGATGTAAGGTGTTAAGGATGTACAGAGGGGTAGAAGCAAAGGACACAGTTAGGGTGCTGTTACTGAGATCCTGGTGCAAGAAGATGGTGGTTAGGCCAGAGCAGGAGTGGTGGAGGTGGTGGAGGAAGAGGTGGGATGTATTTTGAAAGTCTACCCTCTAAAAATTGTCTGATGGATAAGATGAGGGGTATGAAAAGAGAGGAGTTGGAAATGACTCCAAGATGTTTTTAAACCTGGACAACTGGAAGGATGGGGAAAGCAGGGGCTCTGTCATCTTTTGGTTGAAGATGGGGAATTCCATTTGGCCTCAGTGAGTTGAAGATGTCTATTCGACATGGAAGTGGACTGTCAGGCAGGCAGTGGGCGTAGAGTGTGCAGTTCATGGAGGACATCCCTGCACCTGGTTTTGGAGATCACGTCCCAGTTTTGGAATGCTAGAAGCCATGCTGAAAGGGCATCCTCACACAGAGAGCTGGTGCCCATGTGCGAACCTTTCCAGAGGTTAAAGTCCTGAACGTGGCATAACTGGGTTTAAGAGGATGCGAATTATGCCCTCGCCGGTTTTGCACAGTGGTTGGAGCAGAGGCCCGAAGACTGAAGAGTCCCAGGTTCGATTCAGGTCAAGGGCATGTACCTCTGTTGCAGGCTCAATCCCCAGCCCTGGTTGGGGCACATGTGGGAGGCAACCAATTGATGTGTCTCTCTCACATCAATGTTTCTCTCTCTCTGTCTCTCGCTTCCCCTCCCACTCTCTCCAAACATCAATGGAAAAGTATCCTCAGCTGAGGATTAACAACAAAATAAAAAGAGGGTGTGAGTTTTAGAAGTAGAAAGTACTTCCACATTACTCTCTGCAAAGAATTGTATAATTTACATTCCCATAATGTGTACAAGTATTCATTTCCCTTCATCTTTGCCAAAACTGAATATAATCTTTCAAAGTTTTGCCAGCTTGACAGGCGAGAGATTTTTTTTATATTTCCAATCTTTACTCCGAGCTCATGTGTCCTCTGGACTCAGGCTCTGGAAGCTTCTAGAAGCCATAGGAATTTCCCTGCTCTGTGCAGGTTTGCTCGTGTGGGAACACTCAGAGATGCCGTAGGCTCCGTGCCAGAACACTGCAGGAGAGCTAATATCTCAATAAAGTGAGTCACACCAAGTTTTTAGTTCCCCAGTGCATGTAAAAGTTATGTTTACACTGTCCAGTAGTTGACTAGGTGTGCAATAGCATGGCCTAAAAAATGTACAAAAATACTTGATTGCTAACAAATGCTAATCATCACCCGAACCTTCATTGAGTCGCCATCTTTTTGCTGGTGGAGGGTCTTCCCTTCACTTTGTAAGAGTTTGGCACGCGATAAAACGAGGGATGCCGGTATTAGGTAGGCCAAACTAATTGCTTGAGGACCTCAGCCTTCTGCAAGAGAGTGTAGCATCCAGCATTGTTCAAGCAGCTCATTAAAGATTAATGGGGAGACAGCTAAGTAGCAGTTTTAAAGTACATCTCATTTGAAAGAGGAAATTTTGAATTATACCATCCTGAGAAAGAACAGTTCATCCTGACATTTGGACACGTTTGAATAGCAAGTGTTGAATTTAAATCATTGGCATATCCACAGTAGTTAGAATAGTGAGAGAGTTCAGATTTCTTTTAAGTTATATGAGGTCAAATGAGCCCCAAGTTGGAATATTAGTGATTTTTTTTTTATAAAACAAATAGTTGCTATGACCCAGCAATATGCTAGATACCTTGCTAGATCCAGAGGATGCAAAGTTGTGCAAAACACAGCCTTTACCCTCATTTAGGGTCCGGTGGAGTTGGTGGTGGTGGGAGACACATACCTGGCAATGACAGCCCAATGTCACATGGGCTGTGGAAGAATGTCAAGTCCTTGGCCTGGTTTTGTTCAGGATTCAGATCTGGAAAGGTTTCATGGAAGAGACATGGTTGTGGGTTTGGAGGACAGACAAGAGTTTGCCAGACGGGCAGGTGGAGACATTCCAGGAACAGACCCCTGGCATGTGCAAATTAGGGCACCAGAGGCTGGCATTTCTGGGAGGCATCAAGCCATGGCTTGTTGAATGTGCAGTGGTGAGAGTTGGAGGGAAAGGCGGCAGGACAGACACAGAGGTCCTTGTATGCCCTGCCCGGACCGTGGAACTTATCCCAGGGGCAGTGGGAGTCTTGGAAGAGTTTAGGCAGGAGAATAGTAGGGTCTTATTTGTATTTTTGTAAACCAGTATGGTAGTCATCTAAGGCGGGATCCCCAAACGGTGGTCCTTGGGCAGAATTCTGCTCACTGCCTGCTTTTGTTTAAAACCTTCTATTGGAACACAGTGCTTTGTTTCTGTATTGTTCATGGCTGCTTTTGTGCTGCAAAGCCAAGTTGTTGAGACAGAGACGCCTGAACTATTCATTGTCCGGTCCTTCCCAGAAAAAGTTTCTTGACCCTTGCTGTAGGGGATGGAATCAGTGCCCGAGGGACAAGAGGGAACCTAAGGTCAAAATGAGAGCCCACGTTAAGGCAAAGGAGGAAGGGAGGAGCCCAAGAAGTACTTGGGAGAGAGAACTTAGTGATGGAGTTGGCGATAAGGAAGGAGGCAGAGAGCACAGAGTCCTGGGAGGAGTGGCCAGGTGCACTGGATGGTCATAGGGGCGTCGAAGTGGAGATGTTCATTGGTGTGGGATCAGTGAAACTGGGAGTGGCAGAGGTGGTGTTCCAAACATCAAGTTTAAGTTTGGACCTGTTTTCATAGTATCTTATTAATACCTAAAAGTCCAGAAGCACCTTAGCCAATGTCCCATCTAGTAGCCTGTTCTTGAAATGAACCCACATCTTTGCCATTTTTAATTGTGAATGTTTATTTCTTGATAATCAAATCATAGAGTAAAGCAAACTTATTCTGCCTCTTATGTCATTCATTCCGTCATTCAACACTCTGCTGCGTACCAAGGGTCCCAGGATTGTTCTCATGGAGCGTCTGTTTCAATAGAGGAAGGCAGACAGTGTATTGCCCTCTATCCTTCTCCAATTCCTAAAGCTGTGGAGCATAGCATTGCGGGATAACTGAGGTTCTATTCTTGCTCAGCCTCTTATTTTGCAGATGTTTAAACTGCAGACATAGAACTTGCTTGCCCATCTCTCCAGGACAGTGGCCCGGCTTTCATCTGGGTCCTCCACATTGAGCAATGTGATTGGATTCCCAGTCAAGAGGATAGTCATTATTTTAATACACCTTTACGTGGAATTGCTTTTCATCTTTACCTGGGGAGCGTTGACTCGGAAGTGTTTCTTTTTGCTATGAATACAATCCTACCAGACGTGTCCTTTACTGCAAGAGCTCTGCTTTCAGGGGGTCAAATTTAGGGAGGAACACTTAGCCCCATCCACGTTCTTATCTCATGTAACATGCTGGTAACTGTTATTGAAAACTGACATGGAAAATGAAGGGACACAGGCTCTGGCAGCTTCCTGTCTTCATTTCTCCAGGAGCTGAAAGCATCAATTTTCATTTCATGCTTTGAATTGCTTGTAATAAGGGTTTTTAGCGACTCTTTGGGAGGCAGATGAGCCAGAGCTTGGGCCCTTCTGGACAGGAGACTCTGAGGACAGCAGAACAGCCCGCAGAACCACGTGTGTGCTGGAGAGTGGAGGTCCCGCAGTCCCGCTCTCCCTGCCCGACTGCCACGGTGAGCTCCCTGCAGCTGGCCAGGTGCTCCGCGAAACGATGCGCTGACTGCATGCTTCTGTTCGGTGTCCTTGTGGTATAATATGTCCTGCAAAGAAGTGGGGCATATCCTAAGGAATCCGAAACACTCATCAGAAAGGATATATGCACCCCTATGTTCATAGCCGTGCAATTTACAATAGCTCAGATTTGGAAACAGCCTAGTGCCCATCAGCAGATGAGTGGATTAAAAACTGTGGTACATCTACACAATGGAATACCATGTGGCAATAAAAAAAGAAAACTCTTACCATTTGCAACAGCATGAAATCACCTGGAGAGTATTATGCTAAGTGAAATAAGCCAGTCAGAGAAAGGTAAGTATCACATGATCTCACTCAGATATGGAATCTAAGGAACCAAATAAACTGATGATCAAAAATAGACCCAGATATATAGAAGCATGAACAGACTGTTGAACCTCAGAGGGACCGCAAGGGAGGGTGGGCGGGAAGAGATCAGCCAGTGAACTTGTATGCGTATCTCATAACCCCATTACCCGCGGATACAGACCATAGGATGGTGAGAGCCTGGAGGGGGTGGCACAGGAGCAGGCGGGAAGAGGTTAATGGGGGGAAAAGAGGACCTATGTAATACTTTCAACAATAAAGATTAAAAAAAAAAAAGAAGAAGGAGAAGGGTGGAGTGCCTGGTTAATGTCCCAGTGACCGTAAGAAAGCATCCTGGTAAGGCTTTCCTTACCAGGGATAAGGTAAGATTCCGGGCACAGGGTATGTGATTGGAGAGTAACAAAGGATGTCCGAAGGACCGTAACCAGGACCTTGATGCAGAGCACTTACCCAGCAGTGGGTCAGGATAGAAACTCCCAGGGCAGTTGACCAGGTGATTCTTACGGGGTGTCTTCCTCCCTGGGAAGCCAGCAAGCCTTTGGGAAGTTATAGCTTCTTGGCAGTTTCTCCTGGGAAACACACATTCGCTCCAGCAGATTGTGTGACTGATTCCCGGCTGAGGAGGAGCCTGCGTCCCATCCAGAAGCGCCTGCCCGGTGTTTGCACTCCCCGGCGCGCAGAGAAGGTGTTGGAGCAGATTGCGCTGCTTGCCAACCAGGGAGAAGGTGTTAGAAAAAGTCAGTTACTTGCCAGTTTGAAAATATGTGTGCTTCCACATTTTGTCATTAAGAAAACTTCTTGTAGTTTGAGATGGCTTTCATCTAGATGAGTTTTCAGTATTTTAATGTATTTATGAGAGGTGTTTGATTTCTCATGTGAAAATCTCGATTTTTACATTTTTATTCTTGTTTTGAATTTAATCACAATAAGATTTGCTCATTTTGCTACACAGTACAGCGTTTTGACAAGTGCTTGCAGTTACGGGAGCACCGCTTCACTGAAGGCACAGGCCAGGCCAGTTCCATCCCCGGCTTCTCTCCTACCACCTTCTGTTTGCCAAGCCCACCCCATCCCCCACCCCCAGGCAACCATATCTGCTTTCTGTTCCTAATAATTTTGCCTTTTTCTGAATGTCATATAATTGGGATCAGATCGTATGAAGTTTCTGGATTTAGCTTCTTTCACTTAATAAGATAGATTTCAGATTTATCCATGTCCTTGTGTCATTAGCTTGTTCCTTTGTGTTGCATGGTGTCCCATTGTGTAACTGGATCACAGTAGGTATGTCTGTTCAGGACAGCTGAGTTATTTCCGTATAAATTAAGTCACTAAAGGCGCTCCCAAAGAAAGCAAGAGAAGAGGCTCAGAGCCCCAAAGAGAGAGACTCGACGTGCACTGGAGAGGTTTGTGTGTAAACACACGTTTGCCTTGTGCTGGGGTAAATGCCTGGGAGTGGGGTTGTATGTTTAACTTTATAAGAAATGTCAACTCTTTCCCAAGCTGGTTACCATTCTGCATTCTCCCTTAGCAATGCAGGAGTTCCAGTTGCTCTGCATCTTCACAGCACTCGGTGTTGTCAAGTTTTTAAAAATTTCCCCTAGCCTTTCTAATAGTTTGGTGGTATTTCATTGTGACTTTAAATTACATTTTCCAAATGATTAAAGATGTTGAACATGTTTGCATGTGCTTATTTGCCACCCATATGTCTTCTTTGGTGAAGTGTCTGTTCAATTCTTCATGCATGTTTTAAATTGGTTTTCCTTCAATTACAGATTTTAATGGCATGCACAAACCACTCAATCTTGCTAACCATTGATTGCCTAATTTGTTTAAAATATCAGGATGATATTTTCCAGCATGATTTATAAACATCTTATTTTCAAACATTAAGCTCATGGTAGAAGTCACACAAGTCAGGGCTTACATCCTGGCTCTGTCCTTTATTATCTGGATAACCTTGGTCAGTCAGAAGGCTCATTTACCTCATCTGTGAAACGGTCTTAATGTTTAATTGCTGATCGTTAGATTAGTGCCTTGCAGAGATTCCAACGCGGGCACTCACAATGACGATTCTTATTACAAATATTATCAGTATTACTGACTCGGGTGAACTTATGTAGCTGTGTCTGCCTTCCCTCTGTGGATACGTAGGGCCCATGAGGGCAGCGCAGGTTTAGTCTGTTGTGAATCCAGGGTTGAGCACAGCACCCAGTGTGAAAGGCTTGGATGACCTGGATGACCGGATGCGTGAGTGACAGAAGCATGAGTACTGGTTGTGGTTGTCTCACCACAAACACCGTGAATACAGTGTTGTGAGGCGTGCTCTTGAGTCCTGGAGTATTTGTTGAGCTGCACCTCCATTACATGTTCCTTTTATTTTAGTGCTGTAGCCGTTGCTATCTTTTTATTAACACACTTCAAGTTTATTTCAGGGAGGTTGAAGTTACCCTTGTGCATGTTCAAAGGCCAGAAGGGCCATGGCCCGTGACTGGTTCTGAGGTCTCTCTTCCACTTGCTTGTGCTATCTCTGCATGTAATAGCAGAGGGAACCAAGCTTCCCAGCTCTGTGCCAAACTGCTTATCACTCTCTTCTCCCGAGGCGGCTGCCAACGATTTCTTGGCTCTTTTGAGCATAGTGGCTGTGTGGTGGGCTGGTCTTTGCCTTTCTCCAAGAAACCAGCCTGTAGAAATAGCATCTGGGTTCCTATAACGGGGCCCCATTTTTAAGCAATCAGACTTGGGCAGGGGGCTTTCCGAGTGCCACTGATTTCAGCCTGGCTCTCCTGAAAACCCTTGCTGCCGCTGCTAAGTCAGCTGTGGGAGTAGCCCATTCTGTAGGCTGAGCAACTCTTCAAACCGACCTTGCACTGAAAGAAAGTGGACTTGAATCCAGTTTGCTTTCTTTTGCAGAAGTCGCTTTTTGAGGCCAGGGAAAATGGGAATAGGGATTGAGAATGTCATTCTGGATACTCTGTGATGTGGTCATTATTTCATGTTCCATCTAGCACCAACTTCTCACTCTGTCGCTGTGGGAAGTCCTCCAAATTGAACTGCCTTCATATGTAATGCACTTCACCTTTGAGAGGCTAGTAGAAGCAATAATCTCTTCTTCAAGGGAAAAAAGTGACAGAGGGCTTCTTGGTACAGATCTTCAAAGCAACGCTCTCACCTGGTTAGTTACCACCTAACCTGAATGTGCTTTTAGTTCCTCCTCATTAAAAACTTGGTTAGAACATTACACTGAGTCCTTAAAGCGCCCTCTTCTCCTCAAGCCCCGCCTTGGTTGTACCTCTCAGACCACCGAGAGCTGGACTGAAACGGTGCAATTGCACTTGAACTTGCTCCTGCCTCCAGCCTCCAGCCTCCTTTCTGTTGCTGCTCAGTTTCCCTTTTGTTGTTGGTACAGTCAGCACACA